>NC_089838.1:311441704-312060704 GCF_035609145.1 Eleutherodactylus coqui | reverse complement strand
ACTGGCCCTCTGCCCTTACAAAAGGAGATGTATGTATTTTTAAACAACCATTCAATAATGTAGAACGTCCGATAGTCTGGAAAGACTGGAAATCCGTCACTCAACAGGTCGCACTGATGCCGGATTAACCCCTCCATGACCAGCCATACAGATTTTTATGGCAGTCACTAAGGGACCTTAGGTTAGGTCGCCGTAAAAACATGACTGCTTAGTCTAAGGCTGGCATGGACGTCCCGGCTGCTTAACCCCTTACATGCAGGGTCAACAACCCCCAAGGTCAGTAAGCAGCCAACAGGGAAGGGGGCTCCTCTGTTCTCCCATCAGGACCCCTCTGGCATGGTCTGCTATGGCAGCTGTCAAAAGCATTCTGCACTCTACCACATAAGTAGTGCAGCAGCGTGGGACAACAGCCAAACGAGCTCCATTGGGGGACAGAAAAAAACAACGGGGAAAAAGTTCAACAATGTAAAGAAATCCAGAATATGTGGGGAAAAAAATTGCGATTCGGGTGTTTATATTTTTTTTACATTTTATGTATATACTGCGGACAGGCGCGCCGCCCTCTACACGATGTCACGGTCCCCCTGGTATATAGTGCGGACAGGCACGCCGCCCTCTACACGATCTCACGGTCCCCCTGGTATATAGTGCGGACAGGCGCGCCGCCCTCTACACGATCTCACGGTCCCCCTGGTATATAGTGCGGACAGGCACGCCGCCCTCTACACGAGCTCACGGTCCCCCTGGTATATAGTGCAGACAGGCGCGCCGCCCTCTACACGATCTCACGGTCCCCCTGGTATATAGTGCCGACAGGCACGCCGCCCTCTACACGATCTCACGGTCCCCCTGGTATATAGTGCGGACAGGCGCGCTGCCCTCTACACGATCTCACGGTCCCCCTGGTATATAGTGCCGACAGGCACGCCGCCCTCTACACGATCTCACGGTCCCCCTGGTATATAGTGCGGACAGGCGCGCTGCCCTCTACACGATCTCACGGTCCCCCTGGTATATAGTGCCGACAGGCACGCCGCCCTCTACACGATCTCACGGTCCCCCTGGTATATAGTGCGGACAGGCGCGCTGCCCTCTACACGATCTCACGGTCCCCCTGGTATATAGTGCGGACAGGCGCGCCGCCCTCTACACGATCTCACGGTCCCCCTGGTATATAGTGCGGACAGGCACGCCGCCCTCTACACGATCTCACGGTCCCCCTGGTATATAGTGCGGACAGGCGCGCTGCCCTCTACACGATCTCACGGTCCCCCTGGTATATAGTGCCGACAGGCACGCCGCCCTCTACACGATCTCACGGTCCCCCTGGTATATAGTGCGGACAGGCGCGCTGCCCTCTACACGATCTCACGGTCCCCCTGGTATATAGTGCGGACAGGCGCGCTGCCCTCTACACGATCTCACGGTCCCCCTGGTATATAGTGCCGACAGGCACGCCGCCCTCTACACGATCTCACGGTCCCCCTGGTATATAGTGCGGACAGGCGCGCTGCCCTCTACACGATCTCACGGTCCCCCTGGTATATAGTGCGGACAGGCGCGCCGCCCTCTACACGATCTCACGGTCCCCCTGGTATATAGTGCGGACAGGCACGCCGCCCTCTACACGATCTCACGGTCCCCCTGGTATATAGTGCGGACAGGCGCGCTGCCCTCTACACGATCTCACGGTCCCCCTGGTATATAGTGCCGACAGGCACGCCGCCCTCTACACGATCTCACGGTCCCCCCTGGTATATAGTGCGGACAGGCACGCCGCCCTCTACACGATCTCACGGTCCCCCTGGTATATAGTGCGGACAGGCACGCCGCCCTCTACACGATCTGACGGCCCCTCTGGTATATAGTGCGGACAGGCACGCCGCCCTCTACACGATCTCACGGTCCCCCTGGTATATAGTGCGGACAGGCACGCCGCCCTCTACACGATCTGACGGCCCCCCTGGTATATAGTGCGGAGAGGCACGCCGCCCTCTACACGATCTCACGGTCCCCCTGGTATATAGTGCGGACAGGCACGCCGCCCTCTACACGATCTCACGTACATTTGATAGGCCCATCTTTTAATCCGGAAGGCAGGATGAGGTTGGGAGGGACGGCCGGTTCAGAGGAGAGAAGCTGCAGAGAGAAAGTTTCCAAACATTAATATAATCTGACAGGCAGGACGGAAAAAGCGACACAGAATAAATCAGCTTTACTTGTTTTTTTAAAAATATATATTTTTGTCCAGTTGTAGACTACTGACGGTCCAGCCTCCAGATACATCATCAATAGTAGACCTATCTGGGACCCCCCCCCCAATAGGTAGGCTATTCTCTGGGCCAGTGCACTCATGGACTAAACTGATTTCTGAAGGAAGCAGACAGCTCCGTTCCCACTGCAGTGGCCAAACATGGTATTGCAGGCAAAATTTCCATTCATTTCAAGGCCTGCAATAACAAGTCTGGCCACTGCTTTTTCTGGCCTGTACGGCACTGTTAGACATGGTAACCGCATGGCCATGTATCGCTTGAAGGTGCCTGGCTTATTTTCCTATAATCCAACGCGTGATGCCATTCAGGCCAATATGGTCTACTACTTAGGGCGAAAACAACTATTATACAACAATACAATAGGAAACGTACGGCAATGCGCTAAAGTCGGTGCTGATAGGACGTGTCGTGCAGGAGGCGGAGCTATGCACACTATGTCGCCGCGGTGACTACATGTTCACTCCAGAGCTTCTCAACATGGCTCCTGTAACTTGACTAACAATGTAATATCAGCCCTGTGAATACACCCGAAGCACAAATACCCAAACTGCAGCCATTGTCATCACTTGGGACTCCGAGCTACTGGGAAACTACAACTCCCAGCATGCCCTAACAGCTACAGGCCCTTGGAGCATGCTGGGAGTTGTAGTTTCCCAGCAGCTTGTGCAGATTCTACACTACAAGACTGTACCATTGCATAGTACTGGGCGATACCATTATAAGAGGTTATATTACAGAGGTAAGTGCACTATAACTCACCCGTATCCCGATCGCCCTCCTTCCACAGGCCAGCAACAGACCCTTCAGCATTTTCCTGGGGCTCCGCTAATCACACATGGAAACAGAAGGTCACTGCGCGGCATGACAAGCGACCTCCGGCGCACAGGACGCATCACTGAAGCCGCTACTGCCAGTACGACGTTGCCCACAGCATTACGTCAACACACTCTTGCGCATGCGCCTGACAAAAGAAGTGTGGACGGCGTGTCCCCGATGGGCGCTCTTGTAATACAGGGGAATTGTTACATCAGAAATGACGGAGAAATCTGGGAGTTCAGTGGAGGGGCTTGTAAATACCCACATCATGTAGTAGTGGGTCCTGCAGCATTGTTAGAGGGTACTTTATAGCTTGGCATATCCTCTATGGACGGCCCCTTGAAATTACCATATCTCTCTCATAGCTATCATCTATCAATCAGTATCTGTTTATTTGAGGCCAACTGCCAAAAATTACCCAATTCCGCGCCTTAGTGCCAGCCGCTATGCCTCAAAGTGAACCACAGAGTGGCCAAACCTCTACGAGCGCCAACAATAGTGCCCATAGTACTCGCCACAGAGCTGCCAGTGACTGCCATAGGGACCCGGCAGCAGTACTCCTGTACCGTGCGGCCGATGTGTGGAATGGCGCAGCGGTGACCGGTGGAGACAGTTTGTGCAGCAGAATCAAACCCTTACCAACAGGTGATCGACAGTCCGTTCCCTAGAAGGGCGCGATATTTAATGTTATGTAATGTTACGGCACGGAACCAAACAGGCTGAACAACACGCAGGATGAAGACCGCTTCACACCGGCGTTGGGGGCATTCAGGGTTTCCGTCTCTCTGCTCCGTCTTTGGAAAAGAAAAAACTAAGAAAATTTTTAAAAATGGATCCGTTTTCCTATTCATTTAAAAGAAAACCCCAGAAGTCCTCCATTTACCGTCATTCTGTCAGGTTTCCATTTTTAACGGACAAGTAACGCCGCAGACTGCGCTATTTTCCCATCCATAGGTAGGAAGCCTAACAGAATGGAAGCGAATTGAAGCGTTCTGTGGGAGACAGACTTGTATATGATGGCCCCCAGACCATCACACCAGCAGGGGGCAGTGTGCCGCTCCACAGCAAAGGCAGCATTGAGGTGCTCACCCTGAGGTCTCCAGACACGAACACAACCGTAGTCAGTGCCCAAACAAAACCGGGATTAATCACTGAAGACAGCCCGGTTCCCCTCACATCAACCACTACAAATGGAGGCGACAGTGGGGGTCATAGGCCGTACATGTAATGGGGTCCGTGAGACCAAATGTCTGTCAGCCAACCTCCTGGAAATGGCTCTGACAGACACAGGTGTGTAACAATGGCGCACCTTGTCTCTGGATGGTGGACAATGAAACAGTTGCAGCTACTGGTGCTTATCAAACGCTCTTCTCTACTTGTTGGTCTGTGGGGGGCATCCTGAGCCCGGTCACCTTGTGTGCCCTCACACATCCACTGGTCCCAACACCTCCTAACAGTCTGGTCAGATGCTCCTCTCTACTGGTGGTCTGTCGGGGGGTCCTGAGCCCAGTCACCTTGTGTGCCCTCACACATCCACTGGTCCCAACACCTCCTAACAGTCTGGTCAGATGCTCCTCTCTACTGGTGGTCTGTCGGGGGGGTCCTGAGCCCAGTCACCTTGTGTGCCCTCACACATCCACTGGTTCCAACACTTCCTAACAGTCTGGTCTGACGCCCCTCTCTACTGGTGGTCTGTAGGGGGCGTCCTGAGCTCGGTCACCTTACGTGCCCTCACACATCCACTGGTCCTAACAGTCTGGTCAGACGCTACTCTCTACTGGTGGTCTGTAGGGGGCATCCTGAGCCCTGTCACCTTGTGTGCCCTCACATATCCACTGGTCCTAACACCCCCTAAGAGTCTATTAGATAATCCTCTCTACTGGTGGTCTGTCGGGGGTGTCCTGAGCCCGGTCACCTTGTGTGCCCTCACATATCCACTGGTCCTAACACCCCCTAAGAGTCTATTAGATAATCCTCTCTACTGGTGGTCTGTTGGGGGGTCCTAAGCCTGGTCACCTTGTGTGCCCTCACACATCCACTGGTGCCAACACCTCCTAACAGTCTGGTCAGACGCTCCTCTCTACTGGTGGTCTGTCGGGGGGTCCTGAGCTCGGTCACCTTGTATGCCCTCACACATCCACTGGTGCCAACACCTCCTAACAGTCTGGTCAGACGCTCCTCTCTACTGGTGGTCTGTCGGGGGGTCCTGAGCTCGGTCACCTTGTATGCCCTCACACATCCACTGGTCCCAACACCTCCTAACAGTCTGGTCAGACGCTCCTCTCTACTGGTGGTCTGTAGGGGGTGTCCTGAGCTCGGTCACCTTGTGTGCCCACACACATCCACTGGTCCCAACACCTCCTAACAATCTGGACAGACGCTCCTCTCTATTGATGGTCTGTAGGGGGGGTCCTGAGCCCAGTCACCTTGTGTGCCCTCACACATTTACTGGACCCAACAGTGTCCCCCAGTGTCTGGTCAGAACGGCCCGTGGGGGACAATTCATCGATACAACCATCCAACTTCTCACATCCCAATAATGCGCCCCTCTCAGATTCTGGTAACGGGGTGAAATCTCTTCTCTGCGTCGTAGAGGCGTCTAGTGGTCAACAAGCTATATACAAGCGGAAGAAAAGGTCACTACACACAAGGAGCCTCCGAGAGACTTTTATAGCCCAAGGGGGAACCACTTCTAGGGCCCCTGGTGGCAAGACAGTTCATCTAATCACCCCACAACGCTAATCATTTACAAATCTGCCTGAGATGGAAGTGCAGGACGAGTTTTACTGCAAAAGCGACAACTTTTTCTGGGGGCAGGATTTTTATTTTGACAGACTGTATTTACTTTAGCGGAACGTAAATTTCATATGACCACTAGAGGTCGTTATAACCACATAGGTGTAAGAGTTTCTTCTTGCTTTCTTGGACTCTGTTGCTTTCAATGCTTCCAAGCTGTAAAGAAGTTATGTAAAAAATTCACTTTGTTCACTGGTGGAGTAAGGACAAACTAAAGTGTAACTCCAGGGAGAACTGAAGATCCAGCTTTAACCTGATGCAGCCTTTGGAATTCTGTCCCCCACCACAGACCCCCCTTCAACTGGGTCAGCTAGACATGTTGTGTCCATATGAAGTAGTAACCTGTAACAGCCACTGGATGGCACAGCAGAGGGATAGGATCTTATAAATGGTGGTTTTAAGGAACAGTGGTGTTACCCCAAGCTGTATAGTTCATTTTTGGCTGGGGTTATAACGTACTGTTACATTAGGGTATTAGTCACAACTTGGGACTACCATCTTTCCTCACCAAATGGTAGCAAAACTCTTAAGAACTCACTTGACAAATTCTTTATATCTGGCACCGGACAGTTTTATTCCATCACAGAAGTGGTTCCTAGTCCTTCAACCTTTACATTAAACCAGTACATAAATCAACACCTGGCCGTCTGGCCTCTAACTATACATTATATTTGTCCCTCTCTGATAGGCCTAATGCCATCACATCAGCGTCACCAAAGTCCAGTAGCAATATTCACTGCAGTACAGAGGGGGTTTCGTCCACACAGTCTGGGTGCCAGGAGCTCAGAAGCCAACTTTTACAAAAGTCTCATAGGTGCCTCCTAATTACTAAGGAAAGGCACCCTTTCTTTGCCATACGGACATCCGCAAAGCCCTCTAGTGTCCATCTCTAGTACTGTATTACTACATTCATCTATATTGTCATGGTGGTAATGGATGACTATCAAAATTGGACCATAGGCTCAAATCTAACCCACCAACTAGTCCTACATTTACTGTATGTGAGTTTCCTCCAGACGCACCCGCTTCCCCATGAAGATGATCCCTTTCTATACGGACTATTATATACTTGCCAACATTCCTTGACCAGGAAGGATTTATCCTTTATTCACTTGTATAGTAGCGATGCTCACTAACAACGCAGGGTTTCCCTTTCCTGCACTCCAGGGATTTTGGATGGAGAGCTGCCTTATACTCAGGGACGGTGAGCGGAGATCTCTCTTTAGTCTTTCTTGTGAGGCTTTAGGTGACACCTGATCACTATCACCAACCACCGACCTCAAGTCCTCTTATCACGTCTTCTTGGGGATTCTCGGAACTAGAGATATATTAGATAAAATATGTCTGCATGAAAACCGTAACAATGGCTTTAATACGGAGATGTAATCGCACCGCAACGTCAGGAACCGGAAAAAAACAAAAATTGAGTGCAGTCCTGAAGGGAAACAATTGTGCGCTGCTGATGTATCCTTTATCCATGTGTCGGGGAGCAGCCGTCGTCACTGAAGCAGAAGGTCTCTTCTGGGATTTTGAATTGTGAACTGCTAGTGGGGGGCCACAGGGTTCAGTATTGGGCCCCATGCTGCTCATTATATTTATCAACGACCTGATAGAGGGGCTGCACAGCAAAATATCAATATTTGCAGATGACACAAAATTATACAATATAATTAATGCAACGGAGGACGATGTACGGCTACAAACGGACCTGGATAAGCTGGGGGCTTGGGCAGGAAAATGGCAAATGAAGTTCAATGTTGACAAATGTAAGGTTCTGCACATGGGCAGGAGAAACGGATGTCACCAACATACACTAAATGGGGTACAGCTAGGGAAAAGTGATATGGAAAAGGACCTGGGGGTATTAGTGGATTATAGACTAAACTGGAGTAACCAATGCCAGTCAGCTGCTGCAAAGGCAAATAAAGTCTTGGGATGCATTAAAAGATGTATAGGGGCGAGGAACGAGAACATTATCCTCCCACTATATAAGGGCTCAGTCACACGGGAGCATCGGCACCCGTGTTACTGCAGGTAGAGGACGGCCGAACTTCAGGACGGAAGTCTCTCTGCAGCAGCGGAAGAAAGAACATGTGACCGGCTTCATTGCCGGTCATGTGTTCTTTCTTCAGCGCTGCGGGGAGTTGTCCATCTTGAAGTACGGCCGTCTTCTTCCTGCAGTAAGTGCTCAGTCACACAGGCGCATCGGCGCCCATGTACGGGTGCCGATGCGCCCGTGTGACGAAGCCCTCAGGCACTTGTTAGGCCCCACATGGAATATTGTGTACAGTTCTAGTCACCGGTGCTCAGGAAAGATGCTGCAGTGCTGGAGGGGGTTCAAAGAAGGGCAACTAAACTAATACATGGAATGAGAGGACTGGAATACCCAGAGAGGCATCAAAATTGGGATTATTTACCCTGGAAAATGGACGGCTAAGGGGCGACCAAATAACCATGTATAAGTACATGAGGGGACAATACAAGGATCTCTCCCATGATCTGTTTATTCCCAGAACTGCGACGGTAACAAGAGGGCATCCTCTACGTCTAGAAGAAAGCAGGTTTCATCACCAACACAGAAGGGGGTTCTTTACTGTAAGAGCAGTGAGACTGTGGAACTCTCTGCCTGAGGATGTGGTGATGACAAAATCCATAGAGGAGTTTAAGAGGGGACTAGACTTTTTTTAGAGCGCTATGACATTACAGGATATAGACACTAAATAGTCAGAAGGGTTGTGATCCGACTGCCGGACTTGGAGTTAGGTAAGAACTTTTCAAGTGTTGATCCACGGATTATTCTGACTGCCACTATGGAGTAGGGAAGGAATCTTCCCCCCCAAAATGGGGTAAGGCTGGCTGTCCACGGGCGAGGTGTCATTGCAAGATCCACGGTGATAAATCGCACACGGAGCTCATATGACCCGCTTTCCATAGGATAACTGTGGAAAGCGCAGCCTACTGCACACGAGCGGAAAATCATAGCGATTTTTCGCTCGCATGATTAAAACCGCGGCATGCCGCGATTCTCCGCGGTGAGCCTATCATTAATACAGGCTCATCGCCGAGACCTTTTAGTGCTCCCTCCCCCGTGGCAGAATATCGCTAGCAATATTCCGTTGCGGCCGTGTATAGGCGGCCTTAATTGACTTCTGCCTCATTGGGGTTTTTTGCCTTCGTCTGGATCAACATGAGGCGGATAGAAACAGGCTGAACTGGATGGACGCTTGTCTTTTTTCAGCCTAGCATACAATGTTATAATCACACATGGTGATCGCCGATCTTTCCTTATGGCCCATTAAGACAGGACGCGCTGTCGAGCAAATGATGCCTGACAGCACGTCCCAGTAATGCTCGCTCCTGTGCTGTCTCCCCGCCCTGCCTTCATTCACTGTAAGCAGACAGTCGTTCAGAACTGAACGACTGCTATTTACACTGAACGGCTAGTCACTGCATGCATTTACACGGGACGACTATCATACAAATTCCCACGGGAGCTTGGGAAGTTGAACAACTCTGAGCGATAATCCTTTAGTCCATCTTGTGAAGCTATAAGTAACACCTCCAGTTCACATTCGAGTACTGACCCCACACTTTAACACGTGTAATTGTCTCTTGCAATTCTTGGAACGAGAGATATGTGAGAAAAAAACTGATTGGTATCTGTGACCACCATTGTTGTTCATTGAGGTTTCTGCAGTTTGTAGAGTCTTCTGTGGGTCTTTTGCTGTTACCCTTGGTTTCCTTCTCTCCTGAATTTGCTCAAGTTGCAGATTTACCTAACCATGAATTAATGTACACTTAAGTCATTTTGAATGTTTTTGTACTTTTTTTCCATATGTCCATATGTCTCTATAACACATCTTCTGAAAGTTGTTAGCATCGAGGCATGATTCATACTAATCAATCTTTCTTGAGAAGAACAGATGTGTCAGTAACCAGGCTTTGTGCACCTTCATTTAATGGGTAAAGTACCTGTGGCACCCTCACTTCCAATCTCATCTTCTTAATTGAAACACCCTTTGCCAGTTAGCTCTAAGGTCGGTTTCACATCTGCGTCGGAGCCTTTGGCTAAAAATACCCAAAGAAAAAGCGCTGTATGCTCCGCTTTTTCTTCCGTCCAAAAGCCAGCCAATTGAGCAAAAAGCAGGTTAACCCCATTATAGTCCAGAGACTTAACCATTTGGCCGCGGGGATTCCTCTTTCCTGCTCCCCAAATGGAGCAGGAAAGCAGAATCCCCAGTGGAGATATGAAATCACCCTTAGACAGAGGTTCACTTACTTTTTCTGTCTGCACTGTGGATGATTTCTCAATATTAACCATAAAGGACATGAATGGTGTAACTGCCTGTGTGTTATTAGTTAGATTGAACTAGGCTCTATCTCCTCTCCACTCCGCCTCACTGTTGGGGTCCCCTAGGGGTCGGTCCTCGGTCCCCTCCTCTTCTCCATGTATATAGCCCCAGTTGGACAAACCATTTGCAAATTTGGCCCCCGATTCCATCTCTACGCTGACGACACCCAGTTATACACCTCTTTCCGTGAGATCTCTGCACCCTTCCTCCAAAACATTACTGACTATCTGTCCGCTGTCTCTAACACTGTGTCTTCCCTCTTTCTCAAACTTAACCTCTCAAAGACTGACATCCTCGTCTTTCTGCCCTCAACCAGTCGACCTCCCCCCAACATCTCTATCCATAATAGTATCTGGCACCATCATAACCCCCAGATAGCATGCTCGCTGCCTTGGCGTCACACTGGACTCTGACCTCTCCTTTACCCCCCACATTCAATCTCTGGCCCGAACATGCCACCTGCACCTCAGAAATATTGCTAAAATCCGTCCGTTCCTCACCACGAACGACAAAGACACTCGTTGTTGCCCTCATCCACTCCCGGCACGACTACTGCAACTCACTGTTCATTGGCCTCCCCCGCACCCGACTCTCCCTTCTCTAATCTATACTAAATGCGGCATCTAGGCTAATTTTTCTATCCAGCCGTTACTCAGATGCCTCTGCACTATGCCAGTCGCTGTACTGCCTGCCCATCCACTGCAGAACTAAATTCAAACTCATCACCCTCACCCACAAAGCTCTCCATGGCACAGAGCCACCGTACATTGCCTCCCTCCTGTCCATGCATCACCCAGCCCGCGCACTCTGATCTGCTAACACACTCGGACCAAACACCTCTCTAATACGAGCCTCACATGGTCACCTACAGGACTTCACCAGAGCAGCACTGATCCTCTGGAACGCTCTACCCCAAGGCATCCAGACAATCCCCGATGCACGGAACATTATACGCGCCCTAAAACGCAGCTCTTCAGGGAGGCATACTAAATCTCCTGACCTATTCCCCCTGCCCCACCCTATGGCTCCCCATACTGTCCACCCTGCCTATCGCATATGACCTCTACCCCTTTATCTCCTTACCGCCCCACCCCGTTTGCTATCTAATAACCGATTTCCACATGTAATTCCCGTACTGCCTGTGTTCCCTCATGCCTCATCCCCCCCTTGTACCTCCTGTACCATCCCCACCCCGTTTGTTTCAAACTGATTGTATATCACATGTAATTGTTGTATTGTCTGTGTTCTCCCATGCCTGAAAGCGCTGCGGAATAAGTTGGCGCTATACAAATAAAGATTATTATTATATTGTGTTGGTGTATAAATACGACTGAGATAACCAAACTGCATTTTATTAGTGGTCAATACAGAAATCCAGGCAATTCCAAAGGCTTCACATACTTTTCCTCATAACTGTGCATATCTGCTATTTAATGTCTATCAACCTAGCAGACCCTCACACTGCCCATATATGTTAGATACCCACCAACTATCTAACGGCTCTTGGTCTCGTAAAGCTTGCAGAGATACAAGGTGAGAACTGTGTAACGTCTCATAACTGCGCAGATCCTCATAAGTTGTCCCCTTCATCACCAGGACCGTCGGGGATACCGAAGACCATAAAGTGATGATACAGTGATATCACTTTATAAGATGGGAATAACCCTTTAATCTCTGACTCCTAATTATTCCTTATGTGAGTCTGTGATGCTACGTCTTAAAGAACGCACATAAGAATGCAGAGGAGATCGTTCCTGTTTGCCACATTCTTAAAGGTGCAATTAAAGGTAACGATAATAGGAATGTAGAACACTGAGAGAAGTGAGTGATTCTCAATGATGCTCTGTCTAAACAGGCTGAACGATTGCCAACGAGTTAGTGGGGACGTCACTCACTCGTTCAAACGAGAATCAGCTTGTCTAGAAGGGACAATAAAAACTTTTTTCTTTATAAGTTTGTTGATTTGATTAGTTCGCTGCTAATTTTAACTGTGTTTACAATCAGCAAAAGTACCTTTTTCCTCTTTTTCAGGATGGACTCAACCACTGTCTCCTGCATGTATACATAGTCGGGGCAGAGGAAAGCCTCTCTGTCAGCACATCGGGCCTTTAGCTATTTCACTGACCGCAGCCTTGTGGTCACTTTATTAGATAGGACCTCAAAAGCTGTCTTAGGGTGCGTTCACACGAGCGTAGGCGTATTTACGTTCGCACGAGCGCAGCGTATAATCGCCGGAAAGAACGTTTTTCGCCGATCACGACCAGAGCTAGAAAGCGTATTTTCGTTTGTTCCTACTTTTCAAACGGTCTTTTCGGCCATCGAATATTCGCTGGCACGTATTTCGGTCGCGTATGTCCGTTTTTACGCGGGTTGCCGTTTTTACGCGCCGTAAAATTCCCCATGTGAACGAATACATTCGAAACCATTGCCTCAGATGGTCATGTATATACGTTTGGTCGCAAAAACGCGCCGTTTATGCGCTCGTGTGAACGCACCCTGAGACATTAGATGACCAACAGCTCTCTAAGGGCTTATTCACACAAGCATATATCAGCCGCCGTTTTCACGGTCGGCCGATATATACAACCATCTGATGCATTGGACTCCAATGCATCAGATCACACAGGTGTATTCCCGCTGCGTAAAAGCTAATATAGCGCCGGGCGCTTTTACACCTGGCAGCAAAGATGGTCCTGGAACTATCTTTGTGCCCGGAATACGTCAGCCGCTGCATAAACTTTCTTTGGGAGCCAATGGCAGTGGCCAGAGAAGGGAGTTGACTGCTACATTCCCCCCCTTCTACCCTCCCCTCTGGCTGTTTGCAATGGAAGGGGCGGATTGGAGGTGGAGCTAAGCTCCGCCTGCTCCCATTGCTGGCTGTGGACAAGTGGCGGTAAGGGAGCGAAAGCTTAGCTCTGCCCCCGCCCCCTTCCATTGCAAACAGCTGGAGGGGAAAAGAGAGGAGGTGAGCCGGCGAGGGGGAGGGAAGGGGGAGAAAGCTTAGCTAAAGCACCCAACAATCGTCCCAGTGATGATTGCTCCTGTACTGATCCTGAGTTACATCCTGTATTATACTCTAGAGCTGCACTCACTATTCTGCTGGTGAAGTCACTGTGTACATACATTACTTATCCTGTACTGCTCCTGAGATACATCCTGTATTATACTCCAGAGCTGCACTCACTATTCTGCTGGTGGAGTCACTGTGTACATACATTACTTTTCCTGTACTGATCCTGAGTTACATCCTGCATTATACTTCAGAGCTGCACTCACAATTCTGCTGGTGGAGTCACTGTGTACATACATTACTTATCCTGCACTGATCCTGATTTACATCCTGCATTATACTCCAGAGCTGCACTCACTATTCTGCTGGTGGAGTCACTGTGTACATACATTACTTATCCTGTACTTATCCTGAGTTACATCCTGTATTATACTCCACAGCTGCACTCACTATTCTGCTGGTGGAGTCACTGTGTACATACATTACTTATCCTGCACTGATCCTGATTTACATCCTGCATTATACTCCAGAGCTGCACTCACTATTCTGCTGGTGGAGTCACTGTGTACATACATTACTTATCCTGTACTGATCCAGAGTTACATCCTGTATTATACTCAAGAGCTGCACTCACTATTCTGCTGATGAAGTTAGATTGTGGCTCATGAAGCGCCAGAAACAGAGAGGGTTGAGCAAAGGATTCAGAGACTGCCTGCTCAAAATGGAGAAAGTAGCTGTGTTACAGCCACAACCTACTGGAGACATCTGGAATGCGATTAGAAGACATGGGAACGACGGGATGCAGTTTCACTCCTGACCTGAGGCAGCTGGGATCAGTAGAGGTGGTGATTCCCATGTAACACAACTGTAAGTGGGGTCAGCCTTCAACAAGGTTTGCCATTTTATAATGAAAAATATTGCTATGGTTTGGGGTGTAGTTGGGGTGTAGCTTAGCACAACAGATGTTTTTATCTCCTTTATTCTAGTGGTTCATAAAGATCTTTCAGCACATCAGAGGGATCTGATTGTTTGGAAGGTGTCAGTCAGGAGAAGGGGTCCAAAACATCTCCAATACATTACATATACCAGGGAACACAGTGAAGACGGGCAGCAAGAAGGGGGTTAAATTTGGCACTGACATTACCAAAAACTGGACGTCCTTGAAAACTTGATGATAAGTGGTTTGGGAGGTGGCCAAGAGGTCTACAATATCATTAATGAGGCTGCAGGAATTTCTGACAAGTACGGGTTGTGTAGTGACAACCATCTCCCGTATTCTTCATATGTTTCGGTTGTCGGGTAGGGGGGGCAAGATGGAAGCCTTTTCCAACACAGAAAAACATCCAAGCCCGGCTATGTTTTGCCCAAACCTCCATCAAGTCTGCCAGAAGTCTGTGGAGAATGTCTTATGTCTGATCTGTGAGACCGAGGGGAAACTTTTTGGCCATAATTCCAAAAGGTATGTTTGGTGCAAATCCAACAGCCCATCACCAGAAGACCCCCAGTGAGGATGGTGGAGGGGGCATTATATGGGGGGGTTGTTTTTCTGCTTCTGGAACTGGAGCTTTAGTCAAGGTGTATTATGAACAGTTTCAAATATCAGTCTATTATGGCACAAAACCTTCAGGCCTCTGCTAAAAACCTGAAGATGAAGAGGAATTTCACCTTTCAACACGACAATGACCCAAAACAGACCTCCAAGAATGGCTTCACTGGAAGGTTAAAGCCTTGGAATGGCCCGGCCAGAGCCCAGACCTGATCCTATTAAAGATCTGTGGTTGACCTGAAGAGGGAGCTACACACGAGATGCCCTCGCAATCTGACAGATTTGGAGCGCTCTTACAAAGAAGAGTTTCGCAAAGATTGCCAAGTCAAGATATGCCATGCTGATAGACACCGACCCAAAAAGACTCAATGCTGTCAAACGTTGTTAAAAAAAAGTCAAAGTGTACGTCAACAAAGTATTAGTTTTAGGGTGTGAGTATTTATGCAACCACATTATTTTAGTTTTTAAAATTTTCCAGCTTGTTTCCCAATGGCATTGCCCAGATAACGGGTCACACTGAAGGTGGTAATAGATCTGAAATGATTCATCTTTATCAGATTTCTTAGCATGACAAAAACATGGCATTTTAACGGGGGTGTGCGGACTTTTTATATCCACCGTATACATATAAAACACAATATGTGGTGTTAATAACTCTGGCGCCATATGTTTAAGCAGCTGCCGCACAAAACAGCAGCCGGAAAGATTTTGGCATCCGTTTTAACAGCTGCCTGTCTGAGATCAAGGTGTTATATGAGAACCCTGGACGAAGACAAAAAAAATCGCCTCAACGTAAACAGGCAATTTGGAGAGCAGTTGATTATATACAGATGTACTGTTTTAGTGCCGGTGGAGGGAGCAGATATTATGACAGCTCCACTTCCCCCCGAATGTCACGTTTAATACTTTTCTGAGCCTGGTTTACTTGATGCCACGTCTGATAAGACGATGCAGATGACATTCCAAATGTTGCGTAATACCCAGCCGGCTGTTGTCACACAATTCTTCCAACTGGTCTATACATTTTTCCGAGGGCGTGAAAATATCTTCCATGGAGTCTATTGTGAGGATGCCAAGAGGAGGCCCCGACTAACGACTAATTTATCTAATCTTTAATTGCCGTATAATTGCTCGAAAGATATATTTTGCAAACAAAATGGCCTCTGTGGTCGGCCTCTGAGAAAATTATACATCTGGTTTGCTAATTATGGAGGGAACGGGAGAGAAGTTAATAGCTTCAAAGTCCTCGATGTGTCTGCAACCGTTTAGAGTGAATATATTGCTCCCTGCTCAGGAAGCATCTGCTCAACACATGAAGAGTTAGGGGTGTTGGGGGTAAGGGCCATGTATGTACTATGTGGCGGATCCCCCCTATACTGTGTGTGATTTATATAATATGATTTACAGTGCAATATTCCACATATGTTAAGTTGGACATGCTCCTCATTATCTTTGGAGTCTTGAACTTGCTGCATGACGGATTTTGAAAAATAGGTTACCAGATAAACAATGTGCTATAGACGCTTCCAAACACTATAATTGAAGATTTTTGAACTAATTTTCAGAAATGCTTTTATGCTGAGCAGGCCCGTCTATCTAACCACCCTCCAGGCTGTGAGGGACAAGTTGGCAAGAGGTAGGATGAGGCCACACGTAGTCCTCCGAGGAGGTCATACGAGGTCTTCATGACCACTGGGACTCTTCTTGTTTGTTTACTGATTCTGATATCACAGAGGGATCACATTATAAGGGACACTGTGTCTAGAAATAACTGAGAAAGAGAAGAACAGAGGGATGACAGCTATCAGCTGGACTGTCAAAGTGTAAAGGGGCTCCCTAGCGGAATGGCCACTCCTGAACACAGCCTGCAGGAAATCTTTCTCAGCCCAACGGCATTTAGTGTGTCTCTCTGATCTGACCACAGGGTCTTCAAGTGTTCTTGCTGCTGGGCCCTCAGTAGTGGACTCTTCTTGAATATTATACTTGAAGGGATTCCTTGTCAAATCTTCACAAATGTCCTGCATTAAGTTCTTCTTCACCCTCAGAAGAACTGGCAGAATTGCTGTGGTTCCAGACTACTTTCTGGGGCATTGGCCACTGTTCACTGTACCATTCTGGTTTTGCAATCTAACGACCACTCTAAATATACCAAGGTTCTCCTGTAGAATGATGCAGACCGTTTGTGGTTGAACAAGTAACTTTTATTTACTTCCTCTAGTGTAGAGAGTTATATGAGTGGTCCTTGACTGGGTTGGGGACAGTGAGCTGATACAACAGGTCCCCGAAAGTTTGCTTTTGCCCATCCAACAGTACTGCCCTTCCTAGACATTTCACATGGCATTGGGCAAGAATGCTGCTGTACACCTCTGCGGGTGCTTGTGGCCACTATGGCACGGATTATCACGGCTGTGATTGTTTATTGTATATGTCACAGAGTACTCTGCACAACAGAAGTATGGTCCTGGGCCACAGAGGGAAGAAATAAGGGTACACTGTCATGGCCAGCAAGCCCTCCTACCCCATCCTTTCACTGGAGGGGTGGTCCCCAACCTCCATCTATCATGTGCAAGGATGCTGCACCATCTATTTTATCTGGGCACCTATCACTGCCACCCATAAGGTGTGCAACCACTCTTAGCCCACCTCATATGGGGTAGATGCATCCACCCAACTTTCTCATCCCTGACCAATGATGACAAGTCTCTGGTTAATTAAGGTACCCTTCCTCATTGGGGTGCCTGAGCTATTAGTTCCATATTGCTCAGCAAAGGTGATTTTATTTATCTTGACTGACTCATGTGTTGGCCCTTGCCTGATTCACCCAGCTTTACCATCTTCTCCTGTCCTGACCTTGGCTTGTACTTTGACAACGATATATCTGTTTGCTGCCTGCTCAGATCCTCTGCCTGTCTCTTTATTACAAAAGAACACTGCTTATGCTGACCTCGGCTTTGCATATTAACTATGTCTCTGACTAACACTCTGGTACTACGCTGTGGTGCTTCTGACTTATTTGTGTCAGCTGTTAGTGAACTAAGACTAATTCTTGGGTTACCGCCTGAGGGCCCCTACAGCTACAACCATATTCCAATTGAAGGGGTTAAAGCGTGAAAACAGGGGACCCCCTAAGTAGTCTAAAGCCAAATCAGGCAGTGCACAGTGTTCCGCATCCGCTGCTTGACATACGCACGCCAGAGCATGTAAAGAAGGAAAAAGAATATGAACAGTTTTCCAGGAACTGCTCACTGAGCTCTGAACCTGCAGCTGCACAAGCATATCAGAAAAAGCAGAAAATAATAGAAACAAAGCAGAAATAAACAAAATTGGCTAAACAAAATTGCTCAAACAAGCGATTTTGACTGATAGTTGTCCCGTGTAAAAGTGGAACCGAACAGAAATCTCTCATTAGTCACTAGTTGCTTTGTTTCAGCTCACTGAAACAAAGCGACTAATGAGTGACTTTTCGCTCACTGTAAACAGGCAGTTGCTTATCTTTGAGCGACTGCCTGTTCTCAGTAAATGGAGGTAGGCGTCTGGAAGTGATCTCTGGCACGCTTTGCCTCCATTCACTGAACAACTAACGCTCCTTTGTGAAAGCATAGTCACTGGGGCGGCTGTCGGGTATTAAACAGTCTCCTTGTGTAAAGTGCCCTTTTAGGGGCAGTTTTAGACTGTAAATTTAGACATTTCCAATGGGTCCAGATACAAGGCAATATACTATTCCAGGGCATTCGGTGAGAAACCTTAAGTTCCTGACTAGAGATGAGCAAGCATACTCGATAAGGCAAACTACTCAAGCGAGTAGTGCCTTATTCAAGTATCTGCCCGCTCGGCTCTAAAGATTCAGGGGCTGGTGGCCGGCGGGGAGCGGGGAGGGAGAGCAGGGAGGAACAGAGGGGAGATCTTTCTCTCACTCTCTCCCCTCCGCTCCTCCCTGCTCACCGCTGCAACTCACCTGTCACCTGCGCCGGCAGCCGAATCTTTAGAGACGAGCGAGCAGGTACTCGAATAAGGCACTACTCGCTCAAGTAGTTTGCCTTATCGAGTATGCTCGCTCATCTCTATTCCTGACCTTTTCTTACTTTCTTCCAAACTTTTCTCATTCTTATTGGATACTTAAAAACATTTATTTGGTAAAAAATAAGAAACAGAAGGCGAACACGTCTTGCTGGCTTCAGGCCAGACCATCCCCTATATTGAAACATTGCACTTTAAGATGTAATTACATCTTTGTTCTGTCCACCTACAGCGCTATAGTTCCCAGGGTGGGCACAGACGTCTGGTTCTGATTGCAGCCTCTATATTAATGGATATGTCCACCAAAAATCCCTGTTATATGGATATGTTCAGTCAATCCATCATTTCTTGGGACTAAAAAAGTCGAATTGAGTAACATTCTTTATTGTACCGAAACAACCTCACCCTAAATCTTATTTAGCGTTGGGTGGAGATGGCCTTTACAATCATCGCACTGTATTTTACCACTGCCGCTTTGAGACTCTTCCAAACTTCCACAGTGAAAAATAGCTTTGTGTGCTCAGCCAAACTGGAATAAATTGACTGCTGACGGTAGAGTCTGGGCCCTCGCTAAATCAACACAAGCTTGCACTGTCTGGTCACATCAGAAAGGATGTCAGTGATACATGACTGGTTTAGCATGGGAGGGTTGAGCAACTGCAACAAGAGGACAAGAAGAACCCAAGAACAAAAGTGGAGACTGCGAGGAAGGAGGGGGGGGGGGGGGTAGAGAAATATAACCATTGTAAGGGGATATGGAGAAGGAGGGAAGGGAAAGAGTGAGAATTAGCAGATGTAAATATAATTGAGACCAGAAGCTGTGCAGATCCAACCAGGAGGACTGGGAGCTGCTCTGCTGACAATCCCCAGGGGGACAGGAGGGGTGCGGTGGTTTGGCATCTCACCAAAACAATTTCCTCTGAACTGAGTGACTCTCTCATCCAGAAGACAGTTACAATGCGGGAACTCCTGACTGCTCCTATATACATGAGGAATCGAAAAGAAGATGGAGAGGAATTATTAAATTAATGCACTTCTCTACCCAAAATCTGTGCTGAAATTGGCATGTGGTGCGAAATTTAAATCCACAGCGGCTTTGCAATGTGGATTCTACCCCTTCAAATCAAAGAGTAAAACTTGCGGCAAAATCCGCACAAGGCGGCCGCACCAAATCCGCCCTTTGTGAAGATAGCATTAGGGTGCATTAATACGGAATAAAAACCGCTTGCGGCTGAGACCCCGCCCAGCCGTGGCTGCCAATAGATGTACGATCTTGCGGACCTTATCGGCAAGATCGTGCTTCCATTGGCTGTCATGGCTGATCGGGGTCTCAGCTGCAAGCAGTTTTTGTTACTTGAGAACACACCCTTAAGGCTCCTTCACAGTGGTGAGGGCCATATCAGGCCGTGAATCATGACCCAATATCGCCCTAGCCATCCATGAGAAAGCCCGTGGATGCAAGGCGTTTTCATGTGATAACAGGCTCGCATCACTGCTGGTATCCTCCGGCTTGGCTGTCCCATTCACAGCAGAGGATCATGGAGTTCTCCCATTGCTTTTAATTGGGGGTGCTAGCCGCGATCTCACAGAAAGACAGTACACTTTGTGATTTTTTTTCTCCTGCATAGCTTTACATCGCGTGCTTTGCAGGAAAAAATTGCTCATGTGTATGACCCCATTCAAAAGAATTGGGTTCATATTTGTGCATCTCTCACAAATCTCGCACCATTTTATCGGCCTTGTGAAAACGGCCTTGGAGACCTTTCACATGGGCGGAATATTCACATATGCGAAATACGACATGTAAATCGGACAGCACACAGACTGGGGTTCATATGTTGTGCGATGAGAGTTGTACCCAATAACTTGCATCCGCAGCTAGTGTGGCAACATCATTGGCTATTGGCTGGACGGAGCTTCAGCTGCAAGTAGTTCTATGTGGGAATGCATCTTAAGGGTGCATTGCCAATAGGGCAATTTGGATGTGCTAAATACCATGTCGTAAAAAACAGCGCGCATTTCTGACACATTTGTATTTTATGTTACAACTATGGCAAAAATGCATGCAGTTTTTACCACATCCAAACTGCCCAATGTGAATGCACGATCATTATGTGCCAGTTATTGACCCTTCAGTATGTTACTCTGGTGCTATAGTGCGCTGCTTTCTTGAAATCTTGACCCAGCGTAAGATGTATTCACATGGCACAATTGAGCCACAGTGCAAACAACATGCATGTTGCCATAGTTAGCCAAAAATCGTGGTAAAAACGCATGTGGTGTTCGTAATGAATACACCATTATGTCTGATTCGTCTCTGGATTTACCTCCTCAAAGTTTATTTGACACCTGACCCTGAACTGCCTGACTTCGCTACCCTCTATGTTCCTGTACCTATAGTTTCTCTCCTGCATCTGACCTGGATTTTAGGCTAACACGTTTATTCTGCTTTCCAAGTATTGACTCCTGGCTTTCCTTCATTCACAATTCCAGACTGCCCAGTTGGTAACCAAGAGGCTCTCTGCAGGCAAGTGCAACCTTTCATGAGTTGGCCAAGGGTAAAGACCACAAGTTCTGTGAGACCCTACTAGGTAGAACAACCAGCACGAGTCTAACAGCTGATGCCTGTTTGGATGAACTAGTTAGATCACCCCGTGACACTTGGTTGGTAAGCCATGCGTAGGGGGAGAGCTTATAAACCACCACAGATGTTCCCAATTGTGGGTTATGTAACATATCCCATACAATTCAATATGTATTGCAGTTTATGGAATGGGGTTTTCAAAAAGCCACATTGTGGTTAGCAATGGGCAGAACGTCAATGTCGTTTTGCGCACTGTTGTTTGCTCAGCAACAATTGAAATCAATGTAAAAGTCAGAGAAGAGGTAGGAGTAACTAATTGGTTTCCTGTTTTGTTAAAATAAAATACTTAAAGGGGGGGGGGGGGGTCTGCTTTGTAAAATCATTTTCAAACTGCTAGGAAATCCTGAGCTAATAGATGGGTGGAATCCGTGTTGAGGGTCACCATTTATTAGTGGTGGCTGAGATAAACTATAAAGAGTATCTCTTGCCCTGGAGGACTCAACATGTCAGACATTTCATGGACAACCTATTGATTTTAAAGGCGTTTTCCAGTAACTGGATAACCCTAATTTAATAGGGCTGTAGGGGTTAAAACAATAAACTGAAAAATTCTTCTATGGCTCTCAGGATCCAGTGCTGCATCCTTGGTGTGGTCCCTCTGGTTGCTGAGATCGCTGACATCACAGGAACTCAGGTGACTGCTGTAGCCAATGAGAAGCTACAACATCACCGCTTGTTCTCCTGGCATTGGCATTCACTTTCTGAGCACCATCATGCCAGGAGTTGAGGAATGTGACATTGCAGCCTTTCATTGGCTATAGTCGTCAGCTGACTTCCTGTGATGTCATTTGTCACAACAATCACTGGGACCACAGTGGCCTGCAGCACTGGATCCTGGTGGCCACGGAGGGATAAGTATGTTTCCATTCATTATTTTTATTTTCAATATATTTTATTAAATTTTAACATTACATGTAAATTGTCACAAAAAGAAACAACAGAGTTGTCGTGAGGTTTCACACATATATCTTGCTATGAGAACAAATAAATCTCGGTGAAAACCAACAAACTTGTTTGTGGTGTGGTTTGTTAAGTAGACAGACAAGGGATAGTGGGGAGGATGGAGTAGGGGAGGAGAGAATGGGGGACGGGAGAGGTGTCCAGGTGGAGGCCCCCGGGTTGTCCTCACCGGCCGTTATCTGGTCGGGTTACTCGCAATAGCCGGTCTGTAACCATCTAGCGAATAGGGGCGTGTTGCGAATTTCTATCCAGACCGCCCAGGTATGGTAGAAGCTGTCATAGCCTGTTGTGTCGTCTGACAACCTCAACCTCTCCAATCGTTTTATTTCGTCCATCGCCCCCACCCATGCACACCTAGGAATTTCTGAGTTCTGTTTCCACAACCTGGGTAGCACTTGTCTTGTGGCCATAATGAAGAATTTCAACATGCATTTTTTGAGTGAAGGGGCATCGGCGGGGGAGATGGACAGGAGTGCCAGTTCAGGCGTCAGGGCCAGAGGTTTCCTACACGCCCTCTCAAATAGACGTTTCATAACTTGTCAGATGGGTGCGACCATGGGGCACTCCCACCATATGTGGAGCATCGAGCCTACTCCCGCTCGGCACCGCCAGCAAGTGTTCGGGGTCGATGGGAAGAAGGAATGTAGCCTCTCCGGTGTCATGTACCATCTTGACAAGATTTTGAAGTTTAACTCTTGTAGCCTGCTGGCCACCGACATTTTATGGGTATGCTGAAATGCCTTGTCTCAGAGCTCCCCGGGGAAGGACTGGCCCAGTGCCTCCTCCCACGCATTTATCCACCTGGGGAGGTGACTGTCAAGTCGTTCCTCCAATAGCTGGTTGTAGAGCAGTGACACGATGTGTCTAGGCGTCTCCGCAGTACAGCACAGTTTCTCGAAAGGGGTGAGATTTAGGTTCCAACCCTGGTGGGATTTTATCTTCCCCATGTAGCTGCGGACCTGTAGATATTGCATCCATGAGCCTGGGGGAGTTTCCTGGGTCCTCTGCAGGCTCGTCATGTCACGCAAACCCCAGTGTTCTATCACCTCCCCCACCCTAGCCTCCGTTCCAGGTGGCAAAACCCCCAGGCTATGAGTGCCTAGTGTTGCCAGGAGTTGGGTTTCTGACCAGTGGGGTAAGGGGCCCTGGGACAGACATCCTGTATCCCCCCGTCAGGCCCCCAGAAGAATGATCAACAGGGTCAAGGCCTCGGCTTTCTCCCAGTTGACCCCCTTCGGGATTCAGAATGCCCCTCTTGTCTCAAAGATGTTGTTCTCATTTTCTATTTGTACCCAAAGTTTATCTGACCTATGGTGGAATAGGTCCAGTATGAGGGTTTAAATCGTCGCTTTATGATAAAGATGGAAGTCGGGGAGTCCCACCTCGCCCTTTTTCTTCTGTTTGGTTAGGCTTTTATGACTGAGCCTTTTGGAGCCCCCCTTCCATATGAGACAGAGTATTAGACTTCACAGTCTATCAAAGAAGACTCTTGGGGGATTACACGGTGCAGTCTGAAAGATATATAGAAGCCTTGGGAGAACGTCCATCTTGATTGCGCACATTCTGCCAAACCACGATAGCGACTCAGTTTATTATTTTAATGCCTACAGCCCTATTGAAATGGGGTTGCCCAGTAACTGGACAATCCCTTTTAGTTTCAACAAGGTTATATTGAATATTTTTGCTGAATTAAAGGGCATTTAAAAAGTCTTAATTCCCCACGCAGGGGGCTAAAAATTGCAGACAATCCCTTTAAATATGAGGTGTGCTATACATAGCTTCCTCTGTGGTGGCGATGCAGGGAAATTAAATATATGATATTGGATTTCCTCACAGATTACTACTGATTGCTTCAAGACACCTTTTGATCAACTGATCACATCCCTTTAACATCACTATTGATGACCCGATCTCCCCGTCCGCCTCGCCTCTCAGCTCCTATAGCCATCTTCCTCTCACAGGTTACAGCTTCCCCCAGGCATAACATTGGCAGTACACTTGATTTGGTTTTTCTCCGTCTTTGTTCTGTTTTTGACTTTGCAAACTCCTTTCTCCTTCTCTGTAATCATAACTTCCTCTATTTTACTGTCAAGTATTCTTGTCCTTCTAAGGATATTCCTACCTATCACACATGCAGAAATCTGCAGGCCATTTATACCCAGCAATTTTCAGACTCCTTACAGTTTTATATCCCCAATCTTTTCCTTCTCTTGTCTCAACCTGGCTGCTGAGCACTACAAACCCCTCGTGCTCTGACCATCCTGATGCAGGCCACGGTACCCTTGGCTCACGGCTTAAATGTGTTTCGGCAATGCTCTAGATATGCCAAACGTATGTGGAGAAACTCACAAATGTCTGCAGATTTCCTCCACTATAAATTCATGCTTAGAACATACAACTTTGCCCGTCACCGTGCCAAGCAAGCCTACTTCACCTCTCTCATCTCCTCACTACCCAACAACTCAAAGAGACTCTTTGACATTTTTCACTCCTTCCTTAGGCCTAAAATACAGTCCCCCATGACAGATCTCAGTGCTGAAGATCTGGAGGCCTATTTCAAAGAGAAAATTGACAACACCCATCAGGACATAACTTCCCAGTTCCTTTCTATCACCTTCTCTCCTGCACCTACTCTAGCTCACTCTCAGCATTTGACCCAATAACAGAAGTTTTCGTCTCCAGGCTACTCTCTTCTTCTCGCCCTACTACCTGTATTAGTGACCCTATTCCCTTTCACCTCCTTAAGTGTCTCTCCCCGGCTGTTATCAGTCACCTTACAACAATATTCAGCCTGTCTCTTTCTTCTGGTATCTTTCCCTCCTCCATTAAACATGTTGTCATATCCCCATTACTAAAGAAACCATCTTAACTTATGCTGCCAACTACCAACCAGTCTCTAATCTCCCCTTCAGCTCCAAACTCCTGGAAGGTCTGGTCTACTGTCTTCTAACAAACTATCACTCAGATAACTCTCTTCTTGACCCCTTACTGTCTGGTTTTCCCCTTTCTATATTTTACAGAAACCGTTCTTACTAAAGTGTCATACAATCTTTAGTCAGATAGCCAAATTGAATAGTGACCACTCTCTACTGACCCTCTTGGATCTCTCTGCAGTGTTCAATACCATAGATTACCAAATTTTGCCTCAATATACTCTGCTATATTGGCCTTAAGGACACTGCACTTTTATGATTTTCCTCCTACCCTTGAGAACACTGCAGTTACTTTATTTTTTCGCTGATTCTCTTCTATTCATTCAGGACTGAAGGCCTCTTTAGTTCTGTACAGTTTCTCTAGATTCTTAAGACTGACTATTACCTCTCATCTTCTTACTCTGAATGAATTGTAGAACTTTAGGTGCTCACACTTTTTGTTCTCCCACTGCACTGATCAGTAAATTGGTCTTCCCCTGGAGCTCCCTCTATCAACCCCCTTTTTTCATGCTCGTTAGCCTCCTTCTTTAGACTCACCCTTAGACTGACTAAACTAACTCCTCCAATTCTTTCACTCTAACGTATATCTAACAGCCCGTGCGTAACTTCCTTCTACCTATCAAAGGCTGTCTTTCTCCTAACTTGCTGAATACTGCCTGTAAGCTAGGCGGTACCTTGTGAGGCATAAAGTGTGGTTGACCAACATCAAATTAGCATATTACAGTGACATCTACAACACTACATCACCTAGGAGTCCACAGCCTTTTATGTAGTTTACAATACTGTACACTACACTGATGCCTTCACCCTTTGCCAGTCACTACACTGGTTGTCCATCAAATATAGAATACAATATAAATCCAACAGTCTCATCCATAAGGCTCTCCACAATGCTACACCACTCTATCTCCCGCTCTTATTTCTGTCTACCACCCTACCTGTGCTCCCCACCCTGCTAACGACCTCAGACTAAATTCCTCTCTAATCTGGACCTCCCACGGCTAGCTAGCTCTGCGATTTTTTTCCCTGAGCTGCACCTGGTCTCTGGAATGCGCTACCATTTTCCCAACCTAAATTTCCTAATCTACACTACTTCTACACTCTCCCTTGGATACCGAAGCCACTTCTTCCCACTGCATCCCCCACACTCCCCATCGTACCTCTTATCTGGTGATACACAAACATGGCTGGTGATCTCCTCACACAGCTTTATGTATATACGTATAGTATCCTATGCATATGCATTGACATTTGGTTTATACAGATCTATGCTTAGTAAAGGCAGGGGAGACACAGATCTTGTCTTCCCTGTCATACGAAGCTCAATAATGGTAATAATAATAGAAAAAATTAAGTTAGAAATATTTTACTCCAAGATATCAGTTCCAGTTAGGTAACATACCAAACCTCTATATAGTTTGCAAGAAAGGAATGTGTAGGTTTTCATTGATGAGGGATAAACCAGAAATGCCAAAACTTACATCTGACAGATAGGCCAGCATGAATGTCTGTTCGTGGGTCAATGATAAGCAGAGCAGTCAGACCAGACAGGCGGATGGGCCTTTATCTACTGTCAACAAGTTTCTATTCTTAGGTTCTTTTGTTCCCCAAAGATTCATAAAAGGAAGTAGTAGCTGATATATACATATACATGAGCACTGGCATACAGCTCTGGAAACTTCTCATTTGTTCCCGTCATTTTTCTGTAATACAGAAATCCATGGAGACAGAATGGATATTAATATAGACTTACCTTAAGTGGCTGTATTAGAAAAAGACCTAAGAATTTTGTTACTTGCCCTCCCTGTTCGCCTAGGTCCACTGGAGTATGTTACAGATACATCATGGTTGATGAGTCCTCTGTGTTGACATCATCAGGTTGCCTATTAATCCCTACTCTAGAGCTGCCTCCAAGTCTTCTCCAAGTCACTATGGAAATAACATGGCCTAATAACATCAGAGTTGCTGGATCATACGAACCCACTTTGCTCAAGTATCTCTCGTCTAAGCTTCAATGTTTGCCACTGTCTGCATGCCCTTGATCCTGGTCCTGGTCTTGTCTTTTTGGTTATCTCTTCACTGCATCTTCTTTTTGGTTCTTAGTATCAGTGTTGCCTTTTGGTTAGATTGCAGCCTGTGAATAATTTTATTTTGCGCCCCCATCATAAGAAAAAAAAACAACTATATATAGGCAGTGTGCTTCTATTCTGCTTGTGGAGAAAGCAGCAAGGTAGCAGCATACCCACACCAACTCAGCTCAGTTAATAAATACAGCACCAGAATCAAGCTCATAACATAAATACAGCATCGGAACCAACCTCAGTCCATAAATACAGTGCCAGAAGCAAGCTCATAGCATAAATATGGCATGAACTAAGCTGAGCACATAAATACAGCAAATTCACAATATAAATACAACACTGAAACCAAATTCATAGTATAAATACAGCACGAACCAACCTCAGTAAATAGATACAGTACCAGAATCAAGCTCATAAAATTAATACAGTCCTAGAGCAAAGCTAATAACATAAATAGAGTGGTAGAACTAAATGATTGTGTTGCAGGAGCGCCAAAGGGCTGACAGCGGCACCTTGGAACATCAGAGGAGAGGAAACAGAATAAGGATGATTCATGTAGCTTCACAAGCCAGAGAAAGAAGATAAAATGGCCAGGTGGACCTAAGCGAGGTGATCACCCTGAGCCTACAACCACCTGGTACCCCGCCTCAGAATCTGGTGGTCAGTGCCCTGTGAGACCATAGAGGTTGCACGTAGCTAAGACTGGTCATACTTGCTATTGACTACAATACACTTTCAAATATAATATTGACCACTCCATAAAACCTAAAAATCTGTCTCCGAGAACCACACAGCACTGCCTATCGTAGGATGTTACTGAGGGACATAATGAAACTATTATAGTGATCCTGAGCTTCTAATATGGGATGTGGGCCTATCATGAGTCATAGTGAGACATTTCTTCTTCATTCCTAAGACATCTTGACATAGTGTACTTAATGTGCTGGACTTCCTGTTCTCCTTTAACAAATATCAGAAGACAGAATTGGAAAGACCCACCTGAGGACCAGATGCAGATTGCTTGCCAATAGAGTCTATGTCCTTTTTGTGTTAATTCACAAACTCCTTAAAGGGGTTTTCCAGAACTTACATTTTGATGGCCTATTCTCAGGATAGGAGGTGATCAACGGAGTTTCTGTTTACTGTTTTATTTCCTCCATAATGATGCTTACAGTTGCAGATTATAATGGGGGTGGTTTTGGTGGGCGCCCAAACCGCCTCAACATCTAAAACAATGCTACACATACAGGACCAACTGTATTTCAGACACTGCTGCTTCTAATTACAGGGTGGTCCATGCGAGCCAGACTCCTACCCTTTCTCCTGCACTTAGAAATAGATCAATCAAGTATTGCAGCCTCACAGTCCTGTGTAAAGTCCAGCGGCGAGTAGACTGAACAGAGAAATCAGGAGTTACATTGCCAGATAGAATTTCTAATAAACATACAAAGTAAAATAAAAGTAAAGTGACAATGTTCACTTCTTCAATTACTGCAACTCCTAATCAGATTATCCAGTATAAACATTAGAGAACCATAAATGAGAGTACCGAGTGGGGGAACACAAGAGGGACACATAAGGGAAAAACGAAAGGGAAAGAAGGGATGAGGCTGTAATATGGTTTATTATGTGGGTGAGCCTGAAAAGGAAGAATAAAAATGAATTTATTCTATTAAAGGGGTTGTCCCGAGGCAGCAAGTGGGGTTATACACTTCTGTATGGCCATAATAATGCACTTTGTAATATACATTGTGCATTAATTATGAGCCATACAGAAGTTATAAAAAGTTTTTTACTTACCTGCTCCGTTGCTAGCGTCCTCGTTCCCATGGAGCCGACTAATTTTCGCCCTCCGATGGCCAAATTAGCCGCGCTTGCGCAGTCCGGGTCTTCTGCAGTCTTCTATGGAGCCGCTCGTGCAGAATGCAGGCTCCGTGTAGCTCCGCCCCGTCACGTGCCGATTCCAGCCAATCAGGAGGCTGGAATCGGCAATGGACCGCACAGAAGAGCTGCGGTCCACGGAGACAGAGGATCCCGGCGGCCATCTTCAGCGGTAAGTATTGAAGTCACCGGAGCGCGGGGATTAAGGTAAGCGCTCCGGTAAGCTTTCTTTACCTCCCTGCATCGGGGTTGTCTCGCGCCGACCGGGGGGGGGTTGAAAAAAAAAAAAACCCGTTTCGGCGCGGGACAACCCCTTTAACCCTTTCCAATCCACTGCCTGACGTCTTCCAACATTCTGATTGTAGCCTGTACAGCCTCTGATGTCGGAAGACGTCCGTCAGGGTATTCTTACTGTATATTACTGGCCGCTTTGTTGTCGGGGGGCCTCTCCAGCATGTCACATACTGCAGTACTGGCTCTAGCAAACAGATGGCACTATTGTAAAATGGCAGAAAGAGAAAGCCCCCTAGGAAACTCTGAATCCAAAATTGGATTGCAAACCGTTAATCTGTCTGGAACCATGCTCCTCATAAATCTGTTGGGGGAGTAGTTGAAATGCTTGAAGGTAGACTAGACTGCCCTGGAAGGGTCAAAGCTCTGGCTGTTGGGTTCCATAGGCGCATAGTCTGCGAATAATGGTACCAGGATGACCACGTTTTGTCATACAACCCTTCCCGATCCATAAGAATAGCTGCCAGCTTCTCATTGACCATGATCTAAGATAATTTAGTTTTCACAAAGTCAATACTAACTGAGGTTTTCCTCTAGGAGCCGGCGATCTGTGCAGCTAGGAAGCAATAGGATATCCATTTGTGGTTGTGTTTGGGGTTGTTAGGGATTCGTTTACCCAGTAGAGCTTCCCAAGACGATTTTTGTAGTGACAGGTTTGTAATAGAAAATATTAAAGTATCCAGAACCTACGAAGCCTAGGGCAATTCCACCAAATATGTAGGAAGGAACCCTCACCTCCACATCCTCTGAAGCATAAGCCTGACATCCCAGGGAACATACTGGCCAGTCGTCTCGGGACCATATACCATTGCATTAAAAGTTTATAGCCCGCCTCTGTTATTGCTACATTAATAGAAAGCTTTGCGGTTGAAATGGCTATTTTATGCCAGTCCGAGATAGGCAATTCCTCTCCCAGCTCTTCTTTCCATCTCCTCATATATTGGAGTGTGTGTTGTAAAGTGGGAATACAATTTGGCGATTTTACCAGGATCCCTGGAATTTGAGTTGCACAGGCTCTCAAAACTAGTTAGTTTGGAAAGGTCCCATCTATTCTCTGTGAGTGCTAAAACATAGTGTTTAATTTGTTAAAGATGAAACATCTCCGAGCCTGGAATAGAGTGAACAGCCCCGAAAAATTTGTCGACCATGACCAGTTATGGCAGACCCTACAAGAGCCCAGCGTATCGGCATATCTAGTCAATCTGATAACAGCACGGTATACCAATCAAGAAGCTACAGTGAGAACACAGTATGGGGACACAGATTGGTTTGGGATCGGCAAAGGCGTCCGACAGGGAAGCTGATAGGAGGAGGATTGATGCGTTGGAGCTGTGGTGCCGGAGGAAGCTGATGTGTATGCCCTGGAGGGCGAGAGTAACAAACAGAGAAGTCCTGAATCATATAAGACCCGATATATCACTGGAGGGCAAGATGACGAGATGACTCACGGATTTTGGCCATGTAATACTGTCAGAACTGATACTGGCATGGATATCTCACAACTGAAAGAAGCGGCGTAAAGCCAAAAAACATAGAGGGAGCTCGCCTTTAGGGTCGCTGAGGGCCGTGAATGACTAAACGGCTAACAACATAGAAGGCATTATTTCTTGTGGGAATTATTACTGTGTGGGGGCACCATTACTTTATAAATGGGTGCTCTAGTGCTGTTTGGGGCACGTAGGGGGACACTATTACTATGGAGAGGTACCTACAGGGATATTAAGGGTAGCAACAGGATGGGGAGGGTATGCAAGGACAAGTCATGACTAAAAGAGGTCTTCATGGCGGTGTGTGCCCCAATAGATAAAAAATAGGGTAAGTGAACGACTCCAATTAAAGGAGACATCCCCTGTGATTACTGGAGGTAACTGTACTATAATCACTATCGCTGTGTAGAGCTGGTATCTGACTGCTATATGGTGAGCACAATATTTAGAAATGTGCTGCTGCTGACAGTAGTTACGGGGCGAGGGACCCAAACTATGTGAACAGGAGTTAATTTTTGAGGAAACTGCTTTAAGACTGCCTACACGTAATGTGCCCCACATGCAGGTAGTAGTGAGTTAAGTTCCTACTACCCCAAGTGTGGCCTAGGCCTTCTTTTTCCTTGCGTTCCTCATATGACTTTGGTTGACATGAATCCCTCCTTCCTATCCTGTGACCGGCTCCTCTATTGTCCCGATTCTAGTGTCTCTACATATTACAATTATTTTCTTATAAACTCCACAGAACTTCAAACTCAGTGCGGTAAATCAAAGAAAACAAGTTTAACTCCAGGTTAATGTTGTGTGCTTGTTATTTATTTTATCTGTTTAATCTTAATTATATTCTTTCATCTCCCTTATAGTTTGGCAATGACTGTTCTGGTGTTTAGTCTTGATTCATCTCCTTGAAGCAATAAACACCATAACTCTTTAAACCCGGAAGTCTCAGCACTTAAGTATAACATAAACTTAGGATCATTCAAGAGGATATAATGCATATAAAAACCTCGCGGACTGACGGTAAAGAGCATAAAATGTTGTGTGGGCCTATGTTTTATCCAGTCTGACCCAGGGGCGTAACTAAAGGCTCAGGGGCCGTGATGTAAAAGGTGAGCTGGGGCCCCCCCCTCTATCTGTATCTGTACCCGTACCCATACCTAAACCATGCTGCACAGAGGCATAACTTGAAGCTTCTGGGCCCCAATGCAAAACCTGTAACAGGGCCCCCAACTATAATGCTTTATTCATAGTACTGGGCTCCCTATATGGAAAAGAGAGACCTTATGGGCCCCCTAAGGCTCCTGGGCCTGGGTGCAACCGCATCCCCTGCACCCTCTATAGTTACGCCCCTGGTCTGACCAATAAAAAGGGGCATTATTTTTTACTGTATTGCTATACTGTAGGGGCTCTGCTATAGGGCCTCTGTGGAGCAAGAACAGGTTCAATAGCATTTTGTAAAGCTGGCCATACATATAAAAGGATTGTCCATTTCTTAAAGGGATTGTCTGCCCTCTTTTTCACTAATGACCTATGCTTTGGATAGGTCATCAGTTGATGAACAGGGAACAGCACTTGGGACCCCTGTCCATCAGCTGATAGTTTGTCCTTCTGTCCAGTGCTGCGGGACAGATGTTGTCATAAGCGGACAGGGAAGGAAGTCCGTGCGCCAGTTTCACTCCCATTGAAATCAATAGGAAAGCCGTACTGCTATGACACTCCCTGCTCCTCTCCTCGTCAGGACTGGATGTGACTGAAGCTGGCACACGGACTTCCTGTGCTGACGGCGAACAACATCTGGACCACTGTCAGTGCAACAGACCGGACCATCAGCTAATAACTGTCCGGACCATCAGCTGATGGTCAGAAGTACTTAGCGGTGGTCAAATATTATTGAACCTGTTCCTGCTCCAAAGAGGCCTTATTGATGACCTATCCTCAGGTGGGTGTTCGCCACTCAGAATCACTGGTGATTAGATATTCACCAAGCTGTTGTCAGTGTGTAAGGAGCCAGAATTGGGCAGCTCCATATATATTGTAGCAGCCCAGGTAGGTATTGCATGAAATTCAATGGCAGCAGTGACTGCAATACCAGCGTAGGCCACTGCCAAGAGTACGGAGCTCTCAACTTCTGACTCCATACACACTAACAGTGGCCCAGCAAACAACTGATTGCCAAGGATACCTAAAGGCAGACCCTGCCAATCAACTATTGATGACCTATTCTGAGGGGTCGTACCAGAATTCACTTTGGATAGGTGATTAAAGTCTGATCGTTGGGGGTCTCAATGCTGGAACCCCCAATAATCCCAAGAACGGGTGTCCCGTGACCCCCATTTTTCATCACTGTAGACTCAGTGCAACCGGCGGATGTATATGCATGCCTACGCTCCATTAATTTCAATGGGGTTGACAGAAATAGCCAAGTACAAGCGCTCAGCTATCTCCAGCAGTCCCATTGAAAATTAATGGAGCGGCGTCATTCCATTCTATCTTCTCTTCACTCCGGGGGTAAAGTGAACCTGCAGGTAGGAGGAGAGGAAACACTGAACCCCTGTTCTCCGGATTGGTGGGAGCATCACAGGTGAGACCTCTACCGATCAGACTTTTAACACCTATCCTACGGATAGGTAATAAAACTGAATTCTGGTATAACCCCATTAAAACAATGGTCAGCCACGATGTAAGCAATCGATCTTCTGTGGGGCTGTTTGCAAAAACGATGCCAACAGTAGTACTAATAAGGGTTATCTGAACTCATTTCTATAGTGGCGTAATAACTAAAAAAATGGCTTCTCTGGCATTCCCTTCCTTCGTTGCCCAATTCCCTGCCCTTTTTTTTACTTCCAAATGCATATCCTGATCAAAATCGGTGGCAGAAATGTCAACAACCTCCAATATGCAGATGACACTACTCTGCTTCCGGAAGCTGAACGGGACCTGGAATACCTTATCCAACAAGTGCAAAAGGAAGGAGAATGCATGGGACTGTACCTCAATAGCAAGAAAACAAAAGTCATGATCGCGGTACGCAACGGTACAGTGAACATAAACATCAACAACGAAGAAGTCGAGTTGGTGCAACATTTCATCTTCCTTGGATCCAAATCGATCGCAACCATCAATCTGGACCTGAGATCAAGAGACGGATTACACTTGGTAGGAATGCAATATAAGGAATGGTAAAGATCTGGAAAAGCAAGAATATTAGCATCGCAACAAAAACCAGACGGGCCAATGCAATCGCCTTTCCCATAACGACGTATGGTTGGGAAAGATGGACGCTCAGGAAAACAGACAGAAGGAAAATGGATGCGTTTGCACCCTGGTGCTGAAGGAGAATGCTACAGATACCTCGGACCGCCATGACAATGAACAAGGTAGTGTTAGATCGCATCAAACCGAAAATATCACTAGAGGGCAAAATCATCAAACTGCGGATCTCTCTTTGGCCACATGATGCGCGCGAACTCACTGGAAACAGGACGGATCCTTGTCAAGGTCAGTGGAAAGAGAAGATCAGGACAACAAAGAACAAGATGGCTAGATACAATCAAGGCACCACCAACATGTCAATCGCTGAACTGAAAGAAGCCGTGAAAGTCAGGAAGCGTGGAAAACATTGATCCACAGAGTGATCAAAGGTCGGACGCGACTGATTGGATAATCATCATCATCACCCTGATAGTCTTGTGATTGCCACAGCCAATCACCAGCTCCAGTGCAGTAGTCACATGATCGTGTGACAGAATGTGCACCCGGGGGTGAGCACTAGCTGGAAACCCAACACTGGAGAAACAGGAGCAGCGAGTGAGATGGAGCAGGTTATTATTGTTTCTTTTATGTTATGGATTTGACCACTATGGCAAATAATTCCTGAGGTTTTGGTAATCATGCCATACACATACAATTCAATCCATGGTTTTCTGAATTTTTCCAACAAGATGAATCAAGTCTTTGGCAGACTATGGATCAGGAACAATCCTGTTACTTTTGCAAATGATGGTCACCCAGAGGGGCCAAAATCGGCTATTTCGGTTGTTCATATGTATATGGCTGGTTTAACCCAGGTTAAGACGTTCAAAATGGCAAGAGTACAAAAAGAGGGTATGTATCCAGACTGTCATAGTGATGGGTTAGCAATAGGTGCAGATGAAGGAAGGGCTCCCTTTTATATGCCACCCGGACACTAACTCTAAACACTTGTCAATTTGAGTCTCATATTCACTTCCCTTCAAGGGTACATAAGAAGGAAGGAGAAGAAGGTTTGGAAATCCTGATCAGACTAGAGAGTTATGATGAAATATCCAGCACATGACCTTCTGTAGGGAACACACAATTTACTGACCCTGGCACCGTCACTTTTTCGGGGGCAGCATTGTCCCAGACAGATTGATTGGAGTAGATTGTAAATAACCTTCATATGACGAGACGTTCTACGCTCCGGGGTTAATGTGGCCAGTGTCAATATTCTCTGGGAAATACACCCAGACGTTCTCTTACTGTGCCAAAAATCCAATTTATACTCATCATCCAGAGTGGCCCTGAGGGGAGATAGAATCAGACGTCTAACAAACAACGCGATGCCCGAGTCGTAGAGTCAAATAAATTATGTAAAGGTGCAGCTATCAGCAAAGACAAAAGACATAAACAATCAGATTAATAATGCATGGCAGATTAAAACTAATTTAATGAGACAGTATCTAAATGGGATCAGGAGAGACCAGTGAGGGAAGAAATAAAGGAGCCCATATATTTATGACGTGTGTTCCTCCTAACTTCCCCATAGACAAACACACTTGACGGAGCAGAGAGGAGAACAAGCAGCTGTTAGACTCCTAGTAGTAGGTGTTATATCAAGGAAAGTTATATGAAGTTAGAGGAGATATAGGGGAAGTTATATGGAGTAATAGGAGGAGATATAGGGGAGGTTGTATGGAGTAATAGGAGGAGATATAGGGGAAGTTATATGGAGTAATAGGAGGGGATATAGGGGAGGTTATATGGAGTAATAGGAGGGGATATAGGGGAGGTTGTATGGAGTAATAGGAGGAGATATAGGGGAAGTTATATGGAGTAATAGGAGGAGATATAGGGGAAGGATATATGGAGTAATAGGAGGAGATATAGGGGAGGCTATATGGAGTAATAGGAGTAGATATAGGGGAGGTTATATGGAGTAATAGGAGGAGATATAGGAGAGGTTATATGGAGTAATAGGAGGAGATATAGGGGAAGGATATATGGAGTAATAGGAGGAGATATAGGAGAGGCTATATGGAGTAATAGGAGGAGATATAGGGGAGGTTATATGGAGTAATAGGAGGAGATATAGGAGAAGTTATATGGAGTAATAGAAGGAGATATAGGGGAGGTTATATGGAGTAATAGAAGGAAATATAGGAGATGATATATGGAGAAGATATATGGGGAGATTGTAAGGAGTAATAGGAGTAGATATAGGATATGTTAAATGTTTATTTATTCTTTTTGTTGTGTTGAGATAAGACAACAACAGTTTTTTAATGGCCTAAGATAAGTTGTTGCAGAAATCTATCACAATCAAGTTAAACTCTGTTGCATCTGTATATTTTTACCCTTCAATAAAAAAGCCAAACCTCAAAATTGCCGCTAGTCCCAAAAATCAGCATCCCCACCAACCAGCTAATATGAGGGGGCTGATGCCAGCTAGAAGAATCTGCAGCTCTATGCCACTGAAGTGGAAAGGAGAAAGATAGGACAAGATATAGGACAGATATTTGTCCAGCCTTTGAAACAAAAGCTGACAGACATCTGTCTGGGATGATTTAGTGATCCTGCACTGAGCAGGGGGTTGGACCCGATGACCCTGGGTGTCCCTTCCAACTCTACCATTCTATGGCTCTGTGATGCAGTACCCTACTAGGCCACTAGACAGTGGATGGTGTTTAGAGTCTTGTGGACAGCTGCAGGTCCTTTACATCTGTCCAACAGCGGAGGTGCCCAGCGTCGGCCCCTCACCTACCTGCTAGTGATGACCTATCCTGAGGATGGTTCACTAGTAATTTTGTACCGGAAAACCTTTTAAAGGATTTCTAATTTTAGTTTTTTTCTGTTTTCTCTTTAATTCTAGGGAAATACCCATCAACGACACAAGACTAGACAAGCTGAATCGTAAACAGTGCAAATGACACTGCAGAAAAACAAGACGTAAAAAAAAAACGATTTCACAATTAAAAGCCACCCACATCGCTTCGCTGGAGGGTAAACAGCACTTTCTGCTGCCAATGTTTGTAGACAATCAGCATCTTTTCTGATAACTTCCATATCCATCCAATTACAGTGGAATATTTCATTTATTGATCGCTCTGCATCCAACACAATAAGAATAAATCAAGACTACAATTAGTAGCAGAGAAAACTCATCACCCAGCGCACAAGGAAATAGAAGAACCTCTCCATTCTGGGCTATCTCGGTATCTAGTGATTGTTTCCTTCCTTCTTTTATCATATGGCTTACAGATGTAGAAACGTTTAATATGGCTCTTAGCACATTAAGAATATCTTCAGGGCTACAGTTTTTTTTCCCTATCATTGGCTTTAAAATGGCGTTTGCTGCATTAAGCTCACAATCGTTTTTCAATGGCTTAAAGGGATTTTCCATGGAAAATACTATTGATGACATATCCTCAGGTTAGATCATCAATAGTTGATTGGCTCGGGTCCGTCGCTCAGGACCCCGACTGATCAGCTGATTGGGCGCAACACAGAGGTTGGAGCAGAAGCAGTAGTAGTCTCCGCACTGACCTCCGTGTAGTGGCCGGCGCTTGTAACTGCAGGCATGGCTCTCATTGAAATCAGTGGTAGTCTCCGCACTGACCTCCGTGTAGTGGCCGGCGCTTGTAACTGCAGGCACGGCTCTCATTGAAATCAGTGGTAGTCTCCGCGCTGACCTCCGTGTAGTGGCCGGCGCTTGTAACTGCAGGCACGGCTCTCATTGCAATCAGTGGTAGTCTCCGCACTGACCTCCGTGTAGTGGCCGGCGCTTGTAACTGCAGGCACGGCTCTCATTGAAATCAGTGGTAGTCTCCGCGCTGACCTCCGTGTAGTGGCCGGCGCTTGTAACTGCAGGCATGGCTCCCATTGAAATCAACGCAAGTATATCTCACAGTCACGAGGGCTTGGTTTCAGAAAACATCCTGTGAGATTCTGGAGGTCTTTTTATTATAGAATTGAAAGACATAACAGTAACAAGAACAGAAGCATAGCTAAGGGCGGTGTCACACCTGCCCCCGAGGTTACACTTTCCTTTTCCATTTGTGGAGCTGAAATGGAAAACCACCACGGCTGAACGGCTTTGTTTCAGGACAGATCCAAACAGCGATGAATGGACCCAATGACTATAATGGCGTCCGTTCGGCTTCCGCTCAGCTGCCGGCTTTTGGACGGAAGAAAAATTGCTGCATGCAGCACTTTTTCATCCAGTATTTTGAGCCGGACCAGCGATGGAACCTCCGATCAGAGGTTTCGACGCAGATGTGAAACCGGCCTCACACACACAAAAACATACACCAAATTATTACTTTTTCTAAACAAAACTAAACTGAAACATCAGGCTCTCAGCCAACTAAAACTCACCTTAAGCTCAAGGATCTAGATTTCCCTAAATTAAAGAAAATAAGCAGACACTGACCAACTTAACTAAAAGTTATAAACCAGATAATACAAGCCTAATAAAAGTATGACCCAAACTTCATTAGCCTATTTTTTAAAATTAATTTATTTCTATTATGCACATAAAACCTAAAATTAAAATATAAAAGTAAATCATGATGTGTTATCCTAGCCCTACGCTAAACCCAAACCCCTCCACACCCCATAAACCACCCATACAGTACAGTCTAAGAGCCCCTTCTGCATCCCAAGACCGTGCTCAATGTCCCTGTCCAGTACGGGCCAAGCTGCACCATATACACACACCCTGCCCGCCGCAGCCCGAGGGCCACACCGGCACCAGCAGTCCAGTGTTCTCTGTCTGGGGCATCTCAAGCTACAGCTAAGGCCACTTTGCCAACATGGGGTTGGCAAAACGCTGCAATTTCGATCGCAGTGTTTTGCCGCAACTTTACTTTTGTTTTCGGATACAGGCTCCTGCTTCCGACAGCGGGTTTTAGTGGACCTCATCATTGTGATGGGTGTTGAGGTGCGCTAAACATGGTAAAATAAAGCAGACAGCGCTTAAAAAATTGCAGTGCTAGAAAATGCTGCGATTAAGCGCACGTCTGTGAGGCCCCATTGAAATCACTGGGAGTGTTATACTGCCATTACAATGGCGTACATAACTATAATACAACTTACACAACTCCTACTATTTCTATATAAACTATAACAAAATACCAGCACACCATAATACCCAAAAGCCTAGGTTCGGTTACCTGCAGCCATAGTTCTTCATCTTTGATTGAAAACAAACGCCTACCAGTGCAACACGCAACCCTCCACAAGAACTGGATATGATAAAACGGGCACCGATATCAAAGAAGCCTATCCCTAGACTTATCTGTCCCTAAAATGTTCCTAAACCCTCCTTAAAACCGACCCTCAGAAAAACTATCCCTAACTCTCCTTACTCTGTCCCTAAAATACCCTAACATTAAAAGAAACTATCCCTAATGAAAGACAAACCCTCTCCATAGGGAGAGAGGCCTTACCTTGGCCCAACCTCGCATATTCCAGAGCGCACCTTAATCAGGTCAACCAAGATGTTTCTATTCACCTCATCCATGGGGAGGATTTTCTGCTCCGTCAACACTGAACACCGTGCATTCCAAATGTGAAACCTGACCACTAAACTGACTAGGAATAAAATGCACCGCTCCTTACCACTAAGGTACCGGGATGCCTCATAGGCCCATTCCAGATAGCAAAGGCCTGCCAGTCTAAGCCAACCACTGAGGGCTCCCACCAGATTGTACACCTCTGTATTAAAGGAGCAGGAAGTGCTCCATGTTTTCCAGAACATCGCTGCACTCTACAAGCGGACAACCCCTATCACCAGAGTGCCTGTATTTCAAGTTACCCTTTACATACAGTCTCCCATGGAAACAATGCTAAGCCAAGTCACAAAACTTCAGGGGGCTCAGGCGAGTAGCACTTTCCGAAAACCAAATCAAAGATGTATGCCTATTACACTGGCACCTTTTAAGCAAAGATTTCACTCTGGACATATCTTTGTGGCTACCTCCAGATGAGACGATATGTTCGAGTTTCCTCCTCAGGTCCTGATACAGACGGTACCTGTTCAGGCTCCTGAGGCTAGAGAGCTGGTGGAAGAACTTCACTGCCCTGAACATCTCTCACCACTTTAACTTACAAAGACCCAGTAATAACACCTGGCTCTACAGAAAATCCTCAAAGACTGTGTTATGTCTGCTTCCTCCAGGAGTCACAAATTCAGTCTTCATAAGCCTTCATCCATCCAGGGGGGTTCTGGAACATTCAGAGAAAACAAAATCATACAGTGGTTGGAGAACTTCACCTTAACAACGGAAACTGGTGAAAAGATGGCTTCCTCCTTCAAAAAAAACACCTATCCTATACCAAATCTGGTGTGCCAGATGTGGACATCCACCAGGTGAGCTTCACTAGCTATGCTATTAAGCACAATGCTTTCGTAAGCCAGCCTATATAGGGCTTCCCCTGTCGCAATTCCTCCTAGCTGTGTTAAAGTCACCCCCAAAGATCACCTGATGACTGGTAAAAAGGAACGGCTTAATCGTCATAAAGAGATCTTTACGGTCCCCCTTGGTTTGGGGACCATAAATGTTAACTAGCCAAAGCTCTTGTCCCTTTATGAGGACATCCATCATTAGGCACTTCCCTATTTCTAACTCAATAACCCGTTGGCATTTAACCTCTGCCTTAAAAATGACCACCACTCCACTATATGGCTCGGTCACAAGGGACCAGTAGGATGGACCTGATCTATACTCCCTCTTTACCTTATATACCTTATATACAGCTCAACAAAGAGTTCTGTTTGCCTTTCTGCACCTGGCTGAAAGTAGGGTAAGATTTCCTAACCTTTGTTTTTTTTTTCTTGGCGCCCTGCTTTTGCTTTTTCTCTCACCACACTTTCCCATCCTCACCCACACTTTCATAGTGGAAAGAATCTGAAGAGGTGGGATCCTTCTCCCTCTGGTTCCTCCTGACATTCTCATCCAACTCCCTGTCCCCTGGAGCCTCAGCCACATGGTTTGCACCTGGAACAGGGGCAAACATTGACCCATCTGCCACATCAGCCTCGGCCAGCTCCCTGCTCCTTTTGTGCTTCTTTAGGCACCTCAGCTTGGCAGCACCAGCATGTTTGCTCTTTCTTGACTCCCGGGCTATACCGCCTCTGCCCTCACAGAGGCAACCTCACGGCTCTCCTCCACTGGGCCACGACCGCATTGGCAAAAGAGTATGGATAGCGGCTGAATGGGTGACCAAGGTCACCGCACAGGTGACAGCTGATCTCCACACAAGATGACATACCTTGCTATACAGAGCCCACTTGATGACTTTGCGGATGGCACTTAAATGTGTGGGGTCACTGCACTTGTTACAGAGCTTTGGATGTCCCTGATAGAAGGAAGGCTGCAGATGGCATGTGGGCCACTGAGTTCGTTGAACATTTAACTTTGGCCATAAACTTCCAGGTTCTCGACTAGATGCTATGCTCATCCAGGTTCTTTTTAGGCATGTCCACCACCTCACCATACTGACTGAGTATGACACTCTCTTGACTCCAGTCTGGCGGGTTACCACTTATGCAAAGAAACCTCACTAGCCAGGCTTGTCCTTCACCAGCTTCCTTAAACGAGATCGAGGCCCTTTGGATGAACAAAGCTGATGTCAAACTCAGAAATGACATGGGGATAGATCAGGGCATAGATGTCATCTGCCCTGAAACTCATCTTCAGCAGAAGATCCACTATCTTGCCCCTTGAGGGGCATGCATCATTGCCTTGCCACTGAAGACGCACCACGTTTCTACGGCTAACATCCTGCCTGGTTGTTGGCTGGAATCATACAGTTTCCCCCATTTGCTCTCAGAAGGCACCAAGTCTGTGACTCTCTACCCAGAGAGACAGGTCCATAACTCTACCCCTTTATTCATTGAGCTTTCACCTCCCCTTAAAGCCTCCAGACTCTTCTGAGCTGCTAATTGAGTCATCTCTGACACCACCACTACTTCCAGTTCCATTCTGGAAAACCTCTCATCATTTTAAAGTTTTGTTCCTGAAAAGGCCGCTGTTCTTCAGAATTCTCTCTCTTTTCTCTTTAAAAACGGCAATTCTCTCCTTGCAGTTTTTAATCTTCTCGGAGACCGCTATTTTTTTTACTGCGGGGGGGGGGGGCACTATCCATTTCACAGCGGACAGACATTTGCTCCCTGTGATATTTAAGCAGCTGCTTCCCAGACTCCTCATGTTCCTGCATGCTAGCTGCAGTACATGATGCCATATTCACCACAGATTTTCATCAACAAAAAGATAAAAAGGTTATGGTGTAAAAATAAATATTCCTCTACCTCCCTCTTTCTCTTGATTCTATTTTGTTTCATATTACAATTAAAATTGAGAAATACATAAAGAAACCTTCTCTATATGTCGCAGAAGATCAGCCATATCCGCCTCCTCCTCAGTATCCTGTGCCTGGCAGTAAGACAATTGGCTGCAGCAGGCACCTCCCCTCTGCCCTGTCTACAGTAAGCTACACCCCCTTGACTAAGCCCTACCCCTCAGCAAGTCTTGAGCCTAAAGACAGAAAAGATCAGCAAGAGGTTAAAGGGTTTTTCCAGGCAAAATACTGCTGATGACCTACCCTCAATGTAAGCTGCACCTACAGTTACAAGTTTCAGCCACTACACCAGGTCAGAGCAGTAGCTTCAACTCCAACCGCTGTGTTTAGCAGTGCTGACAGCGGGCACCCTCTCAGTTGATTGGCTGGGATCCTGAACAGCGGAGCCCGGCTGATCAACTATTTGGCCTGGAAAACTCCTTTAAACCTTACAATCTCTGCAGATTTTCTACAAGACTGTTTCAGGAACATGCAGAAAATGCTGCAGGCTCATAAGCAGTGAGGACGAAATAATTAATATCCACTATTATTATTTATTTCTAGGTTTAGTGTTCCTTTATTGTGCCTACTTAATCTACTTTGTTTTAGGGGCTTGTCCAATTTATGCAAATCACATGTAAAAGGGTCCCCCATGGTGAAAAATAACAAAGCAGCTGATACTTACCTCTATTCACAAGTCCATTGTTGGTGCCTCTGGGTCTCCTAGCTGACGTAATGTTTACAGGCTCTGGTGACGCCCTGTAAAGCTGCTGCTGCAGCCAATGACAGCGCTCAACAGTGATTGCTAAGTGCTATTATTGGCTGCAGCAGCCGGATTATAAGATGACTCAGGCTGCAGTCAGCCTGTAAATATTATGTCAGCTAGAAGACCCAGAGGCGCCAACAGGGAACTTGTGGAGAGAGGTAAGTATCAGCTGCTTTGTTATCCTTCACCATGGGGGACCCCTTTACATGCAGTTTACAGACAACTGTTTAGGTACAAATGGAATATCTGATTCTGGGTGGAGTCATGATATCTTGATATTCCAGCTTTCAGTCCAAAAATGTACAGCTCCACCTATAAAAAAAACAATTGAGTTGAACTTTTTGGAGTTCGCATACACATTGGAAAGTCCAGGATTTAGAAGATTGTGGGCATTTAGATTTTGCTTAAACAAAAACAGAAAACTCCTCTGTTCTCCCCTCGTGTCATAAACAACGCATGTTCTCAATTCATTCCGGTAAGAATGAGGGATTATCCAGACGAAGCTTGGCGGCGGCCGCTCATTCCCACTTATGGCAATTTTGTTAGTTTGCTGTCAATTTCAGTTTAACTCTTTTTACGTCTTTTCTAAGCGTTTCCTAGAAGTATTTCTATTTTGCAATATTCGTACGGAAATCACAATGAACAAAAAAACCCCACAATTCATAAAAACACAATTGTGTAATTGAAGCGTTGTGGAGCTCATTTATTCTATCTATGGTGAATGATGTGTGCTGTCTGCTGCACCGGAAAACACCGCAACATTTGTTACCCCTGGGAATTGTTATGGCTAGGGAAAGCAATGGTGGGCCACTGCACCGAATATGTAGTATTACATGGTGCTAATGCAGCATCCGAGGAGCGGGCCCTCAGCCTAGGAGAAAGCGGGGTAGAGTTTGGGCCTTGTAACGGGGCTCTACCATCTCCCACCCTGAGGGTAGCAAGGGGACCCGTCCAAGGAACCGAGAGCAGGCTATTAAATGGGGGTAACCCAGTTGTGGCTTACCTTCAGTCTATGTCACGGGTGATGCCACCATTCCGTCCTCTACGGGGAATTCCAGCAGGTGTAATGAAGAGTCCACACACACAGATGACTTTTAAAGGCTGAACCGGGAACGGTCAGTAAAGCCTGTTTACTTGAAGAATAAACTTGAACAACTTGAAAACAGTCCAACAAAATCTACATCCACCATCAGGACACTAGTGGTGTGACGGAGGAATCACAGGATAACAGATGAATCCACAGGCCAGATTACCAGTGGGGTTCTGTTCCCGGACACTCCTCTCTCTCTCTCTCTCTCTCTCTCTCTCTCTCTCTCTCTCTCTCTCTCTCTCTCTAACTCTCTACCGGTACACACTCTCCGGGATAGGCACTCAGCACTGCACAATGGGTTCTCGCAGACTTGCGGGTTCTCCTAGTCTTCAACATAGAGACCTGGGTAGACTAGGCCCAGGACATATGCGTAGCATTCGCTCGGCCTCTTCCATTTCTACCATACACAGACTGAAGGTGCCTGTGTGCAGACAGGCTCTCCAACTCACATGGACTGCAAAAAGCCCCTTTCATGCACCTTGCAACAACATATATAAATAACAAGGTCACATGACATACAAGAAGATACATTTTGCAGCCATAACACAGACAGTAACCCATTCAGTGCTGCAGCTATATAATACACATCAAATTCACTCACATAGAAGACACTGACAACACATAGGCACAAGACACACATAGATCATTCAGAAACATCTAGAAACTTCTGTACATTAACTTCTGTACACTACACTAACAAAGGGAAAGACTCCTTACTTTAATGTTTATATACCCTAATATCCTATCCATTCAGGATACAGTTTTCTTCTTATAACCAGATATATTGTACTGTTAGGGGCACAACTGACCCAACTCAAAAACTGGGGTTGGTTGATAAATAGAATTAAATAATACCAACTTAATGAGGCTGTCTGATAAAGACAACTCCTTTTTATGCTTTAAGCCAGTCCAGCTCCACTATTATGGACAGGAGAAGCTGCAGCCAGCTATATATATTTGCTGCAGCAGCTCTCATACATGTTCCCTGCAGAAGCTTTCATACATATTCCCTGCAGCAGCTCTCATACATGTTCCCTGCAGAAGCTTTCATACATATTCCCTGCAGCAGCTCTCATACATGTTCCCTGCAGAAGCTTTCATACATATTCCCTGCAGCAGCTCTCATACATGTTCCCTGCAGCAGCCTTCATACACATTCCCTGCAGCATCTCTTATACATGTTCCCTGCAGCAGCTCTCATACATGTTCCCTGCAGCAGCTCTCATACATATTCCCTGCAGCAGCTTTCATACATATTCCCTGCAGCAGCTCTCATACATGTTCTCTGCAGCAGCTCTCATACATATGCCCTGCAGCAGCTCTCATACATATTCCCTGCAGCAGCTCTCATAATATTCCCTGCAGAAGCTTTCATACATGTTCCCTGCAGCAGCTCTCATACATGTTCCCTGCAGCAGCTCTCATACATATTCCCTGCAGCAGCTCTCATACATATTCCCTGCAGCAGCTCTCATACATGTTCCCTGCAGCAGCTCTCATAGATATTCCCTGCAGCAGCTCTCATACATGTTCCCTGCAGCAGCTCTCATACATGTTCCCTGCAGCAGCTCTCATACATATTCCCTGCAGCAGCTCTCATACATATTCCCTGCAGCAGCTCTCATACATATTCCCTGCAGCAGCTCTCATACATGTTCCCTGCAGCAGCTCTCATACATGTTCCCTGTAGCAGCTCTCATACATATTCTCTGCAGCAGCTCTCATACATATTCTCTGCAGCAGCTCTCTGACTCATACAATAGTCAGTCCTGAGTAGGAGAGCTCATCACATACCCTAATATGGCACATACACATGTTCTATTTTCATGCGTCAAACTTTTTAATGGAAACAGGAATGTTCCCACTAACTGTTAGCAACCACAGATCTTCAGAATGATTTTGGGCTGAAACTCAAAGTATGTTAGAACTTCTCATCACACAGTGATTAGGTTTATTACTATCCTGTAGCTATAAAGCTTTAATACAGTATATATTGATACCCTTGCCTTGTGAAGAAGACAATGACATCAGAGATGCAATAAGTAACCACAGGGTCCTATAGCAGAATTTGGAATAGGGCCCATCTCCACCATGATCATCTTCAGCAGCAAGGGAGGTCGAGCATAAAGCGATGTTGGTTTTGTTCTCCACCATCGTCCAAGTGTCTTGTTCTCCTTCCCTTAGTCTTCACTTCAGAGTAGAAGTACCACCATGGCCTCTACCGTAGTAGATATATCCATGATTGACATGCTAGGGCTATCAGTGTAGTATGTCAATGAAGCTGTCACCAACTAGTGTTGGATTCTGCACCGTAAGGGAATTGATGTTTTAAAAACCCTAGCCATGTGCAGTGAAAAAAAAATCCACATTAGGTCACTTCTGTTATGGACTTTCACTGCAATGTACAGGAAGATCAGAGAGGCATCAGCACAGAAGACCTACAGCAGGTAATATAACTGCCTCCTACAGTCCTAGGGTTAGATTTTGTCCCGAATCCAGAAGGTTGCCTTAAGTCCTTCATAGTCGCATCCATCTTGAACTTTACTGGACGTCTGCGGGCAGCTCCGATGTTTTTACTGGGTCTCTTCATCCATCCAAATAGTTTGACAAGAGAGAAGCCCAGAGAAAGGATGAACTCCCGGTCACCAGCAATGGCTACCATCTTTGGGTTCCTGTTGCTTGTATGTATAGGCGGTTAGCAGATGGAACTACCCAAGGCCATGGGATTATGGCTTGTTGCTGAGCTAGTTCACATCACATTTTGATGCACTTTAACTTTGCGAGGTTGTTCTTATACTAATATGAGGCCACAGGAATATTTCCAAGCATCTTCAATGGTTGGGTTAGTCCGAAACACAAACCCTCTTCTCAATATAACAGCTATTTTATGGTACTGTATCAGGATGGTTATGTGGGAACAGAGAGGGTTCACTAAAACAATGGCTTGACTCTACGTAGTTTAAAGATGATCCCCACCCTAAGGCACTCGGGGGGGAAAGAACCCAAAGCAACAATAAAAATGCCCCCTTCCCAGTATGTTCTCACTATCTTACACCTAGATCCTGACACACTGATAGGAAGAGAGAAGAGCAGAGTGATCATTGAGGATGTTTTGGGCTTTCTTTTTGCCAACATCTTGGGATCCTTGGAGGCCCTTCAGCAACAGAATCACAGTGGGCCCCCTTAGTAATTAAAAGATCCTGCTGTACCCATAGTAATTTATAGGTTTCGCTCCTCCTCCTTAGTAATTTATAGGCTCTGCTCTGCCCCTTTTGTAAGTTATAGGTCCTTCTGTTTCCCCTGAATAATTTAAAGACTCTACTGTACCCTAAGTCATTTATAGGCCCCACTGTGCTCCCTGAGTAATTAATAAGGCCCCACTGTGCTGCATGAGTCACTTGTAGACCCCACTGTGCTCTGTGATTAATTAATAAATCTGGACTGTGCCCCTGAGTTATTTATAGGCCCCACTATCACACTAATAGTAAGAGAGAAAACCAGTGTGATCATTGAGGATGTTTTCGGCTTTCTCCAACATCATGGGATCTGTGGGAGCCCTTGATCAACAGAGTCACAGTGGGCCTTCTTAGGCCGCCTGCAGACGGGCGGAAATTCCGTGGCGGGATTTCCTGCGGAATTTCCGCACATGGAAGCTGCCATAGGATTGCGTTAGCAAATGCAATCCTAGGCAGACGGCTGCGGTTTGTCCGCGCGAAATCTCGCGCGCCAAACAAACCGCAGCATGTTCTATTTCTGTGCGGGACTCACAAAGCCCCGCACAGAAACGTCACTCACCGGCCACCGGCTCCGGTCTGCGCATGCGCCGGCTGCCCAGCAGCCGGCACATGAAGGATCTGGAGCTGCGGGGCGTGGGTCAGTACGCGCTGCTCTCTGCAGGTGCTCGGGTCGGGTCCCGCGGCGAGAATTCTTGCTGCCGGATCTGACCCGGGCGTCTGGAGGCGACCTTAGTAATTCATAGGCTCTGCTCTTCCCCTTAGTAATTTATAGATCCTGCTGTGCCCTCTGAATGATGTAAAGGCTCTATTGTGCCCTAAGTCATTTATTAATTCAGTTATCAATAAGGTCCCAAGTGCTCCCTGAGTAACTAGTAAGGCCCCACTGTGTTCTGAGTAATTAACAAGGCCCCACTGTGTCCCACATTGATTAACTAGGCCCCACTGTGCCCCCTGGGTTATTTATAGGCCCCACCACTGACACCATCCCAGTCTGGAGATATCAGCTCTATGCAGATGTCAGAAGAGGGCAACATGAGCTGGGCCCAATAGCAGGTGCCCACGTGGTGTGTATGGTATCATTGATCCCACATTATTATTAGTGAAGTATCAGATATGAAACAGTACCATGTCCAGATGCCCATTCAGTCTTCTCTGTATAATCTATGGCCAGTCATGAAGTTACAGTTACTGAGGCGAGCAGCAGATTGAGGTTATGAAAACATCCGTTTTAGTACAGCAGCCCTGTGATTACACGAGTCTGAGGCCACTAATGATAGGGCGGCACATTATACAAAATTGCGCTCCTCAACAACTTCCAATATTAACCAGGAAATAGAAAGCAGAAGCCGACTGCGATAACTGAGTGTTAATAAACACTGCGACCTCCGGACTGGTACGTGTGGCCTTAGGACAGCTCTAATTAGTCATCCGGGGTATTAATTACATATTGTGGGACCAGATAATTCTGTCTTCTCAAGTTTACTGTTCAGGATAAATAAAGTGACACTTTCATCGTTCGGACCTTTACAAACTCTGTGATGCCAATTATGTCCGTCTTTTATATGATAAATGGAAAGAGGGTTTTTAAACTTGAACATATTTTTAAAAACATTACTAATCAGGGGACCGAGGAAGTCCACTCCTTCTGTTTAACCACTTAAATGCTGCAGTCAGCATCCTGGATGGCATGAAAAGGTTAAGTGGCCAAGATTGAAGTTATTTCCAAGCTTGGCAGCTGCAGTTGGGTGTGCCTGCAGTGTAATACAGCCAGCATCCACCACAGATGGAGCGGGATCAGCTCCTGAGTGCGCTGCATGCAATCGCTTCTGTCGTACAAGCACAGCAGATCTCAGGAAGCGGTTAAAGTCACTTAGTTCTTCTCCTGCTTCCGCCTCCTACTTCCCCTCCAATGAAAAATATGTTAATATGGAAATGAGGAGGTAAAACTCTCATGTTTCCACGAGGAGCAAACTTTGCCCTCACGGTGCTGGTGGTGGTGGTGGTGGAACTACTGCTGCTCTCCTTTCTCGGCTTCAGCCATGTTTCTTCCTTCTCATCCCAAAATGAAAATTTTCTTGAACACAAGAAACATCTGCCGCTCTACAGCTTTTCCTTGGAGCGGGCCCGTGCTCGGCTGTTCTGTTCACCTGGTAAATTTGGCCTTTGCAAACTTGCTGTCTTCATTGGTGCCATATTTGATCTAGGAGACCCTATGTGAGCCTTCTTTTGTTTTCAGTGACACCCTGTGCTACGAATGACTTCTTTACCACTGTACACTAGTTTGACCAATTTTTGGGAGGAGAACAGTGTTCCCCAAATGTGTGGCTGTATCCCCATTTAAGTTGGGAGGCTTTGGCTGCATTGGGTATTTCTGGAGTGCCCAAGTTTTACTCCCATTCATTTTAATAGGAGTCAGAATGGACGGTCTCGATCCACGGTGATTTTCGTGAATTCAGCCCGATACTGACACAAGACAGTTCCGCTAACTGCTCATCACTGCCCCCTGTGTGCAAGAATATAACTTTTATAATACTATCCTCTGTCCAAAATCTTCTATTAGAGAGCAGCATTCTGCTTCATCAACATCTACCATCAATGCACTGACCCCAAATGACTGATAGTTACTCCCAATGTACAGGATAGGGAAAAACTACCTGATCAGTGGAAGTCCAACCGCTGATCACCACTCCATATATAGATGAACGCTTCGGGACCCTGTTCTTGTGATCAGTGGTGATCCCAGTGGTCAGACCAAACAAATCAGATAGTTATTCCCTATTCTGCAGATGGAGGATAACTTTAAATCTTGGCAAAACCTCTATAATGCTGCTCATTCCTCCACTAGGGGGCAATAGCTTTACTTCTTCTGTATATGGTGCTATTTACCAGAAGAGGGGCCATGCAAAGAAGGAATTCTGATATTGGATAACATTCAGGTAATATTCAGAAACACTATGAGTCATTGGGAATGTACAGTAAACTTCTGCCATACTGAAATCACAACTTCTACAAGAAATAATCTGCATATATTACTGAGCGTAGTGTTATGTGGTAAGAAGGAATGCCCCCATAAACACTAATGGCATCTGCCTCAGACCAGACAATCTACATTTCTGACTGTCACAGACCAAATACTTCTCTTTTTTTCTTCACATTAAATTCCACTTCAGTCTCCCGGTCACACAGTGAACCTCCCACAACCAACCACCACTGCCCACAACCACTGCCCACAACCACTGCCCACGCTTCCTTCCAATATAACACAGGAGTCGAGTCTAGAAAAAGTTACATTCGTTGTTAAAGTAATGACTGCTGTATATATATATAGTGTAGTATATCTTTAAATGCACGAATAATATACACAGTCATGACACAGTGCAGGGATAATAAATTCAGTGATGTCACAGTACAGGGGTAACAAACACAGTGATATCATAGTACAGAGATAATGCACACAGTGATGTCACAGTACAGGGCTAATAAACACCGAGATGTCACAGTACAAATATAATGCACACTGATGTCATAGTACAGAGAAAATAAACACTGATGTCACAGTACAAAGTTAATAAACACAGTGATGCCACTGTAAAGGGATAACTCATTATATACAATGGGGTCATACTACAGGGATAATAAACACAGTGATGTCACAGCACAGGAATAATAAATTCAGTGATGTCACAGTAAAGGGATAACTCAGTATATACAGTCATGTCACAGTACAGGGATAAAAAATTCAGTGACGTCACAGTACATGGATAAACAGTACAGGGATAATACATGCAGTAATGTCAAAGTACAAAGGTAATAAACACAGTGATGTCAAAGTACATGGATAATACACACAGTGATGTCATAGTAAAGGGATAATAAATTCAGTGATGTCACAGTTCAGGGATATCAAACACACTGATGTCACAGTGCAGGGATAATAAACACAGTGATGTTACAGTTCTGGGATAATACAAACAGTGATGTCACAGTACAACGGTAATAAACACAGTGATGTCACAGTACAGGGATAATACACACAGTGATGTCACAGTACAAAAGTAATAAACACAGTGATGTCACAGTGCTGGTAAAATAAACATAGGGATGTCACAGTATAGTTATAATAAACACAGTGATGTCACAGTACAGGGATAATACCTACAGTGATGGCATAGTACAGGGATAACTCAGTATATTCGATGATGTCATAGTACAGGGATAATACACACAGTGATGTCACATTACAGAGATAATAAACACAGTGATGTCAGTACAGGGATAATAAACACAGTGATGTCACAGTGCAGTGATATCATAGTGCAAAGGTAATAAACACAGTGATGTTACAGTACAGGGATAATAAATATATTTATGTCGCAGTACAGGGATAATAAATTCAGTGATGTCACAGTACACAAGTAATAAACGCAGTGATGTCACAGTACACAGATGGTTTACATAGTGATGTAACAGTACAGAGATAATAAACACAGTCATACCAGAGGAATAGCTGTTGTCAGCGGCACACCAAATAAGTCCACTCGGTGGTGAAGTAATCATCAGATGCTTGCTCCGTAGTATAGGGCTTTAGACTCCTCAGCCCTCAATATTCAGACCAAGATACATATAGGGGTGCAGCACTCAGGAACTCAATCCGGCATCATGTTTAGTAAGTAAAATTGTATTCTTCTTCAAAAATATGCATGCAACGTTTTGACCAGTAAGATACCGGTCTTTGTCAAGCATGATGCAGTGTAACAGTACAGAGACAAGAAACACTCTTTGTCAAAGAAATATCCCACCTCTAGAAGAAATTGTTTTGCTGCAAAACTCATCCTGCAGTTCCATCTCAGGCAGATCTGTACATGATGAGAGTTGTGGTGATTAGATGGACGGTCTTGTTACCTGAGACCCTTTGGCCTATAAGTGGCTCTTGGAGGCTCCTTGTGTGTAGTGACCTCTTCTACCGCTTGTGTAGAGCTTGTTGGCCACTAGACCCCTCTCAGAGAAGAGATTTCACTCCATTACCAGAGTCTGGGAGGGGCGCATTATTGGGATGTGAGAAGCTGGATGGTCGTACCAATGAATTGTCCCCCACCAGGCTGTTCTGACCAAACTGTTAGGAGGTGTTGGGACCAGTGGATGTGTGAGAGCACACAAGGTGACCGGGCTCAGGGCGCCCCCCTACAGACCACCAGTAGAGAGAAGCGTCTGACCAGACTGTTAGGGGCGATGGGACCAGTGGATGTGTGAAGGCACACAAGGTGACCAGTGCATCCTCTACAGACCACCAGTAGAGAGGAGCGTCTGACCAGACTGTTAGGAGGTGTTGGGACCAGTGGGTGTGTGAGGGCACACAAGGTGACCGGGCTCAGGATGCTCCCTACAGACCACCAGTAGAGAGGAGCATCTGACCAGACTGTTAGGAGGTGTTGGGACCAGTGGATGTGTGAGGGCACACAAGGTGACCGGGCTCAGGACCCCCCAACAGACTACCAGTAGAGAGGAGCGTCTGACCAGACTGTTAGGAGGTGTTGGGACCAGTGGGTGTGTGAGGGCACACAAGGTGACCGGGCTCAGGACCCCCCAACAGACTACCAGTAGAGAGAGTGTATAACCAGACTGTTAGGGGGTGTTGGGACCAGTGAATGTAGGAGGGCAGAGGCATCACTTGAAGCTGCTAGGCCCTAGTGCAAAACTTGTAACAGGGCCCCCAACTATAATGCTTTATTCATAGTACTAGGCTCCCTATATGGAGAAGAGAAGCCTTATGGGCCTCCTAAGGCTTCTGGGCCCGGGTGCAACTGCATCCCCTATAGTGGATACATGGGAATACGGACACATCAGATGATTTTTCTTTGCTTTATTCTTTCCTTATGCTCGTACAATCAGGTACATGATACATACAAGAACGCGTTTCAGCGCAATGCCTTGTTCACCTCAATCTATGTTGTATAACTTCTAGAGATGAGCGAACGTACTCGTCCGAGCTTGATGCTCGTTCGAGTATTAGGGTGTTCGAGATACTAGTTACTCGAGACGAGCACCATGCGATGTTCGAGTTACTTTCACTTTCATCTCTGAAACATTAGCGCGCTTTTCTGGCCAATAGAAAGACAGGGAAGGCATTACAACTTCCCCCTGCGATGTTCAAGCCCTATACCACCCCCCTGCAGTGAGTGGCTGGGGAGATCAGGTGTCACCCGAGTATTTAAATCTGCCCCGCCCGCGGCTCGCCACAGATGCATTCTGACATAGATCAGGGAAAGTGCTGCTGATGCCGGAGCTGCTATAGGGAGAGCGTTAGGAGTGATTTTAGGCTTGAAGAACCCCAACGGTCCTTCTTAGGGCCACATCTGACCGTGTGCAGTACTTTTAAGGCAATCAAGATGTGTCAGCAGCAGCACGTCGCCAGCAGTCGGTGTCGCGCGGTGTGGCAGCACAGCGGTGGCCAAGCATCAGCAGGCCGTGCTGAAACTATTCAGCTTAGGAGAGAAGAGGCCCACGGCCCACGAACTGCTGCAGGGTCTGACAGAGCAGACCGACCGCTGGCTTTCGCCGCTGAGCCTCCAACCGGGCATGGTCGTGTGTGACAACGGCCGTAACCTGGTGGCGGCTCTGCAGCTCGGCAGCCTCACACACGTGCCATGCCTGGCCCACGTCTTTAATTTGGTGGTTCAGCGCTTTCTGAAAAGCTACCCACGCTTGTCAGACCTGCTCGGAAAGGTGCGCCGACTCAGCGCACATTTCCGCAAGTCCAAGACGGACGCTGCCACCCTGCGCACCCTGCAACATCGGTTTAATCTGCCAGTGCACCGACTGCTGTGCGACGTGCCCACACGGTGGAACTCTACGCTCCACATGTTGGCCAGGCTCTATGAGCAGTGTAGAACTATAGTGGAATACCAACTCCAACATGGGCGGCGTAGTGGGAGTCAGCCTCTTCAATTCTTTACAGAAGAGTGGGCCTGGGTGGCAGACATCTGCCAGGTCCTTGGAAACTTTGAGGAGTCTACCCAGATGGTGAGCGGCGATGCTGCAATCATTAGCGTCACCATTCCTCTGCTATGCCTCTTGAGAAGTTCCCTGCAAAGCATAAAGGCAGACGCTTTGCGCTCGGAAACGGAGGCGGGGGAAGACAGTATGTCGCTGGATAGTCAGAGCACCCTCATGTCTATATCTCAGCACGTTGAGGAGGAGGAGGAGGGGGAGGAGCATGAGGAGGAGGGGGGAGACAGCTTGGCCCACTGCTGAGGGTACCCATTCTGCTTGCCTGTCATCCTTTCAGCGTGTATGGCCTGAGGAGGAGGAGGAGGATCCTGAAAGTAATCTTCCGAGTGAGGACAGCCATGTGTTGCGTACAGGTACCCTGGCACACATGGCTGACTTCATGTTAGGATGCCTTTCTCGTGACCCTCGCGTTACACGCATTCTGGCCACTACGGATTACTGGGTGTACACACTGCTCGACCCACGGTATAAGGAGAACCTTTCCATTCTCATACCCGAAGAGGAAAGGGGTTCGAGAGTGATGCTATACCACAGGACCCTGGCGGACAAGTTGATGGTAAAATTCCCATCCGACAGCGCTAGTGGCAGAAGGCGCAGTTCCGAGGGCCAGGTAGCAGGGGAGGCGCGGAGATCAGGCAGCATGTACAGCGTAGGCAGGGGAAGACTCTCCAAAGCCTTTGACAGCTTTATGGTTCCCCAGCAAGACTGTGTCACCGCTCCCCAGTCAAGGCTGAGTCGGCGGGAGCACTGTAAAAGGATGATGAGGGAGTACGTAGCCGATCGCACGACCGTCCTCGGTGACGCCTCTGCCCCCTACAACTACTGGGTGTCGAAGCTGGACATGTGGCCTGAACTCGCGCTGTATGCCCTGGAGGTGCTTGCTTGTCCTGCGGCTAGCGTCTTGTCAGAGAGGGTGTTTAGTGCGTCTGGGGGAATCATCACGGATAAGCGTACCCGCCTGTCAACCGACAGTGCCGACAGGCTTACACTCATCAAGATGAACAAAGCCTGGATTTCCCCAGAGTTCTCTTCTCCACCAGCGGACAGCAGCGATACATAGGCTGCACCCTAAACAATACGTAGGCTGCACCCGCGGATGGAGCCATCGTTCTCTATCACCATCAAAAACGGGGACCTTTTAGCTTCATCAATCTGTGTATAATATTCATCCTCCTCCTCCTGCTCCTCCTCCTGAAACCTCACGTAATAACGCTGAACGGGCAATTTTTCTTAGGCCCACAAGGCTCAGTCATATAACTTTTGTAAACATTTTTTATACGTTTCAATGCTCATTAAAGCGTTGAAACTTTCACCTGAACCAATTTTTATTTGAACTGGGCTGCCTACAGGCCTAGTTACAAATTAAGCCACATTAACCAAAGCGATTAATGGATTTCACCCGCCCTCTTGGTTGGGCATGGACATTTGTACTGTTGGTACACGAATTTTTTGGGCCCTTGCCTACAGTGTAATCCTACTAATTTTTAGCCCACCTGCATTAAAGCTGACGTTACCTCAGCTGTGATGGGCACTGCAATGGGATATATTTATGTACCGCCAGTGGCTTCCTGGGACCCACCCATGCTGTCGGTCCACACGGAGTTGTAGCTCCATGTGTCCACTTCTAAAGAACCCCGGTCAGACTGGGGCATGCAGTGTGGGCCGAAGCCCACCTGCATTAAACCTGACGTTGCCTCAGCTGTGATGGGCACTGCAATGGGATATATTTATGTACCGCCGGTGGGTTCCAGGGAGCCAGCCATGCTGTCGGTCCACACGGAGTTGTAACTCCATGTGTCCACTTCTAAAGAACCCCAGTCTGACTGGGGCATGCAGTGTGGGCCGAAGCCCACCTGCATTAAACCTGACGTTACCTCAGCTGTGATGGGCACTGCAATGGGATACATTTATGTACAGCCGGTGGGTTCCAGGGAGCCACCCATGCTGTGGGTGCACACGGAATTCCCATTGCGGAGTTGTACCTGCCTGTGACTATTTATAAAAAACCCTGGTCTAACTGGGGCATGCAAAGACCTTGACAGAATATATAGTGTATGGCACATGGGTGCCCCATTGCTATGCCCACATTTGCAGCTCCTGATGGAGGTGGCACAGAATTGGATTTCTCATTGCTTCTGTACAGCATTGTGGGCTATCGCCCCGCCCCTTTTAAAGAGGGTCGCTGCCTGGCCGTGCCAACCCTCTGCAGTGTGTGCCTGCGGTTCCTCCTCATGGCAGACGCACTTATAAATAGACATGAGGGTGGTGTGGCTATGAGGCCAGCGTGTGGCATGAGGGCAGCTGAAGGCTGCGCAGGGACACTTTGGTGTGTGCTGTGGACACTGGGTCTTGCGGGGGGGTTGGGCAGCATGTAACCCAGGAGAAGTGGCAGTGGAGTGTCATGCAGGCAGTGATTGTGCTTTGTTGGAGGTAGTGTGGTGCTTAGCTAAGGTATGCATTGCTAATGAGGGCTTTTCAGAAGTAAAAGTTGTTGGGGGGGCACTCTTGCTGCTATTGTGGCTTAATAGTGGGACCTGGGAACTTGAGATGCAGCCCAACATGTAGCCCCTCGCCTGCCCTATCCGTTGCTGTGTCGTTCCCATCACTTTCTTGAATTGCCCAGATTTTCACAAACGAAAACCTTAGCGAGCATCGGCGAAATACAAAAATGCTCGGGTCGCCCATTGACTTCAATGGGGTTTGTTACTCGAAACGAACCTTCGAGCATCGCGAAAAGTTCGTCTCGAGTAACGAGCACCCGAGCATTTTGGTGCTCGCTCATCTCTAATAAGTTCCTGATTTATAGGTTAAAAACAATTATCTCTAATTACAAACTACCTGATTCATTAACTCCTTCATCACATTTGGTTCGTTACTAGTTCTCTTCCCTCAGAACATGTTACTTAACCCTTACTAGATAAGTGATCTATATAGATCATTATATATTAATCATAAGACCCTTGCGGCATTTATAAATCTTCCATTAATATATTATTATTCTGCACCAAAAATCCTATATAATATAGTATATATTCATCAATAGTTTATACCTAAAACCATCTCACAAGATTTCACTGTATTTTTCATATTAAAACTTTCATAATACATAAGTATGGTTCTTACACTCACATTGTATGTTATGATTTTCTTACAACCAACTTTTATCTGAAAAATCCATTAATTATTTGATTTTTTGGATTTCTGCTTATCGCAATATAATCACATTGTAATCGCATAAAAAACGCATAAGGGTTAAATGTAATAGAAATCATCAGAATTTTCCTTGCAACAATCTCCATGTCTTAATTTATCAATAGACATTTGTTTTTTATTTAATTTGCTGCTTGCCGCAATATAATCGCATTACAATCGCATAGAAATCGCATGGAAGTGAAAATTCTCAGAATCTTCTCTGAAACCTTCTCCATATCTTAGTTCATAAATAGACATTTATTTTCTCCTGATTTTATGCTTATCGCATCCCCTATAGTCACACCCCTGTATGAGGGCACACAAGGTGACCGGCTCAGGACGTCCCTACAGACCACCAGAGAGGAGCGTCTGACCAGACTGTTAGGAGGTGTTGGGACCAGTGGATGTGAGAGGGCTCAGGACGCCCCCTACAGACCACCAGTAGAGAAAAGTGTCTGGCCAGACTGCTAGGAGGTTTTGGGACCAGTGGATGTGTGAGGGCACACAAGGTGACCAGGCTCAGAATGCCCCCTACAGACCACTGGTAGAGAGAAGCGTCTGACCAGACTGTTAGGAGGTGTTGGGAGCAGTGGGTGTGTGAGGGCACACAAGGTGACCGGGCTCAGGACACCCTCGACAGACCACCAGTAGAGAGGAGCGTCTGACTAGACAGTTAGGAGGTGTTGGGACCAGTGGATGCGTGAGGACACACAAGGTAACCAGGCTCAGGACCCCCCAACAGACCACCAGTAGAGAGGAGCATCTGACTAGACTGTTAGGAGGTGTTGGGACCAGTGGATGTGTGAGGACACACAAGGTGACCGGGCTCAGGATGCCCCCTACAGACCACCAGTAGAGAGGAGCGTCTGACCAGACTGTTAGGAGGTGTTGGGACCAGCGGATGTGTGAGGGCACACAAGGTGACCGGCTCAGGACGCCCCCTACAGACCACCAGTAGGGAGGAACGTCTGACCAGACTGTTAGGAGGTGTTGGGACCAGTGGATGTGTGAGGGCACACAAGGTGACCGGGCTCAGGACGCCCCCTACAGACTGCCAGTAGAAAGGAGCGTCTGATCATCCGACAAGCACCAGCATCTACAACCTTGTTTCATTGTCCACCATCCAGAGGCAGGGGGCGCCATGGTTACACCTGTCTGTCGGAATCATTTCTAGGCACTTGACTGAAGGACATTTGATCTCATGGCGCCCATTCCATGTATTGTCATTAGCACCCACCGTCGCCTCCGTTTGCTGTGGTGTCATGAACGATGAAACTGGACGCTATGGCTTGGAACAGGGCTGTTTTCAGCAATGAATGCAGGTTTAGTTTGGGCGCTGACGACAGCAGTGTTCGTGTCCGGAGACCTAGGTATGAGCGCCTCAATCCTGCCTTTGCTGTGGAGCAGCACACTGCCCCCTGCTAGTGTGATGGGCTTGGGGACATCACATACAACAGTCAGTCACCCCTAGTAGTGGTACGAGGGACAATGACAGCCCAGCAATATGTTCAGGACATCCTGCAGCCACATGTGTTCCTCTTCCAAGAGGCATTTTCCTCCGCAACATTGTCACACCTCCATAATGTTACAGTATACGCTCAATTAGGTCATACTCAATGGGTATCATAGGCTTATCAATCAGGTATGCCTAATAGATCGATGCATCGCAGAAAAAACACTGGGAAACACTCAAGTGATGTTTCGAAGCTCTTCAGAAGTGTTTTATTATTTGCAGTTTATATAGAGAAATACAAAGCAGTGATAATAATGGCCAACTATCAGAAGTAACAGAAATGCAACATTTTTTTTCTCCAGCATTTTGTTGCAAATTGCACACAAGGTTTTCTATGACGTTTGCATATATTAGTTCATTTCACATTCTCTCCACAACTGGTTCTAACCAGCCTGTCCTGCTTTTGACCACTTTTCATGAGTCTTTTAAGTGAACTATGTTAACCTAGGAGGATAATATCCAGAAGTCAAGTGAATTTTATTAACCCTAAGGGATAATGTGCAGAGACAACTGCCAGATTACTCTTACAATGTTCTGCCCAATGGCCGGATTTATCACCAATGGAGCATGTATGGGATCATCTGGGACGCCAACTTCTACAGCCTACAGGTCTGCACGATTTAGAGGCTCAGTTACAACAAATGTAGAGTGATTTACTGCAGGATACCATACAGAAACTGTATGCCTCCATGCCCACCCGTGTCACATCTTGTATCCAAGCTAGAGGTGGTACAACAGGGTACTAGAGCCTCCATGCCAGCCCATATCACATCTTGTATCCAAGCTAGAGGGAGTACAACAGGGTACTAAAGCCTTCGTGCCTGCCCGTGTCACATCTTGCATCTAAGCTAGAGGTGGTACAACAGGGTACTACAGCCTCCATGCCTGTCCGTATCACATCTTGTATTCAAGCTAGAGGCAGCACAACAGGATACTAGAGCCTCCATGCCCACCCGTATCACATCTTGTATCCAAGCTAGAGGCAGTACAACAGGGTACCAGAGCCTCCATGCCCACCCATATCACATCTTGTATCCAAGCTAGAGGTGGTACAACTGGGTACTAGAGCCTCCATGCCCCCCTGTATCACATCTTGTATCCAAGCTAGAGGAGGTACAACAGGGTACTAGCGCTTCCATGCCTGCCCATATCACATCTTGTATCCAAGCTAGAGGTGGTATAACAGGGTACTGGAGCCTCCATGCTCCCTGTATCACATCTTGTATCCAAGCTACAGTCTTCCAGAGGAGGAATGTTTTTTCGACAATGAGTCTACCTAGTGATGTCACAGTACAGAGATAATAAACCCAGTGATGTCACAGTACAAGGTTAATAATATGCCATAAACTCCCTCTATTGGTGACTGGCGGCAGTCAGCATTGACTTCTTCTACTGTATGTTACAGAGGATTTGGAGCTGTGTATCAGTAGGACAAGGCTGCAGCTGCTGAAGAGATGTAGTGAAGACCTCAGTTGAACAGAATGTTCAGTTCTAGTTGTGATGCGACTGACCCTCCTGTCTGCCATAAACTGCAGGGTCCACTCTGAGCTCATGTCTTCCATAGTCATAAATGATTTGTTCCGGAACGGACAGCTTGTTTTGGACACGTTTAATATCCATTACCAGAGAGAAAGTTTTCATGACCCCGTTCAGCTACAGCCAGAAGTTTTGTCGTTAGTGACCTAAGTCGTCCGGGAGCAAAATCCCGCAGCCCTCCTGGGATTATCAGGGATACACAGGATATGTACAAATAATCTGCAGCGCGAAAGAGAATGCTGCAAGCCAAGCGATAATAATGAGATAATATGTATACAGAAAGCAGCTATAAAAAGGCTCCACCGCCTCCCTGCGACCTTCTTACTTGTTTGGTGATGAATATAGATCAGTTTCTAGGGATTTTACTTTACTTTTTCCCACTGCGGCCCTTTTTGGGTTTTTCATTTTCATCTTTCCATCCCCACTTTCCAAAAATTACAACTTTCAAAAATGTTTCCAGCGACATGTCCACATGAGGGCGCGTTTATAGAGGGCCGAGTTCTATTTTTCAATGTACCATTTAAAGTACAATATAATGTAGAGGAGATCAATTCAAAAATAGCAATTTTTACATTTTTCTGCGGTTTCTGTTTTTATGGTGTCTACGGTCTGGTAAAAATTACATCAGATCATCATCCAGATCATTTCAATTACAGCAACACCAAATTCATCTGTGCTGGGACCTCCATTTGGGGGTTCTGTCATAGATCCAGCACTAAATACCGTACAGTAAAATGCCAGCTAAGCGGAAGCCAAACGGACCCCACTATAGTAAATGGGGTCTGTTTCGCGCTGTTTGGTTCCATCATAAGACGGATCCCGTTTGGTCAGTGGATTCCCCATTCCTGCTTCCCAAACGGAATCCCCGCCGCAGATGTGAAAGCAGCCTTATATAGTTTTTTTTATGTTGCAGACTCAAAAAAAATGTCCGTTCAAAAAAAAACAAAAAAAAAACTGTTGCCATCTTTTTGTCCCCCCATAACTTTTTGTAAGGTTTTATTTTTTTAATTCAGTTTTCTTCTTGGATACGGAGTGATCAATTCTAGAAATGGGGATCGTTCTTTCTAATTGTGTTCACTGTGTGGCATACATAATGTGATATTTTAATATGTTGGATATGGCGGTAGCAATTTTTTCTTTTTTTTTTTTAAACATATTTTTTTTAATTACTGATCATTAGAAAACTATTATTAATCTTTTTTTTTCTATTTCCCAAGTCCTGTGGTCTTGAACTATTCATCATTTGATTGTTTTCTACTATTTACTGCAATTCTTCAGTATTTCTGCATGCATCCTATTAAGACATGCCACAGGCATGGCTTAATGGGCAGGAATACATGGCAGTCCTGGGGGTCTTTGCAATGCTCCAGACTGCCACTATGTCCAAAACAGCCTCCAGCAAGGTAGAGGAAGTCCCTCCCTTTGTTGGGCCTATTAAATGTGCTGTGGCATTGAAGAGATTAACAGTCGTAATCCCACATAAGCCCACTTTATACAATGACACCCAATATCCAGCATATATGTAAGGCAGATGTTGGGAAGTGGCTCAATGGTTATTTCCATCTTGTGCATTTATAGTATATCTATAGAATATGCAATGCATGTGAATTAAAGGCATTGTCCAGTTGTAATCAGCAGGATAGGTCATTAATAATAGATCAGTGGGGGAGGGGGGGGGGCTGCTACCCAGGACCCCCACTTATTAGCTGCTTGCTAGGCTTCAGGCTTCTTTCCCACGAGTATGTATCGGTCCGCTGTTTTCACGGCCGGCTGATATACGCTGTGATCTGATGCATTGGATTCCAATGCATCAGATCACATGGCTGTATTCTCATGACGTAAAACCGCCCGGCCAGCCAATATACGTCGGGCCCAAAACATAATCCTGGAACAATCTTTTGGTCCGGAATACGTTGGCCACTGCATGGGCTCCTATTGGCAGCCAGGAATGGGAGGAGGCGGTATGGGGCGGTGCTTAGCTCCGCCTCTTCCCACTCCCTCCCATTGCAAAGAGTGAGTGGGGAGGAGAGCAGAGTTGAGCCTGCGAGGGGGAGGGAGGGGAATGGGGCGACGGCATGGTGACCTCGGCGTATATGTGCCAGGGCCCATGCCGTGTGAACAGGCGAACAAACGTTAGATTTGTGTGCCCCTTTCACAAGCTTTAACGCCACGGAATGATAGCGTATATCGGCCAACTGTGAAAACGGCGGCTGATTATATGCTCTCACTGCAGTGGCCAGGCTTGGAATTGCAGGCTAAGTTCCTATTCACTTCAATGCAAGCTAGGCCTGTTATACCAAGCTTTGCCACTGCAGTGAGAATGGAACTGTTACTTCCTGCAGAATTCAGCTCAGTGCAGGAGCACATCAGTCCAGCAAACAGCTGATTGGTGGGGGTCCCTGGAAATGGACCTCTGTCAATCTACTATTGATGACCTATCCTGCTGATTGGCCATTAATAATTTACAACTGGACAATCCCTTTAATTGTGGGTCTTTGCACTGGGACTTCAGCTATCGCTAGAATGGAGGTCTGTTGCTGTTTTTCCCTTTAAAATAAAAGCAGTGGTGGCTCGTCTCATTTAGATTTGAGAGGGTTACAGAAAAAGAGAAAGCAAGAGCTTTAAATCGGCTGGTGGGATACTAATTAACCTGCACCTATCAGGCATGAATGGCATACAGTAAGCTATTGAGGTTTCTTTAAGGCCTGGGGCAGCAGAGAACAGCTGATCACCGAGAATACGGCTGGCGACAGCAAGCGAACTCACACTACACAGCCAACGGCCGGGACCGAGGCTCTAGATGCGGTGGTGACCTACCACAGAGCCGCCGCCCGCCAGTGACCTCTGATGACTGAGGCAGCACCCAGGAACGAGCATGCAGATGCAAGGGGGGACGGCAGCTGCGGTTACATTGAGGGCTGCAGCATCTGGATTCCTTTGCTTTTTGCTGGGCCGGAAGCCTTAGGGTGAGGGTTACTTTGCTTCTTTACCTTTTACAGCTACTCATTTCAGCTTGTACGCCCTTCGTGCCTTGGCCCTATCGGGAGCTGTGGGTGTGACAGGGGTGTTCCTCCTGTCAAACCCCTAGCTTCCGGTGGCATCAAGATACACTAATACCCAGGACTCTTTTCAGGAGTAAGGGTCCAGTCGGCCATGTGTCAGAAAACAGAACTCCTGGAGTGGGAAGGATTGCTGCATGTTTATAAAGGCAGAGGACATTGCAACATACAGCACTGGGACTTCTACATAACTGCACTGAGATTGACAGGAAGAGGATATCACAGTGAGTTACGCATCGGGATCGTAAGTGAGGTCAGCCTCGATAAAAGCCGAACATGTGCACACACATAGTGACTGTGAGGGACTACGCAGGCCTACTAGTCAAATTACACTTTTCTGTGGGACACTAGTAAATTCTTGGCTCGAATAACGAGCAAAGGAACTGAGACTTCCTGGTAAATGAGCCTGAGACGTTTGGCAACTTCTTGAGTATTTACAAATCCACGAGGTACAGACAGTTCTTTGGGCCAGTTAGAGAATGTGTGTGCCAAGGTGCAATTATTGGTTACCCATTGCTGTTAAAGTACCATTTGTTATATCACTAGCGTGCATTACGCACATTGTATATACTAACTGTCATACCATATAACGTATAGCCATTATTATACCTAGTAAGTCATAGTCAGGTTTGTGTAACAAATCCTTAGACTTTACGTACTTTCTCTGCTGCTTAGCTAAAAGTTGTATAACCATTCCTTTTATTTTGCAGTTAGTGCTAATAAAAATGTATATTTTTTGTAACTCTGTTGTCCACTTCGCGTCCTGGTACCTGAGTTACCAACCGTTCAAGTGGGTCAGGAAGGGTATCATTTCTCCTCAGGGAGAGCAACTAGAAGGTGTGAGGAGACTTATAAGGCCATGCATGCTCCTCTGGGAAATATGCAAGTGGAGAGATGGAACAATATCTCCTCAGCGCCACCTATTGGAAGGCAGCATTCCTGCAAGTCAATGAGAACTGTGTAACACTTCGTTTTTTGTGCGGTGGCACTGCAGGAAAAATAAACACTTGGTACATTGCTGACCACAATATCGGACCGCCTCAGACCCTTACATTACGTAACATGAGATGAATTCTGAGGCAAGAGTACATGACTGCAGTAAACAAGCGCTCTTATCTGAAGAGCCTTTTCGCCTGAAGCAATTTATCAATCCTCGTCCTATCACTCCATCACAAGGAACTCTTGCTTTCTGGAGAACAAACTGCTACAAGTATTCCAAGAAATGCCGAGACAGGAAGTTGTATTGCGCCTTGCCAGCAAAAGCTAAATAAGGATGCTGCAAGGAAAGTACAGATTTAGGATCCACCATACATGTCTAGCGTGCCCCCAAACCAGCATGGTCTTGTATGTAGTGTGTCTATCTACTAAGGTCCTTGGTGTTGGATATCATCACGGGTACCTTGGTGGTGGCACTAGGCAACTGACTGGATGATGTATAGGCAGAATATACAGCCGTCCAGATAAATCAATATAATCACTCTTCTCAGGTGTTTCCTGGTCTGCTGGATTACTCTGATGAACAGGTCAACAGACCACTCAGTGTACCTGCTCAGCAACCTATCTGAATGCTCTATTTAAAGCATACCTGTCTCTATCTTGGAACTGGTGGAATCAATGCCATCTAGGGAAACTAAATATCTAGAGTGTGCCAAAGCTTCTTTTATCATAGCCCATAGGGTTTACCTTCAAAAATTTGGGCTTAATCCTTAAAAGGGTTATCCAGTTGTAAACTATTGATAGCCAATGCTTAGAATGAGCCATCAATAGTAGATTGGTGGTGGTCTGACATCTGGTTCGTTTTAAAACGGACAAGGTTCGACTAATAAATTGCAGATTTATTGTATCAAAAAAGACTAGCAGTGCTAAATATTTGTATATATATATATATATCCAGAAAAAAATGTTACAATGGAGGTAAGGTTTACAGGTATACGCAACAGACAGTACTTAAAATAAAACAAGGAGAAAATAAAGATACCAGATTTGGCATGTTTGGCCCAGGGTTCTGTTTGTGCAGAGTCATGGGAAGCAGATGGGAAAGTCCTTACCATGGAGTATCTGCAAAGTTCTGACACACACAATAAAATGGCTGATGGCCTGCCAGTCTCTATATCACAATAGGAGTTCTTCCTAAGTAACATGTTTTGCACTTTATATGTAGAACTATACTAGCATATGCTTTGAGTCTGATATGTTCATCTTACCAGGAAGGCTTATGGGTTCATGCTGTTGTTCCCTGAGTCTACGTAATTTCCCTTACGGAATTTTTTAAGTGTTTTTAATCTTCTGTACTTGTCTGTGTATGTTCCAATAAACTTTTGTATGTTTCACATATTAGTCATTGAATATTTTTCCTATTGGTGTGCCATGTATTTCCTACATACTATTGTCTATACTTTTCTGTTAGTGAATACGGAGCACTAGGAGACAGATTGTATTGCTAAATCTTCACCATTGTCTGCCATTCAGTCTTTAGTTTAACGGCAGCATATACTAATACTGCCCCCTATGGGCAAGAATCTGGATCGGAACTAGTAGGCTCATTTTCACATCTGACTGCAATAGATCTTAAAGGTTAAAGGGCAACCCCCTATTATATAAATACTAGATCGGATGACAGCATCTGGTTTTCATTGTGTATCATGTAAAAATAAAGTGAACTTTGGGGGGTACAAACTTTTATAATACAAATACAGTACATTTACTCCAGCATACGACGGGAAACTATTCTGCACATATATTGTGGACAGTCCGGTATATAAGGCTTCTGGTACCCCAACAGCTCTGTAGTTGTGGAGCCCAGTACAGTATTCTTACTGGCAGCCCTACAGGATATATGTAATGTATAATTGTGTTTATAGGGCATGGTCATCTCCGCCAGTGTTACACACAACGGTTTCCAGATGTCTCTGCTATAACAGCCCTTTTCCTCTCTGAGAGTCTCCATTCTCTTCTGAGATTTGTGGCTGTGAATCTTTATAGCCGGAAACAAACTCAATTTTCACCACATCTCTCCCGTATCGGGTCACAAAGTGAGATCATCAGAGACTGATCCCACAAGACGCTAAAGTGGGGGATATGGCGGCCATGGGAGCGCATCAGATATCATGTGATTTATATCCTTTGACTACCATTTCGAATTTTTCAAATCTAATGGTTTCACATCTGTGTTGGAACCTTCAGTCGGAGGTTCCATCGCAGGTCCGGCACAAAATACCGCATGCAGCGCTTATTCTTCTGGCTAAAAGCTGGGTAGCCGAGAGAAAAGTGAACGGAGCCCATTATAGTCAATGGGAGCTATTCAGCGCTGTTCAGTTGCATTTTAAGATGGAGCTGCTTGGCCACTGGGATTCCCCTCCCAGCTCCTCGAATGGAGTAGAAAGCGGAACTCCTGACGCAAGTATGAAACGACCCTAAATTCAAGACTTGGTGCTCATTAATTTCATCATTCATGGGGGCCAGTGCTCAGTTTATCTAAAATACAGCTCCAAGTCCCCTGAATATCCATTTAGCTAAATGCTAAAAATGTGAGTCACTGCTGCCACCACTAGAGGGAGCTGAGGAGCTTACTGCATACTGAGTTATTATTGAGTGCGATGTATAATGCCTTAAAGGGGTTGTCCAGTTGTATATTATTCTTGGCCTACTCCAGGACAGGTCATCAATAGATCGACAGGGGTTCATTGCCCGGGAACAGCCACCGATCAGCGCACACATTCATTTCGCTGATTTCTGCTGTAAGCAGATAGCTCCGTTCCCACTGCAGTGACCAGGCTTGATATTGCAGGCCAAGTTCCCATTTGTTTTAGTGCACTGGACTCAGTGAACAGCTGATTAGTGGTGGTCCTGGACAATGAACTGCAATCAGAGGTGTTCGGAAACTTGGGAGTGCTGATGGCAGGAGAACAGGCAGTGACGCTGTGGCCTCTGATTGACTGCAGTGGTCACCTGACTTCCGCTGTCACTACACACCAGGAGGGCTGCAGGACCCACTACACTGTCTCTGGGGGCAAGAAGAGAAAGACAGAGATGAGCATTGTCACTTTTGTTATTTTTTGTCAACCTTAGAGAGCTCTTCACAGGGTGATATTCCCAAGGGGTGTGGCTTACATAAAAGGGCATGGCTAAATATATTCAGAGCCCCTACAGTGATTTTAAACCCTCAGACCATACCTCTAACTTTATTCTGACCCCAGATAAGCCCAAAAAGTATTATTCTGAGACTCAGCCAGACTGTATTTTTACCCTCTTCCCTCCTGATTCTGGCTCAGCTCTGGGCACTGCCACACTGGTGCATGATGCCATCCAGCATCAAGATGTTGCATCTCCACACAATGGCTAACGTCAAGAGTCATGCCTAAAGCCGAACAAGACCTGGGAGTGAGGAGGGTAAGGCTACTTTCACACCTGCGCTGGGCTCTAGGAGATTTCTGTTCAGTTATGTCCTTGGAGACGAACACTAAAAATACTGGAATCGCCAGATCCAGCAAATGCAGAGCCCAACAGCACCGGCCAGATCCGATCGACTATAATGGGTTCCGTCTGGGTTCCAGCATTCCGACCAGCATTTTACTATTATTTCATCTGGGCTTTTATGCCGGATCTGTGCTGGAGGCTCTGAACAGAACCTGAACCAACGACACAGATGTGAATTGGCCTTAAGTATACAGTCTGCTACTGGACCAGTCCAATAGATTACGGCTGGTTTTATGTTTGCTGTGCCTGTGCCTTATTTTTCGCTTCCCTCCCCGGAAACAGGCTGAAAATCTTATATCACAGGTTGACTGGGTGAGGGAGGCTAAATACTAGGGTGACTCACTGTAAAACCTGGTGAGTTGACCAGTTTGTATGCAGTAAGCTCCTGAGCGCCCCATAGTGGTGACTGCAGACAGCCAGAGTTTCATCAGCATTGATCAGCTTACGATGTTAAGGTGTTAGATGTCTGGGATAAGAAGATTCAGCAATGTCGGTCACTAGAGTGAGAATATGGCCGTCAGTCAAAACCAAGGGCGATTCCAAGGCTGGCTTTAGGTAGTTCACTGCCCCCCCCCCCCCCCCACCACCACCACCACCATATGATGTCATGGAAGGTGCAGATAAATATAGCATTTGGTGATATCCGCGTCATACTGGAGGGTGCCTAAATAAAAGATACCATGCATTGGCCACTACGGTGACAGTATGGCAGTGACTATGCAGTGCTCATATAATACCAACATAGCAGTCTTCCACCAAGAGCGCTATACAATGTCTAAATAATGCTCCTACACAATTCATTTTGTAGTCTCATACACTTCTATGATGAAAATAACCTTCTTAGAGGTAACAAAAATGTCAGCAGTTGGATGTACTGCGAGGGATTAGATAAGTAATACTAGAGCTGACCACAGACATTAGATAGATATCGGTCAGACGTGAGCCGCGTACTCTTACAATGTAGAGGGGAAGGTTATCTGATAGCGGTTTCTTAGAAGGTCGTGCAGTAGGACATAAAGTGAGAGATGCAAGAAATGATACGTCTGTTAGAACGGCCACAATTCTACGAAACATCAATGCGGTAATATTTCTTCTCCTAGACAACCCTTTTACGTCATGAGATTGTGTATCTTTTTGAGGATTGTGTTCTGTATGTGCGTTCTACCATTACACATCAACAGGGTTATGCTTTTTGGTGTTTTGGTCTGCAAAATGCCTCCACCCCCCCTCTAATTTGGAAGAAATTGAATGGAGCAATGTCCGCATAGTGCTGCTGCTCAGTTTTCAATAGGACTGCCAGTAATAGCCGAGTAGAAGTGCTCAGCTATTTCCGCCAGCCCCATTGAACTGAATGGAGTGGCAGCTGCGCATGCGCGGTTATTGCTGCATCCAATGTGACATCACTGCGAGTGCAGAAACGTCCGTGCCGTGCCAGAAAAAGGGGACATGGGACCTTCGTTCTCGGGATAGGTGGGGGTCTCAGTGGTGAGATCCCCACCGATCAGACTTCTACCACCCATCCTACAGACAGACGATGAAAGTCTATCTTGGTCCGACCCTTTAATGTCTACGAGCATTTTGAACTCTTTTATTTTGTTTCTCTAGAGAAAAGTAGTTATTCAGCAGAATCTTCGTGGAGTCGCAGTGATCGCGTTCCCTTTCCGCTTTTATGGGCCTCTTGCAAGAATATACAAAGAAGAAATTAGTTCTCTTTTTCTCTTCCTATTTTCTCAGCTTTTTTTAATCATTTTTTCTGCAAATTGCTTGCATTCTATTTAAAGGAGATGGACCTGAGTCGGCATGAAGGATGCACACGGTAACAGATCTCCTTTGAATGGAGTCATACACGAGTGATATTTCCCACAGAGCGATGCTGTCCTATCTTTTCACGTCTCTCGGAACGCATCGCCCATTGTTTTCAATGGGACAGTCAAACACATCGCATACTGTGCGATGTGATGTTTCCCATTGAAATCAATAGTAACACGTGCCGATCCTCCAACGCACATGCAGCAAGCCCCAGGGGATCGGAATTTCACAGAAGTGACAAAGTGTTTTTGCATGAAAGATGACTTGCGGGTAAAACACACGTTCACAGACGCGATATTCGGACGGGTTTCTCGGGCCAATATCACGCTTGCCAGTGTGAAGGTCGCCTGATGCTATATATATGGTATCATATTTGACTTCACTCCCTATGTTTAATCCCTTGCGCGCTCATGTCACTTGCATCTAGAAAGCATCTCCAGAATGCGCCAATTTCTAACCGTGGATACCGTACATTATTAGTAGCATTTATTATAAAGCATCATTCATTTTATGGCGCTGCAGACATAACAAGGGTGTCAGTACATAAGGAAAAAACAAGAAGAATAGACGTGTCAAAATGAGTGATAGACTGCTACAGAGGGAGAGAGGACCCTACAAGGAAGGTGACAGATGGGGAGGGTAGAAGGTGCTCATATGGTAGGTATTGCAGTGGCAGCTGAAGTTCTGTAGGTTGTAGGCTTTTCGTAAGAGATGGGTTTCTAGGTTATTTTTGAAGTTTTCCAAGGTGGTGAAGAGTCTTGTTTATTGGGGTACAGATTATGAGGTGGGGGGCATGGGAGAAATAATGGAGGTGATTATGGGAGGAGCAGACAAGAGGAGAGACGATAAGGAGGTTTCAAGAAGACCAGAGATTACATGTGGGGAGGTATTGGGAGCCTAGGTCAGAGATGTATGGGGAGGACAGGTTGTGGACTGGAGATTATATGTATGGAGGTATTGGGAGATTAGGCCAGGGAAGTATTTAGGTTGTCAACCGAGATGTATGGAGGGGACAGGTTGTGAACAGAGATGTATGGTTGGGACAGGTTGTGAACAGAGATGTATGGTTGGGACAGGTTGTGAACAGAGATGTATGGTTGGGACATGTTGTGAACTGTTGATTACGTGTAGGGAGGTATTGGGAGATTAGGTCAGAAATGTATGGTTGGGACAGGTTAAGGATAGAGATGTATGGAGGGGACAGGTTGTGAACAGAGATGTATGGAGGGGACCGGTTGTGAACAGAGCTGTATGGAGGGGATCGGTTGTGAACTGGAGATGTATGGAGGGGACACGTTGTGAACTGGAGATTACGTGTAGGGAGGTAGTGGAGATTAGGGCAGAGATGTATGGTTGGGACAGGTTGTGAACTGGAGATTACATATAGGGAGATTAGGTCAGAGATGTATGACTGGGACAGATTGTATATAGGAGGCTACATACGGGGAGGTATTGTGAGATGTATGAGGGTGACAGGTTGTGGATTGGAGATTACACGTGGGTACATATCGGGTGATTAGGTCACAGAAGTATGAAGATTACATGTGGGAAGGTATTGGGAGATTAGGTCAGACATGTTTGGAGTAGACTACCTTATATGTCATTAATAATATGTTGAGTTAGATTCTCCAAACAATTGGCAACCAGTGAGGGGATTGGTAGTAGAGGGGCAGAGGAGTACCAAGGGGAGAGGTGGATCAGCCAGAAGCAGATTTGAAAATAGCTACAGATAAGGATATTGCAGTAGTATAGTCAGAAGATGATAAGGGCACGCACTAGCACTTTTGTTGATTCGGTGTTGAGGAAAAGGTTTTTGAGCTGAAAGCAGCAGGAGGTGGTAAATAAATAAATCTTGTTATTTGTATAGCGCCAACTTATTCCGCAGCGCTTTCAAGTAATTTATTTATTACCCTCCACCAAGCTGGGTACCAACCTCGGAAGGATGGAAGGCTGAGTCGACCTTGAGCCGGCTACCTGAACCAAGCGGGGATTGAACTCAAAACCTTCAGGTCATGAGTGAGAGTTTAGGATTGCATTTCTGCTGCTTTAACACTCTGCTCCACATGTGTAGTTTGAAGGACAGAACAGAGTCAAGTGTTAAATGAAAATGGCAGTTTTGTGAGACCGGCAAAAGTTTAGAGCCATTGACTGTGATTGATAAATCTGTTTGGTAGGAATGTTCACCAAGATGGGGGAAAGATAATAAATTTAGTTTTCTCCATCTTGAGTTTTAGAAAGTGTGACGAGAAGAAGGAGAATACAACCAATAGACGCTCTGGGACTTTGGACAACATACAGCTAACATCTGAACCAGGTAGATTTGAGTATCATCAATGTATAGATAGTACCGAAAGTCATGGGATTCTATAAGATGTCCTGGGCAAAATGTGTAGATGGATCACAGTTCACAAAGCAACACATCGACACCTTATAATGAACTAGACCAATGTCCTTGTATTAGTAATCATATACTCCAGATGTACTGGCATTATTCCTACTTTATGTACTAAATGTACGCTTTACAAGGCTTCATTTTTTTACGTTAATTATTGTATTTTACATCACTGATAAGAAATTTTCTATGAAATGCTTATTAATGTGCAAAGACCATAAGCTTATTGTGATTTGCTATGAAATACTCAGATTTTGATTGGATGCTGAGGGGGCTAGGTGAGCTCGTGATCAGCTCCAGTCAGCTTATTATATAAGATGTACATAATAAATGTACTTCAGAAGATAAGCTTGAGACACCATCTTGACAGTTTCACCTGTATTCTTCTCCGATGCACCGCTGAATTAGGCAGACCTGGTTGATGATGTTATGATACCCTTTGAGTATCACCTAAATTAAGTGATTACTCCAACAGGTTCATAGGACAGAGCCTTGGGGGACCTCACATCCAAAAAATTGTTGCCCAGATCCATTCCCAGCATGACCACTGTAACTCACTACTAATTGGTCTTACCTTAATAGGACATGTGAACAAGGAAAGCCATCTTGGCACAACCACTTTTAACACACATAGCATTTTTTATGCATTTATTGACCCAAAGCCAAAAGTGAATTCAGCAAGAAGGAGAAGTAGGAGTCCGTCTCTTATATTCTCACTTTTTGAAACCACTACTGGTTTTAGCTAAAAAAAAAAACTACATGAAAAATTGCCAACAAAAACTGTGATGTTTTTCTAAAATTGCTGCGTGTGAAACCATTCTAATAGCGTCTTCCAGGATTATAATATATGGATGGGCCATCATTATCGGGTCGGTGGAGGTACAATTCCAGGTGCCCACGCCGATAGCTGAGTGACTACCACCCATTTGGTAGAGACATTAGATGAGTCACGTACTTTTACTGTAGAGGCTTTCCAGAAAGCTGCAGATTTATGGTCAGTTACAGACAGAACAATCTGAGACATAAAAAGCTTCTCAGAAGACAAGTCTATGGGATGCCACACAACCCATAAACCAGTCAAGGAATTCACAAGGATCCAGGACATGCACTGCGGCTCCGTCCCCACCCAGTTATCATGTTATTTGTAGCATCGCTGCATGGATTTCGTGCCTTTGATTCTTTTGATAAAAATAGATGATATTTAGATTGTGACAGCTGTAAATTACAGAAGAACATGGAGCTGTGCAAAAAACCCCTGCTGCGCTCTGAGGAATCTGATGTAGGGCTTTCTGCAATGCTTCAAGAGGAGATATATATCAGATGTAATGGAAGCAGTAATGTGTGCAAACTGCAGAACTGAGGTCTCTTTTCTTCCTTTTCTGGTTTCTGCAAATATCCATTTTCTCTCTGTAAATTAAGTAGGTGGGCTCTCCCTGGTGCATGATCTGCTGCTCCTCCTCCTCCCCTCTCACAGCATTAGGGCCCATTCACATAGGTGATTTTCTTCTCATCTGAGTATGTAATTGAGCAAACTTGGACAGAATTCAGACCCGTTCAAATAAATTTGGCTATTCCAACCAATGCTCTGTGTAAAAAAATTGTAGCATGTCCTATTCTGGTCCGATTTACAGATGAGAGGAGGACATACAATGTTTACTGCCCCCACATGATGGAGAGCAGACAGAACTGCATCCAATGCAAGTATCTCAGGTGCAAGACTCAGGCACTGAATCAGGCAGAGAGACTGCAGCTGCATCCCGGTCAGGGAACTGGAGTCCAGGTACTGGAAGTCCCTAAAAGTTACCCACAACCCCTGTCCCTACCTACTTGCCCTCCTGGGCTAGGCCCCAGGGTGACAACTGGGCAACGGTCCCTATACTCACTAGGGAAGCGGGGCAGGGGGTCAGACTTACAAACAAATACAGAGACCAACAGACACAGAGGCAAGTCAGGAAGTCCGGATCGGCAACAGGAGAATACGTGGTACCAGGGATCAGGTTAGGTCAAAGTCAGGTCCAAAAGCAGAGCGTCACAACGGGAAATCAGATCAGAAATATGCGGGCGGGTGTAACCTGGAGACAAACATACACTGGCAATGCTGGAGAGAAACAGGCACATTTAAATGCTGTCAGAACTCCCGCCCCAGCAGCTAATTGGGGCGGGGAGCCTGCCAGCAGCCAGACCCAGACCTAAGTCAGCAAGTGCAGAGACCCAGACATCCCGCAGCAAGTGCAGATGCTGCTAGTCAGGATGTCATGGCAACGTGGACGGCATCGCCGCAACCCGTATACCCAGGCGCTGCCCCCTGAGCATGGGAGTGTGCGACCGGAGCCAATGTTCAGGACCCCAGCGGCCAGGGGAGGTCACCAAGACCGGGGCTCCCCTGCGCCGCACCCGATCAGCTCGGGTGATAGGATCGGTGGTGCTGCACGGAGACCCCGAGAGCAGGCGGTCCTGACAATCCCCCTACTATCCCTTCTCATTTTCTTCAGTAACTAATGATGGTTCAGTCGTGAACAAACCGGCTGTAGGAACCAGTTCCTTCTTGTGAACGTCTGAGAACTGAACAGGGGCTTTAATAAAGTGGCCCTTCAGTATATATACCTGGAAAGCTGGTTCTAAGACTCTCATCTCTGAAATGAACATCACATAATAAAAACACTATCTAGCCTCAGTTAGTATTAGTTACTATTGTGAAAGTATTGAATTAGATTTTATGCAGTAGTGCTGCGTAAATAGCAAGAGGTACGTGTACAAAAGACACATATTGTAGTTTTACTAACAGGATCTCAGACGCTGAGCATGCAGCTTTGTCATAATCAACCTTTGTAATGTTCAAAGAAGTATCGTACATGTTAAAGACTTTGAATTGTTGACTTATTGACTTTGTCAATAAGTTGTTACAATAACCCCTTACACTGCAACAAGAAAACAGAAGAGCTTGGTAACATCACTTAAGTGTTTCTCATTGTTTTCTTCTCCGATGCATCGTCTATATACACTTAGGCATATCTGATTGATAAGGCTGAAATACTTCTTGAGTATCACCTAATTTAAGTCATTACTTTAGCACTATCTTCCTAACAAGTTGGGTTATTTAGTATGTAGATTACAACATGCATGTTCTTGCACACCCACAGTAGGTATGTATTACTATGAGTTGTTTTATATATTTCTTAGCTAAGATTCTGTTTGTAGTTCCTGATGCTGAAGGATCATGATATTAGTATTTACTGTGGTCTTTTTGCTATCACTAAGCTTTGCACATGCACATATTTGTATGTACGGGAAGCACTCAGAGTGACTGATGTGACCACTCTGTGTTCTAGTTAGTCTTTTGATGTGGTTTTACAAACATTATTATTTATTTGATTATAGCAACTATGACAACCAGCTAGCAAATACAAAGTAGCTGAGGTGTACGAGATAGAAAATATGGTAGGATGAGACCCTGCTATGTTAGCTTCTATGTGGTGCAACCTGTCAATTGTGGTCTTAGTAGAGAGTTACACATACAGATGTTATAAAGCTGAGTTTGTCATTTGGAACATAGTGTGTCAACAATCATTAAGTGTCAAATTGCCATAAAGAGTCCGTCTGTGAGCACCATTGTACATACACTATCCTTCCAAAATATATTGAACACCTGAGCAAGAATCAAAAGTAGTATTTATTTCCATATGGTAATACTTAGTGGGGCTCCTTTGGCCCTAATGACATCAGATACTCTCTGTGGCATAATTTCTACTAACATCCGATACACTTCAGACGATATTTCCTTCCATTCATCCTGCAAACGTCTGAAGAGTTCTCTCAGAGCAGATGGACGCTGTTCATATTTTTCTGACCTGACGTTCCAGATCATCTCAGAGATGTTCAGTAGGTCCAATCATGGAACATCAATATCCTCAAACCAAGGTAAAACAGCATTGGCTCTGTGTTGTTTTGTTGGAAGTATGGCCGACCATTCCCAGAGTATTACCGCATTTTCAGCAGCACATTTTTGTCTAGAATGTCACGGTACACCTTCATCTTCATGGTTCTTGTCACTATAACCAATGGACCAAGACCATGCCATGTAAAACATCCCTAGTAGAGATGAGCGAACACCAAAATGTTCGGGTGTTCGTTATTCGGAACGAACTTCCCGCGATGTTCGAGGGTTCGTTTCGAACAACGAACCCCATTGAAGTCAATGGGCGACCAGAGCATTTTTGTATTTCGCCGATGCTCGCTAAGGTTTTCATGTGTGAAAATCTGGGCAATTCAAGAAAGTGATGGGAATGACACAGAAACGGATAGGGCAGGCGAGGGGCTACATGTTGGGCTGCATCTCAAGTTCATAGGTCCCACTATTAAGCCACAATACCGGCAAGAGTGGGCCCCCCCCCTCCCAACAACTTTTACTTCTGAAAAGCCCTCATTAGCATGGCATACCTTTGCTAAGCACCACACTAGCTACAACAAAGCACAATCACTGCCTGGATGACACTCCGCTGCCACTTCTCCTGGGTTACATGCTGACCAACCGCCCCCCCTCCCCCCCACAGCGCACACCAAAGTATCCCTGCGCAGCCTTCAGCTGCCCTCATGCCACGCCACACTCATGTCTATTTAGAAGTGCGTCTGCCATGAGGAGGAACCGCAGGCACACACTGCAGAGGGTTGGCATGGCTAGGCAGCGACCCTCTTTAAAAGGGGCGGGGCGATAGCCCACAATGCTGTACAGAAGCAATGAGAAATAGAATCCTGTGCCACCGCCATCAGGAGCTGCACACGTGGGCATAGCAATGGGGAACCTATGTGCCACACACTATTCATTCTGTCAAGGTGTCTGCATGCCCCAGTCAGACTGGTAATATGTACCTTAACAGTAACCGCGTTCATGGTAATGTGGTGGTGACTGCGGACCTAGTAGCGCGGTTGTATTTTGTTGGTTTTCGGAATGCGGCCAGGATTAAGTGGGCCGTGGCGGGGGGATGGTGTGGGGGCTCTCTTGTTGTGTCGGTAAAGGTGAAATTCTTGGACTGCCACCAGACGAACCAATGCAAAGGCATTTGCCAAGAATGTTTTCCCTGTTGGAGGAGGAGGGGGATGTTTTTGAGGCACTACGTGTCCTCTCCACGTGTCCGTGGTTATATGCACCTTTACAGTAACCGCGTTGGTGGGAAATGGCCTCGCCGCCATCATGTCTTTGGGAAGCCTCTGTTTCCACACCCCAGAGACATACCATTAGCAGCGGTATAGGCAGAGCCCAGAATTCGTAACATTTCAGCCGTAGCATTAGGACAGGCCCCACTAACATATCACTAGCAGCATTATAGGAGGAGCGCAGTCTTCGTTCCATGTCAGCAATAGTAGCACTCAAGACAGGCCCCAGTAACAATTCCGAAGCAGCAGTATAGCGGGAGCGCAGTCTTCGTTCCATGTCAGCAATAGTAGCACTCAAGACAGGCCCCAGTAACAATTCCGAAGCAGCAGTATAGCGGGAGCGCAGTCTTCGTTCCATGTCAGCAATAGTAGCACTCAAGACAGGCCCCAGTAACAATTCCGAAGCAGCAGTATAGCGGGAGTGCAGTCTTCGTTCCATTTCAGTAGCCTTAGTATAGCCAAGGCCCAAGTTACATTTATGTAGCTAAAGTGTACGCCAACCCCACACACCTTTCTGTACCATGAGTGCAGGCGAAGAACATACAAATTGCTATGATTACACTGTAGGTGAGGGCCCCAAAAATTTGGTGTACCAACAGTACTAATGTACCTCAGTAAAAATTGGCCATGCCCAACCAAGATGGCAGGTGAATCGCTTTGGTTAATGTGGCTTAAGTGGTAACTAGGCCTGGAGGCAGCCCAGTGTAACGAAAAATTGGTTCAAGTTAAAGTTCCAACGCTTTTAAGCGCATTGAAACTTATAAAAATTGTTCAGAAAAATTATTTGAGTGAGCCTTGTGGCCCTAAGAAAAATTGCCCGTTCAGCGTGATTACGTGAGGTTTCAGGAGGAGGAGCAGGAGGAGTAGGAGGAATATTAGACACAGATTGATGAAGCAGAAATGTCCCCGTTTTGGATGGTGAGAGAGAACGTAGCTTCCATCCGCGGGTGCAGCCTACGTATTGCTTACGTATCGCTGCTGTCCGCTGGTGGAGAAGAGAAGTCTGGGGAAATCCAGCCTTTGTTCATCTTGATGAGTGTTAGCCTGTCGGCACTGTCGGTTGACAAGCGGCTACGCTTATCTGTGATGATTCCCCCAGCCGCACTAAACACCCTCTCCGACAAGACGCTAGCCGCAGGACAAGCAAGCACCTCCAGGGCATACAGCGCTAGTTCAGGCCACGTGTCCAGCTTCGACACCCAGTAGTTGTAGGGGGCAGAGGCGTCACCAAGGATGGTCGTGCGATCCGCTACGTACTCCCTCACCATCCTTTTACAGTGCTCCCGCCGACTCAGCCGTGACTGGGGAGCGGTGACACAGTCTTGGTGGGGAGCCATAAAGCTGGCCAGGCCCTTAAAGACTGTTGCACTGCCTGGGATGTACATGCTGCTCGATCTACGCACATCCCCTGCTACCTTGCCCTCGGTACTGCGCCTTCTGCCACTAGCGCTGTCGGCTGGGAATTTTACCATCAGCTTGTCCGCCAGGGTCCTGTGGTATAGCAACACTCTCGAACCCCTTTCCTCTTCGGGAATGAGACTGGGAAGGTTCTCCTTATAGCGTGGGTCGAGCAGTGTGTACACCCAGTAATCCGTCGTGGCCAGAATGCGTGCAACGCGAGGGTCACGAGAAAGGCATCCTAACATGAAGTCAGCCATGTGTGCCAGGGTACCAGTACGCAACACATGGCTGTCCTCACTAGGAAGATCACTTTCAGGATCCTCCTCCTCCTCCTCCTCCTCCTCCTCCTCCTCAGGCCATACACGCTGAAAGGATGACAGGCAATCAGCCGGTGTACCGTCAGCAGCGGGCCAAGCTGTCTCTTCCCCCTCCTCCTCATCCTCCTCATGCTCCTCCTCCTCCTCCTGTACGCGCTGAGAAATAGACAGGAGGGTGCCCTGACTATCCAGCGGCATACTGTCTTCCCCCGCCCCCGTTTCCGAGCGCAAAGCAGCTGCCTTTATGGTTTGCAGGGAATTTCTCAAGATGCATAGCAGAGGAATGGTGACGCTAATGATTGTAGCATCGCCGCTCACCTCCTGGGTAGACTCCTCAAAATTACCAAGGACATGGCAGATGTCTGCCAACCAGGCCCACTCTTCTGAAAGGAATTGAGGAGGCTGACTCCCACTGCGCCGCCCATGTTGGAGTTGGTATTCGACTATAGCTCTACGCTGTTCATAGAGCCTGGCCAACATGTGGAGCGTAGAGTTCCACCGTGTGGGCACGTCGCACAGCAGTCGGTGCACTGGCAGCTTAAAGTGATGTTGCAGGGTGCGCAGGGTGGCAGCGTCCGTGTGGGACTTGCGAAAATGTGCGCAGAGTCGGCGCGCCTTTACGAGCAGGTCTGACAAGCGTGGGTAGCTTTTCAGGAAGCGCTGAACCACCAAATTAAAGACGTGGGCCAGGCATGGCACGTGCGTGAGGCTGCCGAGCTGTAGAGCCGCCACCAGGTTACGGCCGTTGTCACACACGACCATGCCCGGTTGGAGGCTCAGCGGCGCAAGCCAGCGGTCGGTCTGCTGTGTCAGACCCTGCAGCAGTTCGTGGGCCGTGTGCCTCTTATCGCCTAAGCTGAGTAGTTTCAGCACGGCCTGCTGACGCTTGCCCACCGCTGTGCTGCCACACCGCGTGACACCGACTGCTGGCGACATGCTGCTGCTAACACATCTTGATTGCGAGACAGAGGAGGAGGAGGAGGAGGAGGGTGCTTTAGTGGAGGAAGCATACACCTCCGCAGATACCACCACCGAGCTGGGACCTGCAATTCTGGGGGTGGGTAGGACGTGAGCGGTCCCGGGCTCTGACTCTGTCCCAGCCTCCACTAAATTCACCCAATGTGCCGTCAGGGAGATGTAGTGGCCCTGCCCGCATGTGCTTGTCCACGTGTCCGTAGTTAAGTGGACCGTGGCAGTAACCGCGTTGGTGAGGGCGCGTACAATGTTGCGGGAGACGTGGTCGTGCAGGGCTGGGACGGCACATCGGGAAAAGTAGTGGCGACTTGGAACTGAGTAGCGCGGGGCCGCCGCCTCCATGATACTTTTGAAGGACTCCGTTTCCACAACCCTATACGGCAGCATCTCAAGGCTGATGAATTTTGCTATGCGGACGGTTAACGTTTGAGCGTGCGGGTGCGTGGACGCGTACTTGCGCTTGCGCTCCAACAGTTGCGCAAGCGACGGCTTGACGGTGCGCTGAACTACACTGGTGGATGGGGCCGAGGACAGCGGAGGTGAGGGTGTGGGTGCAGGCCATGAGGCGGTAGTGCCCATGTCCTGAGAGGGGGGTTGCATCTCAGTGGCAGGTTGGGGCACAGGGGGAGAGGCAGGGGTGCAAACCGGAGGCGGTGAGCGGCCTTCGTCCCACCTTGTGGGGTGCTTGGCCATCATATGTCTGCGCATGCTGGTGGTGGTGAGGCTGTTGGTGTTGGCTCCCCGGCTGAGCTTTGCGCGACAAAGGTTGCACACCACTGTTCGTCGGTCGTCAGGCGTCTCTGTGAAAAACTGCCAGACCTTAGAGCACCTCGGCCTCTGCAGGGTGGCATGGCGCGAGGGTGCGCTTTGGGAAACAGTTGGTGGATTATTCGGTCTGGCCCTGCCTCTACCCCTGGCCACCGCACTGCCTCTTGCAACCTGACCTGCTGATGCCCTTGACTCCCCCTCTGAAGACCTGTCCTGAGTAGGCGTTGCACACCAGGTGGGGTCAGTCACCTCATCATCCTGCTGCTCTTCCTCCGAATCCTCTGTGCGCTGCTCCCTCGGACTTACTGCCCTTACTACTACCTCACTGCAAGACAACTGTGTCTGATCGTCATCGTCCTCCTCACCCACAGAAAGTTGTTGAGACAGTTGGCGGAAGTCCCCAGCCTCTTCCCCCGGACCCCGGGAACTTTCGAATGGTTGGGCATCAGTGACGATAAACTCCTCTGGTGGGAGAGGAACCGCTGCTGCCCAATCTAAGCAGGGGCCCGAGAACAGTTCCTGGGAGTGTTCCCGCTCCTGAGCAGGTGTCATTGTAGTGGAGTGAGGAGGCTGGGAGGAAGGAGGAGCAGCAGACAGAGGATTCGGATTTGCAGCAGTGGACGGCGCAGAACTGCGGGTTGACGATAGGTTGCTCGAAGCACTTTCTGCCATCCAGGACAGGACCTGCTCACACTGCTCATTTTCTAATAACCGTCTCCCGCGTGGACCCATTAATTGGGCGATGAATGTGGGGATGACAGAAACGTGCCTCTCTCCTAATCGCGCAGCAGTCGGCTGCGACACACCTGGATCAGGAGCTCGGCCTGTGCCCACACCCTGACTTGGCCCTCCGCGTCCTCGGCCGCGTCCACGTCCTCTAGGCCTACCCCTACCCCTCAGCATGCTGTATTACCAGTGATTTGATTTCACAGGCAGCTAATAAATTGGCGCAAGACTGCAGGCCAAATATAATTTTTTCCCTTTTTTGAAAACGAAAGGCCCCACTGCCTCTAGTGAATGTATAATCTAAGTTTAATAACTGTGCTGTTTTCCTGCTAATGTGTCACAGAACGTGAGGGTAGCAGAGTTATTAACTGTGGCAGAGCAGGTATTTTTTTTCCCAATTAAGGAAAGCAAATGGCGAAGCCAGGAGTAAAACGTAGCTGGGTGCGTCTGATTTTTAAAGGTTGCACACGCAGCCGACACGTGTCCACCGCCCTTAGGACGGACAGAGGCAGGACAAATAGAATTATTTTCCGTTTTTTTGCACCAAAAGGCAGCACTGCGTATATTCTATGAACATGAGAAGTTTAATAACTGTGCTGTTTTCCTGCTAATGTGTCACAGAACGTGAGGGTAGCAGAGTTATTAACTGTGGCAGAGCAGGTATTTTTTTTCCCAATTAAGGAAAGCAAATGGCGAAGCCAGGAGTAAAACGTAGCTGGGTGCGTCTGATTTTTAAAGGTTGCACACGCAGCCGACACGTGTCCACCGCCCTTAGGACGGACAGAGGCAGGACAAATAGAAATATTTTCCGTTTTTTTGCACCAAAAGGCAGCACTGCGTATTTTCAATGAATAATAACTGTGTTGTGGCCCTGCCTATACAATTCTTTCCCTGCAGTATCAATGGAGGGTGCAATGTTCTGCAGAGGCGATTTTGAGAAGTAAAAAAAAATGCAGCACAGCTAACAGCAGCCTGGACAGTACTGCACACGGTTAAATATGGCCCTAGAAAGGACCGTTGAGGTTCTTGAAGGCTACACTCACTCCTAACACTCTCCCTGCCTATGCAGCACTTCTGTCCCTAATGCCGGGTGCAACGCTCTGCAGAGCCGATTTTGAGAAGAAAAAAAATTGCCACTGCTAACAGCAGCCAACACACAGCTATCAGTGGTCCTAATAAGGACCTTTGGGGGGTCTTGAAGCCTACACTAACTACCAATTCTTTCCCTACAGCAGCTCCGGTACAAACAGCACTGTCCCTCATCTAACTCACAAGGCATCTGAGGCGAGCCGCGGGAGGGGCCGACTTTTATATTAGGCGGACACCTGATCTTCCCAGCCACTCACAGCAGGGGGGTGGTATAGGGCTTGAACGACGCAGGGGGAAGTTGTAATGCCTTCCCTGTCTTTCAATTGGCCAGAAAAGCGCGCTAACGTCTCAGGGAAGGAAGTGAAAGTAACCCGAACACCGCATGGTGTTCGTTACGAATAACGAACATCCCGAACACCCTAATATTCGCACGAATATCAAGCTCGGAAGAACACGTTCGCTCATCTCTAATCCCTAGTCCATTACAAAGCCTCCGCCGTACTTACCTGTTGGCATAACACACTCAAGCAGAAGGCATTCCCTTGGATCCTCCACACCCGGGTACCGTCATCGAATCTGAAGATAGGGTAGCGTGATTTATCTCTCCATAGAACAGTCTTCTATTGATTAACTGTCCAGTGATGATGCTTCTTGTATCATTGTAGATCGATTGATGCATTGTACTCCTTGGATGTGCGGCTTGTGTACGACGGTATAACCCGTATATCCAACAGCAGGGCGGTTCCTATCACAAACCATGGCAGACACCTCCAAGGATCTGTATCTTATGTAGCAAGGTTTAGGACACGGGGCACACTAATAAGACATGATACATTCTATTGATAGGGGGTCCAAATACTTTTGATAGGATAGTATATAGTAAGTAATCAAGATTAAGCCACTGTGTAAATGGACTCTCTCATTAAATATATTGGTATCATATTGCTATTATCAACATCCTACCGGCAGAAGTCCATCTGCTATCATCCCAACTGCTGTTTGCTCAAATTAAGTGGCAGCACTGTTCCATCTCCACTTGTTACATGCATGACAGCCATAATAGCAGAGAAGAACTAATAGTAGACAAAGTGGTAGGACCCTTTCTTCTGAGACCTTCAGGTCATGTCTCATGTCTTCAAGTCCCAGCCCTAGGACACACATCAATTTTACCTGTGGTCCATACCACCCTCAGTGTGGTTGAAAGTGGTGGCTGGGACTTATGGAACCAGCCAAGTGGGCTTTGCTATAAAGTTTCCATACCTCTCATCCAAGTCAATGGGAGTAACAGGGGTTTTCCAGCACTACACTAATGATGACTTATCCTTAGGATAGGTTATCAATAGTTGATTGGTGAGCGTTCACTGCTCAGGATCCCCAATGATCAGCAGCGTCATATACTGTATAGCTGCTGTGCCTTGTATTCCAGCTTGTTTCCAATTGCTTGAATGGGACTGAGCTGCTCTTATGCCATGCAACCATAGTACATAACTTCACAGGCCAGAGAAGAAGCCACGGTGGCTCCCTTCAATCACCCATCGGTGGGGATCCCTCAGGGCTAATGCCCATGGCTGGATTTATACTGCGTTCCCCGTGGCGTAAATCCGCGGCGGAATAACGCAGCTATTAGGTTCTACTGAACCTAAAGGCTCAGTCCTCACATGCAGGATTCTGCCGCGGATTTACGCCGCGGGAAAAAAATCGCAGCATGTTCTATTTTACTGCGTTTTTCCACAGCAGGAGGTCTCCAGTAATATAGTATTAATGGAGACCGCGGTAAAATCGCTAGCGGGGACTTTTTTGTTTATCCCCACTGGATTCTCGCAGTTTTCCACTCATGGACATCGGGCTGCGCTTTCCATAGTTATCCTATGGAAAGCGTTCACTGCGCTACCCAAGTACGGATTATTGCCGCAGGTAATACAGTGAAATATCTCCCGTGGACAGGAGGCTATTACTCTATTTGCGTCACTCACATTGAGTTCTATGGAAGTTATGGAAACAGCGAAGCGAAGCCAAATCATCTGTTTCTGTAGGTACCGACCATCCCCAGCCATCGCATTCAGCTGGGTTGGGGGGAGGGGGAGGGGTGGACCAAAATTAAAGATAGGCGCAGGTCCCGTCGGTGAGGCTTTCATGGTATATCCTTGATACGCCATGAAAGTCTAAGATTGGAATACCCCTTTAATTTTAGCATTCATAAAGCATATAATGTAGAGTTCTGCTAATTGGACATTAGTGACAGATTCTAGCAATATCCCATCAATGTCTGTACTGATTTAACCCCTTCAAGTCATTCAGTAATTAGGCCTTATTTTGTACCCTTTTCCAGTTCTGTGAATGCAGCCAGAAGTATCCACACTGGTGGTTTTTATTCTGGTTGCCATGATTGCATCTTGTCTTGTATATATGTATGTAAACATGTGAATACACTATATCTTCTATACACTAATATACAGATATGTCAAGGATTTTTGTTATATCTTACAGATCTTCCGTATGTTATGTTATGCCTGGACGTAACCATGGCAACCAGAATGACAACATCCATTGTTTGCACTGCTGGCTGCGTTCTGAGAACTGGAAAGCTTTGTATAGAGCAGTATTGTTGTGAAGGTGAAGATCCTTTTTTTTGATGCAGCGTCGGATGTATAGTTCCACTTTACTGAGGTTTCATCAGTAGGTCCCAAAATAATACTTTTACGAAGAAAGCGGATGCAAAAGCTGCAATTTCACAATAAGCTTATCAATGATAAAATTAGCAGCAGCCATCATGACACATAGGAAATGAGGAAACGTGTATACAATGTGCAGGGTCCTGTCCATTGGGGCATATGGAGCTTACAGAAGAGATCTACCACTGGGAACCCCAGAGGGGACAGGAGATGTAACCATCAGCTGCCATCCAGGAGGACTCATTATGATCATGCGAGAAAGATAAGGCAGGACCAATCTTCCTGTTTGTTTGTTTTTTACCAACGTGCAAAAGCATGAAAGTCTAACGTTTAAGAAACAAAATAATTTTGTTTGGCTCATGCGCTAATACACTCCATATAATAGCCCTAACAAAAACTTTTTTGATGCATTTATACTTTGTGCTTAGTTTACATAGGTTACTTGAACTCACGACTGTTTGTTCTCTTATACCATATACCGCAATACTTCAGTAAATGGTATTTCTGCTAGCATGATAGCAATACATGGTAGCCTTGAGACGCCTAAGCTCCCCAGCTGCCAAGACACCTAGACAGTGCCTTCAATTGCTGATCGGTGCATTTAAATGCCGCTGTCAGAATTAACCATGATATTTAAAGGGTTAACAGCCACAGTCGATGGGAGGGTGCCTACCCACTGGCGTTTTTTTTTCCCTGCGAAATTCGCAGCATTTTTATTCTGCAGGAGTCTATGGGACTTGTAATGTTAAAATCGCGATCGCGCAAAATCGCAATTTACCGCGATTCGCGGTAGGCTACCAGTGAATTCAATCTTCATTTGTGCGTAGCAGACGAACACTTCCCCCCCTTCCCGATTTAAATGGTTATTTAGCCTAATGCATTCCAGATGTGTTCTTTTTTCACAGAATTGCGCAGCCTATTACGTATCTGTGCGCACCTCCCATAGACTTCTATGGAGCCTTTTGGTGTGGAAATGCGCACAAAAATAGAGAAATGCACGCGCAAAAGAAGGAAATGTGAATGAACCCATTGAAATCAGTGGGTCTATTCTCTGCGTATTGCACGCACAACTATGCCCGTTCGAAGGGGCCCTTAATGCAGTGTGTACAGTCTAAGTGCAGGGTAGAACACAAGCTGTAAGGGCCTAAACAGACAGGCACATGCGCGAATACGCTTACCGCTACGGAGAATATTAACACATGAACCAGTCAAAATCCTTTTTGGTTTTGACAGTTCAAATTTTGCGCAGGGAAAGAAAAAGCAGGGAGATAGGTAGGAATCGTGCTAGTGCAAAACGAAACCAGTGACATCAATCGTTTTGTTTCATCACGTTTTTCAGGCGTGATTTTCATGCCCGCAAAACCGGACAAAATCACATTCGTCTGTTTAAGCCCTATGGGTGGTTTCACATCTGCCCTGGAACCTCCATTCAGAGGGTACATCACAGGTCCGGCACAAAATATGATGGCAAATATTACAGAGTAAACCTGGATCCAGGAGCGGTGGAGCCTGGGATGTGAAGAAAATGCCTTCACCCCCATAACCCCGAAGGCAGAGATCCGATACACCAAGATATGGTGGTATTTGGAAGCAAAGGGGAACAGGGGAACTTTTTTTTTTTCTAAATTAGCACAAAGGGAAAGTGGTCCATAGCAACCAATCAGATGACATTACGTTTTCATTAAGGACCAAGCACTGTAAATTTACGGTGCTTGCTCCTGGGCTTTAATCCAGGCCGATTGTAAAAATATGGCGCAATTAACGAGGAGGTCAGAGCCTCAGCTGTTAGGACTCAGTGGAGAAGACACAAGTGGTCAACTCAATGAGCGCTATGTAGTGCAGAGAGAAAACAGAATGATACTTCTGCTATTCGGCCCGGCGATCACATGACAGATGGATGCCCCCTAACATGTCAGAGCTGCAGGGTCCTAGCAGACCCAGATCAGCCCTGCCAGTGATTAGTATCACTACAGGGGGATGTTTCTCTCTGTAACTGAGAATCCTATGGATGCGGCTCCTATGGATGCCCCAGCTACAGCGGGAAAGTGTAAAATAAAATAATAGAATTACAGAATAAAATAAAAACATATACATAAAAAGGAAAATGACCCACCGCTGACGCCAACCAAAATCGTCGCAGTATGCGCCCTGTATTCCAGAACTATAAAAATTATATTTCAAAACATCCGAACCAAAATGAGGAACCCATTCCCATACTTTATTTTAGTGTAAATATGCTAATTTTAAAAATAAACTATACTTTTTTTGTTAAATCATTTTTTTAACTTTTTACCTCCAATAAAACAAAAAAAAAAAACAGAAAAAAGAAGTCAGCAAAAAAAATATATTAAAAAAATAGCCCTATATGTCATGAGGAAAAAAACACAGCAAAAATAATTTTGGTAGCTGAAGTGAAAAAAAAATTAGGCAGTAAAACCACCACATTGGCAAAATCCCTAAAAAGTGTCAGGTCCTTTAGGTACAAAACAGCCTAGTCCTTAAGGGGTTAAAGTTTCTATAGAAATGAAAACAGGGGTTTGATTATTCGCAGCGGGCATTAACAATTAGCTTCCCTATATGGAAACTATCCCTCTGCCCCCGCAGTGTAACATAAAGTCACATGATGAGTTTTGCGTGGATCCGTTTCAGTGTGAATCCACATTAGATGGGAGAATCCAGCGATCGCAGTGATTCCAACGAGCCCGGGTCATCAATGCTAGACTAGCCGGGATTTAACTGCCACACTGCAGTGATATATGAATGGCTCCGGACTCCCTCGTTGCTCGCACTCCCCACTTGACTCAACTCTTGGCCCTCATTCATACAAGTGCTCTGGAGAACAGACTAATACCACATCTGTGACAGCTTAGCACTTGGTGACAGCGTGTCACACCATCGTCGTAAAATACGTCTAGGAGGAAAACTCATTAAAAAAAAATCACGCACTGTCTTGGCCAAACTTACTGTAAAACTTTCCTGAAATACAATCTTACGTAATATCATAGACATAAAGCAATAAGACGTGTGCAGAATGCTTTAGATTAATCCTTGCAGACACCAAGAGGGAGTTTATCTCTACCAAAAACAGCCAGGAATGATGAAACTTCCTTAAAGGGAAGCTGTCATTAGGTTCATGGTGCTTGAACCCGGGACAGGGCTGCCTGTTGCTCCCATGTATTGTGAAATGCTGCAGCGTTTTAGAATTAGTAGACCTTGAAGTTTGACTCGGGGGTGAGCTCTGAGTCACAGAGGCGGGCCGCGCTGGCCGTTTCCCACCGGCATCATGTAGACTGACTTATTGGAGGAATGCCGTTCGCCCAACCTGGCCCTATATGAAAAAGTAAGACAAAAGTACCTTGACACCAAACAAAACAAAACCCCGCCTTTTCAGTAAGCCCCACCTCTTCCAGCATCCTCACGGAGGCGTGATAACTTATGCTTAAAGTGACCCTCCAGTTTTGAGACAAAATTCTGTCCATGGACTGGGGGGGGAAGAAGTAGTAGTTCTTCTCTGCTATTATTCTGATCTACCAGTTCTGGGTCCTGTTTGTAGCTGTCCAATATGGCCGATGCAATCTTCAGACTCCCTCAGTATTAGACTATACCTGATCTCTGATTGGCCAAACTGCTCATGTGATCAATGATGGCCAATTAGAGAGTAGGGCATTGAGTGCATTTGGCAGTTAGAAAATTTGCTGCAGCCATCTTGGACGGTGAAAATGGGGTCAAGAACCGGTGGATTGGAAGGACAGCAGAGAAGAACAGCTGCAGGTAATATAACCCTCACCTTGTGGTCTCATGACAGAATTTTGTCCTGAAACCAAAGGATCTCTGTAAAGGGAACTTGTCATGACCTCTGAGCCCCATTAATTATATTATGGGACTCAAAAGTCAGGGAATGGGGAGTCCGGGAAGTGCAGCGATCGATCACTGAGCTCTGTTATTGGCTGCAGTCCTTGTGAAGTCCGGAGACCGGAGTGGTGGACCAAGCGCCATCGAGGGACACAGCGGGAAGAGGTAAGTATATCACCATTTGTTATTTTAATGCTTAGAGAAGGTGTTGTCCGGAGTTCCTACAACTTGGACAACTCTTTAACCCTTTATACATTGTTATTGTACACAGGGTCAGTGCAGCATGCAGTCCATTTGGGCGGCTGCCAGCAGCGGGTCACTCCAGTGCCTTGTGGAAGTGACCTGTTTAATGTCCTCTCTGACACAGGACCAAATAAGGCAGAGATCCACAGTCCTGTCCTTCGTCTGACCGAGAAATTCCTGCGAAGTCTCAAGTGCTTTATCTCAGCACACACAGTGATGGATTGTGCCTACACAGACTTCCTAGGTATACATGTGCTTCTGTGTGCGTGGAAACGTCTGCAAGGCTATCGGGGTCAAAAGCCTGGAAGATGGAACACTTCTCATGCAAGAATTAGGACACTGAGACCTCAACTACGTCTTCTACAGATCACGTTGAGTCTTATTTCAATCATCTTCAAATTATTCCGAATCCCTTACATCCTAAAGAAAGATCCTGCGTTACAGTCTGTATTATACTTCACAGCTGCATTCACAATTCCGCAAGCTTCAGTGCTGAAAGCTCCCAGCATTCTTGTCTTCTTCAATGTCGGCACCATGGAAGGCCATGTTGCCCATGCAGGACGTTCTGCTGTCCAGGAGCTCTTCACCTTTGGGGTGTCTGGGGTGTCTGTTATTGGAAAAGCTCACTGTACAGTGAAAACCACTTTATTAGAGACCCCCATCTAGTAGAGTGTTGGACCTCTTGGCCTTCAGCCCGCAACAATTTGTCATAGTGTAGATTCCACCAGGTGATGAAATTGTTCTGCAGGAATATTGGCCCCTGCGGACAGCGAAGGAAGTGGTTAAAGAAAAATATCTCCTGCGCTCAGGGTTCAACTGCTCCATTAATTAAAGATTTGAAGTGACACTCGAGAAAGGGGGTCGGGGAAACCTACAGACACCCCTGTCAAGGTCCAAGGTGATGAGGTGATGTGAAAAGATAGTGGAGGAGTTCAAGCCAAAATGCATTTGTGAAAAGGTCCAATTTATTTAGTGAGCAAGCCACACAATTACATATACATGGGAATGCAAGATGTAGTACAACGCGTTTCGGAGCCTAAAAATATTGCTTTCTCAAGCTCATATCTAAAGAAAGTAAAAAATATCCAGTAAAAGGAAGTGATGAGAGAAGTAGGTCTAAGTGAGAGGGCGGAGAGTAAAAAATATCCAGTAGAAAAGAAGTAGTGAGAAAAGTAAGTCTAGAATTGAGCGCTGAAAGTAACAAAAAATCCGCTAAAGGGGAATGATGAGAGAAGTAAGAAAAAACAAGACCCAACAGGGGATATTACCTCCTGAGTCCATAAGACCGTGCTCCTAGAGGCGAATTTATGGAGTGACAGTAGCGGTAAGACGCGGGAGACCACTGTGTTCTCGCGGGAGGTGAGCGTCACTCAAGAAGCGGAAGCGAAATTTTGCGTTCTACCTTTAATGGTTGTGCGTTACAAATACCGGAAGTAGTAAGTCAATGTAAAAGCATAGAATGGAGATGGATAAGAGATGTAATGGGGTAACAGCTAATTAAAAAAGATGACGTAAAGGGAAAACAAACATAAGAAATGGAGAATATGTTATAAATGAACATCAATAAATACATAGTAATTAGAACAACAATAATAGACATGAGACAATACAAGTATGGCATAAATGAGACAATTAATAATGTGAGGCGGGAAGCTTCTTGTAGTTCCTACAGATTAGATGGAGCTCTGACATGTTCTGACCAGCTGACAGGAAGGGGTCATCGAGTCATGCTGCTTGTGCCAAATTTAACAGGTCCATGTGCTGTCTGTATTCAGTCAGCAAAAAATATGGACAGCACACGTATAAGAAAATACGCCTGTGTGAATGGGCCCTTGCTGTTTAACAGAAAGGTGAGACTCCAGGAGGCAAAAGAGCACAAAAATTGTATCACAGAGCAGTGGAAAAACATCCCCTGGTCAGTTGGATCCAGACTTCTGTTGCACTATGCTGATGGGAGGTCAAAATGTAGCGCAAGCAGCATGAATAGATGAACCCTTCTCGTCAGGTAGTGGAGTAATGGTGAGAGGGATACTTTCTTGCCATACCTTGGCTCCTCTTATTGATGAGGATGGATGCCACAATGAATTGCTGTGACTCTCAAGGACAAAGGAGGTCCAACGCACTACTAGATGGGGGGGTCTCTAATAAAGTGTCCATTAAGGATATATACAGTAGTATGGTGGCTATGAGATAAGAGTCACAGTTCCTATTCTATACTCATGTTCCAGACCTGAAACTAAGTATATAAAATGTCTCGACATGTTCTTTCTCACTTATAGGCTTTGTGGGAAAAGCATGAGCTTCTTAACTTCTTCTAGGATCACTTCTAAGGGCCCTCTTACACAGGCCAACTTGTTGGGCACAGATGCCCGACAGTCGTCCAAGCGATAATCCGTCTTGTACTTTTACAGGGGAACAGGCCCACTTGCCCCCTTTAACAAAAAACAGGCAGTCATTCATAAGGGACCAACTGCCTGTTCATACGGGCTGATGCATTGTTCAGTTTTTGCACGCAGAAACTGAACGACGAACGCAAAGCGAACAAATTATCGTTCGGCGTTCAGCCGAGGCATGCATTTACATTGAACTATAATTGTTTATATTGGTGTACATGTATCGGTCTGTGTAAAAGGGTCCTAAGTTGAGATTGAGCTCAACAAGATCAAAAAAAAGAACATCATGAAAAGCATAAAACTAAACTAAAAGTCTAATAAAGAATGAAGAGTTGTAATCTGACTGCTCACTGCTGTGAACTCCTCGGCAGTCGCGATTAGTCCAGAAACAAATTCAGGTTAATTAGTTGCCTGAAGTGGTCACCAGGCTCCCAGTCTGACAGGTTGTCACTAATGTGATCCACTTAATGTCACGGGCAATTAATCATTGGATGATGGATGATGGCTGGAGAGACAGTAGGAAGAAAGACGAGTCAGTTTGGTGCAAGAATATATTTGACAGTAGGAATCTCTTTGAGCAAGGTCAATGACAGTTACAGTACTTTATGGTAGCCATCAATGTATCACCAATAAAGGCACCCACCTCAGATTTGGACCCTCAGTTCCTCCAGAGATCTTACACATGATGTATGAGAACTGAATACTCATCTTCTGGGCAGCCTCATGACACAGGGACTTTCCAAAAGGCTTTTGATGGTCAAGTGAGTTATTTATTCCTTTCATTCTTTTGATGTCTCAACTTGCGATATCTGCTACCTGGATGACTTTACATAGCCAACCATCATATTGCAGTCGCATATTCGTTCCTGTTATCCAGCCTTCTAATTTTCGCTGCCATGTTCTAGTTCCCCCAATCTCAATGAGCCATTAGTTGACCCCCTAATGTTTTTGAAAACTTTGATGTTACCATTGTTACAGTTCAGAGTCTCATTGTTTTTGGAAATCCTTGATGCCCATAGACACTAGATATCAGCAGACCATTTCTCTATGACTTAACCAGCCGATACACCATTGTTTTATGCCTGCAAGTGTCAGGGAAGCATTGTTCTCGCTGTGAGAACCCAATGAAAGGAATCTGTCTGATCTGGTATGACTAGTAGCTCAAACGAAGTTGGCAAATTCCAGATCTGATGAAAGCGTCAAACCGGAGGGCATGTGATCCAAGACCTTTTGAACTAACAAAGAGTACTATAACAAAATACAGCAGAAAACAGAGAAATTTGCAAACTAGTATAGCAGAAGTGTCCAGACTGGCCCATTCTTCAAGTGGAGCACCCGTAATGAAAAGGGCAACCCCACCGTGAGAGAGAGAGACCAAACACCAGTCTGAAACATTTGGCAACACCTAACACTAAACACTAAACTATGAATTAAAGAAACTAACAATTTAACTAACTGCACCCAGAAGTCTAGGCACTGCCGACACCATGACAGAATCCTTTTATGCAATTAAGGGAGATGGAATCATACCTCTGCAGCGCCACCTTTTGGAAGGCAACATTCCTGAAAGTCAATGTTAGACTCTTTGTTACCATGCGGCGGCTGCGGGTCCTCCCGGGGCGGCTGGGTCCCGCAGTCGGGGCGCGTCCCCCCAGCTTGTCGTCCGGCTGCCGGGGGCGCAGGTGGCTGGTCGGCATGGCGCGCATGCTTGTGGGTCTGGGCGGCGCCGCATGCACGCGCGCCTCTGATTGCAGGTCCGTGCACGAGCTCCTGTATATTAGATCCTGCTGGGAGGTGTCGCCTCCCTCTCTCCGCCCCTGGGTGGAGGCTTCTGTTTATAAGGCTGGCAGTGAGGTGCATTCACTGCCAGTTATTGGTTTCTGTCAGCATGCTTGCATCCCGCCTCTGTGAGTCTCCTGTTTGTCAGCTTGTTTGCTAGTTCTGCCAGGTCATTCCATCTGCCTCTGTCTGCGGTTATTTTTGTTGGGTTAGTTCATCTGCCCTTCCTGTCGGTATTCTACCCTGTTCCATCTTGGTACGCCAGTCCTTCCTCTCGGTCCCTAGTGAGTGTAGGGACCGCCGCCCATTTGCCCGCCTGGTGTTAGCCAGGAGTGGAGGCTAGTAGGCAGGAACAGGGGTTGCAGGTAGTTCTAGGGCAACTTGGGCTGGCGTATCATCGAGTAGGATACCGTAACATAATAACTGGCCCTTAAAATTGCCCAGCGGGGTTTGATTTTGCTCTCCAATGGAGGCCGTGATAACCTCACAAGTCAGTTGCAGGGTTTAGTGGGTGTAATCCAAGACCTGTCCGGTCGTATGGTGGCCAAGGAGCAGTGGCAGTATGTGCATGTTTCTGCCGAACCCTCCATCCCTGAGCCTAAGTGTCCTCTCCCTGAGGTGTTTTCCGGGGAGAGAAGTATGTTTTTTAGCAGGCATGTAGACTATATTTCCGGATGCGGCCCGGATCCTCCGGTTCAGAGTCCCAGAAAGTGAGATTGATTATGTCCCTACTGCGGGGTCCCACCCAGACATGGGCCTACTCCTGGGCCGAACTCCGTGAGTTCGGCTTGCCTGCAGTCTGTTGATTCATTTTTTCGTGAACTAGGAGGTATTTTTGATGTCCGGGCAGGGTTAGCAGTATCTCATCTCATGGTGTTACTTCAGGGGTAGCAGTGTGCTGAAGATTATTGCTCTAAGTTTAGACAGTATGCCGGTGAAACCTCCTGGAATGATAGTGCCCTCAAAGATGTGTTTTTGCTGGGCCTTTTTGATGCTGTCAAGGATCTACTTATTTCTCATCCCGCTCCCGCAACACTTAGTGAGGCGATGGAATTAGCAGTAAAAGCTGACAGGAGGCTAAGATATAGACAAAAGAAACAACAGGCCTGTAAAACTGGGGAGTCCTGCAGACCTGCTCCTACTTCTCCCATGCCACCTCCTGGAGCCGAGCCTATGGAAGTGGACCAGCTAAGTCCCAAGGAACGGCGATGGTTCCAGATGACTCACCGTCTTTGCCTCTACTGTGGAGAAGCCAGACATCGGGTAGCAACCTGTCCACAGAAGCAACGGCAACATCAGTCTGAACCGGCGGAAAACTACAGATCCTAGGCGATTGTCGGGAGGATCGCCTAGGATCATGGGTACTCCCTAAGTTGTTGGTGCCTTGTTGGGTTGGCTTCCGGGATTTTATTCGGTCTGGTCAAGTCTTTATTGATTCGGGTGCTACCGTCAATCTGATTAATTTAAATTTTGTCAGACCCCTGGTAACCGAATTCTCCACGCTAAAGTCCCCCATACACTTTACCAGTATTGATTCAGCTCTCGCTGTCCGCAGGTGTTGTCCAATGGAGGACTCCCAATCTACAGTTTACTGTGGGTGTTCTTCATTCTGAGAATCTGTCCTTCCTGGTTATGGAAAGGATGTCTGTTGATGTTGTGCTTGGTATGCCCTGGTTGGCACTGCACAACCCCCAATTTGATTGGTCCACCCAGGAATTGACACATTTGGGGTCATCCTGTCATAATCACTTAACTACTATATCCATGTGCTCAGCAGATACCATGCTTGACCCGGAGTATTTGTCTGATTTTCAGGACGTATTCTCCAAGAAACTGTCTGAGACTTTGCCTCCCCACAGGGAGTGGGACTGTGGTATTGATTTGATTCCCGACAGTCCCATCCCTAAGGGAGGCATTTTCAATTTGTCGGGGCGTGAGCACGAAGCCCTTAAGTCCTGTATCTCAGAGTCTCGGAGCAGGTCTCTTCTTTGTAGAGAAGAAGGATGGAACATTGAGGCCTTGTGTGGATTATCGGGCTCTGAATAAAATTACAGTGAAGAACCAGTGCTCCTTGCCTCGGATTCCGGACTTGTTGAGTGAGGTGGTAGGGGCCCACTGGTTCTCCAAACTGGACTTAAGGGGGGCTTACAATTTAATTTGCATTCGAGAAGGAGATGAATGGAAGACGGCGTTCAACACCCCGTTAGGACATTTTGAATGTCTGGTTATGCCCTTTGGACTTTGTAATGCCCCCACTGTGTTTCAGGGTTTTATGAACGCGGTCTTCCACGACTTCTTGGGGGTGTTTCTGCTCATATATCTTCATGACATTCTGCTGTATTCCCCAGACTGGGATTCACCTGTTCGGCACTTGAGGTTGGTTCTGACCCGTTTGCGTGAGTACCAATTTTTTGTCAAGTTGGAGAAATGTATATTTGGTACCAAACAAGTATCTTTCCTGGGTTATGTGATTTCACCCATGGAGATTCAGATGGAGTCTGATAAAGTAGCAGCAATCTCCCAATGGGTCAGACCAGATAACCTTAAGGCTCTCCAGCGGTTTTTGGGTTTCGCTAATTTTTACTGAAAGTTCATTAAGAATTACTCAGTTATTGCTCAACCCTTGACCGATCTTAATAAGAATGGGGCCAACTTGGTAAGATGGTCGCCTAAGGCCCTAGAGGCTTTTACTCATCTAAAAAGAGCATTTACTACTGCCCCGGTGTTAGTACAGCCAGACGCACGGCGACCATTTTTCGTTGAGGTAGATGCGTTTGAGGTAGGAGCAGGAGCTATGTTGTCTCAGGAAGTCAGTGGGAGATCCGGGTATTGCCCATATGCGTTCTTTTCACGGAAGTTTAGCTCGGCAGAACATAACTATGGCATGGGTAACTGAGTTACTGGCGATCAAATGGGCCCTTGAAGAGTGGTGACACCATCTTGAGGGAGCTAGACACTCCATTACTGTGTATACCAATCATAAAAACTTAGTATATCTCGCCAATGCTAAAAGACTCACCGCTCGTCAAGCCAGGTGGGCATTGTTTTTCGCCAGGTTTAATTTCGGCGTGACATATTCCAGTAGAGAAGAATGTGAAGGCAGACGCTCTGTCACGGAGTTTCGGGTCACCGGAAAGTGAGACAGTAGCTCAAAAAAGATGTTATAGTGCTGGAGGGGGTTCAAAGAAGGGCAACTAAGCTAATACATGGAATCAAGGGACTGGAATACCCAGAGAGGCTATCCAAATTGGGATTATTTACCCTGGAAAAAAGACAGCTAAGGGGTGATCAAATGACTATGTATAAATACATGAGGGGACAATACAAGGATCTCTGCCATGATCTGTTTACACCCAGGACTGCAACGGTAACAAGAGGGCATCCGCTACGTTTAGAAGAAAGCAGGTTTCATCACCAACACAGAAGGGGGTTCTTTACTGTAAGAGCAGTGAGACTCTGGAACTCTCTGCCTGAGGAAGTGGTGATGGCAAAATCCATAGAGGAGTTTAAAAGGGGACTTGATGTCTTTCTGGAGCAGAAGGATATTACAGGATATAAATCTTAGGTTAATTGTTAATCCGGGTATACAGGCAGGTAGGAACTATTAGGGGTTGATCTAGAGATTAGTCTGATTGCCATTAGGGAGTCGGGAAGGAATTTTTCCCCCAAAAGGGCTGATTGGCTCCTGCCTCTTGTGGTTTTTTTGCCTTCCTCTGGATCAACAACATAGGGGGATAAACAGGCTGGACTAGATGGACATTGTCTTCATTCAGTCTTACATACTATCTTACTATGTAGTTACTCCTGAGAATATCCTGGCACCTGGGGTGGTGGTGGCAGCTGTAAAAACTAAACTCTTCGGTTTTCGCAGGCCATCCGGGGGTACAGGGGACTCTGGATCTTTGTTCTAGGCATGGCTCAGGAGATCCGCAACCTTGTTAAGGGATGCTCTGTCTGTGCATGCAATAAAAGTCGGTGGCGCCTTCTGAAGGGGCCTCTGAGACCGTTACCGGTGCCTTCTCGCCCGTGGCCGCAGGTATCGGTAGATTTTATCACCGACTTACCGGAATCTCAGAAGTTCACCACTATTTTAGTGCTTGTCGATCGGTTCTCGAAGATGGCACATTTTGTGGCGTTAAAGAAGCTACCTTCTGCGATAGAATTTTCTAGGATTTTTGTAAAATAAATCATTCATCTACATGGGGTTCCCGAGAACATTGTATCTGATCGCGTGATCGATGTGATGCTGATGCACGCTGAGCACTGGTGGTGCATCGGTAGTCTAAGACACTACACATTGTTCTGATTGGACAGTGCTGTTCACGTGAGCAGAGCTAGCCAATGAGGAGGCCACATGCAGTGTCTGATTACTGATGTACAGAGTGCATTAAGTAGTTACAGGAGTGACATGGCAATGTTGGAAGAAGGAAAAGGGGTTCCAGAAATTGGCGGATCAGCAGCCAATCCGAGAAAAGGATGGAAACAACTTATATAACTTTGCCCGTCCAATCCTAGGAAAGACTTAAAGAGGGGCCTGGACGCCTTTCTCGAGTGTTACAATCTTACATATTAGTCACCGATTACTTCAGAAGGTTTTGTGATCTGGGGATGATTCCAATTGCCAGATTAGAGTCAGGAAGGATTTTTTTCCCCCTAAAATGAGGAAAATTGTACCTCCTTGGGGGCTTTTTACCTTCCTGTGGATCAACATTGGGGGGTAATAGGCTGAACTGGATGGACATATGTCTTTTTTCAGCCTTACACACTATGTTGCTGTATATGTATGTGCCGTATACTGCTGTATATTTGTGTATAGAACACATTGACTGAGTTTCCTCAGACAGTTCTGCACCTTTTATATAGAAATGATGTAAGGAATGTGTAAGATGGAGTTTCTTAGTAACACGGCAGAGAAGGATTCGTCACCAGTATGTGCTGGAACTTCTGACATAAGCCTAAAATGACAGTCAAATGATTCGTTTAGTTCCATATTCTGTGTACACAAAAAAAAAACTAATGCTGAGCAAAGTGAATGTGTCAGATGTGACAGCCAGTGGTGTGGTGACGGCTGCAAAGGTCATATGTAGCCTCTATGACCGGGGGAACCAAAGGCCCCCTGGTCACGGAGAACATCAGTATTGGTGGGTGGTGACGGGAGCAGGGACATAATGATCACTGTATGATAAGGCACTGACTCTCGGAGGAGCTGTCACACTGGACACATGAACAGTCCAACATTATCGTATGTATAGTCTGTATAACACAACGTAATATACAGGAGGCTGAAGACAAACTAATAGCTCTTCTGGGAGTCTTAAGAAAAAGTGGTGGCTTCATGCTCTCCTGGCAAGGTAGACAAGTCTTCCTCAAATCCACAAGTCTGTGAAGAAGGAGGATTTGTTTGACTGGAGCCATCAGTCACATAACAAAAACAGTCTCTGTGCTCATTGAGGTCAGTGCTAGGGTCCTCTCTAGCTAAGAGTGTTTATGCTGGCACTCTCAAACTGCCATCACTTATGGAACACTCTTTGGCTGACTAAACACTTCAGTATTATAGTGTTTGTTGTGGCACTCTCTAGATCACACATGTCACACACAAGGCCCACGGGCCAAATCCGTCTCGCTACCTCATTTTTATGTGGCTCGCCAGCCGTGCAACAAATTAACAGGCATTCCACTCACCCAGCCTGCAGCAGTGGTAGTATGGCATCTGTGTGCGCCATACTGTATGCAGCACAGACAGAGAGGGGAGAGATTGGCGGACATAGACTCGGCAGCGGCTGTTGGACAGGTACTGCAGGCTTGGTGAATAGAATGCCTGTAGGGATGTTGGCTGGACAGAGGCAATAGCGTGGTTGCTATTACTACTGGGACTACTATGGAGGCCACTTATTACTACTGGGGCCATTATAGGGGACACTTACTACTGGAGCCTCTATGGGGGGGGGGGTCACTATTACTACTGGGGCCACTATGGGGGACCCTATTACTGACTGGGCCACTATGGGTGACCCTATTACTACTGGGATTGCTATAGGGATCACTATTACTATGGGGTCACTGTTACTACTGGGGTCACTATGGAGGACACTATTACTACTTGGGATAATATTACTACTAGGGCTACTATGGGGAACCCTATTACTACTTGGGACACTATTACTATTGTGGTCCCTATGGGGGACCCTATTACTACTGGGGCCACTATAAGGGTCACTAATATTACTGGGACAACTAAGGGGGACCCTATTACTACTGGGGCCACTATAAGGGTCACTATTATTACTGGGACCACTAAGGGGGACTCTATTACTACTTGGGACACTATTACTACTGGGGCCACTATGGGGGCCCCTATTACTACTGGGCCACTATGGGGGACCATATCATTACTGGGGCCATTATCGGGGACCCTATTACTACTACAGCCACTATAGGGGTCACTATTATTACTGGGACTACTATGGGGGACCCTATGACTACTGATGCCACTATGGGGGAACCTATTACTACTTGGGACACTATTACTACTGGGGCCACTATGGGGGACTCTATTACTACTTGGGACACTATTACTACTAGAGCACTATGGAGGACACTATTACTACACAGTCTTACAATTACAATCAGCCCTTTGAAGGCAACCATAAGGCTGATGTGGTCCTCGGTGAAAATGAGATTGACACCCGTGCTCTAGATCAGTGTTCCCCAACTCCAGTCCTCAGGGACCGCCAACAGGTCATGTTTTCAGGATTTCCTCAGTGTTGCACAGGTGATGTAATTATTGTGGGTGCCTCAGACATTGCCACAGGTGTTCTTACCATAGGAGATCCTGAAAACATGACCTGTTGGTGGTCCCTGAGGATTGGAGTTGGGGACCCCTGCTCTAGATAGAACTGTTAAAAAGTCTTCCTGGCATTGTTTTTAACCTCTTCCCTCTCCATGACGTACCGGTACGTCATGGAGCAGCGGGGTATGTATAAAGAGAGGTTGCGTGGCAACCTCACTTCATACAGTGCGGGCGTCAGCTGTTTATAACAGCTGATACCCGCGGGCAACAGCTGCTATCGGCCATTTAAATGCTGATGTCAATTCTGACAGCGACATTTAAATCCCCTGAACGATGTTCGGAGGTCCCGCATGCCCCCCTCCCCCCCCCCCGCGGTGAGATCGGGGGAGCCGTGCAGGTGTCATGGCAGCCGGGGGCCTAATGAAAGGCCCCGCGGCTGCCTTACCAGACTGCCTATCAAGCCATCCCCGTGGGGTGGCTTGATAGACTGCCTGTTAAATTGCAGTATGACGTAATGCTATAGCATTACGTCATACTGCAGGAGCGATCAAAGCATCGCATGTTAAAGTCCCCCAGGGGGACTTCAAAGTAAAGTTAAAAATAATCAATAAAGTTTTTTTAATTGTAAAAAAAAAAAGTTATAAAAGTTTGAATCACCACCCTTTTGCCATATCTATTATTAAAAAATCTAAATTATAAAATAAAAATATGTATTTGGTATCGCCGCGTCCGTAAAAGTCTGATCTATCAAAGTAGCACATTATTTTCCCCACACGGTGAACGTTGTCCAAAAAAAAAAAATAAAGAACGCCAGAAATGCACTTTTTTAGTTACCCTGTCTCCCAGAAAAAGCACAATAAAAGCGATCAAAAAGTCGTATGTATTCCAAATTGATACTATCAGAAACTACAGAGCATCCCACAAAAAATGAGCCCTTGCTCAACTACCTCAACGGAAAAATAAAAAAGTTATTGCGCGCACAAAATGACCGCAGAAAATAATTGAAAAAAATTAAATGTCTTTGAAAAAAAAAAAGAGTAGTATAGTAAGAAAAAACCTATACAAGTTTAATCCTACCGACCCATAAAATAAAGTTATCATGTCATTTTTGTTGCCGTTTGTGCGCCGTAGAAACAAGACGCACTAAAAGATGGCGAAATGTCTTTTTTTTTTCATTTTACTCCACTTAGAATTTTTTTAAAGTTTTTCAGTACATTATATGGTACTTTAAATAACACCATTGAAAAATACAACTCGTACCGCAAAAAACAAGCCCTCATACAGCGATGTCGATGGATAAATAAAGGAGTTACGATTTTTTTGAAGGGGGGAGGAAAAAACGAAAATGGAAAAAGAAAAATGGCCGCGTCATTAAGGGGTTAAAGATCTGTCTGTCCAACACTGTTTATGACACCATTGATGGAGCACTCTCTGTTTGACATGGTTTATGGGGCACTCTCTGGTTGACACTTTATAATGGGGATACTCCCATTCTTGCCTCTCTTGTGCTGACGCATTGATGCTGTGGTCTCTTTGAGGGATCAGGTGCGGGGTTGGAGGTAAACAGAGTATCGCTTGTGAGAAGTGTGATGCTAAGCTTCTGCTACTTCCTCTTTCGGAGGAGAGAACTAGAGCCAGAATAGATGAAAGTGTAGAAAGACACAGATGTAGCTGAACGTGCAGAGACCAGGCCAATGCAGATACTCTACATAGTGTACCACCTGCAGTGCCTAACATCCAGGTTCTGCAATGGTAAGGAGGACATGGAAGCTTATCAGAGCCAGCTGCTCGCTGATTATTTGCTGAGACATTGAAGGATGCGGTCTGGAGCAGTGATTATCTTGTCTAGTGTTCAACGATTAGTGGAATAATTGGTTCATGTTGGTATCGGGCCAATTTCACGAAAAACATTGTGAATTAGGATGGTCGATTCTGACTTCCATTAAAGTCAATGGGAGTAAAAATTTCACTAATTTGCCCTCCAGAAGGTCCCCAAAGCAGCCAAAGCTCCCTAAATTGCATGGAAACACAGCCACACATCTGGGGAACACTGTTGTCACATGTGACCGAAACCGATCTCCCGAACAGTTCCTGGGCTATGTTTACACAGTGGAACAAAAACCACCACAGGTAACGTGTGAAATAACAGATGGAGAGAAGAGCTTTCCCTATATGACTCAAAATAAGAGACCGTACCTGTCTGTAGTGGATGTCCTGTCCTGATAAGAACGCATATGACCCATGTTTTTCCGCCACTCAGTGTCTCTATGTGGGACAGAAGTATACGACTAAGTAAGAATACAAACTACCACCAGTAACCACAGTACTTAACTTGAAATGAAAAAAAACAGGAGACCAAGATCCAGCTCCGATTCCAACAACCATCTGATGAAGACTGAGAATAATCAACAGAGGTCCACAGTCAACACAGGAATAAAAGCCCTCCCTAATTACTGGACAGGTGCAACAGGTAGTGGAACACTCCTATAGGCAGTCCCACTAGTACTAGAGAAGGTGAGAGGAAAATCCAAAACAGCACTAGCATAAACCAGACTTCAATGAATGAAAAATAAAACCTGCTGCAACAACTGTGCTCCTCCCAAAAATTGGCCAAAATAGTGTACAGTGGTGTAGGGGTCAATCGTAGCACAGGGGTATCACTGAAAACAAAAGAAGGCTCACATAGAGTCATCTAGATCAAAAATTACGCCAATGAAGACAGCAGATGGGCTGCTTGTTTTAAAAGCAATGCCATAAATTTCAAAAGGAGAAATTGTGCCAGGTGAAAACAACACTCAAACACAGAGCTTCTCCAAGGAACAGCTGTAGAGCAGGTGTGTTTTCAAAGCAATGTCATAAATTTTGCAAAGGACAAATTTTAGCAGGTGAACAGAATAGTCAAGTACGGACCTTCTCCAAGGAAAAGCTCTAGAGATACAGATGTTTCTTGTGTTTTAGAAAATTTTTGATTTTGGAGAAGTAGAGGGAAGAAACATGGCGGAAGCAGTAGAAGGGGAGCAGCAGCAGTTCCACCAGCAGCAACAGCACCTTGACGGCACAGTGTGGTCTTTGATATAAATCTATGCTCATTCATATGTCAGTAAAATTGGCAGCATTCTTAAAGCCCATTTAGGCCCAACAATTTTCACTCAAAATTCACTCAAAAGCCATCCTTTGAGCGATAATCGTTGCGTGTAAATGTGCCCATCTTTCACTTTTCTGCCGAACGATAAGTTTCTGTCGGCATGAAATCCATGATTCGGCAGAACAGCGGATAAGACGAACCGCACACTGTGCTCTGCCTGGGGAATGCTGATAACAGCTGATTACATTGTCTCAGCTGTCAGCCCCGCAGTAGAACAAAGGGAATTTATTTAGAGAACAGCAGGTGGTCTGTTCCTTGAATACAGCTCCCAGCGGCCCACACGCTACTAATTGGTACTAATAGGCATTAGTACCAAGTAGTAGTTTATGCAAAATGATCACTCAAAAGCCAACTTTTGAGCGATCACCTTCGTGTGTAAATGCACCTTAACTAATCATTGGAATTTTTCATGGGGGTGCAGAAGTCAGTTGAAATCCATTCCTGGTTCATTTGTATAAACATTGGGTGATGCACATTGTCTGTGGACAGGAGGATGCATCTGTTATCACACCTCCAGCTGTGCTGAAAACCCTTTCTGACAGCACATTGGCAGCTTGGCAGGCAAGCACCTCTAAAGCATGTTGTGCAAGATCTGGCCATTCGTCCAGCTTAGACACCAAGAAGTCATAAGGGCCAACGCCATGTCTGAGTGCATTCATGTGGGAGCGGACATTTTCTTGGACCATCATAGATAAGTGCTGCCTGTGACTGTCAGTCCTACCCTGTGCTTTTCCTGCAGGCTGCGACAGGCTTAAAAAACTATGTTAGATTTACCCTGCCACTGGTCATGGTGCTGCTGCAGCGGCTTCCTGCTCATCCACCATGAGCTGCAGAGCTGCGATCCATTGGGGATGTATCCCCGCTGTTATGGGGAAATGCTGTGCTCAAGCTGTCCAACAGTCTGTCCTGATAGTGCCACATTTTGAGGTTTCTCTCCACTGCCAAAATGAGATTTGCCATTTTGGTCTGAGTTGGGAATCGAGGAAGGTGACCAGCCAGTAATGATCTGATGTTTTCATGTGGGCTATGTTGCGGTCCTTCTGCAAGCACTGCAGCATAAAAGCACTCATATGCCTTAAAGTGCCTAAGGGTGATGGCCCACATTCCTTTGGGTCAGGCCTAAGAGTGTCATCTGGCTGGTCCTGCCATCCACGTAGAATAGCTGGGGTTAGTTATGGATAGAAGGAATGTTGCATAGACCCCTCCCCTATATTATCCCCCTCCTTTATACTTCTCTCATGGATATAGAAATGTGTTGGAGAAGATGCCCCCTTTATGGCCAAAAGACACATTCCCTGCAGTGTTCAGTAATGGCAGACTGGCCAGACAGTTTCCTTCCTCCTATGACAAGTGCACGCCAGTGCACACGTCTTTGATCGCCCCTTGTCTTTTATAGGGACAGTGGCAGCAGCGACGGCTCCATTGAAAACAATGGGAGAACTCTTCGATCCTCTGTCACGGCTGTGACAGCCGCGGTGGGGAATTCCTTCATCCCCGCAGTGATGCAAGGCTGTTTTCACATAACAACGCCTCGCATCCATGGGTTTCCCATGGTATGGTCTCACCTGTTTAGACTCCCTCCTTGTGTAATTTGCTGGTGTCTGGTGCGGTGTGACTTGGCTAGTGGCGGGGGACATTAACCCCCTCCGGCAGTTAATCACAGTAGTAGTAGCCACCCAAGGGTAGCTTGTGGTGCCCCTGAGCCTGTTGGTACGGTGGTTGCAGTGTTCCTGGTTGGGAGATGTGTAGCACCAGATTTTGTGGCTCCAAGGACTCCCCCTCGTATGTGCTATAAAATATGTTGTGTTTTAGTATGCTAATAAATTGGCTGCCGGGGCCACTTTATCCAAAAAGTAGTTATTTGTTGTTATTTGGGAAGTGGTATGGCAGCAGCATAAGGGTACTCCGGCCTCCCCTGGTCAATGGACATTAACAATGCTGAGCACAAGATCACACCCATCCCTTGTGAGCATTTACTTACCGTCCACAAAAAGCTAACGCTCTGCTGTCAGGGTACAAGTGGGTTTAACGTCTCAGACATGTCCTGTATAGAAGAATGGCCTGGCACCACAGCGGCTCAGCATTTTTAACATATCATCACAAGCAGCTCATCTCGTCTTCTAAACTGTGAGAAATATTTTTACTGACATTTTAGCTATAAAGGAGGAAGAAAGAGGCTTAACTCCTTAGTGACCACCCATACGTATTTTCACGTCCTGGGTGTCTGGGCTTTATTCCCCAGGGCCGTAAAAACACACTCGTCCTGGGGATGTTGGGCCAACGATGCCCGGCACTCGTCCCTGTGTATCTGCGCTCCTGTGCTCCTTCACGGGAGCTAGCAGAGCTGGCTGGTTTACAGAGCGGCCAGCAGGGGGGCGGGGCAGTGCAGGAGATTTCTCTCCTCTCACTCCCCTGCCACTCTCCATTGAGATAACACAGCGGCTGTTCACTACTGAACAGCCGCTGTTTATACTTAATGTTGAGCGATGAGCTCATCGCTGATTTTTTATGCTGCATTAACAATGGACGATGAGCTTCATCGCTCATCGTTCAGTTTAAACAGCCACCGTTCAGTAGTGAACGGACGCTGTGTTATCTCAATGGAGAGGGGCAGGGGAGTGAGAGGAGAGAAATCTCCTGCACTGCCCCACCCCTTTGCTGGCTGCTCTGTGAACCGGCCAACTCTGCTAGCTCCCATGAAGAAGCACGGGAGCGCAGAGACACAGGGACGAGTGTCGGGCATCATTTGCCCGACATTCGTCCCGTGTAAAAGGACCTTAACTCAGGATCAGTACAAGATAAGTAATGTCGGTTTATATTGACTCTACCAGCAGAACAATGAGTGCAACTGTGGAGTATAATACAGGATGTAACTCAGGATCAGTACAGGATAAGTAATACATGTACACAGTGACACCACCAGCAGAATAGTGAGTGCAGCTCTGGAGTATAATACAGGATGTAACTCAGGATCAGTACAGGATAAGTAATGTATGTACACAGTGACTCCACCAGCAGAATAGTGAGTGCAGCTCTGGAGTATAATACATGATGTAACTCAGGATCAGTACAGGATAAGTAATATATGTACCCAGTGACTCCACCAGCAGAATAGTAAGCATCAAAAGAGGCCTAGAAGCACATGATGAGAACATTGTCCTTCCTCTTTACAAGTCACTGGTCAGACCACAAATGGGATATTGTGGACAGTTTTTGGCTCCGGTACTCAAAGTAATAAGCGGAATCAGCGGACTACCATAACCAGAGAGGTTATCAAAATTGGGATTATTTAGTTTAGAAAAAGATGCCTAAGGGGCGACCTAATAACTATGTATAAGTATATCAGGGGACAATACAGAGATCTCTCCCATCATCTATTATACCCAGGACTGTAACAAGGAGGCGCCCTCTATGTCTAGACTCTAGAGGAAAGAAGGTTTCTGCACAACATAGAAGGGGGTTCTTTACTGTAAGAGCAGTGAGTCTATGGAGCTTTCTGCCTGAGGATGTGGTGATTGCAAACTCACTAAGAGTACAAGAGGGTCCCGGACGCCTTTCTTGCGTGTTACAATATTACATATTATAGTCACTGATTACTAAGAAGAGTCGGTGATCCGGAGATTATTCTGATTGCCAGATTGGAGTCAGGAAGGAATGTTGTTCCCCTGAAATGAGGAAAATTGGCTTCTACCTTATTAGGGTTTTTTGCCTTCCTCTGGATCAACATTGGGGGGTAATAGGCTGAACTGGATGGACAGGTGTCTTTTCTTCAGCCTTACATTCTATGTTACTATGCATGGACATATTCTTAGGGTAAGAACTTCCACAAAGGGTTAAAAGAAACTTTTTATTTCCAAATCCACAATGGGGACAGATAAGCTGGTGACTTACTTCTGAGTGACTGCAGGAATGCTAGTAATGTCACAGGAGGTGACATGATGTATGTGAGAGCTGTCTGGAGGGGGGGGGGGGGGGTACAGTATGCCCAATGCAGCAGTGGCAGGTAGTTCTTCCTGTGCCGGGGGGCCCCAGTACACTGCTGACCCTTGTTTACCCGCGCTGTGCATGCTCGAGTATCCTCCTACTACTTCAGCTACTACCAGTAATAAGGCTCATACGTGCTGATCAGATTCTCCATATCCGCAGTCTGCCAACTGCGTCGCTCCCTTTAACCTCCCCCTTTCCTATCTGCATTTCATGTCAATAAAGCACAGAAATTCCAGTTACATAACGAAATAGTTGTGGGCGCAGAGATGAATCTTACGCAGCCGCCCACCGCATCCCGCCAGCAGCAGGAAGCAGGTGAGAGCGCCTTCTTGTCGGCTTATCTCCTTGTTGTGGAGGAAGAACCAAAACAAGAGTCTCCACTTGTCATCAGAAAAAAAATGAAATATATGTAAACTTTTGCTGCTGTAGTGCATAAGACAACAACAAAAAAGGCACAAAGTGCGAGCAAACATACATGAACGGGTTTCTCTCCCCTTAACCATTCATGATAATCACAGCCGTATAACGGGACAAAGCGAAGCCACTAGAGATGAGCGAGCATGCTCCGTAAGGTCAGCTACATCGCTCTTCTCGAGTAACTGCCTTCTCGTCCGAGCGTGCTCGGGGGAGTCCGCAATGGAATCAGCACAGATTTTGGTGAGGACTTTGGTGCATTTTTTCACATCAGATTTTACTCAACGCATTGCAGTGAATGAGATATGCGCTTTTCCGCGACCTCTAAAGCGTGCTGCAAATTTGACAATCCGCAGCATGACTGGATTCCACTGCAGATTTTCCCCGCTGTGAGTGATGCGGTTTGTTAAATCCTTATCCGCCAACAGATGTAGCAACCGCTAACCTGATGATGGCTTCGCTACAATGTGCTACGGTGCTGTCCATGGCATTATCACCATGCACCAGTCATGTTACAGATCGCTACATCTGTACGCGGTACTGCACTCCGTTACGGAATTTCCATGCGCATTCCTCAACCAAAATTCCGCAAGAATTCGTCGGTGTGTGATTTGCCCATTCCTGTTGTAGGTCGCTGCTCCTTTAAGTGTAACCCCGTAGCTGCTGCTTCTCATTTTCCATTTACCACCTACGAGCTGTTGAATATATTCCTAGTTTGGCAGCGGGTTATGGATCTGGCGAGCAGCGTGATGTGAAACGGCGCATTTATGGCACAAACTCCAAGGCAGGATTTACTCGCTAGAATAAAAGCTGCTGTAATTTCTAGACAAGGGGCCAAGTTTACATGATAGCGAGACTCCAGAGCTCTGCAGGCTGACGTGTATGCTTTCCAGATGTACAATGGGATTATTCTGCCTTTCACTGAGACATTACACTGCGTGCCTGTGACCCTGAATAATTCACCCCGGGCCTAGAGGGGGACATACACAGGAGGGGGCGATGTGGCATGGGGTCTGCCCCTCCCACCACAGGGTGATGTGGACAGAAGGGAGAGGCTATATGATGAATCTGCCCCTCCCACCATGGGGCGATGTGGACAGGAGGGAGGTGTTGTATGATGACTCTGCCCCTCCCACCATGGGGCGATGTGGACAGGAGGGAGGGGCTGTATGATGACTCTGCCCCTCCCACCATGGGTTGATGTGGACAGGAGGGAGGTGTTGTATTATGACTCTGCCCCTCCCACCATGGGGTGATGTGGACAGGAGGGAGGTGTTGTATGATGACTCTGCCCCTCCCACCATGGGGTGATGTGGACACGAGGGAGGGGCTGTATGATGACTCTACCCCTCCAACCATGGGGTGATGTGGACAGAAGGGAGAGGCTATATGATGACTCTGCCCCTCCCACCACAGGGGTGATGTGGACAGGAGGGAGGGGCTGTATGATGACTTTGCGCCTCCCACCATGGGGTGATGTGGACAGAAGGGAGAGGCTATATTATGACTCTGCCCCTCCCACCACAGGGGTGATGTGGACAGGAGGGAGGGGCTGTATGATGACTCTGCCCCTCCCACCATGGGGTGATGTGGACAGGAGGTAGGGGCTGTATGATGACTCTACCCCTCCCACCACAGGGGTGATGTGGATAGGAGGGATGGGCTGTATGATGACTCTGCCCCTCCCACCATGGGGTGATGTGGACAGGAGGGAGGTGTTGTATGATGACTCTGCCCCTCCCACCATGGGGTGATGTGGACAGGAGGTAGATGTTGTATGATGACTCTGCCCCTCCCACTATGGGGTGATGTGGACAGGAGGGAGGGGCCGTATGATGACTCTACCTCTCCCATCACAAGGGTGATGGGGACAGGAGGGAGGGGCTGTATGATGACTCTGCTGCTCTCACCATGGGGAGATGTGGACAGGAAGGAGGGGCTATATGATGACTCTGCTGCTCTCACCATGGGGAGATGTGGACAGGAGGGAGGAGCTATATGATGACTCTGCCCCTCCCACCATGGGTTCATGTGGACAGGAGGGAGGGGCTGTATGATGACTCTGCCCCTCCCACCATGGGGTGATGTGGACAGAAGGGAGGGGCTGTATGATGACTCTGCTGCTCTCACCATGGGGAGATGTGGACAGGAGGGAGGGGCTATATGATGACTCTGCCCCTCCCACCATGGGTTCATGTGGACAGGAGGGAGGGGCTGTATGATGACTCTGCCCCTCCCACCATGGGATGATTTTGACAAAAGGGAGGTGCTATATGATGAATCTGACCCTCTCACCATGGGGTGATGTGGACAGAAAGGAAGGGGCTCTATGATGACTCTGCCACTCCCACCATGGGGTGATGTGGACAGGACGGAGGGGCTGTATGATGAGTCTAACCCTCCCACCATAGGGTTACAGGAACAGGTGGGAGGAGCTATATAGGAAATCGGCCCCTCCTACCACAGGTTTACTGGATCAAGTGGGAGGGGCTATATAAGGAGTATGCCCCTTCTACCACAGGATGACATGGACAGGAGGGAGGGTCTATAAGATAAAGAGTCTTCCCCTGACCACCACAGGGCTATATAATATGAAGTCTGCTCCTCCCACTACAGGGTTATACAAATAGAAGGGAGAAGCTGTATGACATCATGTCTTCACTTTCCACCGTGGGTTGAGACAGGATGGGGGGGCTATGTGAAATGAAGTCTCCCCCTTTCACCACAGGGTAAAAGACAAGATGCAGGAGTTATGTGATATGCTCCCCCCACCACAGGGTGACAGACAGAAAGGATGAGCTATCTGACATGGGATCTGCCACTGCTGCCACAGGGTGACACAGAAAGGAGCAAGAAGCTAGGTGATGTGGAGTCTGCCCCTCCCACCATAGGGTGACACACAAAACAGGGAGGAGCTATGTGATATGGTAAATGCTCCTCCCACCACAGGTTAACAAACAGGAAGGATGAGTTATCTGACATGGGGTCTGCCCCTCCTGCCACTAGAAAGGTAGGAGGAGCTATGTGATATGAAGTCTACGCCTCCCACCACAGGGTGACAGAAAAAAGACAGGGGCTAAGTGATATGCTCCACCCACTAGAGGGTGATGCAGACAGCAAGTTGGAATTGTGTGACAACAGGTCTTCCACTTTCACCACAGGATGACACAGGAAGGAGGAGCTATGTGACAAGGAGTCTGCCCTCCCAACACAAGGTGAAAAAGGAGGGAGGAACTATGGGATATGGAGAAAGCTCCTCTGTGAAAGTATTCTGTGTTACACTAGTTATTCAAAGGGTTAATATAGATTAGTCCAAAGCTCATAAAAGCAGCATTTCCTGGAGACCATATTTAGTCAATCTATCTGCATTCCTTTACTCTTTTAGAGTAAGCAACAAGTCACATGATGTATTCATTCATCAGTTTTAGACTTTGTAATGATTTGCTATGTTTAGGGAATTTGTTCACTGTGATTTGACACTATACTTTCCTTTGTTCTGTTAGCACTATAAATAAAGTTTACACTGGGCTGGGCTTCTCAAAAAGAGCACAGTGGTGACTTCACATAGTTGATATTCTCCGATGATCATTTTGACACATGAGAGATTCTCATAGCCTTATTGCCAATTCTAAATTTAATGGAGTACTTTGACATCCTCCCACCACAGGGTGACACAGACAGGAGGCAGGAGCTATGTGATATGGAGTCTGCCTCTCCTACTGCATGATGACACAGACAGAAGGAAGGAAGTATGTTTCCTAATTCGGTTAAAAAGTCAGACAACCTGTGGCAACATCAAATGAAGTTTTTTCTAAAGCATTTGACACAGTGCCACATAATAGGCTGATATATAAAATGAGGCAGCTCGGATTGGGTGAAAATGTGTGTATCTGGGTAAAGAACTGGCTCAGAGATAGAAAGCAGAGGGTTGTAATAAATGGTTCGTACTCTGATTGGGCCCCCGTCACTAGCGGGGGGGCCACAGGGTTCAATATTGGGCCCCATCCTGTTCAATATATTTATCAACGACCTGATAGAGGGGCTGCACAGTAAAATATCAATATATTGTCAAGGTACAGCTACAAAAGGACCTAGATAAGCTGGGGGCTTGGGCAGAAAAATGGCAAATGAAGTTCAATGTTGATAAATGTAAGGTTCTGCACATGGGCAGGAGAAATGGATGTCACCAATATACACTAAATGGGGTACTGCTAGGGAAAAGGGATATGGAAAAAGACCTGGGGGTACTAGTGGATAGTAGACTAAACTGGAGCAATCAATGCCAGTCAGCTGCTGCAAAAGCAAATAAAGTCTTGGGGTGCATTTAAAGAGGTATAGGGGCGAGGGACGAGAACATTATCCTCCCACTATATAAGGCACTAGTCAGGCCTCACATGGAATACTGCGCACAGTTCTGGACACCGATGCTCAGGAAGGATGTAGCAGTGCTTGATGGGGTTCAAAGAATGGCAACTAAAGTAATAAACAGAATGAGAGGACTGGAATACCCAGAGAGGCACTAAAATTAGGATTATTCACCCTGGAAAAAAGACGGCTAAGGGGCGACCAAATAACTCTGTTTAAATACATGAGGGGACAATACAAGGATCTCTCCCATGATCTGTTTATACCCAGGACTGCAACCGTAACAAGAGGGCATCCGCTACATCTAGAGGAAAGCAGGTTTCATCACCAACACAGAAGAGGGTTCTTTACTGTAAGAGCAGTGAGAATGTGGAACTCTCTGCCTAAGGACGTGGTGATGGCAAAATCCATAGAGGAGTTTAAAAGGGGACTAGATGTCTTTTTAGAGTTCCATGATATTTCAGGACATAGACATTAAATAACCAGCATGGTTGTTGATCTGGGTCTTGGACTCAGGTAACAACTATCAAATGTTGATCCAGCGATTATTCTGACTCCCACTTTGGAGTCAGGGAGGAATTTTTTTCCCCCAAAATGGGGTAAATTAGGCTTTTTTTGCCTTCCTCTGGATCAACAAGGGGGTGGAAACAGGCTGAACTGGATGGCCATTGTCTTTATTCAGCCTAACATACTATGTTCCTATGACATCATACTATACAGGATGCACACACTTCATAAACATACAAATACCCTTGATTGTTCCTCTACTAACAGCGTCAACAATTTCTTATAAAGCAAGAGCACGCACCAGTACTTACAGTATATTGGCTCTGTATATATTTGGTCATGCGACTGATTTCCGGGACCTGCCTATGGATAGCTATTGAGCCAGATGTTGTTCGTAGGGATTGGTCCCTCCCTATGTAGTATGACAGCAGTCACGAGGGAGCTATTCCTCATCGCAATACATAATGACAGGCGGGATAACAATAAGGACAGGCTACAATGCCAAGTACATTACAGAAGCGATGGTCTCCAGGGGTCTTGTCTTCCAACAGCAACCCTCTGAAATCCACAGCTTTGATGTCATTATTATACAAGGGAGTTTCCTAAACTTCTCCACAAAGTAGGCTCTTTCATTTATAATTACGGCTGTTTATTAGCCCAAGAGCGATGAACTTGTTTGGATAAGTCACACCCGTTCACAGTAACCTCTTCATGCCAGCAGCCCCTTCCTCTACTGCAAACTGATGTTTCCTCACCCAACCATTTGCTTCATAAAGACAAACAGGCGTCCAATTGTAACAAACCCTCATGCAGGAGAAGTATTACCCTGGTGCAAGGTTTTTTCATTGTAAATGTTTCCATTTGCTGACAGCAAGCATGATTCTTGCAATGAGTAAAGAAATAGAATACAAAGGATATTTGGGCAACCATGAGGCTCAATGGAAGTGTAAATCCTAAAAATGACTGTAGTGATTGCAGATGAGATAATGTATTACCAGCAGGTACGGAGTTATTAATCTGCTAGGATAACAATTAGTCACACTTGTGCAAATACAAAGGGATCTGTCGTTATGTAATGTTATTATAGACATTGCATGTAATCAGTTCGTTACACACCATGGAAAACAATGGAAGGTTCACGCTGTTCTTCTCCAGTAATACAATACCAGTATGGAGGAACAAGCAGACTCATTCTTGGGACAAGTGTTGGGTCCAAGTAGTCAGACCTGCACCAATCCACCCTACAAGGCATATCCTACTGATATACAATATACACACTATCCTACCCAAAAGTAACGGAACACCTGAGCAAGAATGAAAAGTAGAGGATGGATGCTGCCCATATTTCCTGACCCAATGTTCTAGTTCATCTCAGAGATGTTCAGTAGGGTTGTGGTTGGGACTCTGTGCAGCCGGTCCAATCGTGGAACATCCATATCCTCAAACCAACGTAAAACAGTGTTGGATGTGTGACAAAGTGCGTTGTCTTGTTGGAAGTATGGCCGACCATTCTCAGAGTATTGTCATCTCTGTCTTCATGGTTCTTGTCACTACAACCAACGACCGGCATCATGCCATGTAAAACATCCCCATAACGGAGCCTCTGCTGTACTTACCTGTTGACACACTCAGGCAGAAGGCTACCCCAGGCTCCTCCACACCCAGGTACATCATGTAATATGAAGATGGAGTAGTGTCATTTGTTACTCTATTGAGCGTTCTTTCATTGCTCAGCTTTCCAATGACGACGCTCCTTGGACCATCGTAAGTGGGTCAATGCATTGTGCTTCGTGATGGACGGCTTGTGCGCAGCGGCATAACCCGTATATCCAATAGGGTGCGGTTCGCATCACAAACCACAGTAGACACCTCCAAGGGTCTGCAGCTTATGTAGCATTGTTTAGGACTAGAGATAAGCGAGTATACTCGGCAAAGGCAATTGCTCGAGCGAGCATTGCCATTATCGAGTACCTGCCCGCTCGAGATGAAACGCTCGGGTGCCAGCGGCGGGCAGGGAGCTGCGGGGGAGAGCGGAGCGGAACGGAGGGGAGATCTCTCCCTTTCCCCCCCCTCCCCCCCCGCTCCCTCCTGCTGACAGCCGCTACTCACCGCTCCCCCGCGCCGGCACCCGAACGTTTCATCTCGAGCGGGCAGGTACTCGATAAAGGCAATGCTCGTTAGAGCAATTGCCTTTACCGAGTATACTCGCTAGAGATGAGCGAGCCTACTCGGCCACGCCCCTTTTTAGCCCGAGCGCCGCGATTTTCGAGTACTTCCGTACTCGGGCGAAAAGATTCGGGGGGCGCCGTGGGTGAGTGGGGGGTTGCAGCGGGGAGTGTGGGGGAGAGAGGGCTCCCCTCTGTTCCCCGCTGCTACCCCCCACTCCGCCACGCCTCCCCCCGCCCCCCGAATCCTTTCACCCGAGTACGGAAGTACTCGAAAATCGCGGTCCTCGATCGAGTAATTACTCGAAACGAGTAGGTTCGCTCATCTATAATACTCGCTCATCCTTATTTAGGACACATTACATGCTAATATGACACAATCCATTCTACTAATAGGGGGTCCAAATACTTCTGGTAGGATAGTATAGGCCTATTCTGGAAACTTTCTGCACCTGTCCCATACATCTGAACGAGGCTTGCAGATATCCATGTACTTACTGCCAAAACACCACTGTACCATATTGTACCACAGGTAAAAGACAATGAATTAGTGGCTGCAATGCTTCAGGTTGTAAGAACGAGGCTGCAAGAAACAAATAGAAAGTATACAGTGTACTTAGGAAACATCCAAACGGTAGATCAGAAACACATTGACAGAGTACCTGCAAATATATAAACCAGCAGGACAAAGACATGAAAACAATAAAGAAGTAGACCCCCTGCACACTGGTGGAAATTCCGCTACAGGATTTCCCGCAGAATTTCCGCCTGTGCCCGCTGCCATAGGATTGCATTACAAAACGCATCCTATGCACACAGCTGCGATTTGTCCGCGTGAATACACGCGCGGAAAACAAATCGCGGCATGCTCTATTTCTGTGGTCTTCTAAAAGGCTCCAGGGCTGCCACTGCCGATTGCCTATCAAGCCATAGTCGTGGCGTGACTTGATAGATTGGCTGTGAGATCACGGTATAATATAATACTATGGTATTACATCATACTGCAGGAGTGATTGAACTTCTTTGCCCCTGCAAGTGCTAAAAAAAGAATGCAATGCAGTATTAAAAAGTTGTATTAATTATTTTTAAAAATGGTTCAAAGTGAGAAATAGTAAATCCAAAGGTTCCACATCAAGTAATATTTATGAAGGGAATTGTTACGAACGGCAGAGACTTTTTTCATAAGAGCTATGCTCCGATTGTCAGAATGTACTGCTGGGATCTGTTGTACTATGTACTCCTAGCAGCACAGCTACAGGTGGTTGGGGGTTAATTGAGCTGGCTGGGTGTGGTACTTCCTGCTAGGCAATCTCCTGGGTCTGTGCTCACATATAAACCCAGCTCCTGGTCAGTTGCTGGCTGGGTCCCAAGGTGAGCAGTCATGTTACTTCTGTGTTCTGTAACTTGTTATCAGTCATGTTCAGCTTGTTCCCACTCTGATCTGTGTTTGCAAGTAGGTCTGTTGTGTCTCTCAGCTTCCAGTGTGTCCGTTGGTTGATCCCTGACACAGTCCCCTATGTCAGCTTTGTGGCTGACTGTCTATCCCCCCTGGTATGAGGACACATAGATTTGCTGTGAGTTTCATCTGTGTTCATGTGAGCTCTGGGTAGAGTCCGTGCTGGTACAGTCCATGCCTTGGTTGTCTGTCCTGATGCAAGCTTGCTGTGTGATCTGTGTCTTGCTAGTTCATGTCTGTTTGTATGTTTAAATTCTGTCAGTTTTGTGTCAGTTTGCTGCGTGACCTTCTATCTGTGTTCTGTCCTGTTGCAGCGTTATATGTGAACTCTGTCTGGTTCTGCTGGACTCCTGGTTAGTGTAGGGACTAGCGGTATAACCAGGAGCCGTGAAGTGGCCCGCTACCTTTCACGTTTGTACAAAATGTCAACTAATACCTGGTATTTATATTCAGCTTATTATCTGTTACTAGTGGTTGCATTTTGTATGCTGTGTATTTTGCCTCTGTGTATCCTGTTGTTCAGTCCCTGTCATTTGGCATGTGAATGCGTCCTGTTCTGGTGCGTGGCTCCTAGGATCAGCTAGGGCCCAGATCCGAAGACCGCTGGGCTGCCCTTATTGGGGCAATGTCCCCCGCTTAGGTAGGGCCATGCCATCCTCCATGTAGCACAGGGTCAGTTGCCTGAAACCCGTGTACAACCTGTGTTTGTGCATCCCATCCCCAGTCCTCTTTGGTCACGATCGTGTGGGCCCCTGTGCTTAGTTTGCCCCCATGATCGTAACACCGATATAAGGGAGATTAAGGCTGTAATAGAAGGCGACCTCGGGGACTTCCAATTTCTAGCTATCATCTGTTTTGCAAAAAGGAAGATGTGACAAATCAATTTCTGAAAGGGAGAGGGAAGTGAGTTGGAGTCAAATAAGAGGAGCACCATAGCAGGGTTATTGGAAATTGTCACTCCTAATCAAGGATAATACTTCTTCCAAAAATTACGTCAAAACTTGACAGCTCCAGAAAATATGGATCATGGCACCCGGGTAACCGCAGCTTCTCCAGCACAAGTTGCTCAGACCCTGGAAAGACTTTGTGATTTTAACTGGAATAGAGTGAAGTTCTTAGGAAAGACTTAGTAATACACTCCGACACCGAAAACCATTGGCTTAAAGATAATGTAGATGTCAGGACAGTGTCCGGGATATGGGGGTCCCTGAGATATCCCGCAACCCCTGTCCCTGCCTACTTGCCCCCCTGGGCTAACCCCCAGGGCGACAACTGGGCGGCGGTCCCTACCCTCACTAGGGAAGCGGGACACGGGAAGACAAACAGACACTGAAGACAAACAACGGTAGAATGGTCAGACAATCCGGGTCGGCAACAGGAGGGTGCGCAGTACAGGGGGGTCAGGCAAAAACGTAGTCAAGGTCCAAAAGCAGAGGTCAGGAAAGCCGGGGTCACAAACAGGAGTCAAAGAATACGCGGGTGCAGCTGGAAGACCAAACTAACACTGGCAAGGCCTGAGAGGAAAACACACCTATTTAAATGCTGTCAGCGCTCCCGCCCCAGAAGCTGATTGGGGCGGGGAGCCTGACAGCAGCAGGGCTAATCAGGGCGGTGCTGGGGGCACGCCCCCAGTCTAGCTGCACAGACAGTTACTAGGGAAGCCAGCCTGGTAGTCAAGTGACTAGAAGCACCAGCTGCCTCCCTAGCAACCCGGCGGCGACCAGTCTTACAGCGGCCCGGGGAGATCACAAGAACCGGGGTACCTCTGCGCCGCGCTCCTGTACCCCGGGTGGCCGGACCGGTGGTGCGGGCACGGCGGCCCCGAGAGTTGCCGGTTCTGACAGTACCCCCCCTTCTACGGGGGGACACCGGACCCCCATGGCCAGGTGCGGGCTTAAGAGGGAAAGCCCTGTGGAATGCCTGGACTAGGCGTGGCGCATGAACGTCCCTGGCAGGGACCCACGTCCTATCCTCAGGGCCAAATCCTCTCCAGTGGACCAGGTACTGCAGCACACCTCTAACCCGTCGGGCATCCACCAGCCTTTCTACTTCATACTCCAGTTCCCCCTGTACCAGAGAAGGAGGAGGCGGGTTCTGGGTGGGTAGAACTGGAGTCACATACTTCTTAAGTAAGCTTTTGTGAAAAACCTTGTGGACCTTCCAGGGGTCAGGAAGTGCCAACTTATATGACACCGGGTTGATAACCTGAGAAACAGTAAATGGGCCAATGAACCGAGGAGCAAGTTTCAGGGAGGGAACCTTGAGTCTCAGATTCTTGGATGACAACAAAACTTGCTCCCCGACTACAAAAGGTGCAGAGATGGTACATCTTTTATTTGCGTATTTACGCAGTTTCTCTTGGGAACCCTGAAGGTTCTTACGAACCTGGGCCCAAACTGTGCACAGTTCCTCAGAGGATATGTCGGCGGCCGGATTGTTCGAGACCACAGGAGTGGAAAGCGAGAACCGGGGATGAAACCCATAGTTACAAAAAAAAGGTGACAATTGGGTCGACGAGTTAACATGGTTGTTGATAGCAAATTCGGCGAGAGGTAAGTAGTTGACCCACTGATACTGGTTATCAGAGACAAACAGTCGCAGATACTGGATAAGTTCTTGGTTCATTCGTTCCGTTTGTCCGTTACTCTCGGGATGGAAAGCGGAGGAGAAGGACAAATTTACGTTTAGATTTTTACAGAAGGCTCGCCAGAAGCGAGCGACGAACTGAACCCCTCTATCTGACACAATGTCCTCGGGGATCCCATGTAACCGAACAATCTCCTTGATGAACATTTCCGACAGAAGTTTGGCGTTAGGCAACTTGCAAAGCGGAACAAAATGTGACATTTTAGAGAAACGGTCTACTATTACCCAGATGACCGTATTCCCCAGCGAGGATGGCAGATCAGTAATAAAATCCATGGACAAATGGGACCATGGCCTGGACGGAATGGGCAAGGGAAGAAGAGGACCCTCAGGACGTCTCCTGAGATTCTTCCCCCTTGCGCAAACCGGGCACGCGGACACAAATACCCGTACCTCCTTGGCCATGTGCGGCCACCAATAGAGTCTGGACACTAACTCCAGCGTACCCCTGATGCCGGGGTGTCCAGCTAGGACTGAAGCATGTGTCTCCTCTAACACTTTCAATCTCAGTGACAACGGGACAAATAATTTGCCTTCCGGCAGGGCTTCAGGAGCAGATTGTTGAGCGGCGTGAATGAGAGGTGAAAGGTCGGAGGAGACAGCAGCGAGGACCACCCCAGGGGAGAGAATGCTCTCAGGCTCCGGCTCGGCAGGTTCCGGAGAACCAAAGCTCCTAGACAGGGCATCAGCCTTGACATTCTTAGAACCGGGTCTATAGGTAACAACAAAATTGAACCGAGAGAAGAACAAGGCCCAGCGGGCTTGCCGAGCATTTAACCTCTTAGCGGAATCTAGATAGGTGAGGTTTTTATGGTCTGTGAGTACCGTGATCTGGTGATGGGCTCCTTCCAAAAAATGCCTCCACTCTTCGAAAGCCCACTTAATCGCCAGCAATTCCCGGTTGCCTATATCATAGTTCCGTTCGGTGGAAGAAAACTTCCTAGAAAAATAGGCACACGGTCTAAGGTTGGTGAGAGTGGAGGGACCTTGGGACAGTACCGCTCCCACACCAAACTCAGAGGCATCTACCTCCACCAAAAAAGGGCTGGACAGATCCGGTTGTACTAGGACAGGTGCAGAAGAGAACGCCGCCTTTAGGGTATCGAAGGCCCTCAGAGCCTCAGAAGACCAGGTCCTCACATCTGCCCCCTTTCTGGTGAGGTCCGTCAGAGGTTTGGCCACCACGGAGAAGTCTTTGATGAATTTGCGATAGTAGTTGGCGAAGCCGAGGAAGCGTTGAAGGGCTTTCAACGACCCTGGCTGGGCCCACTCCGTGATGGCTTTCACCTTTTCAGGATCCATCTGGAAGTCGCATGGCGTGATGATATACCCCAAAAATGATATCTTTTGTACCCCGAAAACACATTTCTCGAGTTTAGCAAACAGCTTGTTATGTCTGAGTCGAGCTAGTACCGTCTGAACGTGAGTATGGTGACTCGGCAAGTCGGAGGAAAAAATCAAAATGTCGTCTAGATATACAACCACGAACACCCCCATGATATCCTGAAACACTGAGTTCATGTACCCCTGAAAAAAGGCGGGGGCGTTACACAATCCAAAAGGCATAACTAGGTATTCAAAATGCCCGAGGGGCGTATTGAAGGCGGTTTTCCACTCATCCCCCTCCCGAATGCGGATGAGGTTGTATGCTCCCCTGAGATCAAGTTTGGAAAACCATCGGGCACCAGCGACCTGGTTGAGGAGGTCAGGAATGAGTGGAAGAGCATACTGGTTTCGGACTGTGATTTTGTTTAGCTCTCTATAGTCAATACAGGGCCGGAGACCCCCATCCTTCTTCTCAACGAAGAAAAACCCGGCACCCACCGGGGATTCTGAGGGCCGGATGTGCCCCTTGGCCAGGCTGTCCTGGATATAGTCCCTCATGGATTCTCTCTCAGGAACCGTAACGTTATAAATGCGGCCCTTAGGAAGTTTGGCCCCAGGAATCAAGTCTATTTTACAGTCCCATTCCCTATGAGGGGGCAGAGCTTCAGATAATTGTTTGGAGAACACGTCAGAAAACTCGGAGAGGTATTCTGGTAGGGGGGTCCCCTCGCAGGTGGAGATTCCCATCTTCACCGCACAAAGGTGGTTGGCACAGCGGGGACCCCACTTTACCAGTTCCAACGTGTCCCAATTTACTACCGGGTTGTGCTCCCGGAGCCAGGGGAGGCCTAGGACGACGTCCACAGACAAATCTCTCATCACTAGAAAGGTGCAGGTTTCCACGTGTAAGGCTCCTATAGTAAACCTTACTTCAGGGGTAACCAGATTAACCACCCCTGCTTGCAATGGGGTGGAGTCCACTCCTGAAACCAGAATCGGGGTCTCTAAACGTAAAAAAACCCCGGACAGTTGAGCAACGAAATTAAAGTTAACGAAATTCGCCGCAGCCCCCGAATCAACAAAGGCTTGCCCAGTACGGTGGAAAGCATGAAATTCTAGGGTGCAAGGCAATAACATTTTGGATAACACAGGGAGTACCTTGGCTCCTAGACAGTCCTCCGGACAACTGCCTAGGAGCGGATGTTTTCCCTGCCATGGCTTCTTGGCGCAGGTTGCAATGCGGTGACCCGGCTCCCCACAGTAGAAGCAGAGGTTCTTCTTCAGGCGATTTTCCCGTCGTTGCTTAGGGTTCAGGGCTCCCAGCTCCATGGCCTCGGTGGTGGGAGGTGGAAAAGTCGGGTCAGTAGAAGAAGTGGGCGTGGGGAGTGGAGTGGTCCGAGCGGCGTGTCTGGCCCTCAAACGTCGGTCAGCCCGAATAGCCAGCGACATGGCTTGCTCCAGGGTTCTTGGCTCCGGGTGGGCCACGAGTAGGTCCTTCAGACCCTCAGACAGACCGGTCAAAAATAGGTCTTTTAGGGCGGCATCATTCCACCCGGATTCTGTACAGTGCTGGCGGAATTGGGAACAGTAGTCCTCCGCCATCTTGCAACCCTGGCGCAGGGCCAGAAGCTTGGAGACTGCGTAGCCGGCACGGTCGGGTTCGTCATAAATTTGACCCAAGGCGGAAAAAAAGGCGTCAAGGGATAGTCGGGCGGGAGAGCCAGCAGGTAATGAGAAAGCCCAATTTTGGGGCTCTCCCCTCAGGCGGGTAATTACAATTCCCACTTTCTGGTATTCAGTACCAGAGGAGTGGGGGCGGAGATCAAAGTAGAGCTTGCAGCTCTCTCTAAATGCGAAAAACTGACCTCTCTCTCCGGAGAAACAATCCGGAAGCGTGGCTCGAGGTTCTGTCATTGTTCCTGGAGCGGAAGGGGGTTGCATAGGACCTGCAGCTGCCGCTTGTTCCTGTTGCTGCAAGCGGGCTGTTAGGTCCTGGGCAAGGTTCGTAAGGAACTGGACCTGGTTTGCTACAGCTGCCATGGCCTCCATCGAGGGGTTCAGAGTTGCCGGGCGGATGCAAGGGTCTGACCTTCGTTCGGCCAGTGTTACTGTCAGGACAGTGTCCGGGATATGGGGGTCCCTGAGATATCCCGCAACCCCTGTCCCTGCCTACTTGCCCCCCTGGGCTAACCCCCAGGGCGACAACTGGGCGGCGGTCCCTACCCTCACTAGGGAAGCGGGACACGGGAAGACAAACAGACACTGAAGACAAACAACGGTAGAATGGTCAGACAATCCGGGTCGGCAACAGGAGGGTGCGCAGTACAGGGGGGTCAGGCAAAAACGTAGTCAAGGTCCAAAAGCAGAGGTCAGGAAAGCCGGGGTCACAAACAGGAGTCAAAGAATACGCGGGTGCAGCTGGAAGACCAAACTAACACTGGCAAGGCCTGAGAGGAAAACACACCTATTTAAATGCTGTCAGCGCTCCCGCCCCAGAAGCTGATTGGGGCGGGGAGCCTGACAGCAGCAGGGCTAATCAGGGCGGTGCTGGGGGCACGCCCCCAGTCTAGCTGCACAGACAGTTACTAGGGAAGCCAGCCTGGTAGTCAAGTGACTAGAAGCACCAGCTGCCTCCCTAGCAACCCGGCGGCGACCAGTCTTACAGCGGCCCGGGGAGATCACAAGAACCGGGGTACCTCTGCGCCGCGCTCCTGTACCCCGGGTGGCCGGACCGGTGGTGCGGGCACGGCGGCCCCGAGAGTTGCCGGTTCTGACAGTAGATGATGCATCCCTTTTCCAGTTTGGAAGATAAGCTTCTTTGGATTCGCCCATGTTTCCCGACATGTTGTATATCTGACGTACAAATGAATGACTACTTAGAGAGTTTTGGGATAATATACAATGTCATTTTGAAGGGATGATGACTTCAGACATATTAAAGGGGTTGTCCCGCGAAACAAAGTTGGGGTATACACTTCTGTATGGCCATATTAATGCACTTTGTAATGTACATTGTGCATTAATTATGAGCCATACAGAAGTTATTCCCTTACCTGTTCCGTTGCTAGCGTCCCCGTCTCCATGGTGCCGTCTAATTTTCAGCATCTAATCGCCCGATTAGATGCGCTTGCGCAGTCCGGTCTTCTCCCTTCTGAATGGGGCCGCTCGTGCCAGAGAGCTGCTCCTCGTAGCTCCGCCCCGTCACGTGTGCCGATTCCAGCCAATCAGGAGGCTGGAATCGGCAATGGACCGCACAGAACACCTGCGGTCCACCGAGGGTGAAGATCCCGGCGGCCATCTTCGCAAGGTAAGTAAGAAGTCGCCGCAGCGCGGGGATTCGGGAAAGTACTATCCGTTTTTTTTTTTAAACCCCTGCATCGGGTTTGTCTCGCGCCGAACAGGGGGGCTATTGAAAAAAAAAAAAACCCCGTTTCGGCGCGGGACAACCCCTTTAAGCGTTTTTAAAAGGGAGGAAATCTGAAAAAATGTAAAAAGATCTTTACCTGGAATTCCAACCTGAGCTCAGAAAATGTCTTAATTTTGTTGTTATGAACAAAATCTGATGCATTAGTGACTCCTTTCCTAACCCAACCGGACTCCCTCAGATCAGGAATCAGGTATTGGAAACATACCTTGAAGAATTTTTACAGCAATTTTCCCCCTGCTCTTAGACCTTCCCCTAAAACAAAAAGACCACGCCAGGATAGTTGCCGATTAGAGTACCTGCCCACTCGTCCCTAAAGTTTCGGCTGCCAGCACGGGTGACAGGTGAGTTGCGGCGGGGAGCAGGGGTGAGTGGGGGGAGGAGATAGAGAGAGAGATCTCCCCTCTGTTCCTCCTTGCTCTCCCCCGCCGCTCCCCGCCCCCTGCCGACACCCGAATCTTTAGAGACAAGCGGGCAGGTACTCGAATAAGGCACTACTTGATCGAGTAGTTTGCCTTATCAAGTATGCTCGCTCATCTCTATTGCCGATACAGCTGAGAGAAAGTTTCTCCAGAAAAGGGAGCGTGCGAGCCTTTACATTTAAGGAGGTCATCACATCAGCAAATACAAGTCGTTTAAGAGGCATTTTCTCTTTCAAGAACACCTCTATAGAAGGTCAGCTGGAGTCTGAGGAGTGGGAGTCCCAGTTCTTAGATGGATTAAGAACAGTAGCGTAGCAGTAGGAACGTAAATTCTTGAAAGATGATTTAATTCTAATTGAATAGAAGACAATAAAGTCAGAAAATTTATAGAAACGAGATTGGCTAGAAGAAAGCATAGCCTAATCCCCAAGTGGGGGATATTATCTCGTTGCCAAAAGAAGGAAATTCAAGATGAATAGATTTTTTAAGATCTTCTGTAATATTAATACCAAAAATGAGCGATTTACTAATATAACGTTTATAGTATGAGATTTGCTAAAATGAGGCAGAAAATTATATGCTTCTCTTAAAGAGGGGATCTGAAAGAATGAGAAGTACATCTTCTGCAAATAAGCTTATTTAATGCTACCTAAGACCACCCGCCATCCCTTTAATGTTGGAGCTTGACCTGATCATTTCTGCAAGAGGCTCAATTATTAAGGAGAACAATAAGGAAGACAAGGGACATCCTAGCCACATACTAAAAGTGATTTGAAGGGATTTGCAAAAAACCGCATGTACCAACACCCTAGCCTGCATTGCCGTAAAGATATTGCCACGAAAGACGAATGTATAGAGAGGCAAAGGCGAAGTCTCAAGGGATTCATTCAGTCAAATGCCTTTTCCACGCCCAAGGCCAGAAGTAGGGAAGGCAAGCGAGAGCAGACGGCCTCTAAAATTAAATTTATCAGTCCCCTAGTGTCTCCCCTTCATAAACCCCACCTGATCATTGTGAATTAAATCGGGTAGTACCACTAGAAGTTTTTGTGCCAACAGTCTAGAATAGATTTTAGTATCATAGTTGAGCAGGGATATTGGTCTGAAGTTAGCTGGGGAGTCTAATGATTTACCTGGCTTGGGATTGTAACTACGGTTCAGGGAGCATTTCTTACAGTAGACGACCCCCAGAAATTGCTTTATTAAAGGGGTTCTGACATGAATAATGTTTTTATGCTTTACCAGCCATTGTTCCCTGGTCTGCCTAATGGACACAGGGAACCCACGATTTAATGGCTGTTAAAGCATAAAAACATGATACTTACCTTGTCTCCTGTTGTTGTTGACATCGGGGGGGGGGGGGGGGGTCATCTCCCGGCAGGCGCTGTTCTTCTGCTTCTTCCTCCACGAGCCGCGCCGTTCCGGGATCGCGCGCATGCGCAGTGGAGAGGTGCCCTCTGACAGGAGTCAGGACGGGCCGCGTCTCCACTGCGCACACGCAGAATCTCGGAGTTCAGCCAGGACGGACGGGCCGCCCACAGCAAGCACTGCTTGTGACATGCTTGCTGTGGGCAGCCCGTCCGTTCACCTCGGAAGTGGCTAACGGATGGAGCAGAGCAGGAAGCGGTCATTTTGACTGCTCCTGCTCTGCCTCTACAAGCCACAGAAGAAGATGCCGGCTGGAAGGGACATGCCTGGCGATCGGTACTGGCCAGGCAAGGTGAGTACAATTTTTTTTGTGTGTGTCAGAACCCCTTTAAGAGTTTTAGCTAGATGTGGGGAAATGATAGGATCAAATGATTTAGAATAGTTGTTAGTGAATCCATCTGGACGGGGGGGGGGGGGGGGGGTGAAATTTCAAAGAACTAATTATCTTTGAAACTTCTGAGGTGAGGATCAGCTGTGTCAGGCAATCTGAGGAGATAGTAGGGAGACAGAATTTTTGGAAGAATTTGTTAATCAGAGAATGTTGGGGAGTAGCAAGGTCATCAAGTTACACAGTTTGGAGGAGAAGTCGCTAAATTCATCTGCAATATGTTGGGGATGAGTAATCTTAATACTTGAACTCTCGCCTTTGTAATGAAATTGAACTTTTGCTTTAGGTTGTCTATGTTTGACTGTGATCACCATTCATTTTGAGGGTACAAGGCCCGGAAGAATTTTAAACCTTTCTCATAGTCTTCTAAAAGTAACTTTCTAAGTTCGTTACTAGAGATAAGCGAGTATACTCGCTAAGGCACATTACTCGAGCGAGTAGTGCCTTAACCGAGTATCTCCCCACTCGTCTCTAAAGATTCGGGGGCCGGCGCGGGTGACAGGTGAGTTGCGGCGGGGAGCGGGGGGGAGAGAGGGAGAAATCTCCCCTCCGTTCCTCCCTGCCCCCCGCTGGCCCCCGAATATTTAGAAACGAGCGGGGAGATACTCGGCGAAGGCACTACTCGCTCGAGTAATGTGCCTTAGCGAGTATACTCGCTCATCTCTAGTTATCAATAGCGGATCAGCTGAGGTCCGTCACTTGGGAGTAGCTGAGCGGACGCATGCTGTCAGCGCCGCAAATACACACAGGCCAGAGCTGAAGCAGCGGAAGTCCCCACGCCAACCTCTGTGTAGTGGCCGATGCTTGTAACTGCAGGCACAGCTCTCATTGAAATCAACCCGAGCTGTGCCTGCAGTTACAAGCGCCGGTCACTACACGGAGGTCGGCGCGGAGGCTCCCGCTCTGACCTCTGTGTACTTGCAGCGCGCTACCAACATGTGCCCGCTCAGCTGATAGGTTGGAGTACCAAGCAACGGACCCCAGATGATCAGCTATTGATGAACTATCCTAAAGATTGATCATCAATAGTATTCTCCCTGGAAAATCCCTGTAAGCCCTTTCATATTAAGTGAAAGAATTTCATGTGACATTTAACAAAAATATCAAGAAGCCCATGAGAAGGGACCGTGGAAGCATATAAGTTGCTAGGCATGAAATGAACCAACAAAAATAACCATAAACAGACTCATAGAACCCTAACTCAAGCATCATCTCTAAAATGAGGGTAACTAGAACAAATAAAAACACAACAATAGAAATATTGCTTTTTGGGGGGGCGTGGGGGAAAAGTTCGCCTGGAAGGAAAATTCTCTTCTTTGAGTGGATGAGAGTCCTAACCTCAGCGGCAGAGGCTTTCTGAGACCATTCTTGTGGTGCTTTGACGTGTCTTCTGGGTGGATTGTTGATCTGTAAGATGTATACCTCATGAGGATAGGACTCTGTTGCTATCTTCAGGTTTGTTCATGACGTGTGTAGAGCCGTCCTTTTGAATCACAAGCTTTGTGAGGAAACCCCATCTGTAGGGAATCTTAGATTTCTGGAAAAGGATCTCCTGGTCTGGATCATTGCAGCAGAAAGATCAGAGAAAAGGAGAATGTCTGTGAAGGGAGTAGGAAGACTGGAGGCTGATTGCGCCGCCATCATTAAAACTTCTCTTATGTGAAAGAAATGTATTCGGGTAATAATATCACGAGGTACATTGTCTGAAAGATGTCTAGGCTTCGGCAGTCTGTGAGTCCTAACAATCGTAAAGTCATGGAGTGAACTTGCAAGCAGTAAAACCTTCATCAGTTGAAGCAGGACGTGCTTAAGTTCCCCTAAATTTCAGGTTGTTCCTCTTGCTATGATCCTCAAGGTCTGCAAGTTGACGCTTGAGCAGCTCAACCTCGTCATTTAAGGAGTAATGAGACTGGGTCAATTCACTCATTTTGTTCTCGAAGTGACTAACTCTTTCCCAAAACAGTCATGGAGGTGCTAAGAGAGGTGGAAAGCTTATGCAACTGACTTTGGATCGACCCTTTCGATGCCAGGATCATTTCCCTTTATAAAAGATTCTGATGTGGGCTGATTAAGTGAAGGCATATTAACTTGAGGTTCAGTAGCTTCAAGAGCTAGGCTTTGAGCTGGTATAGAATCCTCCAGTCTAGGTCTCTGCTTTACAGGGCTATCTGGGGGTTCAGGAACTGAAGTCCCCTGTGAGGCCTGTGCCATGTGCTTGGGTGCCATCTTAGCCAGCCCCGTAGGACTACAAAAAGAGGAGAGACCCTTGGTTCACTCACCAGGTCTGGAGTAGCTGGAGAGCTGTATTATTGAGCAGGCTTTGAAGGAGAGCTTCGAGAGCTTCAAGCTCTCCATCTTGTGAGTTGCTGGGTGAGGAGGCCTCAGCTTCAGAGTTCCAACAGGAACTTTGAGTGGTGAAAAATTTGGTGAGGCGCTTGGCTTGCGTCTTGGAAGTTTTGTGGTGAATCACCTCGAAGTTCCCTGGGTGATGGTTCAGGCAAGTAAAAAGTTTGTAGGTAAGCTTAGATATCGCTAAGAAAGGAGAGAGCCCAGACGAAAGCCGCCATCTTGGTCTGCATCCAGGCCACGTCTCCGTCATCAGGATGATTCTTAACATACTCCTCTGACCCCTTTTTGTTGACAAGTTGTTACACAGAATCCCCTTTTCACTGGATGTTTTGCATTGATCACGCCATTCTTAGAATACTCTTCACACTGCTACATGAAAACCCCCCATGAAATTGGCAGTGAAATCCCGGCCCTGGCTAGTCCATTACTGGTGACCGGACCTCATTGGAATCACTCAGATCGCTGGATTTTCCCATCTAAAGTGGATTCCCATTGAAACTGATCTACGGAAAGCTTGTTGCGTGCTTTCATGCTGTACTTTGGGGTCACGGTGAGAATTCCCATTTAGGGAAGCTCTAATAGTAAGAGGGCTGGTGCCTCTAATATAGTAGTCAATCAGTGTATTACAACTCTGACAACCTGAACATTATAAAGAGCCATAAAGTGGCCCATCCCCATTACCATGTAGGTAAAACTTTAGCGGTGGACGTCTCCACACCAGATAAAAAGTGTATTTTTGGCTCTGTCCAATAAAACATGCCAGAATGAATATAAAACCACACAGCATGCCTTCAGAAGTCTATGGGCCTTTGTATTAGGGACTAGTTGTACAGAGCCGTAATACACCTTTGTGCATGAAACCTCAGATTTGATCTCACAGTGACGAGTGTGCCAACACAAATAAAGCTCTATCACATCGTCCAACACTTAATACCACCTCCTTTCACTTTAATTCCAGGCTATCAGCTAATTCCAGACTGAAATCTCTTTTTTAGCCTGTTGCTTTCCAAAGTCATTGTACAAAATCTGATTTCTATTAAAGGATAATTCAGTATTTTATAATGTAGTATCTGCCAAGGATGTGTGTGTGTGATTTTTACTACGACCCCGGTATGAACCATTGGGAGTCCCAGAAGCCGCGCTCCCACTGTGTATTGCAATGAAATAAAGTCCTACAAGACAATGAAGTAGTATTAATATCAAGTAGTCCCAAAGGTTGTTCCTAAAATAACCTAAGATGTGGAAGCATAGAAAGCACAGGGACTTGCGGCCAACAGAAGAAGAACATTTAAGGGGGTGTCTGGTCTGCAAAACCCATTTTCTAACCCGCTATTATGACATTATAAGTTAATAAAGGGGGTTCAGTATTTTGGGTTATTCATCTATTAGGGTGTATTTGCACAGGCAATGTAAGTTGTGTCCAAGATTCTCGAGACACTCCGTCCATGTGGTGTTCAATGTGTAGGACATCGTTTATAACATGCCCTTAGCCAGAGAGAGAGAGAGGAGAGTGACTCAGGAGGACCTAAGGATGCATTCACATGGGCGAGCGCGATATTGGTCTAAAAAACTCACATTCCAAGTTTAGTCATATAAGTAGACAAATATTAGTATGGCTGGTTAGTAAACACCGACTCTTTCAGTCAAATGTGACCTTTATGGGGTGTAGTTAAAGGCTCATGGGCTTGGGTGCAAAAGTTTATCTTGGGGCCTCCCAACTTCTCTTAACCCCTTAACACAAAGACATAACTTGAAGCTCCTGGGACCCAATGCAAAACCTGTAACAGGGCCCCCAACTATAATGCTTTATTCATAGTACTGGGCTCTCTATATGAAGAAGAAAGACCTTGTGGGCACCCTAAAGCTCATGGGCCCGGGTGCAATTGCATCCTCTGCATCCCCTATAGTTACGCCAGTGCTTTATCAACAATATATCTAGTCAGTCATTGGATATGCTTGAAGTGAGCCAAAGCCATAACTGATTGAGATGTCTTCCTGCTGCACCTCAACAGTACCAAATGGTGTGCAGAACATATCTTCTGTTCCCTTAAATATACCGCAAGACTGCAGGGGGCAAAGAAACGCAAAAAGTGTATCACTGAGCAGTGGAAAAACATTGCCTGGTCAGGTGGATCCAGATTTCTGTTGTACCATGCTGATGGGAGGATAAGAATTTCACACAAGCACCATGCATCGATGACCCTTCCTGCCAGATATCAGCAGTTCAAGCCCGTGGAGGTAGAGTAATGGTATGGGAAATGTGTGTATTTTGGAACACCCTGGGTCCTCTGATACCTGTGGATGGACTCCATGACAAACAGCTGCAGTTCTGAAGATCAAAGAAGGTCCAACGTCCTACTAGATGGGTGCTCTAATAAAGGGCCCATTCAGTGTACATGTAGCTTGTGGTAATTAATGTACCAATGAGCTGGTGTTTAAAGGACAACTTCCCAGTGATGGGTATCTACAGATGTTGAGCTGGGAGTTTGGTTCCTAGAATTAACCAATTAAGAAGATGTTTCAGAAGCTTCTCAGGTAGGCACTGTCCTTTCCAAGAAACTATTTTCCACAGGTGGATATCTAGAACTAGAAATCCAGTTTCCAAGTGGGAAGATTTGCTGTCCAAGAAAAAACTGTCCATCGAGGGTGTTCATAGAAGTAGAACTAGGAGTTGGATTCCTTGGTGAGATAATCAAGAGGGGTGGATGAGACAACAAAGTGGGAAAGTCTGTTTCCCAATCTAGCCATGTAGATATCATATTGTCTAGAGGACAGCTTAGAATAGTCCATAGAACTAGAGCTGGGAGTTCGGTTCCTAGATGAAATATACAAAGTGGGGAAAATACATCTGAAATACCAAGACAGTCTTCGTGTACCTTATGTAGATGTCTTACCACACAAACAGATAGGCGCCACTCATCAGAAGATCCCCCTAAAAGTGATCTGCTCAGTGTCAGTCAGCTGAGCATAAAGCACCTTCGCATCCAATACTAGTGAGCAACTTGTAACAAATACAAATAGTAATGAGTAAGTAGATTTGCCGGTTATAAATCCACATAGTATGGTGCATATATGGTGAAGCACAAAAACTAAATCCCATCTAAAATGCAAAACTACCGGAAAAAAGAATTTAACAAACTTATACCCAAAAAGAAAAAAATATAAAAAGGAATTGTGTGCAAAAGAAAATGTGTTCTCCTTCCCTAGAAATCCAATAGGCATAATTATGGGAACTGGGGCATTGTCAGGACATGTTACTTCCACATGATGAACCTCAACCATAAGGGAGGGAGGGGGGATATCACACAGGATGGAGGTAAGTAACTGGGCTGCTTTCCGATAATCTCTTAAGTGCTGCATTTACCATATGCCATACTGCAATATAAAGAGGAAGGTGGGGTAATTATACACGACACCGAGACACATATCAGATCACTCAAACAAAATATTACATCGCGCTAATGGAGCTATAGTAACATGTTATTAGGAAAAAGTTATATGCAGTAATACAAGGAGATATAGGGGAGGCTATATAGAGTAATAGGAGGAGATATAGGGAGAGGATATATGGAGTAATAGGAGGAGGATATATGGAGTAATAGGAGGAGATATAGGGGAGGTTATATGGAGTAATAGGAGAAGATGTAGGGGAGGTTATGTGGAGTAATAGGAGGAGATATAGGAGGAGGATATATGGAGTAATAGGAGGAGATATAGGGAGAGGATATATGGAGTAATAGGAGGAGGATATATGGAGTAATAGGAGGAGATATAGGGGAGGTTATATGCAGTAATAGAAGGAGATATAGAGAAGGTTATATGTAGTAATAGGAGGAGATATAGGGGAGGTTATATGGAGTAATAGGAGGAGATATAGGGGAGGTTATATGGAGTAATAGGAGGAGATATAGGGGAGGTTATATGGAGTAATAGGAGAAGATATAGGGGAGGTTATATGTAGTAATAGGAGGAGATATAGGGGGTTATATGAAGATATAGGAGAGGTTATATGGAGTAATAGGAGGAGATATAGGGGAGGTCATATGGAGTAATAGGAGGAGATATAGGGGAGGTTATATGGAGTAATAGGAGGAGATATAGGGAGAGGATATATGGAGTAATAGGAGGAGATATAGGGGGAGAAAATATGGAGTAATAGGATGAGATATAGGAAGAGGATATATGGATTAATAGGAGGAGATATAGGGGAGGTTATATGGAGTAATAGGAGGAGATATAGGGAGAGGTTATATAGAGTAATAGGAGGAGATATAGGGGAGGTTATATGGAGTAATAGGAGGAGATATAGGGAGAGGTTATATAGAGTAATAGGAGGAGATATAGGGTGTTATATGGGGTAATTGGAGGAGATATAGGGGGAGGTTATATGGAGTAATAGGAGGAGATATAGGGAGAGGTTATATGGAGTAATAGGAGGAGATATAGGGGGAGGTTATATGGAGTAATAGGAGGAGATATAGGGGAGGTTATATGGAGTAATAGGAGGAGATATAGGGTAGGTTATATGGAGTAATAGGAGGAGATATAGGGAGAGGATATATGGAGTAATAGGAGGAGATATAGGGGAGGTTATATGGATTAATAGGAGGAGATATAGGGGAGGTTATATGGAGTAATAGGCTGAGATATAGGGGAGGTTATATGGCGTAATAGGAGGAAATGTAGGGGAGGTCATATGGAGTAATAGGAGGAGATATAGGGGAGGTTATCTGGAGTAATAGGAGGAGATATAGGGAAGGTCATATGGAGTAATAGGAAGTGATACAGGGGAGGTTATATGGAATAATAGGAGGAGATATAGGAGGGGTTATATGCAGTAATAGGAGGAGCATGATGACGGACAGCTTTCTGCCTTTTATAGGGGAGAGAGCTGTCTGTCAATATGTTGCAGGTGGGGGTAGTCTGGCACAAAGCTCCATTCCAACTCAAATCTAAAAGTAATAATTCTGAAATGTTGCAGCGTTTCATTGTAACATATACATGTGGACTAACATGTTTTATGTTTGTCTCGTGCGATTGTATTGTCAGTGTCTTCTATGTAGTATGCATTTGTGATGTGTATTGCACCTTTGCAGCACTGAATGAATTAATGTCTGGGTTATGTCTGGGTTATATCTAAGAAATGTATCTTGTTGTATGTCATGTGACTGTGTAATCTATATGTGTTTGCAAGGTGGAGGCAAGTGTGTGTAGTCTAGTCTGTAGCAGTCTGCAGTCAATGGAGTTTGCAAGAGTGAGTCTGAAAAATACAAGCAAGAGAGAAATCTGCAACTGAGCCACACAGGCACTTCAGAGATTGGCCTGTGTGTGGAGAGAATAGAAGAAGCTGAGCGATTCCCTTCAGGCCTGAGCCTACTCTACCCAGGATGTGCCGGTGGTACCACTAAAGCACCAAGAGAGAGAGAAGGAAAGCACCTAAAGTTTGAGTGTTGACCGGTAGAGAGTAAGAGAGAGAGAGAGTCGCAGAGAGCAGGATCACACAGATAACTGAGACTGTGGATTGTCCGGATTACCCCGAGAATCCTCCCTGTCACACCACTTTCTAGAAGTGTACTTTGTGCTGAGCTACTGTTATCCTGTTGAAGTTAAGTAAATGGACATTACCGACCATTCCTGGTTTTGTTCAGAAAGTTATCTCTGTGTGTGGACCATTTATTACACCTTCAGAATTCACCGAAGAGAATGGAACAGTGGCGTCATGTGTGACAACGAACTTTAAAGGGGTTGTCCCGCGCCGAAACGGGTTTTTTTTTTTTTCAACCCCCCCCCACCCCCCCGGTCGGCGCGAGACAACCCCGATGCAGGGAGGTAAAGGAAGCTTACCGGAGCGCTTACCTTAATCCCCGCGCTCCGGTGACTTCAATACTTACCGCTGAAGATGGCCGCCGGGATCCTCTGTCTTCGTGGACCGCAGCTCTTCTGTGCGGTCCATTGCCGATTCCAGCCTCCTGATTGGCTGGAATCGGCACGTGACGGGGCGGAGCTACACGGAGCCTGCATTCTGCACGAGCGGCTCCATAGAAGATTGCAGAAGACCCGGACTGCGCAAGCGCGGCTAATTTGGCCATCGGAGGGCGAAAATTAGTCGGCACCATGGAGACGAGGACGCCAGCAACGGAGCAGGTAAGTAAAAAACTTTTTATAACTTCTGTATGGCTCATAATTAATGCACAATGTATATTACAAAGTGCATTAATATGGCCATACAGAAGTGTATAGACCCACTTGCTGCCGCGGGACAACCCCTTTAAGGTAACCGCTTGTTACCCTTTTCCTGTGACCTCCCCCAGCAGTAACTTGGATGGGTCTTGAGCTACCCCCAGGGGAGGAGATGGTAGAGCCACCGTGACAGAAATCCTTATCCACTCCGCCATCTCATTGGGTGTAGGCCTGCTCCTCGGACACTGCAGTGCTATGCCTCTCTTGGGTTGATTCTGATCATGCTTGGAGCAGCATGAACCCAGTCAGGGGCGTAGCTAAAGGCTCAGGGGCCCTGATGCAAAACCTATATGGAGAAGAGAAGCCTTATGGGCCCCCTAAGGCTCCTGGGCCCGGGTGCAACTGTATCCTCTGCACCCTCTATAGTTACGCCCCTGAGCCCAGTGACAGGTTCCCTTTAGGAGTGCAGAGGGTCAAATTGAAGATTTCATGCAGTGTTCATCTGACAGCTGCAATAGCCGACATAAGAATACATATGTTAATAAGTAATAAGCCTATAATAAAGACCATTTGAAGAACAGCTGTGGAAGCATCATATTATGTCAGCCTTATCCTCAAGGCCAGGCAGGCGCAAGAACAGAAGCTCCAGAAAGGATATGGTTTATTTTCTTTAAAGTACCTGTCAAACATTAAGACATACCTGTCATTTCAGACTTTTCAGAATAAGCTGCTGTGTGTGTACATGAGGAATCACACTATTTATGGCCATTATTTGACTTATATTTATTACCAGATTTTCCCTCTGCAGGCTCCATAACTAATTGTCATTTTTCCTTGAGCTGGTGGGTGTGGACGAGCTGCTATGATGTTTCCCATACACTGCAAACATAGGGAGGAGGAATTCTTTCTCCCCTTCTCCTAACTAATCTCATACATGGATAAATAGCAGTGACAGCAAGGACATTATACTGCAGTGCTGAACAGTGTAGATTTGATCTCAGTAGCTATAAGACAGTAAAACGCTTACTATTAACTGCAGCATTTTCTCAGTATAGGTCTATCAGCTTCTCTTTCATTCGGCTCCTCCCAGCTCTCCTCTCCATAAGCTGCTATGGGCTGCATGTAATCTGTTCTGTCAGTGAGCTGTTAATCCTTGTCTACTGCGTATAGCAGTTTTTCAGACTGACTGAACAGTAAGGGCTCGGTCACACGAACGTTTTTTTGTCCAATCTGCAGACGAGCTTGCGATCTGCAGATATATAGACCCAATGCATCCCAATAGGAGCAGGCACATGTCCGTTTTTTATGCGGATGTGCGATAAATTATAGGACACAACGATTCGCAGAACGCGCCTATCTGCGTTCTGCGAATTGTTGTATTCTATATATGCGCTCAATGGGGCTATTGAATGACAGCTGAGAGCTGCCTCTGATTGGTCCCTGCGCTCAGCCAATCAGAGGCAGCACTCACTCACCCATTCATGAATTCATGAATGGGTGAGTGAGAGCTGCCTCTGATTGGCTGAGGGCTGTGACCACTCGGAGGCAGCCCATTCAGCAGGCGGGGATTTTAAATCCCCGCCTGCTGAATACTACAGAGAGCAGTTCAGGAGAACTGCCGGCCGGACGCAGCTGAACTCAGGCTGCAGAAAAAAGGTGAGTATACTTTTTTTTTTACACATTTGCAGGATGGTTTTCAGGGAAGGGCTTATATTTTAAGCCCTTCCCCGAAAATTCATACAGTGCTTGCCGGCAGCCCATTGCTTTCAATGGAGCCGGCTGTATTGCCGGCTCCATTGAATTCAATGGGCGAACATCGTTCTCCTCTGCCACAGCTGTAACAGCTGTGGCAGAGGATAGCTGGCAGCACTCCTTTGATCGGGCCCTTTTGCTGAAAACGCTGCTAGGTGCAGATTTTTCAGCAAATCGTCGGCCCCGGTCACGCGATTTGCGGATGCGCATCCGTTATGCGATCCGCAAATCGCAGGAAAAAACGTCCGTGTGACCGAGGCCTAAAGAAGCAATTTTCTCTAATGAGATACAATACAAATTTATTTTTTCTGTACTTTTGATTTATGCAAAATTATTGAAACCACCCCACAAATCCATCATTATGCATTGTATTATAGTAATTCTGGAATCCATACGTGGCGGGACGGGCAGTTCTATCTGTTAATCCACTAATAATGGAGCATTCAAAGCATCTTTAGCCCTCCTCTTGTTTTTTTATATAAACACCTTGAGCGTCACTAGGCATTCATGATGTGATCCAGCGTTAAAGGACAGATGTGGCGATGTTTACGGGAAACAGTAGTCCTGGTTTTCTAATCTTATACAACTAGAACCACTTTAAAAACTTAAAACAAACCTTTGCTGAGGGCCAAAGGCCTTTTAATGTGACATCATGCACTGTGATCTCATGACAAGGAGGTCACTTTGTTCTGCAAGTGACCCATAGTCATAAGATTTTACTAGGGGAAGTCTTGAAATATTAAGTTGCCCAATTTGCATACAAGTGCACGTTTCTTCCTAAATTAAATAAAAACCATGCACACAACCAGTCATTGGCGCTCTATATGAACCTGCTCATCCCTTCATTCCATGCCATAAACATAAATGTGAACATGGGAAAGTGCCAAATGGATACTGTCCTGTCCTAGAAGACTCTTAGAAATGGATATGACTCACCTGGCACCGAGCGGGGACCCGCCAATGAGGAGGGACTGACTGCTTGGCACCTGAAGTCCACGTCTGCTTATCAAATATCGAATTTATCTCCCAGGTCCTCTTTGTCCAGTGGTCCAGGGCAGCAGCAGAGAACAATCCCCAATACCCCAAGGTAAAGGGTGTAAGTCCAAAGGAAGAAAAAATTCTCTTGCGCTCCAAGAAAGTTTTAATATTCTCAATATTTAATATCCCCATGTCAGGGAACTGGGGTCCGGGTACTGGAAGTCCCTAAAAGCTACCCGCAACCCCTGTCCCTATCTACTTGCCCCCCTGGGCTAGGCCCCAGGGCGACAACTGGGCGATGGTCCCTATACTCACTAGGGAAGCGGGGCAGGGGGTCAGACTTACAAACAAATACAGAAACAAACAGACACAGAGGCATGTCAGGAAGTCCGGGTCGGCAACAGGAGAATACGCGGTACAAGGGATCAGGCGAAATCAAAGTCAGGTTCCGAAGCAGAGGGTGACAACGGGAAATCAGATGAGAACAATGCGGGTGTAGCCTGGAGACAAACATACACTGGCAATGCTGGAGAGAAACAGGCATGTTTAAATGCTGTCAGAACTCCCGCCCCAGCAACTGATTGGGGCGGGGAGCCTGCCAGCAGCCAGACCCAGGCAAAAGGCAGCGAGTGCAGATCCCAGACATCCCGCAGCAAGTGCAGATGCTGCTAGTCAGGATGTCATGGCAACGGGGACGGCATCGCCGCATCTCCAGCAACTGACCACCCAGGTGCCACCCCCTGAGCACAGGAGCACGCGCCCGGAGCCAGTGTTCGGGACCCCGATGGCCAGGGGAGGTCACCAAGATCGGAACTCCCCTGCGCCGCACCCGATCAGCTAAGGCAATAGGACCGGTGGTGCGGACGCGGAGACCCCGAGAGCTGCCGGTCCTAACACCCCACAATGGGGGTTTCAAAAAAGAAAAAAACAACAATGAATAAATGGCAACCAGCAGTTGCAGATATGTAACCTGCAACGCGTTTCTGCGCCTAAAGCGCCTTTTTCAAGCCATTGTGGGGATATTATATATTGAGAATATTCAAACTTTCTTATTTCTTCCTTTGGACCTTCATTCCATGCCAGTTATTGTGGAGTCTCCAAGTGTGACGTCTACATTCTGGTCTCTTTTCTGATAGCCTGAACCTATTTGGGTTCTTATTCTCTGTACATTTATTCTGTCTTTGTACCTGAATTCTGACCTCCGCTCACCTGCCTGACTTCCTGTTATCCTGCCATCTTTTAGTCATCCAGGTTCTGATCCTGCTTTTTACCTGACTCTCATTCTTGTAAAACTTTTAGCTCTGATGTTTCTCTCTGACTTCCCAGAACTTCCCCTGGTTTGTTTAATTTCTGTTGCCTGTTCGCTCTACAAACCAGCTGCTAAGTTGGGGATGCATCCTGTAGCAGCAAAGGCTATATCCCTAAAAAAGTGGTTAAAGGGTGAAAACCTGTGGTCCCTAGAAGCTTCTAACCAGAGTAGCCAGTTATGGACATGTGCTTACTGGACAAGATACGTCTTTAACTGACACAATACAGTAATGTGCATGATTATGTGAAGAAGGATAAAACTGCTGTATGAGTTCCCCAGAATTGTTAACTGTGCCATGCATCATAATTATCAGACATCATCATCCAAATGTTGTCTTTTGTAAAAAGTGTAATTGGGCATTACTTGTGTTGGAGTACTCCTTTAAATCTAGAATCGGCAATAAGGCTACTGAGATCTGAGTTATCTAATGCATCATAACTAGTTAATGATCACTAGAGAAAGAACAAGAGACATCAACTATGTGAAGTCACCACTGTGCTCTTTCTGAGGGGCCAGCCCAGTGTTAACTTTATTGATAGCACAAAGTAGAACAAAGAAAGGTATAGTGTCCAATCATGGTGGACAACTCCCTAGAAATAACAAATCATTACAAAGTCTTAGCGCTGATGAATGCATTAATAATGCAGAGACAATGACTAAATATGGTCTCCAGAAAATGCTCAAAACCCCACCACCACCACCCTTACCAAGGACAGCTCAGTCAGGGTTTACGCTGCTTTAAGACCTTCAGACTAAATTGTATTAACCCTGTATAACAAGTGTAACTGAGATCATCGTAATACTTGCACATCTTCCCCCCTTTTGATTACACTTTTAACCCCAAACTAGGTATATCCTATGGGCTAGTCCCACAGGGAAAACTTCAGTGCTTCACCTTCCTTGGGCTAGCCTCTAGGGGGTACTTGTCTTCTTTCTATTCCCCTATTTGAGAACTCCTCTGGGGTAAAGAAAGCTTGAGCGCTGGATGAGGCAGATTATAGTTATCACAGGTAAGCATCTTCACACGGGCGTTCCCTAGGGCGTACAAGTTTGGTAACTGATTTAATTAGTTTCTTACACATTGTAAGCAAATCAGGTATACAAAGCATTAGGCGCTTTCACACTTGTTATTTAAGAAAGTAGGTAGAGAATATTGTCCTACAAAAATAATGCATGTGTGACAGCTAAGGCCCAATGTCCACGTGCGGATTTGATTTGCGGTACCTGAGCGGGAGATCCGCAAAGCAAGCCGCCTAAAGGGATGCATTAGCATCTGCAAAAGAATTTAAAGCATGTCAATTCTTTCCCGGGGTGCAGATCGCATGCGCGGGAGAAAATCGCAGCATGCTCCATTTTTCTGCGGATCCCATACGTCCGAATTCCATTGAAGTCAATGGAGGCCATACGATCCGCGGCACACCTACAGCTGACACTGCAGATGTGCCGCAGACCCCGCGGCAAAACAGGAGATCTGTGCTGGATCCGGAGAGGTGAGAAAATATCCCATAACTGCGGTTGCGCACGGATTCTGTGTGGGATTCCGCACTTAGAATCCGCACATGCCATGGACATGAGGCCTTAGGACTGTGCCTGGTATATGACCAGAGCCATACGGCTATTTGTTAATATTAGACAATTCTTTTTGTAACTTTAGCCTACATAATGCCACAATATAGTGCTACCGGTAGGTTAATACCGCCATATATAGCCCTCATGATATCATTACAGTGCCCAAATATGTAGTATCCAAATAATACTCCCTTAAAGGAACTTCTAAAGCCCCATAAGCAAAGTAATGAGCTCATAGGAGACACAGTGCTGAGCCCGGGGATGCCTCACCTATACTTACCTTCCTCATCGTTCCCTCACTGTCTGCCTACAAAGTCGCTGCCCGGACCCCTTAGGCAAAGAATGAGAGAACCTGTGCTCTTATTATGAGGGTGCACCTAAGTAGTCCATGGCATGGATAAAGCATCGGCTTTGTAGGCGGATAGCAATGGGATGGCCAGATATGAGAGTGACATCCGCGGACTCAGTGCTGTAGTACGGGCTCATAGGAGATGACCGAGTCTCTTCAAACACCCACATAATACTGCCATATAGTTCCCACATAATGCTACAATTACATTCCCCATAATGCCAACACATAATACAAAATAACACGGTATGACTTTAATTTGCTCCCGTTCTCTGGTAAACAGGGTCTAGTTTTCCACCACAGCCGTCATGTATTAGAGACATTTGTGATACATCTTGGGACATTTTAACGGAAATGCCGCAGACACTGCTCCCATTAATGAGTTTTCTTATAGTGCCAAGACTCCTTCCACTAACATCCTCGATACAGAAGCCTCCATGCAGAAAACAGACTTGAAAGGATGTTTGGAAAGGTCAATTAGGAAACTGAATGTGACAATTTGGCATGGCACTATCGTCGCACTCCATCTTTGTACAAGATGAGCGCTGTGAGCGAGATTCCTAATCCAGTCCTTGCAATGCTAATATTTAGACATAGCGTCATCTACCTACTGACCGGCTGTCATCTGCTGCTCGCTTGTACGCAGGACACTTACTCATTGTCTTATGCAACTAAAAATCCCCAAATTTCCGTTCCTGTGAAATCCTAAGTCTACAGAGTATCAGATCGGGTGCTTTCCATCAGACACACACGCTTTGGTCTCATGTGTAGGTGGGATTTATCGTTGCGCTCAAGTTTCTTTCCCTCCTGTAAACACATGCTAGGGTCTGCTCCAGTCCTATAAAGTGAGTCTAAGAGCCCTTCTAAATAAATAAAATCTTGTTATTTTTATAGCGCCAACTTATTCTGCAGCCCTTTTGAGCAATTTAATATTACCCCCCATAAAGCTGAGTACTTATTTTACTGACCTCGGAAGGATGGAAGGCTGAGTTAACCTTGAGCCAGCTACCTGAACCATGCAGGGATTGAACCCACAACCTTCAGGTCGTGAGCGACAGCTTAGGACTGCATTTTTGATGCCTTAGCACAGTGTTCCCCAACTCCAGACCTCAGGGCCCCCAACAGGTCATGTTTTCAGGATCTCCTCAGTGTTGCACAGGTGATGTAATTATTGTCGGTGCCTCAGACATTGCCACAGGTGTTCTTACCATAGGAGATCCTGAAAACATGACCTGTTGGTGGTCCTTGAGGACTGGAGTTGGGGACCCTTGCCTTAGCAGATACCCAACAGTCGTCCCAGTGACATCATTTCTGTGCTGTTACACAGCAACAATCATCGCTCAATGAGTGGATGCGGAGCAGACAGGGATCGTTTCGGCCCGCCTCGATTCACAGTAAACAGGCAGTTGTACATAAGTGATAACTGCCTGTTCACACATGCCGATCTGTCAATCAGTTTTCTGCCTGCAGAAACTGAATGGCGAACAAGAAGCTTTTACACAAATGGTTTTGGCTCGTTCTGCAGCCATCAAAATCACGGACGCAAAGCGGGACGAAATGAAACTATTGATTTCAATGGTTTCGTTTTCACTAGCGGTATTCTCACCGGTTAAAACTCTGTGTGGGAAAGATTGGACAGGACTAGAGATGAGCGAGCGTACTCGGTTCGGGTGTTTTTGCACTTGAGCACCACTTTTTCTGAGTAACTGACTACTCGGACGAAAAGATTCGGGGTGAGTGGGGGGTTGCAGAGGGGAGTGGGAGGGAGGAGAGAGCTCCCCCTGTTCCCCACTGCTACCCCCTGCTCCACCACGCCGCCCCCCGGCGCCCCCCCGAATCTTTTCGTCCGAGTAGTCAGTTACTCGGAAAAAGTGGTGCTCGAGTGCAAAAACACCCGAACCGAGTCCGCTCGCTCATCTCTAGACAGGACCTATCTTCCCGCTTTGCTTTTCAAACTCGCACGCTATAGCTCGGAGTTTGAATGGCCCGGGGGGAAAAAAGCCAGTTTATGTGCAACTACCCTCCATAGCGGCAAGCGTAGTTGCGCATACACCCATCTGTTAAAGCCCTTACACTGAATGATAGTTCAGATTCCCACGGCATACAGGACTCCGGACTTTACCGGCCAGTGTAAAAGGGGGCAAAAACACATGGGCGCATGTGCAACTACAGTTTGTTCTTGTTTTTTTTCAAGGGCTGTTCAAACTCTGTGCCATAGCATGAGTTTAAAAAAACCTGCGGGAAGATATGGCTGATTTAATGGAGGGAGGCAACAAGGTAAAAATTCCTGTGGTCCTTACATAAAACTCACTTGGTCCTCAAAGGGTTAATTCGCTTAGGATAGCATTACACACGCAAGCATATTCCCTAAGGCAAGAGATCATAGTGATAGCTGGAAGTGGAAAATGGATCAGATCTGCATGACCTTTTCTTCTATAGATGGCATTCATAAGATGCTGGTTTATATTAAGCCAAAGCTGGGGATACTTCCAAAAAGAGGAGAAAGCAGAAACTTTTAGTCAAAGCAGTATTCCCATTTCAGCTTTTCATAGTTGCGAGGGAATACCTCTGCTATGGGCTACCCGGCAGGAACCTACCGATTCTTTCTGACTGGAGCTTCTGGGTTTTCCCATCTTGGCCATGAAAAGCTGATATGAGAATAATCCTTTAACCTTCTTCACTCTGTAACCTGTTCTCACATAGAAGGAGTGAGTTTCCATGTAGCAATCCTATTCTTATGGAGATGTCATCGATCGCTCGCGATCAAGAGCAGAAGGGCAGTTTCAAACTAAAGCCATGCTGCTGTTTAATGGCAAAGATCAGAGAAAGCTCCCATCTCCGGTCTGCTCCTTAGTGGCATACTGGAAGGAATCGTCATTGAGTCCAGGATCCATATAAGGACGCTATATCTGCCTCTTAGCATATCCGTTACTAAAGGGAAGCTGCCTTCCAATAGATGGCGCTGAAGAGGCATTAAACCATCTCCCATTTACATACCAAATTTCCCAGAGGAGCATTGTATGGCTTATGAGGATGAGTTCACATACAGGGGAATTGCTGCGGAATGTGTGCTGGAATTCTGCAACAATGTACAGCACAATGTAAGCGGATGGGGTTTCTCTGACCGCTAGAAATGCACAACAGCAAATATTGCAGCAAAAAGACATCTAACTGATAAAGGTACTACTCCTCAAGTACTGACAATTAAAAGTCAGAGTTGGTTCCTTTTTATTAAAGGAATCAAATAAAACTACGAGTTTCAACCCCAGCCTGAGGAACCTGAAGAAGATCCCATTCTGGGGTTGAAACGTGTAGTTTTATGGGATTTTCTTGTTTATGCTAATATTTTTTTTTAAATTGGAAACAACTCTGATATTTTAATTGTCACTACTTGTACTTTAATTGTCTCTAGTTTCCTAACTGAGACTTGCAACTTCCCTTTCTGTCAGACCATCACATTTGTGGCTTTGAGATGTTCGTATGTAGTTGTGAAACGAAAAAAAAAAAAAAGGTTTAGTATGGTGTTAGCCAGTAGAGCCATGTGTGATTGTTCTCAGGGAGAGAAAGCAAGTAATCTTGGATGTATGATACCTCTTAATGGCTAACAAAAATACATGATGTTACAGCAAGCTTTCGGGGATATCTCGCCCCTCCGTCAGACTGTGAATAAAGCTGGTTTGGATGGCACATAATTATAACATACAGATGCAGAGGGGAGGAGAACACATTCCTCTTGATCTAAATAAATGTTCACACACAGAAATTTGAGACTGTTTTGCACTCAAAACTTAAAACAACAGACAAACTAAGCTGCGACATACATCGTAAATCAGTCCACTGAGCTCAGGACAGTTTTATAATGTGTCTTATCTCTCCTTCAACCTGCACATGGAAGGAGATGCAACACTACCTTGTGGATGGTAACATTATTACAAGTCAAGTTCAGAATTTTTATGAAGTTTTAAAGAAAGAAAGAAAAAGAATTATGATTGGGAAGAGGACATCCCTCTTGACCTGCTTCAGACCTTTCATATTTTCCACTTATGCAAGAAGCCTGGGCTGAGGTTCATTCCATTCCTGAGGGTATCAAACATGACCATAAATTTGTACTCCCAAATTCTTCTGTGACACTGCAACTTGAAATTGCCCTTCAGTATAATAACTCTCATCTGCTCTATACTGTGTCCCTGACCACAAAAATGTTTTGCCACAGGTAGTTATGCACATTCTGGCACAACTTTGTCATCTGAGTGCATTGACTATTACACTTTACACCGTTTTGTTTCTGAACTTGCTGCTCCAGGGCACGCTTGTTCCTCCCTTCCCTTTTTGTAGTGCTTTTTGCCAAGTTTCTTTGATAGGGGAAAATAATCCAAATCTGTAGCATACTCTACATACACTGGACCCCCTATCAGTAGAATTTATCATTTCTTCTTAGCATATCGTAAGGCATGCCACCTTGAGGTCGCAGCCATAGTATGTGACAGGAACTGCACCCTAGTGGATATAAGGTGTCAACAATCGAACTCGGGGCCTCCTGTACTCCTGCCATTTGGTCTCCCTGTAGAGCTATCTAGTCCTCTGCATGACTCCTTGATCCCAGTTATCCAGATCCTGACTCCTAGTCCTGACTCTGCCCCTGTCTCTGATTAGGCTTGCTATATAAACCTGGCCCTGACACTCCTTGCTTGCATGATTATTCTGCTCCACAGCATTTAGTCAGGCTCCACTTCTGCCTGCTCCTCTACTATTGTTACAAGACCTCACATTAATGACTTCTGTCTTCCCTTCTGACTACACTACCTGCCTCATCCATTTGTGCTGCAAACCGAGACTTCATGTTGCTGACTCCTGGCTCTTCCCTGACTACTCTCCAGACCTGCGGCTGCTACACCTGAGGCTCCATCCTATTGCCTGAACCACTACATATAGGTTATGCTGCTGCACACAAGCCATCCATCATGAAGCACAATGTATGGTCCGGCTACAGTGGTGGAAGGAACATCGTTATTGGATAGTTGAGCAATGGAAGAAAATTTTATGGAGTGACGAATCACGCTCCATCTTCAAATCAGATGAGGTACCTGGGTATGGAGGACACCCAGGAACTTCTTCAGCTTGAGTGTGTTGTGCCAACAAGTTAAATACGGCGGTGGGTCTGTTAATGGTCTGGGGAAGTTTTATGTGGCATGGTCTCAGTCCGTTGGTTGTAGTGACAAGAACTATTAACACTGAGGTGTACCCTGACCTTCTAGACAATAATGTGCATCCGACAATGTGGCAATACTCTGGGAATGGTCAGCTATCTGTAGATGGGTACCTTTAACTTATGGAGAAGATTCTGGTTTGGATTATATCCTTAGTCATGTTGTAAGGCCTGTTAAAATGTTGGCTATTGACTTGTAAGGAAGCCATCTTCCAATAGGTGGCACTGCAGAGACATTACACCATCTCCTATTTGCATACCTTATTTCCCAGAGGAGCCTTGCATGGCCTAGAAGTCTCATAAAACCAACTTGGTGCTCTCCACAATGAGCTACAGTACCCCTCCTGATAAAGTATATTTTCTTTTTATACAAATATGATTTATTAAATATTATCTGGAAGACAACACTGATGGCAGTCGGTGAACGAAAAGAAAAAAAATTTTCAGGGCCTGAAGGACAAAACTAGTTTGGTCGTGTAGGGGTTAAGATTTAATGGAAAAACTGCAGCAAGCAAACTGTAGCCCAGTACTGGTAAAGGTTTTATACACGAAACCATTTAGTTTTGTGATTTACTGACACTATGACAGCGCTCCGGGGGCTTCTTTGTGAATTGTTCCCATTCTGGCACACTGCTGGCAGCACCGATGAAGCCAACGCTGACAAATGAATAGAATTCCTCTGTTGCATAGCGTAATGTAAAGCTTTTAAGCAGCCGCCTGGCTCTGGGGGTATTCATTCAGGGAGGCCGAAGGCACGGAATTGTCTTGTTGGTATTCAGCTGTGAGTGGTCTATGTTTACAGATGGAGCCGGCTAGGTCATGACTGGCAAACACGCCGTGGACTGGTAATGGTCATGTGGCATTCCTTGTGCCGGTGATGTGCTCGGAGGAGATTCATCACACTTCTGTATTGTTGTTGTGAGCTTTATGACACATGTTGTTGTTCACTTCCTTCTGTGAGTTTTGTTTTTAGGATTTCTCAGTAGGGGCGGGATTTTAGTTTTTTTGATTATTTCTGGGGCAAATCTACCGCTGAACATGTAACAGGGCCGCGTATTACGGTAGGTTGTTACCGTGTTTCCCCGAAAATAAGACAGTGTCTTATATTAATTTTTGTTCAAAAAGGTTTAACTTTTTCACATGTATAGCTGCCCGGACACTATTTAAATTGACTTTTTTAATTAACTGTTAGCAGGGCTTAATTTTGGAGTAGGGCTTATATTTCAAGCATCCTCAAAAAGCCTGAACAATCATTTTGCATCCTCAAAAATTCTGGAAAATCATGCTATGTCTTATTTTCAGGGTATGTCTTATTTTCAGGGAAACAGGGTATTAGTGTAGCAATAGAGGGAGGGGACTTTTTCTTCTCCTTCACACGGGCGTATTTGTGCGCGCAATACGCAGAGAATAGAGCCCATTGGTATTGATGGGTCCACTCTCATTTCCATTTTTTGCACACATGCAAACAAAATAGGTCCTACTCTATTTTGTGTGCACTTGCGCACCAAAGGTCCCCATAGAAGTCTATAGGAGGTGCACAAATGCACACGCGATGCAAACATAAATGCGCAATACACTGTGCATTTTCTTGAAAAATGAACACATCTGGACCTCATTATGCTAAATAGTAATTTAAATCAGGCCCTGCATGTGCACAAAGTACAGTACAAAGCACAGACGCCTGCATATCAATCGCATTCATAGCGCAATATATGTATAGTATATGCGCCTACGCTCATGTGAAGGAACCCTATAGATGACGCTTTACAGAAATCACTAGAACAAGCTTTATGCAGACACTGAAAATGCAGGGAGTGCTGAGAGATTGTACCTCTGCAGAATTATGGATGCAGCTCTGAAGCATTATGCAAGCTGTAACTCGGGATCAGTACAAGATAAGTGATGTAACGTGTGTACAAAGTCCCTCGACGTTCATGTAGATTAATTCTCTATGTAAAGTGTTAATTTTGGCATCTGCAGAGTGTAAGGTGGGGCAAATATTTAATTTCAAGTGACAGCTTTATTGCTGTGTTCTTTTGCCCTGCACACAGGGGCAGATATACTGCCTGAGCAGCTGATTTGGCTACACAGGGTGGAAGGGAGCACCGGGTTGCCAGATTCAGCATGGCAGCTGGGCCCCACCTCCATGTGCAGTGGTCCCCGCTGACTTCTGGGTAGCACAGTTCAAGCACACATGATCGATGCAGCCAGTCCACTATCGCACCAATGCGGAGTCTGGGTATTGCCTGCAGTAATCACGCACACTTGTCCGTGATGGCAGTAGCCGGAAGTCAGCGGGGGACTGCAGCAGTGAGGTGGTGAGTATAGGTGTTTTTTATATAAGGGGCATTACTACTGAAGAGGAACATAAAGGGCATTATTACAGACTGATAGTAGTACTGTAGTAGTATGTTAGGCTGAAGGAAGACAATGTCCATCTAGTTCAGCCTGTTTCCAACCCCCCTTGTTGATCCAGAGGAAGGCAAAAAATCCCAATGAGGCTGAAGCCAATTAGTCGATTTGGCAGTCAGAATAATCCCTCGATCAACTCCAAGACCGGATGACATTAGTCACTGAGTGGGGGCAAAAGGGGGCATTATTACTGAGTGGGGGCACTAAAGGTAGCACTTACAGGGAGCATAAAAAGGGGATACAATTACTGTGTGGGCTTCCTCAGATGGCATCATTACTATCTGGGGCACTATGGATAAGGGGGGCCTGTGTAGAGATATGGGAAGGAGAGGTATCTTGCTGAGGAGTCAAAGATGTCTGTGTGTAAAATTCTACAGCGACAGTTCTCCTACAGGACATTTAGATTCACAAAACCCTGTAAGGATCAAGAGTACATGGGAGGCAAATAGAGGCCCTTTTGAGGAATCACAATTTTGCAGATGACTCCCAAACCATCTTTTGGGTGAGTCACAGATTGTCACAGTTATATTTACTGCTTAGAGTAAGGAACACTTCTCTTTGTATGTGTTGTAAAACTTAAACCGCAGGGGCTAATACATGGGAAGTGGTGTTGCCCAAAGTTAAATAGATACTGGACCAAGGATCACTCTTTAACCCCTTAACGCCACAGAACACAAGTTTATGTCCTAGCTGAGAGGCACTTAACGCAACAGGACATAAACTTACATCCAAACGTGAGCCCGCGCCATCCTGCAGCTGGAGCCAGCTATCAGTCAGCATTGATCCCCACTCTTGATTCCTTACATGCTGCAGTCAATGAACATCATGGCATGTAAAGAGTTCACACAGGGAGTGCTCTCCCTCTGTGATGTCATCAGCACTCCATGATGTAATCACAGAAGGCCAATGGGTTGTCATTGCCTGTGATCGCTATTGGGAGAGATAATACATTGTAGTCCAGAAGTACTACAATACATTATCATAGTGATCATAGCTTTTCTGGTTCAAGCCCCCTACACGGACATTAAACATGTAAAGAAAAAATAAAAATAGTGTAAAAAAATCCATTCTTTGTGCACTTTCCCCTGTTTTTATAAAAAAAATGTAAAGATTTTTTAAAATCCCACATATATCATATTGGTATAATTGTATCCATAGCAACCTGTATAGTTAATTGAACACACGTCAAAAAATGTAAAAAAAACACCTATAAAACTGGATGCAAAATGCTTATTTTGTTCATTTTGCCTCCCAAAAAACCGCAATAAAAGTGATCAAAAAAGGCTTATGTACCCAAAAAAACTACAGCTCGTTATGCAAAAAACAAGCCCTCACAGAGCTCCGTCAATGGAAAAAAAGTAATAATTTTGGTATTGTCGTAATTGTACCGGCCCGCAGAAAAAAATGATCATGTGATTTATGTAAAAAAAAAGAATGGCAGAATTACAGAGTTTATTTTTTTCTTGTTTAAAAATGATAAAAATCTTAATAAAAATCATGTAATCTAAAAATAAAATTCTACAGAGACAAGTTGTGTCCTGGAGAAGTTGTCATAATGGTCTGGGCTGGATGGAAAAGACAGGAAAGCTGAAAGACTCTAGACAAAAGGGACGTCACCTGTTATCACTGGAAGTAGCAGTACTGCAATCACTTATACAGTCTGCAGAGTGCCTATATATAATTGAGATCTACTGTTATATGGGCACTATATGAGGGTAATACTGGTCTTTGAATAGTGGGTTTTTCAGTAACATTATGGTGATATTATGTGTTTACCGTCTGGGGATATTATATGGCCCCCATGAAGCAGGTGGGTGGTATGTGGGATGGTGTAGTGGTGAGAGACGGAGGCGGGAATGAACTATAGCGAAAGAAGGTTATCTGATTTCACTCCATAGGAGGGCACTGGCACTGGCACTACTTAAAAGTTCCATCAAACTTCACACAGTGTTACAGTCTTATCTTGTTGGTGGGAGGTACGACCTTGACTGACTAGCTGCCAGGGCCAGAAAGCATCACCGTTGACCACTTGTGCTGCTTCTCGTCACAGGTTCAATTCAGCTTTCTACTCTAGACATCTCCACTGCACTCTGAGTCCCTCTGGTTGGTATTCCATCTTCGGGCCCTGGGCATAAAGGCCCTTTTGATCCTCCTGGCTGCTCATGGGGACACAGACACTCACGCTGCCCTCTGACCACCGGCCTGCACCACTTCACCAGCTCTGCTTTCTGGGTCTCTTGTCTGCTGTTGCTGTTTCACTGGCTGATGCATCCCTCTCCAGTCGGTGCTGCGTCACACACAGTTGTGACGCAGCTCACGCTTCTTTATAAGCTGTTTGAGGCACCTTGAACATACTTGGAGGTTTGGGAGGAGGAGGAGGCTTAGTCCTGTCCACTATGCCTATCATGAAGCAGGATCTTTCCATAGGTGACATATTAGCCGCATTATCGCTAACATTAGGGGGAGACGAAGCCTCCTTTATAGCACTTCACAGCGCTTATAATATTCAGCACAGTGCTGTAAGCACTTTATTACCCTTCTGCTCCCTTCTGCCTCACTACCAGGGAAGCGGGGGCTCTTCATTGTTCTCCCTGTCCCTCTCCCGTCCTCATCTGGGACTGGAGTGGGCGGGGCTTAAGTCTGGCAACGCATGGAGTACCCTGACAAAGCGGCACAGCTGGTGCAAACTGTAAGGGGGACTATGGGGCAGCGCTTCCCCCTTACACTCATATAGTGTTATTATAGGTAATTTTGATCTTTATAGTGGTTTTTATCCAGCAACAGTATGGCAATATTATTCCATCACTTTATGGTGGTCATATGTGATCATGGTGTGATGGTACAGTATTATATGGCCCTTATATAGTGTTATCTTTGCTAGTATTAGTCTTGGTATAGTGGTTTTTGTTCAGTGATGTATGGAGGTAATATGAGTGGTGATAATATTTGTACCTTTGTATACATCATGTGATGTAATTTTGGGGTCAGTTCCTGTCTAATAGGATGAAGTACCAGCATAGACCCAGGAAGATTCTGATGCAGGTATGTGCATCGTGATGCTAGAACGCTGAGCCAAAACTCTGATAGAACGGACATAAAGGTTGTGATTTAGAGCCGAGGGGCTGCAGGCGGATACTTTGTATGAGCTCCCTGACAAACTTGTGGTTTGACTATGTAGCGTAATTGTTAAGCCTGGGCTTACTCATCGGGGGACTGTCAATGAGCTGGAGGGGCTTGTCCATCATGGAGAGTGTTGGTGGGCTGGGAAAAGTATGATGAGAAGCCTATGGAAACGCGGTATGGGGGTCACCTAGTATGCTGTTAAGAGATCCATAGGTGAGAGGTGACATCATGGAGTCATCTAGTAAGCATGGATGACATCACTGAGGAGCAGACAGTGAACTGATGGAGAGAATTGTTGCGGCTGTAGAATAGTTGGCTAAATTTGTCCTCGGCCGTGGGAAGGGACAGCTTGTGACATTCTGAGCGTGCTGCCAGCCTTGGGAGGAATCAGGTCGGGGGAGAGACGTGGAGAGGTGGCCAAGCATGTCTGCAGCTCTGTCTGTTATAGTCTATGGGAGTTGGGAAATGCTGAAGAGCGGAGAAGGGAAACCCAATTTTCTTAATAAGTGGTAGTCCTGGAAGAGAAGCCCGCGCCTATCAGATATTTATAGTATCTACTTTGGGAGCAATATATCTAATCTGACAATGTGGTGCTTGGAGCAGGAAAAGTTGTGCACCCCCACTGTAGGCCAATATACTTCAACCTCTGGCTTTCGAGCTGTGGTGAAACTCCAACTGTTGTCTCCAGCCAGTGGTTCATTATCTGCAGTGAAACCAGCAACACAGGTAACCTTTCCTTCACCTGGGAACAAGGGTGTATGTACCATAGAGGCAGATCCTGCAGCTGCTATTAGGCGTTTGGAGGGGGGAGGTCTGATTGCACCTTCTTTTTGCCTCTCAGGTACCCTGGCTAAGGTGTGAGGCTTGTTTGCGCCCCCAAAACTCTTACTACTGGAGAAAACTACAAGAGATCATCCTCCACGTCTAGATGAAAGAAAGTTTCTACACCAACATAGAAGGGGTTCTTTACTGTAAAAGCAATGAGACTATGGAACTGCAGCTACTACATGCAGAGTCCAGAAGTTGTAGTAGCCCTTGTTTCTTGGTCTTTGAAGGGACTCTTAAAGGACTGTCACATAAAAGCAGGTGAGATTTAAGGGACCCTTGTGCAGGCTTTGCATAGAAGGGAGGGCAGGAACTGATGAAAATACACTACCACAGTTAAGGCCCTTTTACACAGGACAACCCATTGGGCAAAGATACCCAACAAGTCATCCCAGAGATAATTGTTCCTGTACTTTTACTGGAGGTGCAGCGGGTTGGGGATCGTTCCAGCCCACCCCCTTCCATTCACAGTAAACAGGCAGTGGTCCAGTGATAAATGACTGCCTGTATACGTGGGCCGATCCATCGCTCAGTTTTTTGCATGCAGAAACTGAATGACGAACAAGAAAGAAGTGAATGAATCCTCGTTTGACATTCCGCCAGGGCATTTGCACAAAACGATTTATTGGCCCGGGGTAAAAGTGACTTTTAGTTTTGGCTAGTACACAGAGCTAATGACCCTTTACCTTGTACCCTTGTCACTGTCAGCAGCTTAGCTTGTGGTGCGGTTTACTCTTACATGATCTCATGCAGCTTCAAATTGTCCTTCCACAAAGCTAAGGCGAGAGGCTTGTTGGTGCCCCCTAAATACTACTGGAGAAAAACTACTAGGAAGCATCCTCCATGTCTAGAGGAAAGAAAGTTTCTACACGGACACAGAAGGAGGTTCTGTACTGTAAGAGCAGTGAGACTATGGAACTCTCTGCCTGAGGACGTGGTGATGGTGAACTCAATAAAATAGTACAAGAGAAGCCTGGACGCCTTTCTTGAGCATTATGTAGTGGCCAAAAGTCTACATATCTGGCCCCTCCATAATAGTCATACATGTCATGTCTTCAGTGTGGATGCACTGTGCAAATTGTCTCGTCTCTACTTATGTGTATTCCACAGCTGCAGCATGTAAGAGGTTAATGTCTGTGATTGTCTGGGATATGTCTGGAAAATGTAATAAACTGTCTTGTCACGTGATGTTGCCCTATATATGTATTTGCAAGAGGTGTACAAAGGGCTTCTGTTCTTGCTGTCAGTTCTTCTGGGTTCCTTGAAAGAGAGTGCCGGCCACATTGGGGTACCTTCAACCCTCATATGGTGAATAATGGAAGCAGAGGAGAAGTATCCTGATGTCTCCATCCCAGGACCCCTACCTTGAGAGCGAGTAAAAGAAGGAGCCGCCATGCAGTGTTCAAGCTACTAACCGCAAGTGAGTGTCAGTGGAGTGTTGTGTCCACCTCTGGTGTGTGCGTGTGTCCAGGAATGGATTCATACAGATAACATAGACTGTAGGCCCGGTTTCATCCTGTGTCCCGGATTGTGTGTGTCCAGGAGCGGAGTCATATATATAACTAGGACTGTAGGCCCGGTGTCATCCTGTGTCCCGGAGTGTGTGTGTCCAGGAGTGGAGTCATACAGATAACTTAGACTGTAGGCCCGGTGTCATCCTGTGTCCCGGAGCGTGTGTGTCTAGGAGTGGAGTCATACAGATAACCTAGACTGTAGGCCCGGTGTCATCCTGTGTCCCGGAGCGTGTGTGTCCAGGAGCGGAGTCATACAGATAACCTAGACTGTAGGCCCGTTGTCACCCTGTGTCCTAAAGCGTGTGTGTCCAGGAGCGGAGTCATACAGATAACTAGGACTTTAGGCCCATTGTCATCCTGTGTTCTCCTCCCTGACCTTTTCTGAACTGTTCTTCATGCACTGGTGTATGAAGTTTACATTGGAGAAGTAAAGTTCCAGTCACTGCCCGTTCTCAGTGATTGAGGTATTCAAATAAAACTGTGTGTGGACTCTATTATTTTTCCCGCCGGACAACAAACGGTTTGAAGGAACGGTGGTGTCACGAGTGACAACTTCTCAAGTCCACTACACTACTATACAGGTAACCGCTGTCCCAGTGTTGCCTTGAAGAGGCCTAACGGTGCCTTGGCTGAGGTTACACACGTCCCTCTGGGGAGGGGTTTGGTAGAGCCACCGTGACAATTGCCATCTCTACCCCTGCCATCTCCTCAGTGTGGGCCATGTGTCTTGGTTGCTGCAGGACACTACAATTACAATATTACATGTTAGATTACTACAGAAGGGTCGGTGATCCGGGGATTTTTCTGACTGCCAGATTGGATTCGGTAAGGATTTTTTTCCATAAATGAGGAAAATTAGCTTCTACCTCATTGGTGGTATTTTGCTTTCCTCTGGATCAACCATGGTAGGAGAAGGAATAGACTGAACTTAATGGATAGATGTCTATTTTAAGCGTGAAAATTGTTACAACTCACAGCATGCACAAAAACTATTATAATTCGGGTCATGATTGCCCAAGGGTGATTTGGTTATTTGCCTCCCTCTAGTCTAGGCTAATGGTTTCACACCTGAGGATCTCCAGCTGCTGAGAACTGTAGTCTCCCCCCAGAGGGAATGCTGTAGGTTAGAGATGACTGCCCTAGGATAAGGCATATAGTTATATCGAATACGGGAGAATCTTCAGAGCATTTGTCGTTCTCTCAACCTGATTAACTATGAAAACAGAACAACCACATGAGAACTCTGTGCCCGAGGCGTCCGATGTAGACTGAATACAGGACTACAACCAGTCATGTGATGAACTATCTCAACAGGCGCCTTACAGGTCAACAGAACTTCCTGAGACGTCTCCTCTGTCATCATGTGGTAACAATAAGATGAGAAACAACGCCAAGGTTACTATGAAGAGCAGTACATATCATATCACTATCTGCAGAACGGAAAATGAAATAGACTTCTATCTATCTATCTTTCTATCCATCTATCTATCTATCTCCTATCTATCTCATATCTATCTATCTATCTCATATCTATCTATCTATCTATCTATCTCATATCTATCTATCTACCTATTTATCTATCTCATATCTATCTATCTACCTATCTATCTATCTATCTATCTATCTATCTCATATCTATCTATCTATCTCATATCTATCTATCTATCTACCTATTTATCTATCTCATATCTATCTATCTATCTACCTATCTATCTATCTATCTGTCTATCTCCTATCTATCTATCTCATATCTATCTATCTATCTACCTATCTATCTATCTATCTCATATCTATCTATCTATCTATTTCATATCTATCTATCTACCTATTTATCTATCTCATATCTATCTATCTATCTCATATCAATCTATCTATTTATGTATCTAACTATCTCATATCTATCTATCTATCCAATATCTATCTCTCTCTCATGTCTACCTATTCATCTCCTATCTATCTATTTATCATCTATCTATCTCATATCTTTCTATCTATCCATCTCACATCTATCAGTCTTATATCTATCTCTCATATTTATTTATCTATATATCTATCTTATATCTAGCTATCGCTCTCTCATATCTATCTATTAATCTATCTATGTATCTCATATCTATCTATTTATCTATCTCATATCTATCTTCTATCTATCTATCTATCTATCTATCTATCTATCTATCTATCTATCTCATATCTATCTATCTATCTCCTATCTATCTATATATCTATCTATCAATCATCTATCTATCTCATATCTATCTATCTATCTATTATCTATCTATCTATCAATCATCTATCTATCTATCTCATATCTATCTATCTATCAATCATCTATCTATATATCTATCTATCTCATATCTATCTATCTATCAATCATCTATCTATATATCTATCTATCTCATATCTATCTATCTATCTATCTATCTATCTCATATCTATCTATCTATCTATCTCATATCTATCTATCTATCTATCTATCTCATATCTATCTATCTATCTATCTATCTATCTATCTATCTATCTATCTCATATCTATCTATCTATCTCTCTCTCTCATATCTATCTATCTATCTCATATCTATCTATCTATCTATCTATCTCCTATCTATCTATCTATCTATCTATCTATCTATCTATCTCATATCTATCTATCTATCTATCTATCTATCTATCTATCTATCTATCTATCTATCTATCTCATATCTATCTATCTATCTCTCTCATATCTATCTATCTATCTCATATCTATCTATCTCTCTCTCTCATAACTCATATCTATCTGTTACTGGGGTACACATGTAGGGGCACTATTACTGAGGGACATATACGAAGGCACATGTGAGGTCACTGTTTCTGAGGGGCACATGTTAGGGCGCTATTACTGAGGGGCACATGTGGGGGCACTATCACCAAGTGGGGGCATACAGGGGTATTATTATTATGGAGGGAGGACATGCAGCAACATCATTACTAAGGGGTTCTATTACTATGAGACGGACACTGAGAGGCACCATTACTATAATGTGACACAAAGAACATGGCTTAGCAAAAAAAGGGGTGTATCCCATTGGAAAAGCGCATAGTGTGCTGCAAAGATTGTCCCTCTTTTCATTGTTCAAAACGTGGAAGGCATGCCCCTCAGGTGCAGCTACTGTATACCGAGTCCAGAAGTGGCAGTAGCCCTTGTTTCGTGGTCCTTGAAAGGACTCTTAAAGGACTGTCACATAATAGCAGGTGAGATTTAAGGGACCCTTGTGCAGACTTTGTATGGAAGGGGGGGCAGGAACTGCCGAAAATACACTACCACAGTTAAGGTCCTTTTACACGGGACGACCGGTTGGGCGCAGATACCCAACAAGTCATCCCAGAGATAATTGTTCCTGTACTTCTGCTAGTGACTGGAGGTGCAGCGGGTCGGGGATCGTTCCGGCTCACCTCCATTCACAGTCAGCAGACAGTCGTCCAGCGATGAATGACTGCCTGTATACGCGGGCCGATCCGTCGCTCAGTTTTCTGCGTGCAGAAACTGAACGACGAACGAGAAAGAAGCGAACAATCCCCGTTTGGCGTTCCGTCGGTGCATGCATTTACATGGAACGATTTATTGGCCCGCGTAGAAGGCCCTTTAGCTTTGGCTAATACACAGAGCTGATGACCCTTTACCTTGTACTCTTGTCACTGTCAGCAGGTTACCTTGTGGTGCGGTTTACCCTTACATGATCTCATGCAGCTTCAAATTCTCCTTCCTCAATGCAAGGGAAAAACTTGCTTAGAACAGATCCAAGAAAAGAAAAAAAAATCAGCGGGACCCTCCCCCATATAGCAGCTGCCTTGTCGAAATTGCAGTTTCCATAATTAGTTAGATAGTAAAGAATAGTCACTGTGTGCCTACAAAGAGTGGGGGGAGGCAAGCGGTGAATGAGAGCGAGGGAGGAGACAGTCAGAAAGAGGGAGTTCTAGAACTCAATAGTCTCTGTCCTCTGCTATCTTCTGACCAAAACGACACTTTTTGCTATATGGCATTGCTAGTTTATTCTTTCCCCAATTCCCACTCCCTCCTTTATTAAGTTCTGCCCGCCTTCCTCACTTTACCCCCCTTCTTGTTCGCAGAAAATCCCAGAGCCAAAGTAGAGGAAAACATCTGGATTTTGTTTTTCAAGGAGAAGAGGGGGAAGGAGTGAGAAAGCGAGTGAGAAGAGAGAATACGGGACAGAATCATGGGTGTAGTGAGCACACCCCGAAAACCCCCCACTTTGGCGAGTTGCAAGTGGGAGAGGGAAAGTTGACAACTTTCTAAGATGCTAACTTGGAGCAGACTAGGATATATTAGACAGCCCAGGAGATCAGTCGACCTGTTCAGATTCACAGCATCATGTCATCGGGCTGAAGATCCCTTCTTTGGATGCACTTATTTCTTTCTGTGGATTTAACAAGTTCTGAAGATTTGGGTTGTGGTTCTGCACATCCGAAACTTTATCAACTGTTGAATGTCAACCAAGGAAGAAAACCTAAAAAAGGTAAGGAGTCAGTGAGGGAGCTACAACAGGTGTAAACTATACTATTACATTGTATTACTGCTGCTGAATCGACCTAGGTACTGCAGAGTCAAGATATGCAGGGATAGACACAGATGCAAAGAGCATTCGGTCAATGGAACAAAGGTGGTAGGTGGTATATCACATATGCTATGCTGTGGAGAGATTAATAATGAAAGATTAGTCATGTCAGTATGTATAAAAAAGACTGTCAACCCATTGTATATAGTTTCATGCATGTTATAAATAGGGGGTTGTCTATTCGGGACATAGAGGGGCTCTAGCTCTGATGGACTCTGGTGATAACCATAGTTTTCAAGTAATACTTAAGTTATTGCTGAGTAAATTACTTAGGACCTTCCATGATCTCCTCATCATTGGAAGGACCCTTGCTTGACCACTCGGGACAAAGAGTCTTTTGAGCTCATGGACACTTCCCGTTCATACAGACAACTCATTGGTTTCAGTGCCATATAATATATTATTTTCTGCTAGCTAAATTAGTTTTTAGAACCCCCAGTGACCACCTTTCTTTGGAGGACCCCTTACTTTTCCATTTGGGACAGAGAATTTTTCTATACGATGGACTTTTCTCGTCTTTGTGCCATAGAAACGGCACATTGATTTTGTTGGGTGCTATGTAATACTCATTTTATGCTAGGTCAATTATTATTTAGGACCCCTAGTGACCACGGTTTCATTGGAGGACGCCTTACTTGTAAATTTGGGATGAAGAAAGTCTTTTGATCTGATGGACTCTGATGCTCGTTCATGTGTTATACAGACAACTAATTAATTTGCTGGGTGCGATATAATATTTGCTGCTAGGTCAATTATTTTTTGAGACCTCTGTTGACTGCTTCATAATTGGAGGACCTCTTCTCCATTTTGACTCTGGTGGTCTTCCATGTATGACACAGCCAGCTTGTAGATATTGGTAGGTGTGATTCTTACTATTCTGCTGGGAAAATGATGACTTAGAACCTCCAAGGATCACTTTATTGTTGGAGAACCCCTTACTTGGAGAGGCTTTCACTCTGGTGGATCCAACATACCCATGCATTACACAGGCAGCTCATTGATTTGGTTGGGTGCCATATAATACTTCATTTGCTGCTGAGGTCAATTATTTTTTAAGACCTCAGGTGACCTCCAGATCATTGGAGGACCTCTTGCTTTTCCATTTGGACTCTTGTAGTCCTGACTTTTCCTTGTGTGACACATCCAACTTGTAGATTCCAGTGGGTGTTATGTAATATGTAACATTCTGCTGGAAAAATTATGACTTAGGACCTCCAATGATAACTTTATCGTTGGAGGATGCCTTACTTGGAGAGGCTTTCACTCTGCTGGAACTGAGCTGTCCATGTATTACACGTGCAACTCATTGATTTTGGTGGGTGCCATATAATACTTTGATTTCTGCTCAGTAAATCATTATTTAGGACCTCCCATGATTGCCTTCGAGGAACCCCTTACTTGAAAAGCAGTTGTCCAAAGTGGAAAACCCCTTTTAATGGGGTTAGTGAACGCAATATTCTCAAGTGTCTACAGCCATGCCGAGTTTCCACAGACAGCTGTAAAGTCTAAGAGAGGAAGGTCTCTAACCCAGGACTCTTGAACAGTGGGAACGAGATACTTGAGATGACAGGAACCTAGCTCTTGGGGTTAAGCAACTCTCATGAGCGAGGTATACAGTAGTGTAACCATGCACGGCAGGGATTTAGGTGTGTGTATACACTAGGTGAGAGGTGGAGACAAATCTGTACAGGACAAGTAAACTTGGAAGACAGACACAGACTTGTCTCTCGTGCTACCTGGCTGGCAGAGACCGGATCACTATATAATTTTGATATTATGCCCTGGAATATAAGACGCAGGAATTCAGAGATGAATGAGAGGGTTTCATGCCTGCTAAGGAATACGGGGGCGAAGAGATCAAAGGAAAGTAACAAAGAACAGAGATGAAGTGCGTGAGAGACGGAGCATGGTGTTACACGATGCAAGAAAACCGAGGAGAGAAATGCAATAAGGACCCTCAAGTAAGTGGCGCGTCTCAAGACTATACTAAATAGGTCACCATGAATTAGACTGTTCTGTAACTGTAGGGTCAGGGCTGGACCAGTGCAGGAGGGGAAACAATGGACTTGTGTGGGAAGCTGCAGGAACTCCATAGTTAGTGAGGGTGACAATGAAAGGACTTGGGATTTCTATGTAGTTATATGGAGGTTGCAAGGAGCAACTGCAGGAGTTTATGTTAATAGTTTATTTATGCCAGTCAACAAAATGCAAAGTGACTGAACAAAAGAGAAATCTAAATCTCGTCAATATTTGGTGTGACCGTCCTTTACCTTCAGCGTCAGTTCTTTTAGGTGCACTTGCACACAGTTTTTGAAGGAACTGGGCAGGGAGGTTGTTCCAGACATCTTGCAGAACTAAGATCTGTGGATGCGTCTCGCTTCAATCCTTCTGTCTCCTCATGTAATCCCAGACAGACTGGATGATGATGAGATCCGGGCTCTGTGGGGGACACATCATCACTTCCAGGACTCCTTGTTCTTCTTTTCGCTGCAGATAGTTCTTAATGACATTGGTGGATATTTGGGGTCGTGATCCTGCTGCAGAATACATTTATAGTCAATCAGACGCCTTCTATCCGCCTACCTGCAGATTTTGATGCGAAATTGAAAATGGCTTAAATCTGCCTGCAACTCTTCACCAAAATCGGCAGTTTTGGTGTGACATTCTGCAACTGCGGATTTGGGTGCGCCGTGCGGGCTAATGCCGGGCCGAGTGTAAGTTCTCTTAATTTCTCCAACATTGTTTAATACTGAGCTGGGAGGGGTATTGGCGAAATACCGTACCCATTAAAAATAACTCCAGCGGCTCTAGGGAAGCACAGTCATGTTTGGCACCAAGCAGGGACGGGAACAGGATAGCAACTGCAGGCTGGCAGCTCGGGGTCCATGACAGTGACAAGCTTGGTGCTGGACATGTACTAGGCAGCTGCCGGTACCAGGAGCCAGTCATGGAGGACCGCAGCATAAGAGGGGGTGGGATACCAGGATCAAGTTACTCCAGGGGACAGCGCTGTACCTGTAAGTTGGATCCCCATTGTCTATGTGAGTGCGTAATGTGGCTAATAATAATACCAGTGTCTATGTGAGTGTGAAACCCTGTCTGTCTTTATAGATAATGGGCGATTTGGTGGCTATTGGTCCCTATGGAGTAATAGGAGGAGTTATATAGGGAGGACATATGGAGTAATAGGAGATTTAGGGGAGGTTATATGGAGTAATAGGAGGGGATATATGAGAGGTTATATGGAGTAATAGGAGGAGATATAGGGGAGGTTATATGGAGAAATAGAAGAAGATATAGGGGAGGTTATATGGAGTAATAGGAGGAGATATAGGGGAGGATATATGGAGTAATAGGAGGAGATATAGGGGAGGTTATATGGAGTAATAGGAGGAGATATAGGGGAGGATATATGGAGTAATAGGAGGAGATATAGGGGAGGTTATATGGAGTAATAGGAGGAGATATAGGAGAGGTTATATGGAGTAATAGGAGGAGATATAGAGGAGGTTACATGGGGTAATAGGAGGACATATAGGGGAGGATATATGGAGTAATAGGAGAAGATATAGGGGAGGATATATGGTGTAATAGGAGGAGATATAGGGGAGGTTATATGGAGTAATAGGAGGAGATATAGGAGAGGTTATATGGAGTAATAGGAGGAAATATAGAGGAGGTTATATGGAGTAACAGGAGGAGATATAGGGAGAGGTTATATGGAGTAATAGAAGGAGATATAGGGGAGGTTACATGGAGTAATAGGAGGAGATATAGGGGAGGTTACATGGAGTAATAGGAGGAGATATAGGGGAGGTTATATGGGGTAATAGGAGGAGATATAGGGGAGGTTATATGGAGTAATAGGAGGAGATATAGGGGAGGTTATATGGGGTAATAGGAGGGTATATAGGGAGGTTATATGGAGTAATAGAAGGAGATATAGGAGAGGTTATATGGAGTAATAGAAGGAGATATATATAGGAGAGGATATATGGAGTAATATGAGGAGATATAGGGGAGGTTATATGCAGTAATAGGAGGAGATATAGGGGAGGTTATATGGAGTAATAGAGGAGATATAGGGGAGGTTATATGGAGTTATAGGAGGAGATATAGGGGAGGTCATATGGAGTAATAGAAGGAGATATAGGGGGTCTTATATGGAGTAATAGGAGGAGATATAGGGGAGGATATATGGAGTAATAGGAGGAGATATAGGGGAGGATATATGGAGTAATAGGAGGAGATATAGGGGAGGTTATATGGAGTAATAGGAGGAGATATAGGAGAGGTTATATGGAGTAATAGAAGGAGATATAGAGGAGGTTACATGGAGTAATAGGAGGAGATATAGGGGAGGTTATATGGGGTAATAGGAGGGTATATAGGGAGGTTATATGGAGTAATAGAAGGAGATATAGGAGAGGTTATATGGGGTAATAGGAGGAGATATAGGAGAGGTTATATGGAGTAATAGAAGGAGATATATATAGGAGAGGATATATGGAGTAATATGAGGAGATATAGGGGAGGTTATATGCAGTAATAGGAGGAGATATAGGGGAGGTTATATGGAGTAATAGAGGAGATATAGGGGAGGTTATATGGAGTTATAGGAGGAGATATAGGGGAGGATATATGGAGTAATAGGAGGAGATATAGGGGAGGTTATATGGAGTAATAGGAGATATAGGGGAGGTTATATGGGGTAATAGGAGGAGATATAGGAGAGGTTATATGGAGTAATAGGAGGAGATATAGGAGAGGTTATATGGAGTAGTAGGAGGAGATATAGGGGAGGATATATAGAGTAATAGGAGGAGATATAGGAGATGATATATGGAGAAGATATATGGGGAGATAGTATGGAGTAATAGAAGGAGATATAGGGGAGGTTATATGGAGTAATAGGAGGAGATATAGGGGAGGTTATATGTGGTAATAATCGGGGATATAGGGGAGGTTATATGGATGTACATCTAAGTTATGAAGATATATATAAACCCCCCCCCCCCCCTATATATAGTTAGTACTCATACTATTCGGTATTCTCCGGGACCCAATGGCTGCTTCAGGTCTGGTTTTATGAACTGCAGGCATTGTGGAGAGGTGTGGCGGAGAGTTACAAGAATGTCGCTCAGCTGGCTTATGTCTTCTTGTGTCACCGCTGGCATGGATTACCTTCAGTTTATAGACAGACGCCTGAGCCGCGGCGCAGCACAATGTATGCATCAGTAATGCAGAGCGATGCGTCCCGCTGACAGCGTTTGTCACCGGTGTATTGCGTGCACAGGCATATTTGTGCGCACAATACGCAGAGAATAGAACCCATTGATTTCAATGGGTTTGTTCACACTTCCACATTTTGCACGCATTTCGGTCATTCAAAAAAAATACAACGTGCTTTATTCTTCTGCATATTTGTGCACCAAAGGTCCCCATAGATGGCAATGGGGGGTGCACAAATGCCCATGCAATACGCAAGGAGAACACATCTGGGACTCATTAGACGAATTAGCCATTTCAATCAGTGCATCTTTATTTGCCACGTGCAAAAAGTACAGTAAAATACGCCGTTGTGCGCACAGAAAAGCATCGCTCATCCCGCAAATACACATACGATCGTATGAAGCCGGCCTGAAGCTCTATCCTGTGGGGAGAGGAGAAATGTCTTTAATGGGAAAATCCCTTTAAGGCACCATGATGGTGTAGGCACAGTACTTATACTGAAAGACTATATTAAAGATATACACAATGAGAAGCAATAAATTAGAGCCTATACAGCAGGAATATAATATGAGACTTGATTGACAATGAGCGCTGCAGACCGCCCACTTGACACATTTACAGCATCGGGAAGAGCCCCTATAGGGGAAAGGGAATGGGTATAAGCAAGACATTGTTGGAGTCAGAGTGGCCGTAGCTGCAAAACTTTGCAGACGCCCCCGTTGACATGAGAAGTCCCCTTTAAGTTGAGTGCATCAGTCAGAGTGGTTCAAGGAGGGGGGGGGGGGGTACTTGTGAGAACTTCTAATGACAAGGACTGCATTTTGCTAAGATGAAAGCAATGGATGTGAAGGGGCTTCATACAAGGATGTCGCCATGAGCTATTAATGCCGCTTATCTACTTTCTGCTAGCTGATTTAAGCTGGGTATAAATAATGTACTTCTACTGCTGCCTATCTTTGGAAAGTGTTGACAAGATGGTGACAGACATGCCCCTAAGAGCTTCACCGAGAAGGAGGGGGGACAGATTACTGTACAGAGCCCGGTGTATTATGCTGTTACTGCGGAGAATCACCAGAATAATTCCTGTACAGTAACTGAGCCAGAAAGGAAATTCTGGGACATTTCAGCTCTGCAGAATTATGAATGCAGCTGTGGAGTATAATACAGACCGTAACTAAGGATCAGTAAAAAATAAGTAATTACAAAGATCCCCATTACATAGAAACACAGCATGCCTCCTCATCTAATACAGCTGACCTGCAGTGGGACATGCATGATACGACATCCTATCATATGGCAACAGTATGGTCCAGGGCATGTCTGTAATAGCTTCCATCGGGGGTTACGGTATATGGAATGGCAAAAATAATGTAGCCTGACAGCAGAGACATAACTTGACGCTTCTGGACCCCGGTGCAAAACCTGTAACAGGGCCCCCAACTATAATGCTTTATTCATAGTACTGGGTTCCCTATATGGAGAAGAGAGGCCTTATGGGCCCCCTAAGGCTCCTGGGCCTGGGTGCAACCTCATCCCCTGCACCCCCTATAGTTACGCCCTTGCCTGACAGACTCTGTTATAGGTCAATGAAAGCTATCAGGACTTGCAGGGATTCTTCATAACTACAGAGGCCATGAAACAGAGCCTTATAAACAGAATGACCACTTTATTAGACCCCCGTCCCTCTCATGATTGGAGCTTCCCTATATGGAGATTCTCCCGTGACCCCGGAGTGCAGCATAAAATCACGTGACAAGTTTTCCGTGGATCCGTTTCAGTGTGAATCCACATTAGACAGGAAAATCCAGCGATCGGAGTGACTTCCAGCGAGGCCGGTCATCGTGCTGGACTAGTGGAGACCGGGATTTCACACAAAGCGGCAACGGTGCGGATTTTCCATAGTGGAAAATCTGCACTAAAATCCACATCGAATCGCAACGAAATCCATATTTTGTGTGGTTTTTGTTGCAGATCCACAACACATTTCACCCTTTCAGGTCTGCTGTGGATCCGCGTCAAAATCTGCATCATAATTGTTGGTGTGGATTTTGGTGCAGATTTTCTGCTGTGGTATATCCGCGCCATTTCTGCTACGTGTGAATCTACCCTCATGGTGTTTTCTCATTTAGCAGTATGGAGAGTATACAGAAAATAGTGTGACTGAGGGAAACATCAAGTTAAAGGGGATTGTTTGGATGGAAACAACTTGTCGACAAAAGGGGTCAGCAGAGGATGTCAGGAATCGTTGTGCACAGTCCAGCAAACTGGAGCCCAATATACTGTTGGCACTCCAAGAAAACATGTCGGGATGCACAACTCGTTGTTCCTTAGCACGGATGGACTATAAAAGCAGACGACCAGTTCCAGAGCAGTTCTTGTCTAAGGAAAACAGAAAGGCAGTTGGCAAAAGAGTACAAAAATTGTATCACTGAGCGGTGCAAAAACATCTCCAGATCAGATGGATCCAGATTCCTGTTGCCCTGTGCTGATGGGAGATCAGAATTTGGAGCAAGCAGCATGAATTGATGACCCCTTCCTGTCAGCTGATCAGAACATGTCAGTAACTCCACCTAATAGGAAGCTTCCTGTCCACATGGGCCGATATACTAGCAGGTTGATTGTAGCACCCATTGGCGTCTACGCCACAAGGAATTGCTGCGGTTCTGAATACCAAAGGAGGTCCAACACATTACTAGATGGGGGTCCCTAATGAAGTAGCCACAATTGCCACAATTTAACTGAAGAAAAAAAACAAAGTTACAATTTATAAAAAAAATAAAAAAGTTTAAAAAAAAAAAAAACTGCGACAAAACTTTTTGTTACAAAGTTTTCCAGTTCCCTGTTTCTATCATTGGAGATCATCTATCATGGCCGGTCATACATCCTCTATATTTAGTTCTTCCACTCGGCAGACTATTTATCCTCGAGCCCCTTGACACTCTGTTTACCCTCCAGCCCTGGAATTCAGACGCCTTGCCCTTCCACCCTTGGGTTGTGTATTCTCCCAGCCCTAAAACTGGCTTAGGGTCCAGTGAATAACATAGGAGTGAATGGAAGAGGGGACATTTCAGCCCACATGTTTCATCTCCTGAGTCTGCATAGCATTTCAGAACAGATGTTCTCCATCAGAAGGGTCGGCAGAAAGGTTTTCGGGCTTTTCTCACACACCAACTTGTAGGAGCTTTAACTCTTTCCAAGTCCTGAAGGGATCGGCTGAGTGATTGGGGATATAGTGTAACTGCAGTTGGCCATATATGAGAATTGACTTGTCTGGAAATGATCCCACTGCAGATTTTCATAGCCTGATGGGGGCTGGGGTGAAGGAGGTGGGCCAACGGCCACTGAGAACTACTGGATTGGGGTTGGTAGCCGCTTCTGGGTACCATCTTGCTACAAATGTATCCAGTCTAGGTGATACATTAGCAGCCCTGAGGGTTTGCTACAATGTATCGCTCTGTAGTCTAGGCTGTTTAGTTCAGATTGTAAAGACTGGATACAATTGTAACAAACCCTCAGGCCGGATTTACTCCCCAAAAATACGCAACACAGATACGCCCATGTGAGGGAGTCCTAATTGCTTATTTCAATGAATGGGACAACGTTGCACATTTTTACGCACGCAGACATGCAACGTGCTTTGCACATCTACGCAGCACAAACGCGTGCATGAATGCACTTACGCCCGTGTGACACCAGCCTCGGCTCTGAGAAGTACCAGGTCTCAGAAGTTTGCAGCTTGTTCCTATTCAATGACAGCAAACATGGATGTGAAAATGTTGAGGCATTACAGTTCAGCCTTACTTAATTGAATAGAGCTGAGCTGCAATACCATATACAACCTGTGGGTCATGGTGGCGCTGTCTCTGTGAAAAAGAAACAGACTCTTTTTGATGCGCTACAACCCTTTAAAAGCGATTGGGCCAAATTATAAAGTTATCCCTCATCCACAGCATAGGGGATAACTTTATGATTGGTGGGGGTCCGATCACTGATCTCCCGAACGGGGGTCCTGACAGTCCCACATGAATGAAGCAGCAGTCACGAACATGCGCCGTGGCTCCATTCACTTCAACAACACTGCTGGAGATCAGTGGGGTAACAGAGGTTAGACCCCTATCAATCCTAAAACTTGCCCCTATCATATGCATAGGGGAGAACCTTCTAACCTGGCACAACCCTAATACCTGACCCCCAGATTACTCCACTGTTTGCTGGGCCATAGGGATGATCCTGCAGATAGAGTGCTCCCATTACTGGAGCGCGGGGAGGTTAGGATGAAGTCACAGTGAGGGGGTTGTCTTCATCAGTAAAGCGCTCTATGCTTGCAGTATATAACCACACAGAGGCCATTGTTACCCTCGCATGATGGATCTCCACTGCAGCAGATGCCTGAAACTTCCCTATTGTGGATGCAAAATGCTCACTTCATGTTATTGCGGAACTGATCTTCTCCAACCTAAATGTTTCTAAGCAACCATTCCACACTGCACCTATACTCACTGTCCGTTCAGTGGACAACTGACACTTCTGGAAGACCAGACATATTACAATAGTAGAGCAATATGTAAACACAGATATCTGTGTACACTACATTGGTAAAAAATGACTTACCCCCAGTAAGACCTATGGTCCTGAACTCACAATTCTGCTGGTGTAGATGCTGTACGTCACTCTGCACTGCACCCTGTACATACATTACTTATGCTGTACTGACCCTGAGTTACATCCTGTATTATACTTCAGAGCTGCACTCACTATTCTGCTGGTGGAGCCACTGTGTACATACATTACTTATCCTGTACTGATCCGGAGTTACATCCAGTATTATACTCCAGAGCTGCACTCACTATTCTGCTGGTGGAGTCACTGTGTACATACATTACTTATCCTGTACTGATCCTGAGTTACATCCTGTATTATCCTCCAGAGCTGCACTCACTATTCTGCTGGTGGAGTCACTGTGTACATACATTACTTATCCTGTACTGATCCTGAGTTACATCCTGTATACTCCAGAGCTGCATACACTATTCTGCTGGAGGAGTCACTGTGTACATACATTACTTATCCTGTACTGATCCTGAGTTACATCTTGTATTATACCCCAGAGCTGCACTCACTATTCTGCTGGTGGAGTCACTGTGTACATACATTACTTATCCTGTACTGATCCCGAGTTATATCCTGTGTTGTACTCCAGAGCTGCACTCACTATTCTGCTGGTGGAATTACTGTGTAAATACATTACTTATCCTGTACTGATCCTGAGTTACATCTTGTATTATACCCCAGAGCTGCACTCACTATTCTGCTGCTGGTGTCACTGTGTACATACATTACTTATGCTGTACTGACCATGAGTTACATCCTGTATTATACTCCAGAGCTGCACTCACTATTCTGCTGGTGGAGTCACTGTGTACATACATTACTTTTCCTGTACTGATCCTGAGTTACATCCTGTATTATACTCCAGAGCTGCACTCACTATTCTGCTGGTGGAGTCATTGTGTACATACATTACTTATCCTGTACTGATCCTGAGTTACATCCTGTATTATACTCCAGAGCTGCACTCACTATTCTGCTGGTGGAGTCACTGTGTACATATATTACTTATCCTGTACTGATCCTGAGTTACATCCTGTATTATACCCCAGAGCTGCACTCACTATTCTGCTGGTGGAGTCACTGTGTACATACATTACTTATCCTGTACTGATCCTGAGTTACATCCAGTACTACACTCCAGGGCTGCACTCACTATTCTGCTGGTTATTAGTGGAAATACCCAACAGCCTTATTGACAGACACACCCCTAAGACGTTATCTGAGCTCTTTGGACTTTCCCTTTTTCATGTGCTCTTGCCACCTGTTTCTTGTTGCATTTGCATGACTAATGGCCCTTCTACATGGGATGATTATCACACAAAATTTGTCCAAACAAATGAAAATGCGCGATAATCACCATGTCTTATACAAAGCAGCGGGCGCTGTTAGTTTACCTTTCGTTTGTCGCTCACTTTCAACCAGCATAAAAGTCCTCGCTGGTTCTCTCACTTCTCGCTGCGTCTAAACGCTCCCTGCTCAGCGCTGCATATAGAATGTGAAGCGCTGAGCGAGCAGTGAGCGATACTCAGCAGTGATCTGCCTGTCTAAACACTCTGCACGACGCAAACAACTTGCAGGGAGGATTAGCTGACAGTCGTCCGCTGTAAACGGGACAAAGAGCAGAGGAGAAAACAAAGTTATTATTTACCAGCGGGGTTTTATGGACGTCCAGTGATTACGTTCCTGTTCCGATGAACAGGCTTCTGCAACTCCTGGGTATTAGATTTAAAGGGGTTGTCTCTGGCAATATCATTGAAGTGAGTGGAGCGGTGCAAAACCTGTCACAAGACAACCCCTTTAAAGGGGTTGCCCAGTTGCTGACCATTGATGAGCCTATTTGCAGATAGCCATCAAAAGCAGATCAGTGAGGGTCCACTGCCTGGAATCCCTTCCAGTCAGTTGTCTCCTTGTGTGATAAGCCAGGTTTGGAATTGCAGGCCAAGTTGCCATTGATGTGAATAGGAATTGTAATACCAAGTCTGGCCACTGCAGTGGAAATGGAGCCGTCTGCTTCCTGCAAAAATCAAGTCAGTGTATGAGCACACCTGCTCAGAAAACAGCTGATTTGGGAGGTCCTCGGCAGTGGAGTCCCACCAATCTACTACTGATGATAACCTATCCTGCAGATAGGCCCTTCAACATTTTAAAAACTGGACAACCCCTTTAATTGGTGGGACCTGACAGTGATACACTTTCTCTTTATGAGGCTTGGGGAAATAGCGGTCAAACTAAAAAATGTCAACCCTAGTGACCATGGCTGACTTGTGGTCTAGCAAGTAAAACCTCCTTTCCAAATTCAGCCCACCGTTGCTGATCAGATGCTCGTCAGGGTCTGACTTTTGTATCCCCCTTCTCCATAGCATTAGGGAAAATGTAGTATCACAAAAGAGCCCATTGAAAATAGAGGTCATCCGTCTATGGCATCTATATGCCCATAGGACATATGCACAGAGGTCGAGTCGTGTTGAGTAGATAAACCCTTCAATGCCCATTAACCCATAGCAGTTCTTTACTGCAGGGCACAACGCACCAGTCACACAGATTTATGTCTTACCTTAAAAAGGGGAATTGGCATTTCCTTTTTGTCAATGGTCCACATTTACATACTTTTTTTGTGGTTACGGCGATGACAGAGGCAGCTTGTCTATTTTGGTCTCACTTGCCATGAGGTGTCACTTAGAAAAAGCTTGTTGACACGAAGTGTGGAAGAATAGAGATACACGCGAAAAGCCTCAAACCAAAACTTATTGCCACAGCACAGAGGACGTCAGCAAAACTTTTGTATAGAGGTCCTTTCTGGTGTTGGGTGGTTCTAAGCTAGTGTTGTGGTAGTCGTATTCCAGTGTATCACTTTTGGACTTTTGACTATGACTTTCTACTCTTTCCTTTGGTACTGACTGTATTCTCTCTTGGACGCTGACCTCCAACTTGGTTTTCGGCCACTCTGTCTTCTCCCTTTGGTACTGTGTTTTGGTCTTTTTCCACTAAATCCTTTGGTATTCCCTCTCTCATCTAATACACCAAAGGATGTTTAGGGAATCTAGTTAGGCTCCGATCATAGGGTCGCCCTTTTCAAGGCGGGTGCTTTTCTTTTCTGTCAAATGCAGTTGGGGAGGATCCAGGGCAAGGTTCCATTTTTTCCCCCCTGTACCTATCTCTGGTATGTCTAGTACCCAGTAATCTCCCGTGTTTCTATACATCGTTCAGCCTTCTGTCTTCTTGTCTGAAGTTTGGCTACACCAACAAATCTGAACAGACGTGACACATAGAAGATCACAAACCCAGATATCTGGTCAGTTTGCCCCAAAGGCTATACTAACAGGTCAAAGGGAAGACCAAAACACTCACATATCATTCAACTGACCACCTAGCTAACTGATCTCAGACTAAAACCAGCCTGACTTTCTATAGCTGATGGTCTAAAGATTATGTAACATGTGGAGGCTTGAGAACATGTCCCCTTCCAAGACCACATGTCTGGGGAGAAATAAGGTAGAACAATAAGATTCCATATTTTCACCCTGATTTTCACATATGTTTAAACTTGTCAGTGCAACCATAGATGATTAATTCCAGAGCTAATCACAGGAACAGACCGGGCAACAGACTAACAGGACATCTAAGAGAAAACGTATGAAACTTCGATAAAACACTGTAGTAATGGTGAGAAGGTACCACCAAAACCAGACCTGCAACACAAGTGGAGCAGCCACCCTGAAAAGGGCGATCCCGCTGCAGGAAAGAAACCAAATTGTAAGTCAGAGAGAAACAAGCAACTCTGACCACTGAATGCCAAACCATAGAACAATAGAGAACTAACTATGGAATGCATAAAACAGAGCACAGAACCACTGAGCAATGAAACAATAAAACATTTCAGCTGGTCCTCGTTGCTGCTTCTTGGGCACTACTTATTAAAGTGCAGGAAGTAATACAAACCTTTTGCCATAGGGTGCTCAGAATAGCTTTATCTCTATCTGTTTTTAGAATATAAAGTTTCTATGGGTCTAGAAAGTTTCTTCTTGAACTGAAGGGGTTAATAAAGTGCAGACAGCCCTCCAATCCACTGATAAGACCTCTGCGTGACAGGAAGCAATACAGAACGAAAACATAACACATAGGGGCAAAGGGCATACAACACATGCGGGATATGTGTGTATACGCTGGTCTGCTTGCACTCACAGTTGTGAATGCACACTTATCAGTGACTGACAATGGGGCATTGTGGGAGATGTCATTTTTTGTACTTCTCAGTGTCCATTTTAAATAAAAGTGTGGAAATCTGAAGCAGACTGGAAAGCTGTGGTGGCGCAGGTTGGCATGAAAGGTACTGGGGCTCAGTTTGATGATTTAGATGGATGTTTGAAATAATGGCCATAAGTGGAAATTTTGAACATTTCTCTAGTCTCTGGAATACCCCTTTAAGTACCGCGGAGGTTCCATTATGGTCTGGAGATGTCTTACTTGGCATGGTCTTAGCCCGTTGGTTGTGGTGACAAGAGCCATGAACACAGAGGTGTACCCTGACATTCTGCCTGAACCCTACTGAGTATCTTTGGGGTGATCTGGAATGTCAGGTTAGAAAATTTAAATAGTTACAGGCAGGGGCATAACTAAAGGCTCGGGGCCTGGGTGCAAAAGTTTAGCTGGGGCCACCCCCCCCCCCCCCCCCCCATCTGTACCCATACCCAGAGGTATAACTTAAAGATTCGGGGCCCCAATGCAAAATCTGTAACAGGGCCCCCCAACTATAATGCTTTATTCATACTACTAGGCTCCCTGTATGGAGATGATAGGCCTTATGGGTCATCAAAGGGTGCTGGGCCCGGGTGCAACCGCATCCCTTGCATCCCCTATAGTTATGCCCTTACAGGCATGGCTTGACAACCAATCTGTAATGGCAGCCCTGGGTGCTTTCAGGAGGCCCCTGGCTGCCATGGCAACCAAATAGTGAGGGGGGCCATTCAGGACCCCCAAACTCTATTGGGGCATTTAGATGATGGCAAATTTAAAGGGTTAACAGCTGAGATCATTATGAGTGCTGATCGCGGCTGTTGCCGGAGGGTGTCATCTGTTATCGGGTCCCGATCCTCCACCATACACACCCCGTACGCCCAGGACATAACTGTACATCTTGGAGTGTTAGTAGGTTGAAGGGAACCTGTCAGGCAGTTTATGCTGTGCTCACTGAGGGCAGCACATTAGAGTGACAGGCATGCTGATTCCAGCGGTCTGTCACTTATAGGGTAATGTGCAAGGATTTTGGAGAACGTACAACTAGTTTCTGTATGTTTCTACAGCTCTCAGCAAGAGTTGGGTTCAGCTTATTCATGAGGACCCAGTAAGCCCATCTAAGAGTCCTAATAGTTGGTGGCATCTGTCTAGATAGGTTCATGCAGCTCCAAGTTATTCTCTTTGCTGTATGGAGAGGTTCAAGATGTCTCCGTAAACTACTTGTTCTGGATCAGTCAACAGCTCTTACTAAGTGGACATGCACCATTGCAGGTTGCAACACCATACAACATAAGAGCATAGAGCCAATGAGTTTGTCAACAAAGACAATAAAATTGTCTATGGAACCCAAAGACTGGGTATATATTTAGACTTTGCACAAGGTAGAGCCCACCATTGGGGCACAGAGGGCTCATGTTTGGCTTGGCAGGAAAGGGCACCTAGTCCTCAGGAACGGGGCTAGTTTATATAGTAGTTCATGCACTGGTTGAGAGTTGGTGGAGTCTTTTGCCCACTGGAGTCTCGTCTTTCTTTTTTTCTTAGACATCAATGGTGCTGGAACTGGTCGACTGCTGTTATAGCCCATCTGTGCTAAGGAACTAAGAGTTGAGCATTTGGAGACGTTAGTTGGAGCACCGTTGTATTCGACTGTAGTTTGCTTGACTGTGCAGCTCCTGTTCATCTGTATGATTCTGGTCACCCCTTTGGATGTCAAGTTGTTTCCGTCCAACAGATGCCCATTCACTGGATGTTTTTCCCTCGATTACACCATTCTCGGTATATACATCGCTGCATGATAAAACCCCAACGCGGTTGGCAGTGAAATCCTGGCCCCGACTAGTCTAGCACCGATGACCGGCCTCGTTGGAATCACTCCGATCGCTGGAATTTCCCATCTAATGTGGATCCACATGAAACTGATTTACATAGAACTTATCACATGATTTCATGCTGCTCTCCAGGATCACGGGGAGAAGTTCTATAAAGCGAAGCTCCAATCGTGAAAGTGGTCATTTAGTGTATGTATGGGTAGGGTTTCAAACCTCCAATAAGGAAGGAGTTCCTAAAATTTGGTGGTCCTACGTTTGCTGGACCATTTATGGAATTTTATGATACACATTTTTTAAATTTCCAAAAGCAATTGGTTCACATTTGGCAAATTGAACTAGTACAAAATCTTAGACAAATGTTCCACAAAGTAGATCCACAAAACCCAGACACATTTTTACCGATCCCAGTATATATACGGTAAAGAAGTCGGCGGGTGATCACTCAGTGGTGCTGATCTGTATATTTCGCAGCTTCTAAGGGGTTTTTTTGTTGGTCTTCCCTCAGCAGTAGACAAATCACTATTAATACGCTCTGTCTGAACCGTTCTACATGGTCAGACAACAATAGCTATTAGGGTCAGTTCTCAACAGGAGACCAAACCCTTCTCATCCACCGCTGTGTTTGTTGATGCAGAGCTGAACAATACCGAGTCCTACAGAGCTCAGGAACTTGCAGTGGCGCCTTGGACACATGCCGGCCCTGACATTATCACTAATGGACTATCTCTGATGACATCTGTGATGGTGAAAATACTGCAATTTCTGTAGATGGGACCCTGCAGGAGATTTTTTTTGTTATTTTTTAGGTGGTGTGAGGGCGGGGGGGCATTGTCTTACTACTTGACTGTTACTAAATATCATCACCGGTAATGTCGGTCTGTTTGCCAATTCATCCTGAACAGTTAGAAATAACTGTCACTTGCCTCTAACTTCCCCGTTTCTTCATCGTTTCTTCTTTCTTTATTCCCCCAGGTGAAATGAGGGCTGTGTTATATCAAAGGCAAGGAAGGAGGGGGCAGGAGGAATAGGATGCATTGTATATAAATGCTGTTAAATGACTAAGAGTGAGATCATGCAGAAAAACGCTAAGGGAAAGAAATGGGATTAGCGGAGGCGGACAAGGAGGGAGTGGAAGTATGGGAAGCCACTTGGGCCCCCTGAAGTTTCTTTTGTAAGTGAATGCTAGCCACTGCCCAACAGAGACTTTGACTTAAAGGTCATGCTTGATGTACCTAAAGGGTATGAACACTTTTGCAGCCACTTTCTTTGTTGCTCCAAAGCATCTTAAAAGGGTTTTCTAAGGCAAATACCATTGATAAGCTATCCTCAGGATAATTCATTAATAGTTAATCACCAGGAACTCGCCGCTTGGGATCCCCAGCAATCAAGTGATCGCCCAGTCCGCTGTCAGTGCAGCAGAATCAGACATCATCATTGGATGTCGGAGCAGGAAGCTTCATAGAGAGCTTCCATACCATTAAAATTAAGGGGAGCGCTGCTTCCTATTACACTTCCATGTCTGACTTAGGTGTCAGAAGTGTAATAGGAGGCTTCAGGTCCCATTGATTTAATTGGAAGTGAAACTCTCTACGATGCTTCTTGTTCCAACTCCGATGATGACGTCCGGCTTCAGCACAGATTGGCAGTACAGAAAAAAGCCATGGACAGGTACACAGCATTGCCAGGCCATGGGCAGGGTTGGATTCTGCTGTGGACTCCCGCATCGGAATCCGACCTGCCCATGGACATGAGGCCTTAGTCTTGTCTTTTAGCAGTTTGAGCTTACTTTTTCACCGTATTATTTTGAGATCTCTGGCCATTGCACAGGGCTCCTCCGGCTGTCAACTGCAGATGTCCCTCCTATGCTCAGCTTATAAAGTGATAGCATATCCACTTACAGTGCGGGCAGCTGGAACTTAAAGTGATATTCTTAACCTTTAGCATAATGACATATCACTAGAAAATGCCATTACTTTATGATCAATGGGGGTCTAACCTCTCTGTCTTCCCCCAATCTTGAGAATAAAGGGTACTGTAATGGTCAGCAGGGATTTTCCTTTTGTTTCATCATCTCTGGGCTTTTAGTTGTTGAAAATGCTTCCGGTGATCCATTAGAGTGGGTCAGCTGACAACACTGCTGCAGCTCTGCTCCTTTGAGGAGGAGGAGGCATTTCTGAATGTTAGCTTTTCTTTAAATATCCTTGGCTTCTGCAGTTTGTTGCTGGTCATAGCATAAGCTATGTGCGTTTAAATCCCGTGTCTTGTTCCTAGTTTAACTTTTGCTTCTTGTCAAAGTACTTGTGTTCTTGTGGTTGTTTTTTGCTCAGTCCTTGCTTTTTAGGCATGTCGTTTGCTTGCTTATTCTCAGTTTGTATCTGCCTATTTGTTTACAGATCAGTTTGGTTTTCTTGCCTCTGGGTCCTCTCATTATTTCTTAGGGGTAATGCCCACGGCCGGATTTCTGCTGCGTGAAATGCGGCGGAAATCTGCGGCATTATGCCGCAGTTGTTAGGTTCTATTGAACCTAATAGCTCAATGTTCATGCTGCAGAATTCTACCGCAAAATTCCACAGCGTGAAAGAAACCATGGTATCTTCTAATTGCCGCGGAAAAACGTGCAGCCAGCTTCCATTGTAGTCAATGGAAGCTGTCCGTCATGCTATGCTTTCGCTGTGAGCACAGCAGAAGTATCGCGGGATTACGCGTCATCCCCCACTGCCGACGCATCATGTGCTGTACTGCACATGCGTGCCTGCTCGCCGGGCGGGATTCAAGCTGCCGATCCGGGGAGGTGAGTAGGGGGTCTTTGGGGGGCGCCTTTACAGACTCCGCTGTGATATTCCGCTGGCGGAGTCCATCACGGCCGTGGGCAGTATTTCAGATAGAGTTTACCATTAGGGATATCTGAAGGTCACTTAGGGACAGTGCTGTCTAGTGTTAGGGTCAGTGTCAGTGATAAATCAGGGAGAGACTTAGGGAAAGCTAGCATTAGAGTTAGATATTATCAGGTTGTTGTTTCTGTTTCCACCAACCCCCCGCTCTACTATCTGATTCTCATCATTATCATCATCACCATTTTTCCTATCTATTGGTGACTCCCTGATCTTATATTTATGTTTCATATTTGCATTAATACGTGCCTAATATTTTTGTTCTTGCGACTGCCTAGTTGTTAGACTATTTGAGTATATTGTAAGTCCTGGGGGTTTCTGAGTTCTGGAAAACACCATTAGAAGCTAGAGAAAGTGACTAATATAGGTAAAGTCAAGTTCTGCTGTCTAGTATGCATCCAGTTTCATTACATGCATGCCGTGTGCATATATTGTATTTCAGCCGCACTTCAATAGCGGTAGGCGATTCCAGCGACCTCATTGGTTGCTGGGTACACACACCCCTTTGGAGATCTGCACGAGTACTAGTTCATGAGACCCACAGGGGTAAGGTTTAGGGTTAGGCTTAGGGTTAGGGGTTAGGGTTAGGCTTAGGGTTTAGGGTTAAGGTTTAGGGTTAGGGGTTAGGGTTGAGGTTTAGGGTTGGAGTTAGGGGTTAGGGTTAGTTGCTGACCCTCCTACGGCCCTGCTGCTTATTTAACGGGCCGCCCACTTGTGTACATCTCCAAAGAGGTGTGTGTACCCAACAACCAATCAGGTCACTGGAATCGCTCACCGCTACTGAAGTGCGGCTGAAATACAAAATATGCATGTCGTGCTGGTGTAGTACTGTGTCTCCTTCACTGACTATGCCCTGCACAGTTACACTCTGGTCACTTGCTGTACAAGTCAATGGGTCCATGCTGCAGTTCCCTGACCTGCCGAGTAACTGGGAGTGACGCCGTCCAAGGAAAAAATTAAACTAGCGCTGCACCTCCTTCATTCTCGGAATTGCTGGAAGTTTCAAGATATGGACTCCAGCCATCATAAAGCGATGGCATATCCTAATGATACTTTGTAAGATAGGAATATACTTTGAAGTCCTAGTTGGAAGCACTAAGAATGGAAATGCCGAATCCTAAAATATCGGGATTGTCCCTGCAAATTAAACAATGGTCGGAAAGTCTCACACTAGGGTTGCTTCACGTCGTATGTCATGTTTATACCTTGACTCGTCTTCAGAGCAAGCCTTGCTCGTACAATATGTAAATTTTAAACTCCTTTCCACAATGAATTTGCAAAACTGTGTCAACTAGCCTTGAACGGATAATTATAGTGGAGGATACTGTATAACAAAGGCGGACGAGGTAGGGATTAGTGTTAACAGATTTTGCTGTCTTTGCCTGGAAGGCAATCTTCACTCCCTCCAAGTTCTCCTTGGCTGACTGAGCACACCCACATAATGTGGGATTTCTTCAACTTCCCTACGGTTTGGAATATCGCAGAACTTGTGGTCTCAGGAAACAGGTCCACTCTGTTTTCACATACTGAAGTCAGAGGCCGACAGAGCACAAACTCTATTGTTTTAGAAAGGGGATGTAGGACAATGTCAACCTTTGTTTTCCGTTTAATGACGTCTTTTAGCTCCTGTTCGCCCTGTCCACCCCTCCTCTCTCCCTGATCTTCTATTTTTCACTTCCAGCAGATCTTTTAAAGATTTCCTAAACCCTTGTCAACCTCATGTTAAAGGAATGGCAGTCAAGTGGTATCCCTTTAACCTTCCCAAGGGTCAGTCTGAATGGTTATTTAGGACCACACAGACTGCTGTAGCACCAACCACCCACATTATCCTTCTCCAAGTCTGCAGTGATCTGACAACATAAGCAAAGGGAGAATAAGTAGACTTAAGTGCATTACCAGTGCCAAAGGGACTGCAGCGGTAGCAACGGCAATCATACCACATGACTCCAAAGACTAAGGCCTCATGTCCACGGGGTTAGAATCCGGAGCGTTTCTCCCGCACGCGGATCCGCGCGCCCATGGGGATGCATTGGACACCCACGGGTAGTTAAATACCTGCGGATGTCATTTTTTCCTTCAGGCGTGGATCCGCGTGCGGGAAAAAATCCGGACATGCTCCATTTTAGTGCGGGTCTCCCGTGGGGACGGCTCCCGCAGGCTTCTATTGCAGCCTATGGAAGCCGTCCAGATCCGCGGAACACCCGTACCTGAATTAAAACTCACCTGTCCTGGACGCTGCAGGTCTCCCTTCCTTCCCGGACGGATCTTCTTTCTTCGGCCCGGCGCAGAATATGTTATTTATTGGTGGTCAGCTGCCCTAATCAGATACAGCTTTTGCATCAGGGCCCAAGACATTCAACAATCTCCACCTTAACCATTATTCGAAGACTCAAGTCTGCAGCAAACGTAGTCAATGACAAAAAATACACTTAATAGGATGAAAAATCTTAAGTCATAAAACAACCCAGTACTTCCTTCCTGGTAATTTAGATCTATCAGGATAAGAAACAAATAAGACATTTATGAACAACCAATGAAATGTCAAGTAAATAGTAAAGTTCAACCATTCGGACTGTAGCTAGCAGTTTTGGGTGTAGTGTAAGGGGCTAGGAGGAACTTTTAGTTCTTAAAGGATTTCCCAGGCTCCTCGACTATCTAGTGGCTAAAAAGAGTGCCTTTGCACTGGAGGACCCCACACATCTACTTATCATGTGGACAGCCCACCGATTTTAATGAGAATGGTGTAATACCTTATTTCCCCTGTGGCGGCGCTGTACGGGAACTGAATATTTGTTTAAAGAGGTATTCTGATAAGATTAAGCTATTCCCTATCACATAGCTAATCATTGGGGGTTCCCCACCGATCCTGATAACATGGTTCTGGCCAGTCCCCAAATGAAGAGCAGAGGTCACGCAGGAACCCTATGACTCCATTCATTTCAATGACAGCGCAAAAATTGTCGATTTGAAGTGCCCGGCAATCTACAGTGCTGTCATTTAAATGAATGGAGCAGTTGCGTGCCTGTGTGACTTCCACTCTTCCTTCAGAATCCAACAGACCCTAGAAGATCTTGGTCTCCAATGCAAAATCTATAGCAGGGCCCCCTACCATGTACTGTTTATAATACTAGTGTCTTCCAATGTGATGAAGGGGCCTTTGGGCCCCCTAAAGCTCTAGAGCCCGGTAACAGCTGCAACCTCCGCACCCCCTAAAGCTACGCCCCTGATAGAGGACCCTTATAACAAAATGGATTGTCCAAAGCAGACACATTTTAAGATTCCTCTAAACCCTCTTCTGATTTAGAGTTTTTTTCGATATGCTGGCCATGGTAAAAAATAGGAACACAAGCAGCTAACGGTAATGTGTAGAAACATCAGTCTATGAGGCAATGGGAGGGATGATATACCATCTGGGCCAAAGCAACTGCCAAACTCAGGCCAGCAAGCCACGAAGAGATGGTTATGGGTTGCATCACCTTGTAGTACTCTATTGCATCGGGACGTTGGGCATGTGAGCTCAGCGATGCAATCTACGGAGGTTACAAAAACTGTGCTTTACCCAACAGCAACTGAAGAGGGCCGTAGAATCTACAATCACATTCATCAGTTATGGAATGTAGAGCGAAGAATTATAGAGGGTGAGTTAGGAAATGGCCCGTAGATGTACACGAAGGCCTCATGTCCACGGGCTTAAAATCCGCAGCGTTTCTCCCGCATGCGGATCCACGCCCCATAGGGATGCATTGGACACCCGCAGGTAGTTAAATACCTGTGGATGTCATTTTTCCCGTCAGGCGCGGATCCGCGTGCGGGAAAAAAAAATCCGGACATGCTCCATTTTTGTGCGGGTCTCCCTTGGGGACGGCTCCCGCAGGCTTCTATTGAGGCCTATGGAAGCCGTCTGGAATCGCAGGAGACCCGTACCAGAATTAAACTCACCTGCTCCGGACGATGCGGTTCTTCCCTTCTTCGCGGCCGGATCATCTTTCTTCGGCCCGGCGGATGTGCCCGGCGCATGCGTGCGGTATGCTGCTGCCGTTCCGAGCACATCCGCTGGGCCGAAGAAAGAAGATCCGGCCCGGAAGGAAGGAAGATCCGCAGCGTCCGGAGCAGGTGAGTTTATTCTGATTTTTAGGCCTCATGTCCGCGGGGCAGGAGGGACCCGCTACGGATTCTACATGAAGAATCCGCAGCGGGCCTGATTTCCCCCCGTGGACATGAGGCCTAAGGGCTTGAACAGATGGGCGTTAGCGCAACTCCACTCCCCGAACGGAGCGTAGATGTGCATGAGCCAGGAATTGTTCTTCTTCCCAGACTTTTCAAACTGGCGCTCACCTGGTCCTGCCCCATCTTTACCACACGTAATATTAACTCCATGCAAGAAAGACAGGGCAAGTCCTATCTTTTCTCACCCGTACTATTAACCCGGCGAGAATACCGCACGTGAAAACGAAATCACGGAAATCAATGGTTTTGTCTCGTCCCGTGACGCAGCCATGATTATGAACATCACTTAGGCCGGATTCACACCATGTACATTTTGGTTGTGCAATACGTTCTACTTTTCGGCGCATTTGTGCATCAAAGGTCCCCATAGATGTCAATGGAAGTGCACAAATGTGCGCGCAATATGCAAGGAAATGCGTAATACACTGCGTAATTCTGCTGGAAAAAGAAGACATCTTGAACGAATTAGACAAATTAGCCATTTCATTTGGTGCGTCTTTGTTTGCCACACACAAATGAACATGCCTTGCGGGCGCAAAAAGTACAATTAAATGCGCTGATGCCCGTGCAAAAAAAAAAAAGCACAGTTCGTTCTGTAAAAACACTACACTCATGCACACGCAGATACATACGCTTGTGTGACTCTGGCCTGAGGGTTCATTCACATGGGCATATATCGCCTACGTATTTTTCATGTGTGTAATATACGCTCATTGATTTCTATTGGGCCACTCAAAACTACGTTTTTTTCTTGTGCGTATTACAGGTAAGGCTCACATATCCGTATGATGCTCATTGCGTAATACACAGTGGGTATCTCCCATACACTTTTATTATGTTGCTCACAAGAGCGGCCCAAAATATGTGCGCCAAAAAATAAAGTATGGATTCTGGCTTGGTTTTCAATTCCCAATCATTTTTACAAAGACCTGTATAAAGGGTTAGACATTAGAGATGAGCGAACGTACTCGGTAAGGGCGATTTCACAATCGAGCACCGCGATTTTCGAGTACTTCAGTACTCGGGTGAAAAGCACTCGGGTGCACCGGGGGGCAGGGGGGGGCGCGGCGGAGCGGGGGGTAGCAGCGGGGAACAGGGGGGAGCCCTCTCTCTCTCCCTCTCCCCCCCACTCCCCGCTGCAACCCCCCGCTCACCCCCGGCGCACCTGAGTACTTTTCACCCGAGTAGTGAAGTATTCGAAAATCGCGGTGCTCGATTGCGAAATCGGCCTTACCGAGTACGTTCGCTCATCTCTATTAGACATTGATGTGCAGGAATTCTGCCTTCCAATAGTTGGCGCTGCAAAGGTATTGTTCCATCTTCCTTATTTGCATATATTTCCCAGAGGAGCATGCATGGCCTTATAAGTCTCCTCACTCACCTTCTAAGTGCTCTCCTTAAGGAGTGATGATACCCCTCCCGAATAAATAATAGTGGTATGTTCTATCTTGGCGCGTATTACATGCGCAAAAATGCCAAAATAGTGTATGGGGATTGGCGGCTGATCAGACTGGTTTGACAAGGCTGACTCCTCATAAACGCATGCTGATAGAGAGATATACAGTTCTTTTCCTTGAGGTACTCCTGGATGGCATCTCTTAGAAACCCTTCAAACATTTTACCGGCCTGTAGTTTCCCCTTTTTGAATATCAGCACCAAATTGGCTATGCGCAAATTCAGTAGAGCAGACCCCGCCACTATAGAGCCTTTAAATACAGTGTTTTGCCGAAAATAAGACCCTGTCTTATATTATTTTGTGCCGCTATAGAGGAACTAGGTCTTATTTTTAGAGGTGTCTTCTTTATACTTACTTAGCAGGCTCAGTCTACGTCCCTCCCACTGCCCTCGGCCGCCCACAGAAGTTCACTTCCTGGTTACGGGATTCATAAATCCCGCCTCCAGGAACCCATGGGTCTGATTAGCTCTTGAGCGCCGCTCAGGCAGTCAATGTAGCACTTGATGAACCAATGCGATGGCCGAGGATTGCAGAAGGCCTGCCGGAGCTCCTGGGTGCAGTGGTACGGACGTGCCTACTAGGTAATGTACTGCTTTTTTAATGCAATGTAGCCAGGGCTTATTTTCAGGGTAGGGCTTATATTTCAAGCCTCTACAAAAATCCCGACAAATCAGGGTAGGGCTGATTTTTGGGGTAGGTCTTATTTTCAGGGGAAAGGGCTTTGTTTTGGGGCCAAAACATAGCCTACCTTTCTTAGATCATGGGAAAATAAAGATTTGATTATTCTTATGATATCCGTGTATGCTGCCACCATCCTTTCATATGCTTATTTTCGGGGAAACGGGGTATAAGAAACAAGGGTCTGCGTATCACATTATTTATTTTCCCTTAGAACCCGGGGGTATATGCCATCAGGTCTTATTTTAATCTTTTAAAAACGGCTCTGCACTTCCTCCTGGGTTAGACTGATGACATTTAGTAGAGAGTTTACTTTATTATCACTCTTCATCTCATCTGACATTTCATTTTCCTCTGTGATTACACTGTAGAAAAAGCTTCTTCATAGTTTTGTTTTATCTTCATCACCCTGTTAAATTTCTCGTACATCATTTATTAAAGGGCCAGCACTTTCAGGATTCATCTTTTTACTATTTATATAGGTAAAGAACAGTTTAGGGTTAGTTTTACTCTCTTTGGAAATAAGTCTCCCTGTCTCCATTTTTACTGCTTTTATCGTCTTTTCACATAAATTATTTTTTTCCTTATAGGTTTTTAGTGCTTCTTCGCTGCCCTCTTGTTTTAGACCTTTAAACGCCTCATTTTTGCTATTTTTTTCCCCTCTTTACATTTTTATTGATCCACATTGGTTTTCTACTATTACTAAGTCTTTTATTCCTGTAATGTTTGAACCTCTCAGAGTAAGTAATTAGGCTGTTTTTAAACTTTTCCCATTTATTGTCTGCACTCTTATTTTTGAGGATATTGTCGCAGTCAATAAGGTGAAGGGTATCACTAAGGTGATCCAATTTGGCCTTCCTAAAGTTTAGTATTTTTGTAGCTTCCCTCTCTCTTGAAGGAGAAGTTGAAATGTATTATATTATGGTCACTATTTTCAGGTGCCCTCCGGCCTGCACCCCTATTATTCTGTCAGGTCTGTTGGTTAATATTAAGTCTAAATGGCCGTCCCTCTAGTTGAGTCCTGTACAAGTTGGGTAAGGTAATTATTCTTAGTTATTGACAGAAACTTATTACCTTTATGAGATCCGCAGGTTTCGGCTTCCCAGCTTATATCCGGATAGTTAAAGTCCCCCCATAATAATTACCTCATTGCGATTTGCCGCTTCAACTATTTGCCTCAGTAATACATTTTCGGTGGGCCCTGTTATATTTGGTGGTCTATAGAAAACCCCTATGAAGATTTTATTGTTTTTCCCTTCCACCCATAGAGACTGCACTATATGTCATCATCATGCATAACCGTGTGAGAGAGCTGTTCTTACTCTATACCATCATCATCCAGGACTTTGCGCCTGCACTGTATTCCCTTTGTAGCATCAACATCCAGAACTATAGTCCACGAACTATATTTTTGCACTTTATGACATCACCATCCGGGACTATGTGACTGTGCTTTGCTCATTTGATAACATCATTATCTATGGCTGTTCTGTGCGTCCTCTGTGACATCACTATCCCGAACTGCAAGACTGTGTTGTTTTGACTTTTGTGACATCACCATCCATAACTCTTCTGTGCTACTTGTGTGACATCATCAGTGACTGCACTGTTACCTCTGTATGTACTGGCATGGAATCTGAGTGCAATCCATATGGCATATGCCTTACTATGCTCATCGCTATGGAGCATAGTGGCACATGAAATTTTTTTTTAATCTTGTCGGGCTTTTCAAACTCTTTGCCATTGCGCAGTAATTTGAAAATACCAGCGGGAAGATAGGTCCTGCCCTACGAGCGGGTAAGATAGAGCAAGTCCTATCTTTTCTTGCCCGTACTATTAATGGGCGAGAATCCCAACAGTGAAAGTGAAACTATTGAAATTAATGTTTTCGTTTTTCCCGGTATGCGGCCGTGATTTTCACAACCGCATAACGGGTCTAAAACACGGTTGTCTGTTTAAGCCTTGATTCTTGAACAAGAATTGCGCAAAAATAGGACATACGGCGATTTTTCAAACTCGGACTATCAATTAGAGTAAAAAAAAAAATTATTTTTCTGTGCTAGTTCTGTCCATCTCAGAATCAGGGCTTAAGCAGATGGGCGTCTTTTAACCCCATCATGCGGCCGTGAAAATCACGACCGCATACCGGGACAAAACGAAACCATTCATTTCAATGGTTTTGAGTCCACTATCGTGCGTTAATGCTACGCATAAAAAAAGATATGACATGCCCTATATTTTTCGCACGTAGAAGATCGGACAGGGCCTATCTACCAAGAAAAAACGATCCATGCATGAGCATATACTGTATGTGTTTTTGCCCTTGAACTCCTACAGCGGTACGTGTCACTCATAGGCTCCCATGTTAATTAAAAAAAACGTACATACCGGTAATTATATCATTAATCCTCCATCAAGTATGACCTGTCTGGTTGTCTGCACTAGCCATCATACTAACTCTATAGCATGACCCTATAGTGATAGACGACCATCTGCTCGCTCTCATTCGGACCTGCTGTATAATCTGTACAGAGGACCTGCTGTATAATCTGTATGGAGGACCTGCTGTATAATCTGTATGGAGGACCTGCTGTATAATTTGTATGGAGGACCTGCTGTATAATCTGTATGGAGGACCTGCTGTATAATTTGTATGGAGGACCTGCTGTATAATCTGTATGAAGGACCTGCTGTATAATCTGTATGGAGGACCTGCTGTATAATCTGTATGGAGGACCTGCTGTATAATCTGTATGGAGGACCTGCTGTATAATTTGTATGGAGGACCTGCTGTATAATTTGTATGGAGGACCTGCTGTATAATCTGTATGAAGGACCTGCTGTATAATCTGTATGGAGGACCTGCTGTATAATCTGTACGGAGGACCTGCTGCATAATCTGTATGGAGGACCTGCTGTATAATCTGTACGGAGGACCTGCTGCATAATCTGTATGGAGGACCTGCTGTATAATTTATATGGAGGACCTGCTGTATAATCTGTATGGAGGACCTGCTGTATAATTTATATGGAGGACCTGCTGTATAATTTATATGGAGGACCTGCTGTATAATCTGTACGGAGGACCTGCTGCATAATCTGTATGGAGGACCTGCTGTATAATCTGTATGGAGGACCTGCTGTATAATTTATATGGAGGACCTGCTGTATAATCTGTATGGAGGACCTGCTGTATAATCTGTAGGAGGACCTGCTGTATAATCTGTACGGAGGACCTGCTGCATAATCTGTATGGAGGACCTGCTGTATAATCTGTATGGAGGACCTGCTGTATAATTTATATGGAGGACCTGCTGTATAATCTGTATGGAGGACCTGCTGTATAATCTGTATGAAGGACCTGCATGCGGACATTGCACACCACACAATCACAGCTGTCCGCCACATATACAAAATGCATTGAAACAGTTAAAATAAATAAAAAATAGATAATAAAGAAACTGATACTACAAGGTTTAAGATGAGTCTCGGAAGGCAAATATGAGTCATCAGTATGTTGGTTTGCTGCAGCCATACAGTCCATATACTGATGAGATTAACATGTGAGATTAGCCACAAGAGCTCACACTGAGCGGAGCACATTCTGGTTTCAGCACCTGAACCAAAGCTCATAATATCATCAGATGAAGATTATAATATAGTCAACTATATCTTCACTACAGGGAAAAGTTATATCTACACAGCTCTAATAGATCTGGGGAACACTTAAAGGGATTGTCCGGAGTTTAAAAAAAAACATGGCTGCTTGCTTCCAAACATAGCACAACCTTTACCCATAGGTTTGTGTGTAGTAATGCAGCTCAACTCCATTGAAGTGAAGGGGAGCTGAGCTGCAATACCAGACACAACCCATGGACACGGGTGGCGCTGTGTTTGGAAGAAAGCAGCTATATTTTACTAACCCTGGGCAACCCCCTTAAGCATCTCAGTATGACCCCAAGTCACTTACACTTCAGGGACATCAATCTCTTCAGTTAGGAAGCAAAAGTGATTGGGAATCCATTTCACCTACCTTGGTGCAAATGAAGGTGACAAGACGAGAGAAAATAGCAAGATACCTCAAAAAGGTACAGGAGACAACTCCTCTCTCCTTCTCGACTGATTCTTCTCAGGTACTGCATGTTGCTGGTGTCCTTTCACTACTGAGGTGAAGAACAATTGGGTTGTACAGGTATTCCCACTCCTCCAGGATGGTACATCCGTATGCGTCGTCTCAAGGGCATGGAGCAGATACCAGGAAATGGGCCATTATATGAGGAGAGCTAGACAGGGCTGTAGAAGGCCATCAACCTAGCAGCAGAAGAGGTAGAGAAATGCTGTAAACCTACCAATTGACCTCCAGTGCCTACCGGTCTTCATGTTTCTGACCAAACTGTCATACAGACTCCATGATGGTGGCATGAGGGCCTGACGTCCTGTAGTGGGACCTCCTGTACTCACAGCCCAGCACCACGCAGCTTGATTGGCATTCGCCTGAGAACGCCAGAATTGGCAAGTCTACAGCAACTGTAGGGAAACGTGAATGTATATGAAGTATGCTTCAGAGCTGTATTCACAATTTTGCAGCTTCCAAAGCTAAAATTTTCCTGCATGCTAGTTAGCAAGTCTAGTGAGCATGCTGGGAGTCCTAGGCTAATCCACAGCTGGAGAGACACAATTTTAGGACCACTACTATAGAGGTTTTTTACCATGAAAGATTTTATGGGCTGGGATTGTCCAGATGGGAACCCCTCCAAATAAACAAGACCTGGTGTACACAGGCTAAGAAGCTTAGGGAAAACCGCCAGCCTGACAAAACTATCCGAGATAAAGGTCGTCAGCCTGAAGACAATATAAACTAGTGCAAGGGAATTGTGGAGGTGTAAAGGGAATTTTACACAGCCCAACAATTGGGCAGGAACGTTCATAGAAATGCTCCATTGCCTGATTGATGGCCAGTTCGTTGGCTAATCGCATCCTTTGTGGAGCTCCAAAAATCATCACTATTGGCTACACATCTCTCCGTGTGGTACAGCAATGATTTTCTGCGGGAAGTCAAAGATCTCATAAACAGTTATTCGGCCCATATAAGGTTTGAATCAGCCTGGGTAAAGGTCAGGTAGACAAGTGCCAATGTCGTTCATTGGCGCTTGTCGTAGCAACTACTCAGATTCTAGCCATCATCTAAAGGGCGTATGTACCATAGTAGCAGCCCATATGGGTGCTATGGTCCTTGGGACATTGAGTATCAGACAAAATGTTGGGTGTTGAGAACCAATGTGGTTGATTGGCTCTTGTCTATCGGAGCAAATAACTCCATGCAAAATAGCCTTAACTTGTAGCAACTACTTAGATTCTAGCCATCATCTACAGGGCGTATGTACCATAGTAGTAATCCATACGGGAGCTACAGTCATTGAATGCCAGCCAAAATGTTGGGTGTTGAGAACTTTTTTGCACTACAACGTTGGCAAACAAGGATAGGGGATCAGCATAAGAGTAATGGAAATAAGTTGGAGAGGGCCAAAAAGTTGTCACTACCTACTATCATAAGAGGAGGGGGCATTTTGATCCACACCATGGTCACTCTCTCCTATATTCATGTCCCCGGTTGCTAAAAACAAAAACTTCAAATAAGCTCTGGACTGTGGTTCAAAGTGTGAACTTGAGCTTTTCATAACATGCTGAATACAGCAGAAGATAATTCAGAAGACGTTCAGCACGACTCCTTCCTGTTTTAAAACCTCAACCACCAAAGGAGAACATAAGAAACAAAACTCAAGCGTCAAGAACTGGCGGCAGCCAAATCATAGGGGAATAAAAAAAACACCTGACGGTGAGTCAGGTCGCCGTCTGCTTTGTATAGACACCATGACGACAGGGAAACATGTGTAGGTGATGCGCTCAAGTACACATCTTATCATTACCGGAAGAAATAGTACAGCTGTATGCAGAAGGGAAACCACATGTAATAACCCGCAGCTGATAGTATTACAGTAAATCCCCCATTTTTGCATAAGGTCATTTTTGGATCACCCATACTGCGCCGATTAATTGCTTAATATATCCTTATATCCGTAGACGCTCCGTTTTGACAGAGCTCCAAATTCCCTGCATAAACATAAAGGTTAAAGGGATTTTCTGGGACTTTACAAAAATATTACAGGCTTAAAATGTTGTAAAATAAAGGAAAAAATACAAACTCACCTGCTCCACCGACTTGCCATACTGCGCTGGAGCCCTGGTGCTCTCCACTGGGAACCCAGAAGCAGAGTCAGGCGGTCACATGTCACACACAAGACCATTCAGACAATCATAGGTTTCAGCGGCCATGGAAGAATCACCGCCGAAGCCTGTGACCGGCTGAGTGGTCACGTACACAACGAATGGTATGTGGCCACCTGCTACTTCTTCTGGGTTCCAAATGGTGGGCATGAAAAAAAAATCACCAGATTGGTTCTTAAAAAAAAAAAATGACAGGCTTAAAATGGTGTAAAATAGAGAAAAAAATGTATACTCACCTACTCCAACGGCTCCCTGTCTAGCGCTGGAGCCCCATTAGCCACCGCTTGGAACCTGGAAGAAGTTGGCAGGCAAGCACTTGCTGTACATTGTATACAAGATCGCTCAGCCAATCACAAGCTTCAGCTGTGATTATTCTACGGCCACTGAAGCATGTGATTGGCTGGTTATGGAAGAATGACCATTGAAGCCTGTCATTGGCTGATCAGTCACATGTGCAGTGTAGGGCATCCATTGTCCATTGCTTCTTCCGGGTTCCGAGTGACAGGTACCGGAGCTCCAGCACTGGGCGGTGGGCTGCTGGTGTGGGTGTGTATCCATTTCTACTTTATTTTGAAACATTTAAGGCTGAAATTTTTTCTAAGTAACTTTTTTATAAAACCTTTTAACTTTTTTTCAAAATTTAAAGCAAACTCTCAGCTGTGACAAATATCAGATCTGTAAGGCCGGGCTCACAATTACAGAATCCGCGATTGGCGTCTGTGCAGACGATCCGCGGCAAAACGTGGGCATTGAAAGGTATGTACTTTCGCTTTTTTGTTCACACTCGCGGATACGAATTGCATATTCCGCAAGCAGAAGAAAAATCCCAGCATGCTCTGTTTTGCTGCTGACTCTGTGTGGATGGCCTCCATTGAAGTCATCCGCAGCCTGTACGCAGTCAACATTGTGTATAAGCAGCAGGTGCCCGCATCATCGCTTAGCATGGGAAATACAGATAAGTCAATAAGCTGTACTGCGCATGACCGCCGATCAGTGGAAACAGGTACGCAGGGTCGCCGGCCGGGCTCACAGCCAGAATCCGCTGTAGGCCTCCCACATGCGGAATCCAATCTGCCTGTGTGAGCCCGGCCTAAAGGTTTTCACCCTCTAGATGTAAACAAGACAGCAAATATAGATTTTGGAAATGTAGAGGAATTGGAACCATATATATATTCTCACACCTTCAAAATAAATACAGCAGGTATTCCTCCCCGAGGCGGCCAAACGGTTCAGACCTCCTAGGAGATCCATGCGAGCTGTCTGTCACCCACATATACTGTTCTTACTGTATTATCTGGCCTTCCATTGTGGGAGACCTATTGATGGAGAATAATCAAAAACTAATGCAAAATGGAGCAGTTGTCAATCAATCAGGACTCTGCTTTAATTTCCCAAAAGACCTTGAGAAATAAGAGCTGGAACATGATTGGCTGTTATGGGTAACCCCTCCATTTTTCCTTTGCACCAGTTTTGTCTTTCGTGTCAAACTGCAGACCTATAACCCACCTCTTTATATAAAGCCTATATCCCCAAATGTCCCCCAACTCATACTGACTGCTACATCTCAAAAAACACATAACAGGTCCAGCCAAAGTGCCCACGTAGAGGTGCCAACCAAAGTGATCATAAAATAGTACCAACCACAGTGACCCCTATAAAGGTGGCAACCACAATGCATCCTGAAATGGTGCCTTCTAGAGTACCTCTTAAGATAGCGCCAGCTACAAAGCCTCCCATATTGGTGTCCTCCTTTTAGAGTATACAGACCTCTCTCTACCAGCCAGACCCGCCTTATCCATTCATTGTCTGCCATGAAATACTATATTTCCACTGCAAAGGCAGCAGCAGCGTAAGGCTTTATTCACACGAGCGTTTTTACACAGCTATGTAGCCACATTTTCATGCCAGCCAAATATCGCGACCAACTGAGGCATTGGATTCCAATCCATTCGTTCACATGGGCGATTTTGCGCCAGGAACAATCGCCCGACATGGTAAAATAGCACATATGCGGCCAATTCCGGTGGGCACTTTTACACATGGCCAGAAAAGATAGTTATGGTTCTATCTTTCTACCTATATACACTGGCGACTCCCATAGACTCTATGGGAGCTGGAAAAATTGGGAGGGGGAGGCAGTTTAGCAGCGACCAATGCAGGGAAAAGCTTATATGTGCTTCTATTTAGGCATTTGAAGTCATTCTGAGGATTCATGCAGAGCGAGGGATTTCCGGGTGGCAGCGTATTCTTTTACTAATACTTCACACCCGGCCGTATGAATGGACGAGAAAATACTAATTAAGCTCGGGACTTGATTGCATCATTCCCTCATTCACACAATTTAACGGTGCATATGCTTGTGTGAAGGAAAAAGAATCTTTTCTAGCTCTAAGGCCCAATGTCCACAGGCAAATTCGAATTGGGCACCTGCATGGACGATCCGCAGTTCAAGCCGCCCATAGAAAAACATGGGCATCCACAGCTGAATAAAAGCATGCAGATTTGTTTTGGGGACCTTTTAGTGAAGACCCAGACAAGTAAGCACTGTCCTCGGCCACGGGAAGGGTAGGACTACGGAATCTGACCCGCCCGTGAACATGAGGCCTTAGACACTGTTATACACCAGTTTTGGAGGCACTGGTGAAGTTCTGGCTTGGTTCGAACTAATTGGGACCGAAACAAACTTTTTGCCGAAATTTTTCAAAAGTTCCTTTATCACTACTTGTTACTCAAAGGAAAAGCCAGAGGAATCAATACGAGTTATGTAGAATTAACTTTTTAATATGGTGACGCTTTTGGGTACTTTCTAGATGTTAACCTGTTATAATTTACCCGAAGTGATAATAGCATGTAAGAGGCTAAAGTGTATTGATAAGTAGTGAATTTATCTTGAGTCAACTAGTTTGAGACATAATTGGGCCTCACCTGCTAAAGCAAGCTGCTGTTCTATTACTTGCTAATATTTATATAGATGATTGGCTAACCATTGTAAAATCCTTATGTCAGCAGAAATATAAATTGTGTCAGTGTGATAGTATTGTTAGTTCTGACCTACTGTGATTAGAGATCTAGGGCTACAAATAGACCTTCTGCTATTGATTGAAAATTTATTGACAAAAGGAAAACAAAATTCACAACTTCAAGCCTAAAGAAGGACTTTGTCCAAACTATTGCTTCAATTGCCACCTGTTATGATCAGCAGGAGATTCCTTCTGCGTGGTTATCTCCTGCTCTCTAAGTTGTTGTTGGGGCAGTTGCTATGACCCGTTTGAGGTGGCCAGCAGACCACACTGCTCAGCCTTCTTACAGACAAGAGTCTCTGGTTTGCTTCTCTAGAAATACTTTTGGTTTCTGCAGCGTGGTGCGGTTGATAGCTGTGGTAACATGTGTTCTATCCAGTATTCCTTGTTCTAGTTCCGTGTATATAATTCTATTCCAGCCTCATCTAGTCTGCCCAGTCAGTGTGTATTTCTCCTTGGTTTTCTAGTCCAGTCTGTGTTTCCTATTTTGTGTTTTGTCTAGTATTTCCTTGTTTGATTCTGTCTGCCTTGGGTCATTCCAGCATTAGTCTCTTTGGCCTCTAGTCTGGGTCCTACCGTGTTTCCCCCAAAATAGGACCTCCACCAAAAATAAGCCATACCCTGATTTTTCAGGATTTTTGGGGATGCTGGAAATATAAGTCCTACTCCGTGAATAAGCCCCGGCTAAAATGCATTTAAAAAAGCAATACATTACCTAACAGTCACGGTCCGGGTCCTCCCGCTTGTCTGCGGGCCTGCGATGCACTTCCTTCAGTCCTTGGATGCCGACAGAAGATCGCTTCCCGGTTACGGGATTCATAAATCCCGCCTCCAGTAAGAGATGGCTCTGATTGGTTCTCAAGCGCTGCTCAGCCAATCAGTGCAGTGCTCGATGAACTAATGTGGTGGTTGTGATGGTGCGTTGCATTGATTGACTAAGCAGAGCTTGAGAACCAAACACAGCCATCACATCTTGGAGGCAGGCCAATCAATGCTGTGGCTCAGCCAATTCATAAATCCTGCCTTCACAACGCGATTGCTGTGATTGGATCTTCAACCACTACATTGATTGGCCGAGCAAGGCTCAAAGAACCAATCCAGGCATTGTGTTGTGGAGGTGGGATTTCAGAATTGGCTGAGCCATGGCATTGATTGGCCAATTCATAAATCCTGCCTCCACAACGCGATGGCTGTGATAGTTTCTCGAGCTCTGCTCAGCCAATCAATGCAGCGCTCGAAGAACCCATCACAGCCATCTCATTGGTTCATCAAGCACTGTATTGATTGGCTGAGCAGTGCTCAAGAACCAATCAGAGCCTTCGCTTCCTGGAGGCAGGATTCTAAAGATATTTTTGACGTGCAGATAACTTGAATGTACAAGTGATTGAATATAGGGAGCAAAGGAAAGATCGAGTCAAATATAACCCCAATATCACTAAAAATATCTTCATATTCCGCAGAAGATCAAAGTGTGATTGTTCTCAGTGTGATTGTTCTCAGTGAGAGAAATCAAGTCATCTTGTAGATATGATACCTTTTAATAGCTAACAAAAATACATGATGTTACAGCGAGCTTTCGGGGATATCTCGCCCCCTTCTGTATTTGAGTAACTTAATGTCAGGTTTATGGTGGAGTGAAATACATTGAATCTCTGATGGAATTTTGTTAGTTCTTGTTCACTGTTGGTCCAGATGATTATGATGTCATCAGTGTAGCGGACATAGGTCAATGGTTTGTTGGGGCAGGAGGCCAGAAAGTCACATATTGCGGTGCCATTTTACTGCCCATGGCGGTTCCAGTAAGTTGCAGGAATATCTCTTTGTCAAAGGAGAAATAATTGTGTGTGAGTATGAATCTTGTGAGAAGATCAGGAATGGGCAGAATATGACCCACCAGGTACAAGAAGTATCTGCTGCCAACATACATTTCTCAGAAAGGAAAACAGCTTGAAAAGCCACAAGGAAATGGTTTTGGGAAACAAAGGATATCGTAGAAGGACAGAAATAGATTGTTCCCCTAAGCGGAAGTTCAGAACACAAGAGCAGATGTGACCTAACGCCTTTCTCTCCCAGGCAGGGACCCTTCCCACTGGGGATGTGTCTGCTCTTTTACCCCCTTCCTTCATCTGGACAATTCACAGACTCAAGCTAGGGATCCGGCCGGTGGCGGAAATGTCCCCTCGTGCCCTCTGTATCCGCACTGAATTGTTTTATTGTATTTTAACCACTCACAGTGACAGCCTGGAGAGAGCAGCGGCTCAGGGGAAGAGCACTGTAATGTCACATCATGGACTTCATCCTATAATGTCACAGCATAGGGAAGAGCTGTAAATGGCACCTACCGCCAATATGGCACCACCAGCCTCGGGAGCGTTCTGCAAAACAAAACAGAAGCAGCTCAATAAATGTTGTTTCCTTTAGCCTAATGGGGGGGGGGGGCATGTATTCTGTCAACTAACATGTATACAATAGTATCTGCATGCATAATATATGTAACCTCTGTGTTGGTTGTTAAAGGGATATTCCCATCTCAGTAAGTTATTCCCTTTCTAGAGGATAGGGGATAACTTGCCAATGGATGGAGGTCCAACCACTGGGATCCTCACTGATCCGGAGAAATTGCCCCTGGCACATCCCTGAAAATACATGATGTTACAGCAAGCTTTCCAACCTACTTCGGGTTATTCCTAAGGTTTAAATGGAATAGATCTGAAGAAGCATGCGTTTACATATACATACATAAGAAAAGGCACAGACATGGATTAATTTGCACTTTAAAAATACCAGAACAGGAAAGTAGAGAAAGCAAATACTTAAATAGTCCCCTGATAAGGATGTGAAAGTAATGGCTGCACATGCATGGCATCATGCCATCCACTTTAATGGGAAATGCCAGTGGTAGCTGAGTTCAAGCGCTCCACAATCTCTGGCAGTTCCCATTGAAGTGAATGGTGACATGGCGCTCACACCCAACTGCTGTTGTCAAAATTTCAGGACACGCTGGGCGGATTGGCAAGTTATCTCCTATCCACAGGATAGGGGATAACCTACTGAAATGGGAGTACCCCTTTAATATTAAAGTTCTAAGTAACAGGGACAGCTGCAGTGCAACCTTAAAAACGAGAACAAATTCTCCGGTTTAGCCACTTTCCCCATAATTATCCAATAGGTACAAGTCAAATTGTCCACATAAATGTCAGCCACATTGATAGGTCATACAGAGCTATAAGTGTAATACTACTCTACAGAGGCGTAACTGTCATTTAGCACTAGACACTGAGGCATTAGCACAGAGGCGTAACTTGAAGCTCCTGGGTCCCAATGCAAAACCTGGAACGGGGCCCCCAACTATAATGCTTTATTCATAGTACTGGGCTTCCTATATGGAGAAGAGAGGCCTTATGGGCCCCCAAGGCTCCTGGGCCCGGGTGCAACCACATCCCCTGCATCCTCTATAGTTACGCCCCTGCTGCCCTATATAGCATGGCAGCCTAGAATTACGATCATCTGTAATCTGTGGGAAAACTTGGCAGTAAGTGTTCAATTTCCCTGCAACGCCACCACAGGTGAAATCGAGTATTACACAGTGTCCATTCAAATCAATGGGTTGTCTGTGTAATGCAGGACAGGCTAGGTCCTCCAAAGTGAGAGACACTCTTCATGTTCGCTTTCCACTATGGCCAACAGATGAGGACTTTCCCTCTATCAACTCCGTAATAAGGTGTCAGAAAATGGGTTTTCTAAGCCAGACAAGACTTTAAGAATAAGGACATAAGTTTGGGTATAACATGTCAGCTATACGAGGCTTAAGTTGAAGTTCCAGAACTGTAATGCAAAATCTACAACAGGGTCCCCAGTTATCACATCATTTATAGGGAGAGTAGAGAAACCTTTGGGACCCCCACAGGCTACAGAACCAACTGCAACTGCTGGACTAAAGATTAGTTGCACCTTTGCAGGGTACTGCTATGGGGCCCAAATGAAAAGCTCGACTCGAATAACGCGGACCCGAGCATTTGGGTGCTCGCTCATCTCTAGATATGATATATCACTTCTTATATAAGGTTGGGTCCACACAGGGGATGATTTGCACCGGACAGCCTGCCTCCATGACCGCGCCATTTGGTGCAGATTTTGAAGCGAGTTTTATCGCGTATTTCTGTGCGGAATTCACCCCCTCATTGAGAAGAGTTGAATTCTGCAACGGAAATGGCAATAAAATGGACATGCCACGGAACTGAATTCCGCGCCGCATGTCAATTTCCACACCGGTTTTTGCGCTGATTATATCCGCCGCGTGTGGACAAGATTTTCAAAATCTCAGCCAGTTTGCTGCGACTGTAAATGCCGTGGAATGTCCGTGTGGAGGAGCTGCAAGACAATTCTGTGGCAAATCAGCCCCTTCCGGATCCCTCCTTTGACTGACGGTTGCACATTCCACTTTTGACTGATGTTCCTGCTGATACAATCTCCAAAACCTTACTGACAGACAACCAGAGTTAGACAACTCCTTCACACGGGCGTGTGATGACAGTGTATTATAGAGCATGCCGCAATTTGTTTGCTGCGCGAGATTTTGCGCGGCCAAATCGCGGCCGTCTGCATAGGATTGCGTTTGTTAACGTAATCCTATGGCAGCTTCCAGGGGTGGAAATTCCGCGGGAAATCCCGCCACGAAATTTCCACCTGTCTGCAGGCGGCCATGGACTCCCATGTTGCGGCTCACACATATTGTGCGAAATACGTGTACAAAAAAAGATTGCAGCATGTTCTATTTTGGCGTGTTTTACGCATGCATACATGCCAAGATAGTGCATGGCGATTGGCGGCACACAGTGAACTATTCCAGTGTGAAGCCGGCCCTAACAGCACACCAGAGTCATAATCTGCACTGCATTTTATGACCGTATCAGAGGACAGCAATTTCCCAGTAATCTCCGACTCTGGAAATGACGTCTCATAGATAAAAGAGGACAGACGTATAATCATCATCCACTCCCAATAATTAGTTTGCAATAATAGTCAATAGACTGCAGAGAGAAAGGGGATGCAACTGCTTGTTCTACTTCTCTTTTGTGACTGCGTGCTGTGGGAGGGGGTAGCTGGGGAAAGATATCTGATTGGCTCAGAGCACATAGCACATAAGTGACATCACACCCGGATTTGTGTGAAATCATCATGGACAATATCTTCAGTCTACCTAAAAATGTTGACTCTTATTTCTCCTTAGTTGCAACCTATTATAGAGTCCATAACTTCATCTCCCAGCATGCACTGCTAGCTCAGTGTCTAACCAGAACTTGGTCTAGTGATTTGCATTCTGAGAAGGCTTGTCTTGACATCTGATGTAGCAAAAAGTAACTTCTCCCTGCAGTATAAGAACTCAGCTAATGGGCGGGTCTGTCGACAAGCATGTGACAACAGGCAGAATTGTAAATGGAGTTGTATCAACAAGAAAAGTTTAAAGGGTACCTAAACTTTTTTTAAAATTCGGACATATCATAGTGATAAGTCAGAAGTAGTAATTGGCGGGGTCCGGGGGCTAAGACCCCCACTGCCTACTAAAATGAATGGGCAGAATCATATTAATGGCCAAACCTAAAAGCCAGACAGTGTAAGACTAAAAAACCTCAAGACACCCACAGATTATTCTGTCTCGTAGCCTGACTACTGCAAAATCACAGCAAAAATTTTGAGATTTTGCCACGATTTGCGAAAATCTGAGAAATTTCCAGTGGTCAGAAAAAAATACAACATGCACCCTTTTACATGGGCCGACAAATCATAAAATTATCATTCAGTGTAAATGTATACCCCTGACTCAATGACAAATGAAAATTTGTTTGCTACTAGTTCATCATTCAGTTTCTGCATGCAAGAAGACTGAACGACAGATCAGCCCGTGTGAACCGGTAGTTGTTCATCTATGGACAACTGGCTGTCCACTGTGAATGGAGGCGAGTGGGCAAGAGCGATGTGAAAAAGCACTGGAAGGATAATTGCTGGGATGACCTGTCGGGCAGCTGCGCCCGACAGGATGTCCCATACAAAAGGGTCCTATGACCGCTACCTCTGAATATACTTTAAACAGAAATAACCTCATTAAGTAACAGAGAAAGTAGAATAACTGGTAAGAAGTGGATCTGAACAAACAGGAAACCACGAGGAAGCTAAGGGTTAACAGCGATGCATACAATTCCTCTGCCGCATCCTTAAATACCACCATGACGCGACAGATGCCCAGATAGTGTAGATCTTGTCATATCTTCTGCAGCATGTACCCGCGGCGTCATCATGCCACACGTGGCATCTGATAAAGGAGAAGTGAGTGAGAAATCCTCACGAATATCTATAAACGTAGGAAGTCCCCGAATGTCTGATGTCTTGATGATGTAGTGTGTATTTCCAGTTTATTCACATAGCGGGGGCTGACGACTCTTACACCCACATATACAAAACAGCCAGCAAGACAACACTAAGCAGTCACATCACACCTTGGAGGCAGCCAGGTATGTCACTAGAATGATAAGATGCCTAGTATCTCTAGTAGTAACGTACTCCTGTGACTCTATGCTATTATTTCCACATATAACTCCTCCTATTTCTACTACTTATAGCTCCTCCTATTATTTCTACTTATAGCTCCTCCTATTACTACTCCATATAACTCCTATTACTCCATATAACTCCTCCTATTACTCCATATAACTCCTCCTATTACTCCATATAACTATTAGTACTCTATATAACTTCTCCTATTACTACTCTATATAACTTCTCCTATTACTACTACATATAGCTCCTCCTATTACTACTCCATATAACTCCTCCTATTACTCCATATAGCTCCTCCTATTACTACTCCATATAACTCCTCCTATTACTCCATATAACTATTAGTACTACATATAACTCCTCCTATTATTACTCTATATAACTTCTCCTATTACTACTACATATCGCTCCTGCTAGTTGGCGCTCGATGAACCAATCACAGCCATTCATTGAATGACATCATTGAATGGCTGTAATTGGTCCATCGAGCGCTGGCTTTGATTGGCTGAGGTGTTGCTCCTTAACCAATCAGAGCAATCACTTGCTGGAGGTGGGTATTCAAGCCCCGTCACCAGCAAGAGATGCTCCGTCGGTGTTGAGGAGGACATGTAAGCCTGCCGGAGTGCAGCGGGAGGGATTCAAACGACGCCTCCTAGGTGAGTATAAGACACCGCCTGAAAATAAGAACCTGTGCCTCTTTTGAGACAAAAATGAATATAATAGAGGGTCTTATTTTCGGTGAAACACGGTACATATGACTCCTCCTATTACTACTACATATAACTTCTAATATTACATCTACATAATAACTCCTCCTATTACTCCATATCATGAGTACCATCACCTAGCGGTGCTTTTTTGCCAGGTTCCAAGTATCTGTCTCTCCTGCAATTAGGCATTGAAGGGGTTTTCCATAACGTTTACCCCTTGTACTATTAAAGACCTACCCTTAGCATAGGACATCAATAGTTGATCTGCTGAGTTCTGCTGCTTGGGGCCCCCAGCGATTGGGCTGTTCTTAGCTCCCGCACTCACTACAGTCGAGACAGATATTGATAACATTGTCTTCATTGCAGTCAGAGCAGAAAGTGTAATAGAAGCATAGTGGGGAGTCATTTTACTAGCAGGGGAGGAGGTGAACTGTGACCATCAGCTACTGTGAATACTGCAGCCAATGTTATCTATGTAGAGGTGTCACTTTTCATTGTAATCCTGCCTGAGATGATAATTAGATGACTGCAGAAAAGTTTACTCAACAGTATAGGAAGTAACATACTATCATTAGGCTTTAGGTACCTTTGCGTGGAGCGATTATTGCTCAAATAATCAGTGGAAACAGCGACTTTTGGCAATAGCCGACCCATGTACACACAACCGCCAACAGGGCACTGAGTGAGAATTACTTACTTCTCGGAGTCACTTGGTTTTTAAAACATCTAGAAACCAAGCACCGGTTGGGCCATGTAAACAGGCAGTCATTCATCTATGAACAACTGCCTGTTTGCAGTGAATCGAGGTGGGAAACCGGATACGGTCTCCCTACTATCACTCCTGTGTGAAAACAAAGGAGGAAAAGTCATTGAGACAACTGCCCTGTGTAAGGGTAAGTGGGCGGAGTGACAACTGCAGAAATTTAGGATTTTTTTGACACATACATTGTGAAATCAAAAATGTAAAAAAAGATGATAAAGATTATCCGTTCAGTCGCCTCCGATCTTCAGTCAAACCATGGATCAATGTTCTCCACGCTTTCACGGCTTCTTTCAGTTCCGCCATTGACATGTTGGTGGTGGCCTGGATTGTATCTAGCCATCTTGTTCTTTTTTTTTTTTGTTCTTGGCAAAAGAACAAAAAAAAGAAATTGCCAACAATTCTTAAACAATATATTTGACATAAAAAAACGTGTTTTATACGATATATCATTTTCTAATGACACATTCCCTTTCACAATGTTTCTTAGAGTCAGGCTGCTTGGTCGAAAGGGTCCAACTATGTAAATTTTTAGGCCTCTTGCTAAGTCAGCTCGGCATTGCCCTATACAGTATATAACATGTCACTGCTGTGTTATATCTATTTGATGCTCATTATTGTATTTTATATATATTTTAGATCACACCAGAGAAGATATCTCTAAGAAAAGCAGAGAATGGACTAAACAGTATTCATCCGCTGCTCCACCATTGATCCTTTGTTGAACTATTGACCAATTTTAGGTCACCTAAACAGCCAGGATGAGCATCTACAAGCAGTACCTGAATGTGTCCAAGATCTGTGAACACTATAACTTTACTAAAAGAATCAAAAGAGACAGCCATTCTCGAGATGTCATCTCCGTGATCTTCATCATCATTTGCTGTATCATTATCCTGGAGAACATCCTCGTCCTTATTTCAGTTTGGCGCAACAAGAAGTTCCACTCTGCCATGTTTTTCTTCATCGGGAATTTGGCATTTTCTGATCTTCTCACCGGATGTGCCTACATTGCTAATATCTTGCTATCTGGTAAAACGACCTTCACGCTAACTCCTGTGGCCTGGTTTATTCGTGAGGGCACAGCTTTCACAACTCTGGCTGCCTCCGTCTTTAGTCTGTTGGCTATAGCCATCGAAAGACACGTCGCTATCATTAAAGTCAAAGTCTACAGCAGCGACAGGAACTGTAGGATGATCATCTTGATAGGAGCTTGTTGGGTTATTTCAATGGTCATCGGAGGTTTACCTATCATTGGCTGGAACTGTATCGGAAACTTGGACAAATGTTCCACCGTCTTCCCGCTCTATGCCAAAAACTACAATTTGTTCGTAGTTACTATCTTCACTATTATTCTCATTTCCATTGTGATTTTATATGTCCGCATATATTGTATTGTCAAGTCAAGCCATGCGGAGATAGCTGCACCACAGACTCTTGCCCTTCTGAAGACAGTTACAATAGTCCTTGGAGTTTTTATTCTCTGCTGGCTTCCAGCTTTCACTATTCTCCTTATGGACGTGGCTTGTGACGTGAACTCTTGCCACATTCTCTACAAAGCTGACTACTTCTTTGGGGTGGCCACCTTGAATTCGGCATTGAACCCTATTATCTATACAATGAGGAGTAAAGACATGAGAAGGGAATTTTTAAGGGTGCTTTGTTGCTGGAACAAGGCCCAAAAGGACAGAAATGCTGAGAAATGCATGCTCCATTTACGTAGTTCCAGTTCTTTAGAACGTTGCACACAAAAACACGATTATCCCACGTCACCAGTCATAAAGGACTGCAATACGTTTGTGTGATTAGGAGCGTTATAAGGTTTCAATGCTTTCTGGACAAGAAGGACCGTACTATCATGAAGTTCAATTGGAAGTTATTAGGTGCAATTCGAGTAAGATTTCGGCAGGTATATCGGTGATATCTTACATTTTGGGCCTGAAGCTCTTCTTTCTGCCAGGTTTCAGGACCTTAGTCCTTACAATGAAAAGCTCTTGAGATAACTTAGCACTCTCATTTATGTTTGCAGTTGAAGTAAAACAATAAGTCTGGCCGAATGGAATGTGAAGAACATATAAGTAGACCTGGGCAAGAAGAGTAATGTGATGGGAGGGACTTGACACTCCAAAAATAAGTACAAAAAGAGACAAGCAAGTCCTATTTAACGAATGGTGTTACCAAGTAGGGAATCTCATTGCTTTTGAGATGATTACTGATAGTTAAGAAGCACATTTTCACATTTTTAACTACATAATTAAAAAGGAAAAGAACCCAGAACCCCCGCTGCACACTAATATCAGTAAATGACCTTCACTACCCCTAAGCTTTTAGACAGGAATTTCCTTTAAGCGATTACTATCTCAACATATTTGACCTTTCAGACATTTATCATATATCTTAGCTCTTTAATTATAATTTATATTGCACTTAAAGCTGATACAAAAATTGCTGTTGCCACAATAGATGGTCAACATTTTTCGTATAAATATGCCCGTTTTCTCCACCATAAAAAAAAATGTTTACTCAAGTCAGTATTTTTGATGATGGGAAAGAACCACTAGTTGGCATGATTTCGGCAATGTACAGTATTGTTACAGGTTATAGGAAGAATAGCTCTCGCACCAATCACTAGCATTGACAAGAGTGTATGCGGCTTTATTTAATGCATACAGGCTTATTTTTTTTAAATTGTATCAATTTAGGAATTTTGGTAATTACTTCAGAGGCTCATTTTATATTTCCTCCCTTGAGAATGGAAATTTGCCCCGTCTTCTAGACCATAGCTAGCATCCTGTTGTAATGTGTTAAAGGTTGTGAAACTTATATTCGTATAAAAATACAACTCCTTTCATCAAAGTCTTTCTGATGTCAGTGACTTCTATCATCTAAAAATAGTTCCGATTAGTTACTGTGTAAGGAAGTCCTTATTACGACTATTTCACTAGAAATTAAAATAAGGACCAAAGCTTTTTTAAAATATTGAATATATTGTAATTGATTTTATTGGAGCTTTTAGAGTTTGCTTTATTTTTTCTGCAAACAGCGCCACCCTTGTCTATAGGCTATGTCTGGTACTGCAGCTCATATTTAAAGTCATTATAGACCTTCAACAACTCACAGCTGCTTCTGACTCTTCCATACACATGTATGTTCAGCATAGCCAAATGTTTATGTGTATAGGAAGGAAAGCGGCAATCCGCCGGTGGGTTTTCTTTAGGGGAATAAGAGGACCAGGCAGTGAAATTTCCTGATCCTATGATGTTGGAGGAAAATTGATTCGCCCCCATATACATTTGGAAATAGTCTGGCTCGGCACCAGACGACTAAATTCTATATATATGTGGGTCTTTATTAATGTGAATAGAGATGAGCTGCAATATCACACACAGCCTCTGGCCAAGAGTGGCGCTGTTTCAGGGGAAGGAGGAAGCAGACCCTTTTTGCTTAGCTCATAAAACCCACTTTTATATAAAAAGAAGCCAACAAAAGCGATTTCTCATCTTGACAATATTTGTTCATTCTCAGTCCAGCCACACCAATAAAATGGCTCTGTTTGTTATGGATAGACATAAAACAGAGCCACGCTCGTAAACTTCCTGTGGGAACTTTTTCATCCCAGCAGGAAATGGAAGTGAAAAAAAAGTCTTCATGTCAACAAATATCAAATGACAGAATTATGATCTGAACCACGGAGACTAGGTCACAAAAATTAGCAGCCATCTTCATCCAGGGACTGTATCTCCAGGGCTTTAGGGTACTGCTCAGCCAAATCTGTAGTACAGTCCGAGTCCAAGGCTACAGCTCTTAGAAAGGAGCCTAGGTTTCAAGCTGCAGCAGGCTGAAAGGCTAAGGCTACACAGTGTCAGGCAGCTGCTTGCAAGTAGCAGGAGAATCATAGGTTTACAGCAACAAGGTCTCAATGTATTCCTATGGAAAAAGAGTTGCAAGGGACTTGGTGACTTTTTGTTTCCATGTAGCCGTAGTGTAATTGGAAGCATGTTCCATCAGGAATATCAGTCCATTGTTCAATTGGTCCTGCCATTCTAAAGACTAGCATCTGTATAGTCAAAAATACCAAACTGGGGGAAAGTTGACCTGTGTATAAGTAGCGAGGCTGGTCCCAGGTATGTATATGTGGGCTGTTGGATGACAGTCATAGTAGACTTCATGAATACACCACATGCAGGTCTACAATCTTAGAGCATAGACCCCCCCCCCCCCCCAAGCCTAGTGTACCATTGCCAGTCCTGATATAGTATGACATGCACTTGGGCCTATATTGCTATTACTGCTTTTTCCCAGAGTATGAGTCCAGTATTAGAAGTACTTTCCACAGGTGAGAATGTGTTTTCCATGGCTATGTGCGTCATGCAATGCAAAAGCCTACGGCTGGGTTCACACGGGGTGGAATTGCCGTGGACTTTACGCATGGAAATTCCGCCTGCAATCTTAAGCCTGAGACTAAGCAGCAAAGTGGACAAGATTTGCAAAAGTCTCGTCCACACGCTGTGGACAGTCCGCTGCGGCCAAGCCACGCTGAGACTGACATGCCGCGCAGAATTCAAAGCCGCAACATGTCACTTGTATCATCTATTCCGCTGCGGGCTCTCTATGGGGAGGGATGGCCGCAGCTGAATAAGCCGCTTTCAAAACCCACGTCAAACGTCTCGGGACTTCAGCTACGGAAAGCTCACAGACTTTTTGTGCGGTCCCGCTGCAGACATTCTGCGAGGTTTCCGCGTGTGAACCCAGCCTAAACGTTCTTTGTTCAGGTAATCTAAAATCAAAAATATTATTTTTAATTGTTCCAAAACAGCAACTATATACAAAATGAAACAACTTTACAAAAAAAATTCTATTGTTTCGTGTATGCAGTTCCAATACGTTTCTATGGTTACAGACTACGAACAACCCCTGTGTAGTCTGGTCTTGCTGTGATGGGTTACTCCACTATTGTGGCACGCCGACGACAATCAGGAAGTGGAGCCGGTGTATTTGCACCTTGCATGAACATAACATCCACCTCTCATCCTTTCTCTTGCTAACCTACAGACCATAAGGAGGGCAAAGAGATTGGAGTAACGTATAACTGACTACAAAGGGGTTGTTTGTAGTCTGTAACCATAGAGACGCAAAGATCTGCCTTGTAGCTGTATACACAAAATAGCAGAATATTTTAATCATTTTTGCAAAGTTACTTCATGTTTTAATCTTAGATGCATTGGTGCATTGGATGTGGTTACAAAGATGGACGGGCCCTTTAAGTTCGGTCAGAAACTATTCAACTCTGACTACAGAAAGATTAGTTAAAAAATACACACATCATATATTATGTATAATCAATGTTTTAACGTCCGAGCTATAGGCTGCTGTGCAATAGAAATGCTAATTATATACTATGTATATGAGTTATTAAACACTTTACCAAGTACTGTAACGGAAATTTAATCATAGGATAAAAAGGGTTAATATAGGTTTTCAACAAAGTGAAATAATTGGAATCCAAATTCGCCGTAGAGGTGGGGACCGCACCAAGGCATTGCTCAACTCTGTATTTAGAAATTCCATTATTTATTTAACGTGACCCTCCGGATTTAGATCAGAATCTTGTCTCGGGACCCGAGGGGGCAGTTATACTACCCGCTGTTGGTCTTCAGTGCTGTGACTGGTTCCAGGTCTGTTTTCGGCTGTCCAAGATGGCTGACGCAATTTTCAGACTATTTAATCCCCACAATATGTAATGTTAGACTACCAATACACCATATCTGTTCTCTGATTGACCAATATCGCTCACATGATCAACACTGGCCAATCAGAGAGCAGTGCACAGTGTGCATTAGGTAGCTAGAAAATTGCGGTGGTCATCTTGGATGGCCAAAAACGGGGTCCCGAATGTGCTTATTGGAGGAACACTGACAGGGAAGAACAGCAGCAGGTAATATTACCCCTCTTGTCTGGGGACAGAATTTTCTCCCTGGACCAGAGGGTTACTATAAGCCAGTGGCTCGGGATCCACATATGACTATTTGGGCTCCTGTAAGCTACAGATACTATCATGCATCAATACCATCATAGATCCCATGGTGCCAGTGTCAGAACCAAACCGACAGTTGACACCAGGCTGAACACTATACACTGGGTCAGTGTTACCAGTATGACCAAGACTTTGGACCAGCGCAATCATACTTGTAAAGTTCTCTGCTTCATCATTGCTTTTTTATTTATTAGTAATTAGAAGTTGCATGAGATTAGATAAGAAGCCTACATTTTTTCCGAAAATAGTGCCACTTTTGATCATATGGCTGTGTCTGGTATTGTAGCTCAAGTGAATAGAATTGAGCTGCAATACCTTAAACAGCCCAAGAAGGGCAATATTTCATTTCGCTTATCTCATAAACCCCTTTTTTAATAAACATTTACATTTTTTAAGGTGGCATGTGGATCTCGAGCTGTTGGGAACACGTTGGGGACTCTTGCTTTATAGGCCACAACAGTTCCAACTATATGTTGTACTTAAAAAAAAACCACCCCTCTCCCTAGTTTTCATGACATTGCTTCTTCCACCTAATGTCTAATCCCTAGCCGACAGCTGGGCCTACGCACAAGGCACTGCAGTTGTCCAATCAGTCCCATGGACAATGCTCGAAAGCTTCTCAGAAACCCCCACCAGTTGTCAGCCAGAGAGAACTAATGGCAGGTGGTGTTATGTGGCCTGTGCTCTGACCCCCAAACATGTTCCATGAAATAAAAACAGCGGGGAATGGGTAAAATAATTCGACCCTTATGCTTGACCAAGTAGAATTGCTCCATCATAACCAGATGAGACGTTGAGGGTTTTTTTTTCTGGAAGGTAAATCTCTTCTCATTCACCATCCAGTCCCATTTGCTTCATAAAATTGGGAACAAATGACAGTAGAGGGAAGAAAAGATCAAATACAACAATGTACAGCCCCCTAGGAACCACGGGGTCGCAACAGCGAGGTGTTCACACAGTTGCTGAAGCGAACACCTCCCTGCTTTGGCTGGTCGTTGAAAGACAAAGAATTACCTGTTTACACCAGACAATAATGAATCAACCAACCAGCGACTATTTTTAGGTGAGCTGAAATCAAGGGGTTAGTGACTAATGAACAAAATTCTCACGCGTCACCCCGTTGGTGGTTGTGTTTAAACTGGGTTCCGGTTTCCTGCTCCGTTCGGGAAGCAGGAAATGAGAATTCCCTCGTCCATACGTCTCAGCCTCAAGACGGAACCAAACAATGCCGAATGGACCCCACTTGGTTTCCGCTCAGCTGCCCGGCTTTTGGCTGGAAGAAAAAGCGCTACATGCAGTGCTTCATCTTCCAGTCTTTTGAGCCGGATCTGCAGCGGAACGCAGATGTGAAATCGGCCTTACCTTAGTAAGTGGATGGGTTATTATTAGCGTTATTTGGAGAACTTTTTAAAAACTTGACAACCACTTTTAAGGACCTAAGGGGGCGGAGCATAAAAGGAGGATGCTAAGAACACCATAAGAGAATTCTTGTATTGTGCCCCACCTATCAGGCCCTGCACTAGGCATAACATAAATGTATCAGCTTTGCCCGGAGTGTTCCTTCAAGACGCGAATAAAATATGGTGGTAGACACAATGCCGCTTTCCATTTTGTCCCCTACACCGTTTACTCCATATACCACTATTTAAGTCCGCTAATTCATTTTGCTTTTGCGTATATGTGTTTGTATATATGTACATTAATATATAAGTTTATGTGTCAGCATTAGGAACGGTACAAACATTTCCAGTATTTTGTGTCTTCTTTCATGAACGGTACTAGAGCGTTCCGTCTTTCGGGTACATCCGGCTTGTCAGCCAGGCGGTGTGACCGTAACGCCATCGCTCATCCGTCTGGACGGCTGTGTCACACATTCTGACTTCCAGCGTTTATGAACTGTTCACGTTGCCCTTCTCCACTTATAGACACTACACGTTTTTGTATAAATGTAATATCTTTCTCATGGTGCAATTTTTGCTGATGTATGTTTGTTACAATATTTGGAATGTATATTAAAACTTTGTGCTTTTTTAAGGCTGTTTTTTGTAGTGTTTTTATTGCCTTAAAGAGTCTAAAATGGACAAATTTAGTTTTTTCATTGCATAATTGAACATTTCAAATTTTTTTAAACACTTTCCAAATCCAATCATCGGACATTTCAAGATCTTTGCTTACAATCACTGAATGAGAAGTGTCCTTGTTTACTTCCAGGGGATGAGAAGTCGGTATTGGTTTATTTCCTATAACAGGAAAATCCCCTTGAGTCCTTGCTGACCTATGACATAGTTATACACCATAAATCAGGGGAGGGCAGGTATGCAGTTGGCTTGGGATATAGCTGCTAGCTAGCTATGATCACATCCGCCTAACCACTTAGATGTTGCGGTCAATGCTTTTAGTCAAGGGACCTCCTTCAACACCCCATCAGCTCCTCTGCAATATGGCAGACTCACAGCACTGCTGAAACCCATGATTGGCTGAGTGGTCATGTGAACGGCACACAACCACTGCAGCAACTTTCTGGTTACAGAGCAGTGGGGATGCGTGTGGCTCAGACAGACCTGGAGGACATCTGACTGGTTAGTACAGTATGCCATAGCTTGTTATTTTGTGTCCTCCTCAGACTTCACCCACTTTTTTTCTAAATGTAAACCCCTTTAAAAGAGGAGGTACTCCGTTTACAACCCAAATAGCCAGAGTGGGAAGCAGCTACAAAGAATGTCTCTCCCTTTAGAGGATCGAACATGTCCATGCATTACATGAACAGCCTGTAGAAGTCAAAGGTTCAAGTAGTTTGCACAACTGGAGGTGACAAGCTACTGAGAAATAGATGGGATTGAACCAGTAACCAACAATATGAGTCTTTTCAAACTACTGAGGATAAAGTAGTGTGAAGTACAGGAAGCAATATGAACAAATGCACCAGGCCTGCTTGTACCTTACTGGTTCGTCAAGTGGAGTACCTGCTCCAAAAAGGCAACCCTACTATGGGAGAAAGACCAGGCACCGATCTGAGACTAACTGGTAACAACTACGCTGAACACTAAACCTAGGTAAGATGAGGGAATAACCTGGCTGAAACTCGAATAATTAATACTGGAACCTCATAGTACTTAAACACTAAATACTCCGGCACAGCAAGTGACCAGAATACATACAGTATAAATCGATGTCCTTAGGCCTAAAGGACTGGCTTATATACCCTACAACTATAATAGACTGACGGGGTAAAATGGCAATCCAGTCAGCCTATCAGCGATGGCAGCAGAGGGATATATTAGTTCCTTGGTGTTCAGTAGAGATGAGCGAGCACCAAAATGCTCCGGTGCTCGTTACTCGAGCCGAGCTTTTTGTAATGCTCGAGAGCTGATTTCGAGTAACGAACCCCATTGAAGTCAATGGGAGCCTTGAGCATTTTTCAATGGAGCCACGGCTGCTGCCGGCGGCTCCATTGAAAACAATGGTCTGCCGATACCCCTGAATTGTTTTTCATGGAAGGGCTTTACATATAAGGCAGATCTTTCTTCATTCCCGCTAATAAAAAGAATTCCCTGCTGCTACATCTGCCACATCTGTGACAGATGCAGCAGAGGAATTCTTCAATTCCCTACCGCAGCTGTCACACCTTTACATATAAAAACCCACTTACATGTAAAGGCCTTCCATGAAAAACAATTCATGGCAGCAGTCGCGGCTCCATTGAAAACAATTTAATGTGTGTCCTGTCCAGAGGCGTAACTTAAAGCTCCTGGGCCCCAATGCAAAATGTGTAACAGGGCCCCTAATTATAATGTTTTATTTATAGTATTAGGCTCCCTATATGGAGAAGAGAGGCCTTATGGGCCCCCTAAAGCTCCTGGGCCCGAGTGCGACTGCGTCCCCTGCACCTACTATAGTTACGCCCCTGGTCCTGTCCATCCGCACTATATAACAAGACTGTACTCATTTTGCATATACTTTAGCAAAAAATAAACATGTGGGGAGGAGAGTGTGAAAAATTCTCCAGCACGGGAGCACTGCGTGGTGCTCGCTCGAGTAACGAGTACTTTCGAGTATGCTAATGCTCGAACAAGCATGCTTGCTCATCTCTAGTGTTCAGTGCTGAATGGCCCGCCGTGTCGTATGGTCTGGATTGACGCACTGATTTTGTCACCCCAGATCGAAGAGAACCTGGAAGTCACAGCGCAGCTGGTTCCGTGACAAATGGCAGTTATGCAATGCTTCATTTCCCCTGTGGTGGCGCTGTAAGGATATTGAACACTTGCTCTCAGGTTTCCCTCACAGTTCATAGTTGATCTATAAGGATTTCAGTAGCAGAACACCCTGTGACCCATTTATTGTAAGGAGAGCCTTCTAACGAAAAGCAAATGTCCAAAGGGGACAACCCCTCTAAGGTTAAAAAACTGAAGCACTACTGGTTCCAAATTGGTACTGTCAGGCTGCCTGTCCACGGGTGCTTTTGCATTGCATTCCCCGCAGCGATAATCCGCCAAACCCAATTTGCTATGGTAAGCGCAGACCCCCTGTCCAGGAGCGGAGAATCACAGCGATTCTCCATTCGCGGCCGGCAATTCGCAGGATGCTGCGAATTGCTGCGATTCTCCGCAGTGAGCCTGTCAGATAGGCTCACCGCAGAGATCTGTCTGCTGGCTCCTGCTCCCGGGCGGCGGAGATCTACCACGAGATACCAGAAATCCCGTGGACAGGCAGTCTTAGTAAGTTCTATTAATGCAAGGATCAAAATAAGGCAAAATGCCAGCAGGGTAGGAAATTCTAAAATATTTTAAAAAATTCTAAACAGCTTTAAAAAAATACTGCCACGTTCTTGTTGGGAAGTTTTGAAATGTCCTCGGTCGTACAAGGGTGAAGGTTCAACCAAATTACATCACACAAAAAACCTACTCACGCGTTTCAAGGTAAATGTTCTTAGTCACAGCAATGTAAAAGAGGCTTTCGGCTTTTATTATACTGATGTCACTATTTTTTATAGATGTTTTTGATAACAGCTTATGTCAACATCTAGTGGTGATGCCCAGAGACTCAGGTGTCCCACTGGGCTCTGATACATGACCCTGTTAGCTAAGGTCTCTGTCACAAGGGCGACAGCGATATCGCCACTACAAAATCGCAGCTTTTTCCACACTATTTTGTAGCAACACTGATGTGTTTTCCTGCGGAAGATCACGCTTCGCATTGCTGCTTCCTGTGATAAACTCGCGTGATTTTATTGCAAGGTTGGGTCCAGTTCCTCCCGCTGCTCTCCGGAGCTCTGCCGGGTATCTTGCAGTCCTTGTTTGTCCACAGAAGATCACTTCCTGGTTGTGCGATTCATAAATCCCACCCCCAGGAAGCGATGGCTCTGATTGGTTAATCCAGCATTACTCAGCCAATCAATGCAGCGCTCGATGAACCAATGTGAGGGCTGTGATTGGTTCATCCAGCTCTGCATTGATTGGCTAAGCAGAGTTTGAAGAACCAAATCACGTTGTGGAGGCGGAATTTATGAATTGGCTGAGCTACGGCATTCATTGGCCAATTCCTAAATCCCGTCGTCACCAATCAGAGCCATCGCTTTCTGAAGGTGGGATGAACCAATCAGAGCCATCTCTTCCTGGAGGCAGGGGGGCAAGGAATGCAGCTAGGGCTTGTTTAAGGGCTAGGGAAATGTATCGCATCCCACGAAAATCGCTAGTTCGTGAAATGCGATGCAATAAACAAGGAGGCTCCATAGGGAAACATGGGCTACAAAACATACCAAATCACTCAAATATTCAGCATGCCACAATTTTTCGCAACATAGTATCAGAGAAAACATTGCAAATGTGAAGGAACCCATTGGAAAGCATGGGCTTCGCATACACGCGATTTGTAGCTCCGTCATATCACAAGAAAAATCGCACGATTTCGTATCCCATGTGAAAGCAGCCTAATTTTGCCATCTCCTAAATTAATGACCTCCGGGACCTGAACTGAAACGGCTACAGTGCTCCCTCTATGAACCCTTTGCATGCCACGATATACATTAATCGAGATATGTAAGGGGTTAATAGCAAGGATCGGTGCCTGCATCTGAGCCTGCGCCATCCACAGGTTAGTAAGTTTACATCTTGTTGCATCAAATGCCACCCTGCTAGGACATAAACTTACATCTTGTGGTTAAAAATGTGATCATGTTACAATGTATGTTACAAAAAGGGGCAAATAAATTCTAGTACTAATGCATACCAGCAAGTAATAGAGATCACAATGTCACCTGGACTAACAGAGAAATGAAAAAGAAGGAATAGTTTTTTGTTAGAAGACCCGCCCACTACAAATAAGCTGACCATTAACTGTGGAGAAACCTGGCAGTAAGTGTTTATTTCCCCTGCAGCACCACCGCAGGAGAGATAAAGTATTACACAGTTCCCATTGAAATCAATGAGCTGTTTGAAGGACCCAACATTTCCATGCATTACTCAGAGGAGTCTTTCTGCTTTAGGCAATAGATGAGAATCCTGAACATAGGACCCCTCTCTATTAAAGGGATATTCCCAAGATAGACTTATCCATAGGATAGGTGATAAAAGTCTAATCAGTAGGGGTCTTACCACTAAGTACCCCATCAATCCTGAGAATGGAGGTCCCATGTCCTCCTCACTGCAGGATCACATCTCCCTCTCGCAATGATGCCAGACTGACTGCAGCTGTTACTTCTTTCATTTCATTGGGGCTCACGGAAATAGCTGAGCGCTTGTATTCGTCTATCTCCAGCAGTCCCGTTGAAAATTAATGAATAAATCTTGTTGCTATTGTATAGCGCCAACTTATTCCGCAGCGCTTTCAGGTAATTTTTTTTATTACCCCCCACCAAGCTGAGTACTTATTTTACTGACCTCGGAAGGATGGAAGGCTGAGTCGACCTTGAGCCGCCTACCTGAACCACAGGGGATTGAACTTGCAACCTTCAGGTTATGAGCGAGAGCTTACACTCTGCACCACACGAGGCAAAGTGACCACTCTTCCATTCAATCTCCACCTCGCTGCAGTGGGTGTAGTAAGCCCTCAGTGAGGAGACCCGGGACCCTCGATCTTGGGACTGGTGGAGGTCTCGGCGATGAGACGGCAACCAATCAGAGTTTAATCTTCTATCCTATAGAGGACAGCGATTTGTTATAGCGATCATATGAGCGATGAACGTGACGTCATTGCTTCCTCTTTTAGCAAAGCCCGGGTCAACAGGGTCGGAGGCTCAGTGAAAGGGTAAGCAAGGGTTATTTTATTTTTTTGCATCATTACTTACCTTGGGGCATTTTTTCTGTCAGACAACCCCTTTAAGAGTAATTTTTTCTACATTATTTATGTGGTTCCTCTGTGATCTGCAGCTTTATAGTATATGACCATCCTTAGTAATATCTGACACTGCATTCCACGTCTTATCTCCGAGGTTACAGATGTTGTTTTGGAGCAGCTGTTGTTCCACCAGTTTTTTATAAACTCTTGCTATTTTCGGGAATTTTCTTCGAAAGTTTTGTTGCATGCAGGAAAGAAGATAAACAATTGCTTTAATTGCTATTTCATGGAAGGCCAAAACATGTAGAGTTTTTCGTTATGGAGGCCGCATGCTCATGGATATATTCTGGATCCATGTCACACGGATCTCAAACATGATGCCCATAGAAATCTATAGCTCAATACTGTATCTCCATGTGCCTCGATTATACATGGAAGCACACGGAGGTTTCTTCTTAAAGGTTCGGTGAGAATCCAACACATATACTCGGGACGTATTCTTCCCAGGAATCTTTGCTTCTAGTGAACAGTAACATTCTTCAGGATGGCATCATATGTCGGCACACACAGCCTATGCCCTCAACTATCTATGGCGTTTCATACAGTTGAATGGAGCAGCAGTGTGCATGCTCGGCTTCCATTCCATTCAAGTGCCTCTTCACTTTTTTGGAGGTTGAGGGGGGGCAGAGATGAGGAGAGGGGGACACAGGACGCCTTTTATGGAGATCTGTGGTAAGACCTGAACTGATCACTTTCTCTGATCTGGGATTCCGTGTCCCCCACTTCTCATCATTGCAGGGGTTATGCATCCACTTGTATTGACGTGGAGATTGAATGAATTCATGGTCATGTATGCATTGCCGCTACTCTATTCATTTTAATGGGGCTAATGGAAATAGCAGAGTACATGGGCTCAGCTATCTCTGGCAGCATCATTGAAGATCAATGGTGTGATACTGCACTCATACTCGACCACCGCTCCATTCAGTCTCATGTTCTTGGGATCAGTGGGGGTCCCAGCGGTGATAAAAGTCAATCTTTGGTAAACCCCTTTAAGATGGTGGTGTGAATCCCAAACTTAGGACCCTCCTCTCTTAAAAGAAACAAAACAGTCAGCGGCTGCAAAGAACATTTCAACTCTACAGGATTTATGTATGCATGATGCAGACAGCCTATTGAATTTAATGGGCATCATGTAGTACTTCATTGCCCCTGTGGTGGCACTGCAAATGAATCGAGCCCCTGCTGGCAATTTCTTTACAGGTTGAGGCTTCTTTCCCACGAGTGTATATCGGCTGGCTGTTTTCATGGCCGGACGATATGCGCTGTGATCTGATGCATTGGATTCCAATGCATCAGATCACATGGGTGTATTTGTGAGACATAAAAATGCCCGGCCAAGCCAATATAGCGCCGGGCGTTTTTACGTTGGACCCAAAACACAGTCCTGGAACTATGTTTTGGGCCGTAATAAGTCGGCCTCTACATGGGCTCCTATGGGAGCCCATGGCAGTGGCCGAAGGTGGAAGGGAGTTTAGCAGCGTGGCTGTTGAACTCCCTCCCTCTATTCTCCTCCCCTTTCCCGTACAGGCTCACCTCTCTTACTCCCAGCTCGTTCTGAGCCTGCGATAGGGAGAGAGGGGATATGGGAGATGGCCTGGGGAGGTCGGCGTAATAGCACCGGCCTCACCAGGCCATATGAATGGGCGCACAAGCATTTGATTTGTGCACCCGTTTACCAGTTTTTTCGCCCCCAAAGTAGCATACATGCGCTCGTGTGAAAGAAGCCTGAAGCTGTTCACTGGGGTCCCAACTGTGATCGGTTAATCATCAGTTCTAACTATAAGTAATGGGGGAGCATGGTGCCTCAGTGGTTAGTACTGTCTTCATGCAGTGCAGGGTCCTGGTGTTACTTCCAGTATTCGACCCAGTGGTCACGTGACTGCCAGGTGCCCTCTGCCAAGGCAGAGCTGTAGGGTCCTTGCAGACCCAAATTAGCTCTGTTAGTGAGTACTCTCACTACAGGGGGATTTTTCCCCCTGTAACTGGGGCTCCTATGGATGCCCCAGTTGCAGTGGAAAAGTGAGAAATTTACAAAAAGATAATGTGAATGACCCCCAGTGGTCTTATATGACGTCTTGTCATGGGAAACATAGATGTAAAAAGAAATAGTTACAAAAATAAATGTAAAAATTTGTAGAATAAACTAAAAATATGTATATAAAAAAGAAAAATGACCCACTGCCGACGCCAACCTAAACCGTCGCCATATGCAACCTGTAATCCAAAACCATACATATTATATATCAAAATGTCCGAAGCAAAATGAAGATTCCTGTACTTTATTTTGGCATAAATATACAAAAATAAAAATAGACAACTATACATTAAATATCACGGGGGAAAAAACACAGCAAAATATAATTTTGATAGCTGAAGAAAAAAAAAAGGGCAGTAAAACCACCACATGGGTAAAATCCCTAAAACGCGTCTGGTCCTTTAGGTACAAAACAGCCTGGTCCTTAAAGGGGTTAAGAAAAGATGCCAATCTTGTGGCTTCATAGATGGCTATGACATGAACTGTGAACAAAAAATAAATAAATCAGACTTGATTAAGCTGTCCCCAGCAAGCCTTATCTTATTTTCCACAGTTAATTAGTAACTCAACTTCCTAATCTGATTCTCTGAATCCCTAATTCCCAGAAATGCCTCGACCACAAGCCAATCCGGTCTCTAACGCTCAGCAGATTTTTTTTATTTTAATTACCTACGGAACAATGATGATTAATCACTCAGAACTGTAAGTAGCATCAATACCGCGATGGCACATATATTACATGGATGGTCATTCATAGGAATGGCAGCCGGCTAATACTACAGTACAGTGGCTGCTGCAGAGGACACGCTCGGCTGGCTATGGTTGTCTTAAGAACGATCAAACGGAATATAAGAGGTTGAAGGGCGTGTTCCGGGCAAAGGCCAAAAAAGACAGGGAGCAGTACTATAATGCTCTGGCTGATGAAGCTGAGGAGGGTCTGAAGTCAAAGAATCTAAGAGCAGCATACAAAGCAGTCGTCAGAATACGAGGGTCCTCAGGGACCAGCCGGCCTATGCCAATCCACAAATCTGATGGCAGCCCTTGTACCAACCATGACGAGAAACTCCAATGCTGGCATGAACATTTCTCACCCGCCCTAAACCATCCACCGGATAATCCGTGTCATGACCTAGCATCCGTTGCCGTGGATGACTATTCTGTGCCTATGGATGCTCCGTCACGGGAAGAGGTCCATTCTGCTATTCAGAAACTGAGACAGGGTCTCAAGACCGGCAAGGTCTTCGTGCACGTTCTACTCTCAGGGGTACAACCACTCCTGACCTCCAAGCGGAGAACCAAGCAGTCAGGCTTAATGGCAGGCCACTCCACCATGGATGCCATATTCGCTGCTAGGCTCCTCTCAGAGATACATAGGAAACTTAACAGACCGCTCCTTGTCACGTAGGTCGATCCCAAGGCTGCGTTCGACTCGGTCCACAGAGAAGCCCTATGGAAGGCCTTACACTAAACCGACTTAAAAACATGCCTCAGGGAACATCCGCCAAAGTCCATATCAACAGTTCAACATCTGCTAGTTTTGAGACCTCGTCTCAGGAATGGCAGCCGGCTAATACTACAGTACAGTGGCTGCTGCAGAGGACACGCTCGGCTGGCTATGGTTGTCTTAAGAACGATCAAACGGAATATAAGAGGTTGAAGGGCGTGTTCCGGGCAAAGGCCAAAAAAGACAGGGAGCAGTACTATAATGCTCTGGCTGATGAAGCTGAGGAGGGTCTGAAGTCAAAGAATCTAAGAGCAGCATACAAAGCAGTCGTCAGAATACGAGGGTCCTCAGGGACCAGCCGGCCTATGCCAATCCACAAATCTGATGGCAGCCCTTGTACCAACCATGACGAGAAACTCCAATGCTGGCGTGAACATTTCTTACCCGCCCTAAACCATCCACCGGATAATCCGTGTCATGACCTAGCATCCGTTGCCGTGGATGACTATTCTGTGCCTACGGATGCTCCGTCACGGGAAGAGGTCCATTCTGCTATTCAGAAACTGAGACACGGATGCGCTGCTGGCTCCGATGGCATTCCACCCAAACTGCTGAAATGCACTATTGAGCCGATAAGCACTGCTTTACATCAACTATTTCTGCAAGTCTGGTCCTGTGGGAAAGTCCCTGTCGAATGGAAGGAGAGCATCATCCTCGCCCTGTACAAGGAGAAGAGCCCAAAAACAACATGCACTAGCTACAGGCTGATAACGCTCCTTTCAGTTCCCGGCAAGGTCTTCGTGCACGTTCTACTCTCAGGGGTACAACCACTCTTGACCTCCAAGCGGAGAACCAAGCAGTCAGGCTTAATGGCAGGCCACTCCACCATGGATGCCATACTCGCTGCTAGGCTCCTCTCAGAGATACATAGGGAACTTAACAGACGGCTCCTTGTCACGTAGGTCGATCCCAAGGCTGCGTTCGACTCGGTCCACAGAGAAGCCCTATGGAAGGCCGTACACTAAACCGACTTAAAAACATGCCTCAGGGAACATCCGCCAAAGTCCATATCAACAGTTCAACATCTGCTAGTTTTGAGACCTCGTCTGGTGTTCGACAAGGTTGCGTCTTGGCTCCTGCACTCTTCTGCAGGGCCATGGACTGGATCCTTCAGCGTATTGTTCAATGTAATGGGGTCACTCTTCCGGAGTACAATTTCACCGACCTGGACTACGCCGACAGGTTGCACTCCTGGACTTTGCATCTAATAACCTGAGACACTCATTGGAACAGTTTGATTCTGAGGCGTCCTGTCTTTGGCTCCACATCTCCTAGCAAAAAAACAAGCTTCAGAATTTAGGAGCCGGCGCAATCCCTCCGGACCTAGATGTAAACGGCCAGAGAGTCTACGCTGTCAGTGAGTTCGCGTACCTCGACAGCGTTCAGCACACAGATGGGAGGGCACTTCCGGACATCCTGCGGAGAACAGTGCTGGCAGCCTCGGCGATGAGGTCCCTGGATATACTCTGGGGGAGGCAGAACATAACACTTAGGACTAAGATTTGATTTTACCGGACCTGTGTAATGCCAATATTATTGTATGGCTTGGAAACCTGGACTTTACTGTTGCAAACCGTCTGGAGTTCTTTCACATGCGATGCCAACACCAGATTCTCCGTGTCCGTTGGTTCTACTTCACCAAAAACAGCAAAATACAGGCTTGCACGGAGCTTGAGTCAATCACAAAAACAATAACAAGGAGACAACTCGCATCTTTGATCATGTTACATGCTTGTCAGAAGCTGTCCCGATTATGCTGATTTATGCTGATTAATCATCTTATATATCTTTAAAGTGTTAAGAGCGCCATTTTATTGATGTGGAGCTCCAAAGGTGCAGCATAAGCATGGAGTTAAATAATATTCAGGCTGCCTGCAGTATGGCTGGCCTTAGCTATGTGAAACCCATGTAGTCGCGCACGGTACTAGCCATCAGATTGTAAGGTGGTTAGAAGACAGATGTAGGATGGGGACAATCATCCCCCTTAGTTCTGCCTAGCCAGATGTTGTGATCTTGGCTCCAATATTGTATCTATGATTTGTGCTGTATCTATGTACGGAGTTTGGTTCTTGTGCCATATACAGTGATACCTCGGGTTGCGAGCGCCTCAGCTTGCGAGCTTCTTGACTTGCGAGCAGGCTCTCTCCTGAATTTTTGCTCTGATTTAAGAGCAAAAACTCGGGTTACGAGCCTGCTCGCAAGTCAAGAAGCTCAAAAGCTGGCTTGAGAGCGGGGCGGGGGGGCTAATACTCACCTACCACCGTCGTTCGGGTCCCTCGTGATGGTCTGGGGCGCTGCTGCAGGCTGTCGCGTCCTCCTCCACGCTGACAGAGCATTTCTTTCTGGAAGTGGAACTTGAATGCCCAGCCTCCAGCAAGCTAATGCTTTGATTGGTTAATCCAGTGACGCATCAGCCAATGAAAGCTGGCGCTGGGTTAACCAATCACAGCCATTCATTAATGGCGTTTCAATTCATTTCAATGGGGAAAAGTGATTTGACATACAAGTGTTTTGGCTTAAGAGCTCTGTCACGGAACAGATTAAACTCGTAAGCCAAGACACCACTCTATATGTTATTATGAACTTAGTTCTGGGGCTATACTTATGGTATGAGCTTACTTCTGGTTTTGTAGTGAGAAGCTTGATACTGGTGCTGTATTTATGTACTGAGCTTGGTTCCAATGCTGTATTTATGCTATGAACTTTGTTCTAGTACTGTATTTATGTAGAAAAACTGAAACCAGCTCTCCCACACCAGACTATCCTGGAATCAAAGAAGTGTGGTGCAGGGAAGGAAGGCACCCCAGAACACAAGATTTCTTCCAGCACTCCTATAAAGTTAAAAACAAAACTTTTATGATAGAATGCTTGAAAACATCCTCACAGAAGCATATTGGAAAAAAGGGGAACGATTTTCGAGCTTTGTTCTGTTGCTGTATTTACCATATGCTATGAACTTGATTTTGGTGCTGTATTTATGTACTGAACTTGGTTCTGGTGCTGTATTTATGTTATGAACTTTATTCTGGTGCTGTATTTATGTACTGAACTTGGTTCTGGTGCTGTATTTACCATATGTTATGAACAGGATTTTGGTGCTGTATTTATATTTTGAGCTTGGTTCTGGTACAGTATTCAGTCACTGAATTTTTCTGGTGTGGTTATGCTGCCATCTTGCTGCTTTCTGCACAAGCAGAGTAGAGGCAGATTAATTATCTATTAGTGCAATATAAATATATTTTTTTGGTTATGATGGGAGGCGCTAAATAAGATTCCACACAGAGTACGTCTAACCTAAAGCCGGCACTGGCCTACAGTCACTATTGTAAGGGTCTTTTTAATAGAGCAATTTGCTCCAGTAGATGAGCGCCAATCAACACGATTGGTTATTGTCTTCCAGGCCTTTACACAGGCAATTAGGACTCTATAAGGCTCTATAAGGAGACAAACAATCATTCATACAGCAGTCATTGGTCGGCTGTACATATCTATTTTGGAGGGGAAGAAATACAGCTAACCAGCAAGCATTTTTATGCTTGCCATAACAAACTAATGAACCAACTAATGAATGTTTCAGGAAGCGGACACGGATCCACCTTGCCACACACTGATTTGACTTTATGCCATCAATGGAAGCAGTGCAACGTGCCACAAGCGGGAAGAGGCCTACACTCTCTGAGGTGGCTGTGGAGCCATGTCATGATGGAAAACTCCTCAGCACCTTCTTCTCAGGGAACTCACGTCAGCTCAGCTGTGATTAGCTCTGCCCCTCGACCAATCATGTGACTTGAGTTACGTGATCTATGACATTATCACAAGTCCTTCAGCAACTGCATTACAGTGAAATTACTAAGTTACATTAACTATTTAGTTCCCTATTCTGACTCCATCTTCTTATTAAATAAAATCCAGCATCACTACCCTTTTCTAAATGAGCTGCAGTGAAAACAGTTGCTCTTGACTTGCGGTTAAAGTACTTTTATACTTTAGTGCCACACTTCCAGGTCACTAGAGCAGCAGTTGGCTAACCTGTTTCCACCCTTGACTCCTCCAGATGAGGTTTGGTCTTCACTTCAGGGTCCAAGCAGTTACTTGTGCAGCTGCTGATTCTACATAGGGCCGAAGCGTGGTACCTGATGATGTGAACTGAGATTTGTCTGCACAACTAGCAGTGGTCAGGGCTGGCAGCACAACTTCCAGTGGTCAGGGCTGGCAGGGCTGGCAGAAACGATATCCAGGCAAAGGTCAGGGCAGGAAGCTGGCAAATTGTGAAGCTTAAAAACATAGCTGAGCTTGGGAGCAGAGAGGTCAGGATAGTCAGGAAACAAGCAGAGGTTAGAGTCTGAGAACAACATAAACTGGGGCTTTGTCACAAAGGGTATAGAACCAATTGCTTAGGCATCTGCTATGGAGGGAGGATGCCTAATAAAGCTTGAGCTGATAGGTTTAGGGAGCACATGGGAGCCTGATGGGGGACACTAGAGAGCCTGCAGAGGAATGAATATGGCGTTCAGTGTGAGAATGGGAGTGTGGCCCCACCGCATCCCTAGCAGCAGGTGAGCAGGGTTGGTAGCAGCAGTGTGTCATGACAGAATGTTTGCTAGTTCAATGGCTAATCATTAGTACATTTACATCATCTGGTCATCAGGCAAAAAAAATGTTTGGTGAATGTTCTTGCCTAAGTGTGAAGAGCTCTTAAAGACTATGGAGACTTTTATTTGTAAATTTCTCAATTTTTTTTATAAATCAATGTATTTTTGGATATAGAGCATTTCTCTACTAGGTTTTCATTGAAAATTTTCAACCATTTCCTTGCTAGGCTTAAGGCCCTTTTACACGCAAAGATGATCCTTCAAATGACTGAAAGATTGAAAACTTTTGCAATCTATTTGCATAAAACATATGTCCAGCTGTGTAAACATCTGCTGACACATTCCTTTGTTCTCCTTGTGGCTGTCCGCAGATTGCATTTTTCTCCTTGCGGCTAGTGTAAACATGCTGCGGACAGAACATCCTGCAGTCTTTTGAAGGATGAGCGAAATACATTCAAATGGAATGTATTTGCTCAGTCTTCCAGTGGTTGAACGATGGATTTTAGGTTCAACTAAAATCCATTGTTCAAATGAAAAGTGCACAATGCCCATGTTAATATGTAATGGTTATCGCTCATTTTCTGCAGTTTGGACGAATATTGTGGTATAATTGTTGCGCGTAAAAGGGCCTTTACACTATCTTGTGAACACACTGATACTGTCAGCTGGAGGACCGAGTCTTCTAAAATCCTTTAGGCAGGCTGACTGATGGTCTGTTCAGCACTGAATGTAATAACAGGAGGTGGGCTGGGGGAGTTGTGAAAGATGAAGTTTATTACAGAGGAAAGAGGAGAAATTAACAGTTTATGTTACAGCAGGGTGAAGAAGGAAATGAATGATTACTTTATTGCCAGGGGGAGAAGTTTAGCCTGCAGTCATCGCACGCAATGTCAGCTGTCTGTAGCCGGGAGGGAAGGCAGACAGTGTGATGTTTCAATCCTACAGAGCAAAGCAGATTGAGTGTACAGATTTTTCTGTGTCGATCGGCTCTGTATACCGTACAAGCATAATAAGGAAACGGTTGAACTTTTTTACCAATTACACATTTTTTTTAAATACAAAAATACATTTATTTAGTTTTAAAAAATCCAAACAAAAGGTGTCCATAATTATGAAACTTATCAGCACAGTACTCAGGACCTAACATGACAGTGAAAAATGGTGGACAGTCACTTTAAAGGCCCATTTAGACACAGCGATCATCGCTCAAAATTCATCCAAACGATGGCTTTTGAGCAATAATCGTTGCGTCTAAATCCTACCATCGTTTGCTTTTCTGCTGAATGATGGATTTCACATGAGCATGAAATCCATGGTTTGTGATAGCGGGGACTGCAGGCTGAGTTCTCAGAAGACAGTGCTGATAACATTGTTATTAGCCAACAGCCCATGGCAGAACAAAGGACATGTATTTAAAGAACACACCACCTGCTGTTCTGTAAATACATCTCCAGGCGGCTCATTAACATGCAAATGATGTTAATTAGCTGCTAATGGACATTAGTGCCTAATAGTAGCTATGCAAAATGATTGCTCAAAACTATCACTCAAACTGTCTTTTGCATGTAAATAGGGCGTTAGAGTAAACAGATTGCAGATCTTTACCAGGTTTATTACAAGGCAGAATGGGCTGTTCAGTACAACTAATTGGTGAAGGCTCCATAGTCTCCAAGCCATCAATAGCTGATATGAAAGCAGACAAATTGCAAAGGAAAAAAGTCCACATAGCAGGAAGCATTGACTTTTTTGGTTGGAGGACAGATGGGTTCAAGGCAAGCACTTACTAAATCAATCAAACAAACCAAAAGTCAAAATTTTTCCCATGTTTGTTAGAAATACTGGGAAAAAAAGGATCAAGGCGCAGGCTTATGGCTCTTTCCCTTTATAAGCAATGGGATGCGGGCAACCCCCGCAGTGATTTTCAGGGAAGAGCTTGAAATATAAGCCCTTCCCTGAAAATCAACCCTAGCTAGTGTAACATATATAAAAAATATATACTCAGCTCTCCGCCACTGTCGGGTCTCAGGCGCCTCTTGTCCCTGGCTTCCCCAGCAGTGTTCTGAAGCTCTTTCAGCTATTTCAAGCCCTTCCCGAAAATCACTGCAGGGGTTGTCTTCAGCCCATTGCTGTGGCAGGGGATACCTTCATCCCCACAGGGAGTCCCCTTGTCACTGAACACCGACAGTGCTGTCACAGTGTTCAGTGATGAGGGGACTCCACGTGGGGATATTTTACGCACAGCATGGATCTTGCCGCTGCATGGATGTCCTATCTTTTGCAGGTGCAAAGATTTTGCGCCTGTAGAAGACGGACATGTGAACACACCAAAGAGAACCAATGGTTCTATCAGACGCACTTTTTTTTTTGCGCTCGTCTGACTTCGTCCCTAAAGGGAATGTGCCATCAGAAAATAACCCATTATATAAATCACATTATTTGTATGAAACATTTTTTAAGAATTTTTCACATTGATCACAGAGCTTAAAGGGGTTGTCCCGCGCCGAAACGGTTTTTTTTTTTTTTCAAACCCCCCCCCCCCCCCCCCCGTTCGGCGCGAGACAACCCCGATGCAGGGACGTACAGAAAGCTTACCGGAGCGCTTACCTTAATCCCCGCGCTCCGGTGACTTCTATACTTACCTGTGAAGATGGCCGCCGGAATCCTCTTCCTCCGTGGACCGCAGCTCTTCTGTGCGGTCCATTGCCGATTCCAGCCTCCTGATTGGCTGGAATCGGCACGTGACGGGGCGGAGCTACACGGAGCCTGCATTCTGCACGAGCGGCTCCATTGAAGAGAGCAGAAGACCAGGACTGCGCAAGCGCGGCTAATTTGGCCATCGGAGAGCGAAAATTAGTCGGCACCATGGAGACGAGGACGCCAGCAACGGAGCAGGTAAGTAAAAAACTTTTTATAACTTCTGTATGGCTCATAATTAATGCACAATGTACATTACAAAGTGCATTAATATGGCCATACAGAAGTGTATAGACCCACTTGCTGCCGCGGGACAACCCCTTTAATAATAGGCCGACACTTCCTGATCTGCAGAGAAAGCTTTGCATCCGTCATCTCACTGACATCACAGGCAGGATTACCCTGAGAGGTGTCACCTATATGTAGATAACAGAGGAGCCGCCATTCACAATAGATATAAGATGTGACTATCTACTCCCCTTCCTGCAGAATGACCCTGCACAGGTCACAGAACATGTCTAGATGTGACTATCTACTCCCCTCCCTGCAGAATGACCCTGCACAGGTCACAGAACATGTCTAGAACAATCTCCCATACAAGTCAATGGGTCAGCTCAGGGGCGTAACTAAAGGCTCAGGGGCCCTGATGCAAAATGTGAGCTGGGCCCCCCCTCTATCTGTATCTGTACCTGTACCCATACAAAACCATGCTGCACAGAGACATAACTTGAAGCTTCTGGGCCCCAATGTAAAACCTGTAACAGGGCCACCAACTATAATGCTTTATTCATAGTACTGGGCTCCCTATATGGAGAAGAGAGGTCTTATGGGCCCCCTAAGGCTCCAGAGCCCACGTGCAACCGCATCCCCTGCATCCTCTATAGTTACGCCCCTGGGTCAGCTCCTGTCCATTGTGTGAATGGCCTATGAGGCTGCTGTAAAGCAGATCCCTAAATGCTGTTAAATGTAACCCAGGGATGATGGCTTCCCCCTTGGTCGTGTAGAGACAACAGAATAAAAAAATTCTACAATCATAAAATAAAAACTTTTTGGAAAAAAATATGTTTCTCTAGCTGCCTTGAATTAATAACTAAAAACTATTGGTGTAACTCTAAATGTAGAGATCAGGAGGACTGTTTGTCCAAGAGACATTGAGATGTGGGAACTGGTGCGGTAATGTAACGAGGAGTCAATAAACATGTTACCCAACTCATTACATCATTAGCAGCTGGGAAGTTATCTGGCGGGGACAGCGCACTGGTACTTGTATTGGGTTACAGATAAAGTGATTGACGTAGTTCTAGGGTCTCCATAGTCAGACGTGGCCAGAGGCTGGAAACACAGGATGTTTAATTCATTTAGAAGAGGGATTTTGCAAGGCTTTGTTTACAGTGCTAAGTACTCCTCTGTCCTTTTACCTCATGTTACTGAACAGGAACGCCACTGCTCTAAGTTGCAGCATGCCGGGAATAATGTGGTAACGATTCACTCAATTAGTGGTCAAAGCTCTCTGGGTCAAGGCTGGAAATGTCACTGAACTAATAGAACAAGGCTGTGAGGCAAAACAAGAATAAACCCAGACTAAATTTGGAATATACGGCTGCAGCAAACGTTAACTTGACTTTTCCTACATACTTTGTTGTGTTGTCAATTTAAAGCTTGCTACGTCTGTACCCACCATATAAATTTAGTTATGTTCCCTGTGTCCGTTCCTTAGATCTCCAGTTTCCTGGGTCTACAATACAATGTAGCAATGTGACTTCCACTGTAGCCAAATGTGCCACAATGTCGTGACCACTTTAGTATGCTGTTGTTGTCAACTTTTTTTTTAATCACTAGAACTGGTAAAACAAAAGAGTTGTGCCACTTCGGCTCTAATAATACTTCTAAGGGAGAATATCCTGCTAATATGGCACTCTATGAATGCATCATAGAGAGTGTTTAAAGCATACCTGAGTTTTAAACAAGTTTTCTAAAACACCCCAAGTTCTTCTTACCCTCATTTGCTGCTCTTTGCATCCTATTACGTGTCTGTAGGTTTTGATTTCCAGATGGTCATCCCCATTTTTCTGCTGTTTGCAATCCTCTATCAGTTAGGGTGTGTTTGAGAAATCTGCCGTTCTGCCAGTACTTCACTGTCCTGACTTTCTTGCCCTTACTTCCCATGCTGCATTGCACTGGCTCTGGTCCAGCCAGCAGGGAGACAGTATCTGAATGGCTGGCCCTATGTTTTACCAGGATGAGCAAGCATTTACAAATATTTTGGCCAAATGTTTAGTAAACTCACACAGTTTGTAGTTTAGCTCACCAAGGATTGTCTAGACTATATACAACTATAGCTGTCAGAGACTGCAGCCACAACCTATGATTTACCTCTCCTGGCAGCTGAGGCTCGTATGCTGCTCCTCTCAGTGGCAGATGCCCAGTTCCAGCATCTGCTCACACTGACAGTGGCCAGAAGAGTGAGCGCACTCACAGCTGTCCTCTTAAAGGGCCAGTGCACACCAAACATTATGCTACTGCCAATTCCATATCATCTACTAGAGTACTAGGACCAATTCCTGAGCAATGGCCTGGGAAGCAATCAGCAAAGCCCACAATCCGAGCAGTGGGTTTAAAGGGTGAAGAATGGGATACCTCAGGTGTCACCTCAGGGTTTGGCCCAAAGCCAACTAGTCTATGGCTTTGTGGATCCATGTCCATTGTTCCTAACAGTATGCATAAATGGACAACTGGGAGTTACTATTCTCCTTGTCAATTGTTATGTGTTGCTACACAGTGACACTGTTTAATCATGGCTAATATTGTCAGATTGTGTACATGTCGAGGAGAATAGTAATGCCCAGTTGTCAGTTTCATCCTATATTTCCAGGAGGAGTAACAGGAATAGCGCAATATACGGAGTTATAAGAAAAGGTGATCTAGAAATGCTATTTTATGTGGCATGCAAATATTTACGAAAACAGAGGCCCCATTTACTGGACCACAGAGGAGCGCTGACAGGTCCTCTTTAAAGCATTTAGTAAGTTGTAAGAGGCAGAAACATTCACAGGGTGCTGAAACGCTAGGTTTTTGCATTATGACCAAGACACTGTAGCATTTTGCTGGTGCAGCATTAAATATTAGCAGTGAGTCAGCATTGTTGTAACCAATCTGCCTGTCTGGAAGCCATTTCTTTACTCCTACACATGAAGCCCTGAAGGAAAAAAGAGAAACAAAGAGCTTTCAATCTGCAGGAGTGACTCACAGTCAAGTCTAAACATACTGCACACATCGTGGCTGCTCATCCTGTAGCCAGGCACGTTGAATATTGTCCAATATGGTATTACTTGTGTAGAGAGGTAAATGAAGTTGATGGTCAGATACGAGTTATCTTTCAATTTATACTTAGAAATTGGAATTTCCTATGTGTTTAATAAAGAATAGGGCCACATAGTGCCCCCTGTGGTTTGCTTTTTGACCCCTTTTTGAATATCAGTACTATATTTGCTATGTGCCAATCCAGTGAAACCGGCCCCATCACAGTAGAATCCTTAAATATAAGAAACAACAGTCCGTCTATCACATTACTTAATTCCCTTAAAACCCGGGGGTGTATGCCATCGAGACCCTGCAATTTGTCCATTTTAATCTTTTTAAAGGCAGCTCTGCACTTCTTCCTGGGGTTAGACTGGTGAAATCTAATGGAGAGTTTAGTTTATCACCTTACATTTCACCTGACATTTCATTTATCCCTGTGAATATCCTGGATAAAAAAAAAAACTATTTAATAGATTTGCTTTCTCCTCATCACCCTCTACAATTGTTCCCTCATTACTTCTTAAAGGGCCAACGCTTTCAGTTTTAATCTTTTTACTATTCATGTAGTTTAAGAATAGTTTAGGGTTAGTTTTACTCTTTTTAGCAAGGAGTCTCTCTGTCTCCATTTTTGCTGCTTTTATCTGATTTTTTTTGAGTCCACCAATACCATTTTATTACTTATGTCCCGCCTTTAAATCCACTGAAGTTCTGATATGTCCATCTAGAGTACAGGTAGCCAAAATGGTGCATAATATTCCATGTTTGGCCTGGCGATCTCATGAATGAGATGGAGACTCTAGCTCAAGAACATGTCTTATTATATTCTTGACCTTTTTAAAGAGAGTACAGACTCAATGTAATATTAACCAGCAAATTTAACTTTTTATATCCCTTAACCCCTCAAAATGAGTTAGCAGTATGAATTATAAAAAGCCTTCACTCCTAAAATTAAACGTTAATCCCAAATAAATCTAAAGGCCCTTTTACACGGGACGTTTATCGTTCTGGTCGTTCAGGTTCCTGCACTCCCACAGAGTTTTGAACAATAATCGTCCCATGTAAAAGCATGCAAAAAATTGAATGACTGGATGAGAATTGTCCTGAACAGCCAATGCTTACAGTAAATGGAGAGGGGCAGGGGAGAGCGGGCAGCGCTGTTAGCGATTCAACAATACTCGCTCCTGTGTAACAGCGTGGGAGCGAGTATATACGGGGACAAGTGTCGGGCATCATTTGCCCAACACTCATTATGTGCATAAGGGCCTGAAGTGCTTGAGTCCACACACTTCATTAGTTATCTGTCTGTAGGTTAAGAGATTCTGTACTGATCATAGATGCTACCTCATCTCCTATGTTAATTGCCCTTTGTGGATGTCTCATCATACAGTGTGAGGACAAAAACAGTCCTTGATTTCTATTCTATATTTGTGGGAAATCAAGTACTGATTGTGCTCAGACTTACATGTGTCAGGAGGGGTACTGTTTCTACTTGTAGAGAGCTCCAAGTAGGCTACGGGTGACTTCATGGCCACGCAATGCTCCTTGGGAAATTTCATATGCAAATGGGATATGATATAATGCTTCCTCAGCACCACACATTGGAAGGCAGCTACCCTAGAAGTAAAAGTCGGACCTTATAACAGGCCTCACAACATGACTAAGGATATAAGCCAGACCAGAATCTTCTCCATAAGGAAAAGCTACCCAGCTACAGACAGCCGTTTCAGGGTCTTTGCCTTTCATCAGTGCCAGTAGGGTTCTGATTAGCTATGTGAGAGGCCTGTGATATGGGTCAGACACGGTTTCTGTCTGCAAGATAATATAAGGATGTTACCTTTCAATATCTAGTGCTGCAGAGGCATTATGCTATATTGTATTTGCATACAGAATTTCCCAGGGAGCATTGCTTGCCCTACAAATCTCCCTACACTAACTTGGTGCTTTCCACAAGAAGAAACTGTACCCCCGTCTTGACCCACATTATAAGTCTTTCACCCAGCCAACCAGTACCCTGCTTAACACTGATGAGCAGCAAAAACCCTGAAACAGCTGTCTGTGCAAAGTTTTCTTTTCTTCATGGTCACGATTCTGGTTTGTCTTATATCCTTAGTCACAGAGCACGAACTGTTGGAAGGTTGGACATTGACTTATAGACAAGTTATCTGCCAATGCGGCAGAGGTATTGCACCACCTCCCATTAATCATACATGATCATGCCACTAATCCTGCCTGCATTATAACATGGGGAGAAGGGCACTTGCACTAGCGCTTCCACCATTAGGGCTGGAACCATCCAGTCCTCAACAGGCATGGCCCAATTCTTGGTGAGACAACTAGAATATTTATGACACCAACAATAGTATTTTAGACAGAGAGTAACTTTGTATGATGCTAATATGCACTGGATGAGAGTACTATGTGAGCACCATATGGTGGTTTTATTTAGGCAACATAATTATAGAGTGAAATGAGAGTGAAGCTACACACAACCTTTTTCCAGGGACCTCCAAAGATCTTGATTAAGCCCTGTTCATGGCTTATGAAAAATGAGGTCCTGAAGAAATCAGAACCCAAAAAGTGCAGGAAAACATCAAAAGATGTTTAAGATACATTGACGATATGATTTTTTTTTAAATTTGCAATGACTTTGGGCTGTCAAGGCAGCACCTGGGGAATACCAGTCTTCACCTTTGATCCCTCCAAGTGGAATAGGTCTTTGCTATGGGGTCTCCAATCAGTTATACCAAGTATACCAGGATGGTGGTTGATGGGGGAATTGTTAGTGGTGCACACAATGGCCCTTTAAGAAGGACAGGAGCGTGTGCATGCCTTAAGGGCAAACAGGACAGATGCAGCAGTGGACCAGCGTACAGCGTGTGGAAGATGATGGCGCCAGATCACAGGCATAGGAGCAGGTGAGTCACGCGAACGGCAGCAGTGTGCCATGACAGCAACAATAACTTTCCAGTCCGAAATATAATAAAATAATCTGTACTCCAGGTGCCAATATCAAGTGCCCTAGGGGTTCCCACTTTTCACCATGCACTAGTGAACATAGCGGTAGGTTCTTCTAGCACAGGCAATAGACTTCCCCAGATTCTGAGAAGTATTTTTGTCAAATCACTTCACTTGAAGGGTACGTACATGCTTTGTAAGTCACCGAAGATTTATACAAATAGGTGGGGTCAGGTGAAAGGTGGAATATAGTCAGCTATAGTAAGCATAACGATTCATATTAGAGCCTCGTGTGCCGCAGAGTGTAAGCTCTTGCCTACGACCTGAAGGTTGCAAGTTCAATCCCCGCATGACACAGGTAGCCGGCTCAAGGTTGACTCAGCCTTCCATCCTTCCGAGGTCGGTGAAATGAGTACCCAGCTTGGTGGGGGTAATAAATAATATAATTACCTGAAAGCGCTGCGGAATAAGTTGGCGCTATACAAATACCAAGATTTATTATTTATATCGGAAAGGTTGCTGTAGTTTTGGGAATGTTTTTCATTCTTCCCTCCTCGCGGAGGGAACAGCACATAGAGCTTCACCTGGTCCTAACTTGCCACGACATGAAACTGACATATTTCTCGTAGCTGCTGGAAGAATTCTCATTATCTATTATATTAGTTGGAATGATTGGAAATGAAATTGCTGGTCCGTGGCCAAACCATATGCAGAGATAAACACAGATTTGGCGTTCAGCATGTCAAAACATTTAAAGTCTCCTCCGTTCCTTCCCTCAAGCCTTACATTAATATGATTTAACAGATTCATTGAGTTTAATGATTTGTGTAATAAATGTTATTAGTGGTCGAAGCTCTGTCGCCCTTTTCCCCTTTACATATAATCTAATCTTGGCAGGCGAGGATCCCCACAATGGGGACTTTTTCATATTTAGTCCCCACAATAAGAGGCTCCAACACATTCTACAAAATACTAGGTGTAAATACAGAAAGACTTAAAAAACAGGGTAAAAAAAGGAGAATGCGCCACGAAACGCGTTACTATTCATTGGCAATAATAAAAAGAGAAGTCAAGTTGAAGCCACAACTCAGCCATGTTGTTCGCTACAAAACCTGCGCGCCAAATCCAGGTTCTCTCTTCCTACTCCATACTCTTTGGATAACTTTTGACCGAATGCTCATTTGCTCCCACGCAGAGGTCCTTTGTGGTTGGCTGTGGTGCATAAACACATGTTTACCGTGAAGTGCGTGGAGAGATGATTTCCACTACAGCAAAGACAACATTTTGGGCTAATTCTACCTCCAATTTGAGCAGAATGGTAACGCTTTTCTACACAATCTGTAGTTTAGAGGTGGAATTGATTAAAGGGGATGTCTGGTTACCGACAAATCCCCTTCCATAGGGGTGGATGTGGCAAAATAACAAAAAGCATTACTTGCCCCTCCGCAGCCAATGGGATCCAACGCTGCAGCCCTGCTGTGGTCCCAGTGTTTGGTGTGACGTCTCTGTAAATCAGGTGACCGTTGCAACCAAACAGAGGCTGCGGCGTCACTACTCGTCCTCATATCTTGAGCGCCATTATGCCAGGAGTTCGGGAACGTGATGCTGCTGTCGTCACCTGACTTCCGGTAAGGCAAGTTGTCACAACAAACGCCAGGACCACAGTGCTGGACCCTGGTGGAGGCAGAGGGGTAAGTCATACTCTGTCACTTTACTACATCCAGCCATAAGAAGGGGATGAAGGTCTGGTAACCCCTCTAACCTCTTAAGGAGGCGGCCCCTTATTCCTTTACGTTTTTGATTTTTCCTTCCCACTTTCAAAAAAGTAAGTGCACTGATTTAAATGGCTGATTAGTTCCCGATGTGTTCTTTTCCCAGCAGAATTATGCAGTGTTTTTCCTTGCATATTGGGCGCCCCCCCCCCCCACCCCCCCCCATTGACTTCTATGGGGACCTTTGATGCTCAAATATACAGAAAGATAGAGAATGTTCTATTTTTTTTTTATGCAACCTCAAATGCCTTGCGCAAAATAGCGAAATGTGAAGGAATCCATTGAAATCAATTAATTTCCGTACTCTACGTATTTTTGTACATTTTGCTGCACGTTATATTTGTGACTTTTACTTTCTCTAACTGCTTTTGAAAAGTGTCAAGAAAAGAGCTTGGCCTCTGAGGACTGACAAATGTGCTACAATTTACACCAGAATAAGGCATAAATTATAGATGAAGCCTAAGCCTGCTCATGCACAGACAAGCAGAGCTGTGCCAAACTCATTAGGAGGCGTGCGCCTCTTAATAACTTTGGCGCGTCTTACTCCAGCGCACTTGGGTTTATTGTCAGTTCTGCAGTTCTGCACAGACCGGTCCTCGCACGTTCTAGACAAACCACAAAGGAAGCAGAGTGTCGCTCAGCCAGCAATATACAGACCACTTACAGGGTTTTACAACCTCAAACCAAGCAGGTGATAAAGTAACATCTCCAAGTCTGCAAGAAGATGACAGCGCATGAAAGATGGCGACACGAGTCCAACCAGTTTTACTGCATTGCACCAAGGTCTGGAAGTCAGAGGGTGAGATTCGGTTTCCTAACCCTGCCATGAGGGTGTAGCTATAGAGCCATACATTACACTGGAGCATGGTGGCAGATCCCGGGGCTGCAGCTCACACAAACTCTCAAAGTACTTGTCCAGCCTAACATGACTAACATCAGGGAAAGCAATCCTACTTTATCTCACCTGCAAGATCTCTGCTTGCTGCTGGCACGAAATATGCCAAAATAAGCACAGAAAGGAACTAAAGCTTGTCTTGCTTTTTGCTTCGTCAGCAATGACACTGGTTATCTGCTGTTTGTTATAGCCCACCCGTGCTCAGGAACGATGAGTTCTGCATTTGGACCCATTAATTGGAATGCAATTTGCTTGACTGGGCAGTGCCTGTTTGTCACAACGATTCTTGACATCCTCTTCTGACCCCTTTCGGTGACCAGGTGTTTAGGTTCACAGGATCCCCCTTCATTGGATGTTTTCCTCAATCACACTGTTCTCTTCACACTGCTGCACGAGAACACCCCACAAGGTTGGCAGTGAAATCCTGACCCCGGCTAGTCTAGCACTGGACTTCCCAGTCCATTTTAATGTGGATTCACTGAAAACGATCCATGGAAAACTTTTCACGTGATTTTATGCTGCACTCCGGAGTCATGGCTCTAATTTCCATGTAGGGAAGCTCAAATTATGAAAGAGCTGGGGACTCTAAAATAAAGTGGTCGTTCAGTGTATGTATGCATAGCTGCAGCCTCTGAGATCTCAGTTCAGGGGTTGGGTAATAACATGATATGCACTATATTAGAAATTTGCAAGAAATTTATTTTTAAGCAAGGCTGTTTCTAGAGAAAATGTGTATCTAGGCTAAAACATAGCAGACTAATACACCTACTTGTCTGTTATATTTTCATACTGTAGTTCTAGTCCAGAAACATTGGGGCACAAGTCCCCCAAAACAGACATCTGACTCTAAACTTCCAGGTAGTTAGAGAAAGGCTCCCAAAAAGTAACCTTAGGGCCAGAGGCATAACTTGAAGCTGCTTGGCTCCAGTGCTAAATCTACAACTGGGCCCTCAGCTATAAAGCTGCATTGATAGTATTGGTTTGCAATATGAAGAAGAAAGACTTTATGGCCCCTCTAGGGCTCCTGGGCTCAGGTGTGACCGCAACCTCTGCACCCCCTATAATTACGCCAGTGCTTGAGGAAGAGTCCTTACTCACTGAGTTAAGCCGCAGTATAACACAACGTCCTCTCTGATCGGTGCAGCAGGCTCACAGGGTATGGACAGGCAGGCTGGAACAGACTGGGCTCTGCAGGATGGTACTACTGGGATGTACAATCACGCTGAGCCCTGGCAAGCAGCGCTGTACTGTAGGAAAGGCTCAGCGGTAGAAGCAATCTGGGGAGTGCACACCGAAGGTTACGGGGTCTGCAGTAACCGCCACAGCGCTCAGTCTGCATGCGCCCAATCTCGCAGTGTAGAACCAAGATAGTGGGTGTGCTCCTCGTACCCAGCGGCAGACCGCATGTGAGTCTGCAATGGACCAGAACGTCTTTCGGGCATAGCACAGGGACCTCCAATCTAGAAGAGTCTTTTCTGCATCCAGACCTTTCGGGCCACGTACTTGACGTGGTAGGCTGGATTAGGGCCACAGGCTTTGTGTTTGACACATGTGCTCCACACTCTGATGTTGCTACTGCATAAGGAAATATAGGCCTTGAGTCCCGATATTGGACCGGCCCTAACACTAACCTAAAGGGACTGTCTCGCAAAGAATAGGTTTTCTTAATTAAGAACTGTCCGATGATCCGCTGATGGTTGCAGGACTGAGCCCTCTAGCTCCGGGTGATCAATTATGTTTGAGGGAAGCCATGACTGGCATTATGATACCCTTAGTGCATGGATGAGCAGCTCTCCTTTCCGAAGTGATGACATGTTACAAAGGTGAACACATCATAACCGATTGTTATAAACAGAGAGATTCTACAAATAGTACATGAATACACTTTGTGGGTGTTTGAGATAAAGACGTAAATGCGGGTCTGGGGGAAGGGGAGATATTGGCTTACACACAGCAGACTTCAGATCCCACTGAAGCACAAAGCAGGCGGCCGCCTCGGTTTAGATGACATGTCTACCAAACTAATGGTTGGTACGCAACTACACGGCTGATAGCTCGTACTGTACCGAGTGCGCTACTTAGGAACGTCTGCCTAAATAGCTTCACATACAGTTGACCCCTCAGCAGATCTACACTGACACGTCCATGGTGGTGAGCTGCACGAAGTCCACAGGATGCCGATTAACACACGAACCGCAATGCAGTTCTCAGGAACACAGAACTTATTTATCAGAGATGGGAAATTATCCAGAAGACATCTTGAAAATGCAGTAGATAAGTTGAAAGCACAAAATTATATGAACAAGAAAAAAAAACGGGGATAGCTTTAGTGGCATAGTACATATATATCAAATAACCATCGGGATGTGGAGTTAAATTGGAATGGAATGTTTCTGTGACAGCCAGGTCTGACTCAATGGATTGAAGATGGTTGTGTTAGAGTCATAGTCCAAGTCAAAGTTGGACTTTGAATTCATTCTGAAGTAAGGTCTGATTTAAGGCCTCCTATAGATGTTGGGGGGAAATGTGTTCATTTATATGGGAAAATGTTGTAACCAAGGGTCCCACCAGGAGAGAAGTGCGGAGAGTCTACCTTGTTTAGTTAAAAATAGACATTCGTAGAGGCAATGTTCGGAAAACCATTTCTGTTAAAGTTTTATTAGACAGAGAAGTGGCAGATTTCCAATTCCTTCGTATCACCAATAGGGCTGAGGTAAAAATATGCCCTATGAGGAACGGTTAAAGGATCTGGGAATGTTTAGCTTGCAGAAGAGAAGGCTGAGAGGAGACTTAATAGCTGTCTACAAATATCTGAAGGGCTGTCACAGTGCAGAGGGATCAGCCCTATTCTCATCTGCACAAAGAATGGGATGAAACTGAAAGGGAGGAGACACAGATTAGATATTAGACAATGAGGGTGATGAATGAGTGGAACAGGTTACCACGGGAGGTGGTGAGTTCTCCTTCAATGGAAGTGCTCAAACAGAGGCTGGACAAATATCTGTCTGGGATGATTTAGTGAATCTTGCACTGAGCAGGGGGTTGGACCCGATGACCCTGGAGATCCCTTCCAACTTTACCATTCTATGGCAGGAAAGCCTTCTAGTGTTGGGGGTGGGGAGGCTTCTATTCCTAATGCCAGTAAGGCCAGGGCTGGATTAGGTAATATATTAATACCAAAGATTTGTGTAAGGAGATTGAATATATTTCTCCACCAAGGAGTAATGATAGGACAGTCCTAAAAGATGTGAATAGTGCCAATGCGCCCGCAAATCCTCCAGCGGAGACTGAAAGTGCCAGGAAATAAGTGAGCTAACTTGGAGGGTTAATATTATCACCGCAGAAACAATTTGGGATATATTACTTGGATATTAGCACACAATGAGGCCTTTAGAGCCCATTCTAAGGCGGGGAATCACTGTACCATAGAATAGGTAGTTCCAGGATCTTTTCCCCAATTAATTATGTGCATTTTTGGCTTTCCCAATGCACATAATGGCTCCGCTTGTCTTCTGCATCCAGCTGTTCCCTGCTCAGAGCGCCCGGCTGTTATACAGCTGAGTGGAGAATGCAGAAGACAAGCGGAGTGGCCCTGCTTGTCTGCTGCATTCAGCTGTTCTCTGCTTGGAATGCCCGGCTGTTATACAGCCGAGCTCCCCAAGCGGAGAGTGCAGAAGACGCTGTTCTCTGCTCGGAGCACCCGGCTGTTATACAGCTGAGCGCTCCAAGCGGGGTATGAAGAACACAGCTAGACCGCTCAGTTCTTCATACCCCGTCTGTCATCAGGGAGCGGGATACAGCTGAAACAATAGTATTAGCTGTATACCGCTGTGAATCCCTGATAAGGCTCATTTTTGTCTTTCATCATGTTGAAAGATCAGCAATCAGCGGCAGCATAACGAAAACTGCACAATGTCAGTGCAGTTAGACACAACGATTATCGCTCAAAAGACGGCTTTGAGCGATTTTTGAGCGAAAATCGTTGTGTCTAAATCAACCTTAAGACTTGGTATCACTGACTGACCTTTTAGTCCACTACAAAATACTGCAAGTCCATTTATCTTGTGTCCAGGAGAGCGGTGATTTCTTCCTTCGTTTCCTTCCTTTCGGTGACCCTTTTGCCACTTCTTTCATTTTTATTGTTACCTCCAGGCAAAAAACTGTTTACAAAAATTCATCGCTCGTGGTCACAGGGTGATTGCCTGGTGGTCCAGACACGCCCAGTTGTCAGTTAACATATCTCACCTTTACATTTGTTCTCCTGGTAACAACTGCTTGCTCTTTACGACACTACATTTGCTTACAATTCTGGACTGATCCTACAGAACCGCACTCCTATTCTGGGTCACAGATGAAGGGCCCTGATGTGGGACCTACTAGGGCCCATGAACAAGGGCTGCATTCTCAGCACAACCTCTTCAATCATGCAGGATTAAATAAGAGTAGAAACATTCTAATTTGTTTCTGTAATATTTGAAAATAAAAAAGTACAAATCGCACAGAGCATTAATATCATCTAACACGGCCGGAGGCCTTTAAATCTGAGCAGTGACACTTCTCAAACCTATCATCATTCTTAGTGTATTAATATCCTTTGTTACAAGGCAATCATATTAGTATTTAGTTAGTGATCTTTGCTGCTTCCTGAATGCCTGCTAATCTAATAAAGTTCTACAGATAATGATATTTCCATACTATAGTACAGAAACCGATATCAACTCTTGTGCATGAGCGCCCCCTGGTGCATGAGGTCTTAAATGACAAGATCCTGGTATTCACAGTGTAAAGCTGGCCATATAATTTAGCTGTTGGCCAAACGCATTATAGTAGTTATATTCTTGTACATAGGGGGCAGTATTATAGTAGTTATATTCTTGTACATAGGGGGCAGTATTATAGTAGTTATATTCTTGTACATAGGGGGCAGTATTATAGTAGTTATATTCTTGTACATACGGGGCAGTATTATAGTAGTTATATTCTTGTACATAGGGGGCAGTATTATAGTAGTTATATTCTTCTACATAGGGGGCAGTATTATAGTAGTTATATTCTTCTACATAGAGGGCAGTATTATAGTAGTTATATTATTGTACATAGGGGACAGTATTATAGTAGTTATATTATTGTACATAGGGGGCAGTATTATAGTAGTTATATTCTTGTACATAGAGGGCAGTATCATAGTAGATATATTCTTGTACATAGGGGGCATTATTATAGTAGTTATATTCTTGTACATAGGAGGCAGTATTATAGTAGTTATATTTTTGTACATAGGAGGCAGTATTATAGTAGTTATATTCTTGTACATAGGGGGCAGTATTATAGTAGTTATATTCTTGTACATAGGAGGCAGTATTATAGTAGTTATATTCTTGTACACCAGAGGCAGTATTATAGTAGTTATATTCTTGTACATAGAGGGCAGTATTATAGTAGTTATATTCTTGTACATAGGGGGCAGTATTATAGTAGTTATATTCTTGTACATAGGGGGCAGTATTATAGTAGTTATATTCTTGTACATAGGAGGCAGTATTATAGTAGTTATATTCTTGTACACCAGAGGCAGTATTATAGTAGTTATATTCTTGTACATAGGGGGCAGTATTATAGTAGTTATATTCTTGTACATAGGGGGCAGTATTATAGTAGTTATATTCTTGTACATAGGGGGCAGTATTATAGTAGTTATATTCTTGTACATACGGGGCAGTATTATAGTAGTTATATTCTTGTACATAGGGGGCAGTATTATAGTAGTTATATTCTTCTACATAGGGGGCAGTATTATAGTAGTTATATTCTTCTACATAGAGGGCAGTATTATAGTAGTTATATTATTGTACATAGGGGACAGTATTATAGTAGTTATATTATTGTACATAGGGGGCAGTATTATAGTAGTTATATTCTTGTACATAGAGGGCAGTATCATAGTAGATATATTCTTGTACATAGGGGGCATTATTATAGTAGTTATATTCTTGTACATAGGAGGCAGTATTATAGTAGTTATATTTTTGTACATAGGAGGCAGTATTATAGTAGTTATATTCTTGTACATAGGGGGCAGTATTATAGTAGTTATATTCTTGTACATAGGAGGCAGTATTATAGTAGTTATATTCTTGTACACCAGAGGCAGTATTATAGTAGTTATATTCTTGTACATAGAGGGCAGTATTATAGTAGTTATATTCTTGTACATAGGGGGCAGTATTATAGTAGTTATATTCTTGTACAATAGGGGGCAGTATTATAGTAGTTATATTCTTGTACATAGGAGGCAGTATTATAGTAGTTATATTTTTGTACATAGGAGGCAGTATTATAGTAGTTATATTCTTGTACATAGGGGGCAGTATTATAGTAGTTATATTCTTGTACATATGGGGCAGTATTATAGTAGTTATATTCTTGTACATACGGGGCAGTATTATAGTAGTTATATTCTTGTACATAGGGGGCAGTATTATAGTAGTTATATTCTTCTACATAGGGGGCAGTATTATATTAGTTATATTCTTCTACATAGAGGGCAGTATTATAGTAGTTATATTATTGTACATAGGGGACAGTATTATAGTAGTTATATTATTGTACATAGGGGGCAGTATTATAGTAGTTATATTCTTGTACATAGAGGGCAGTATCATAGTAGATATATTCTTGTACATAGGGGGCATTATTATAGTAGTTATATTCTTGTACATAGGAGGCAGTATTATAGTAGTTATATTTTTGTACATAGGAGGCAGTATTATAGTAGTTATATTCTTGTACATAGGGGGCAGTATTATAGTAGTTATATTCTTGTACATAGGAGGCAGTATTATAGTAGTTATATTCTTGTACACCAGAGGCAGTATTATAGTAGTTATATTCTTGTACATAGAGGACAGTATTATAGTAGTTATATTCTTGTACATAGGAGGCAGTATTATAGTAGTTATATTTTTGTACATAGGAGGCAGTATTATAGTAGTTATATTCTTGTACATAGGGGGCAGTATTATAGTAGTTATATTCTTGTACATAGAAGGCAGTATTATAGTAGTTATATTCTTGTACATAGGAGGCAGTATTATAGTAGTTATATTCTTGTACACCAGAGGCAGTATTATAGTAGTTATATTCTTGTACATAGAGGGCAGTATTATAGTAGTTATATTCTTGTACATAGGGGGGCAGTATTATAGTAGTTATATTCTTGTACATAAGGGGCAGTATTATAGTAGTTATATTCTTGTACATAGGGGGGCAGTATTATAGTAGTTATATTCTTGTACATAGGGGTCAGTATTATAGTAGTTATATTCTTGTACACCAGAGGCAGTATTATAGTAGTTATATTCTTGTACATTCGGGGACAGTATTAGGCCTTAGTCAGACAGGCGTTTTTTCGCGCGATTTGCGCATGCGCATGCGTCCGACGATTTTTTAAAACCATTGCTTTGCAATGGTATTGGACACATGAGCGCTTTTTATGCACTCGTCCGATAAATTATAGAACAGAAATCGCAGATCGCACCTATCTGCGATCTGCGATTCCTGTTCTCTTCTCTATATGCGCTCAATGGGGCCGGCGGCAGCAGCGCTGACCCCATTGAGAACATATAGAAGACAAATCATTCTTCTCTGTCACAGCTGTAACAGCGCTGAGCCAATCAGGGGGCAGGTCTGACTCACACCCCCTTCACACCCACAGCAGGCCGGCCGCGCGGAACTCCGTCTGCCGGGACAAGGTGAGTATATATATATTTTTTATTTTTACACATTTCTGGATGAATTGCAGGGAAGGGCTAATATATATTTAAGCCCTTCCCGACAATTCATCCCGCGCTCGCCCGCAGCGCATTGCTTTCAATGGAGCCGACTCTATTGCCGGCTCCATTGAATTCAATGCGCTGGACAGCTCCGGCCCGTTTCTAATGAAACGCGGCTAGGAGCAGATTTTTCGGGCGGTTTTTTGGCCCCGGTCACGCGATTTGCGGATGCGCATGCGTCATGCGATTCGCAAATCGTGCGAAAAAACGCCCGTGTGACTAAGGCCTTATAGTAGTTATATTCTTCTACATAGGAGGCAATGTTATAGTAGTTATATTCTTGTACATAGGAGCAGTATTATAGTAGTTATATTCTTGTACATAGGGGGGCAGTATTATAGTGGTTATATTCTTGTACATAGGGGGATAGTATTATAGTAGTTATATTCTTGTGCATAGGGGGCACTATTATAGTAGTTCTATTCTTGTACATGGGAGGCAGTATAATAGTAGTTATATTCTTGTACATAGGAGGCAGTATTATAGTAGTTATATTCTTGTACATAGGAGGCAGTATTATAGTGGTTATATTCTTGTACATAGGGGGCAGTATTATAGTAGTTATATTCTTGTACATAGGGGGATAGTATTATAGTAGTTATATTCTTGTGCATAGGGGGCACTATTATAGTAGTTCTATTCTTGTACATGGGAGGCAGTATTATAGTAGTTATATTCTGGTACATAGGGGACAGTATTATAGTAGTTTTAGTCTTGTACATAGGAGCAGTATTATAGTAGTTATATTCTGGTACATAGGGGACAGTATTATAGTAGTTTTAGTCTTGTATATAGGGGCAGTAGTATAGTAGTTATATTCTTGTACATAGGAGGCAGTATTATAGTAGTTATATTCTTGTACATAGGCGGCAGTATTATAGTAGTTATATTCTTGTACATAGGAGGCAATGTTATAGTAGTTATATTCTTGTACATAGGGGGCAGTATTAGAGTAGTTATATTCTTGTACATAGGAGGTAGTATTATAGTGGTTATATTCTTGTACATAGGGGGATAGTATTATAGTAGTTATATTCTTGTGCATAGGGGGCACTATTATAGTAGTTCTATTCTTGTACATGGGAGGCAATGTTATAGTAGTTATATTCTTGTACATAGGGGGCAGTATTAGAGTAGTTATATTCTTGTACATAGGAGGTAGTATTATAGTGGTTATATTCTTGTACATAGGGGATAGTATTATAGTAGTTATATTCTTGTGCATAGGGGGCACTATTATAGTAGTTCTATTCTTGTACATGGGCAGCAGTATTATAGTAGTTATATTCTTGTACATAGGGTGCAGTATTATAGTTGTTATATTCTTGTACATAGGAGGCAGTATTATAGTAGTTATATTCTTGTGCATAGGGGGCAGTATTATAGTAGTTCTATTCTTGTACATGGGAGGCAGTATTATAGTAGTTATATTCTTGTCCGTAGGCGGCAGTATTATAGTAGTTATATTCTTGTACATGGGGAGCAGTATTATAGTAGTTATATTCTTGTACATAGGGTGCAGTATTATAGTAGTTATATTCTTGTACAAAGGGAGCAGTATTATAGTAGTTATATTCTTGTACATAGGGGGCAGTATTATAGTAGTTATATTCTTGTACATGGGGGGCAGTATTATAGTAGTTATATTCTTGTACATAGGGGGCAGTATTATAGTACTTATATTCTTGTACATAGGAGGCAGTATTATAGTACTTATATTCTTGTACATAGGTGGCAGTATTATAGTAGTTATATTCTTGTACATAGGGGGCAGTATTATAGTAGTTATATTCTTGTACATAGGAGGCAGTATTATAGTAGTTATATTCTTGTACATAGCGGGCAGTATTATAGTAGTTATATTCTTGTACATAGGGGGCAGTATTATAGTAGTTATATTCTTGTACATAGGAGGCCGTATTATAGTACTTATATTCTTGTACATAGGGGGCAGTATTATAGTAGTAATATTCTTGCACATAGGGCAGTGTTATAGTAATTGCTCTCAAAGAGAGAAACCAAGTAATCTTGTAGATATAATACATTTTTATGGCTAAGAAAAATACATGATGTTACAGAAAGCTTTTGGGAATATCTCGCCCCCTTCGTCAGGCTAGTGAATGAAACTAATTTGGATGGTATGTAATTATAACATACAGATGCAGAGGGAAGGAGAACACATTCCTCTTGATCTAAATAAATGTTCACACACAGAAATTTGAGAGTGTTTTGCACTCAAAACAACAGACAAACTGAGCTGAGGCATAAATCATAAATCAGTCCACTGAGCTCAGGACAGTTTTATGATGTGATTTACCTCTCCTTCAACCTGCACATGGAAGGAGATGCAGCACCACCTATTGGATGGCAACATTAATACAAGTCAAGTTCAAAATTTTTATGAAGTTTTAAAGAAAGTAAAAAAAAATATGATTGGGAAGAGGACATCCCTCTTGACCTCCTTCAGACCTTTCATATTTTCCACTTATGCAAGATTCCGGGGCTGAGGTTCATTCCATTCTTGAGGGTATCAAACTGGAAACCGGAGGCAGTCCTGAGCAGAGATCACAGGCAGAGAATGGACAAACAAACAAAACCCAGCAGCAAGCACACAGGAAGCTGGGAACACACCAAGACACAGTGTAAACTGGTTTACGAAACACAACAAACTGAATACTGTTACCATGCGGTGGTTGCGGCTCCTCCCGAGTTGGCGGTGTGCTGGGTCCTGCGGTCAGGGTGCGTCCCCCCAACTTGTGATCCGGCTGCCATGGGCGCTGGTGCCGCGCCGGCGTGGTGCTGGTGGTTTGCGGAGCCGCGCGAGCTCGGTAGTCCTGGTGGTGCCGTGCGCGCGCGCACCTGGGAATGCAGCTGCCGTGCACGAGCTCTCTTTTGATTTGCTATGGGGAGTTGGCTGTCTCCCTCTCTCCGCCTCTGGGCGGAGGCTTCTGTTTAAAAGTCTGGCAGTGACTGCAATCACTGCCAGTTATTGGTTTCCCTCAGTGTGCTAGCTAGTCTGCATCTTTAGGTCTCCTGCCTCTGTCAGCTTGTCTGCTATTTTGTTACCATCTGCCAGCTTGTTCCATCTGCCTCGGTACTGTGATAGACATGATGATTAGTCAGTGTAAAATGTCTATTGATTTGTATAAACCAAATGTATTATGCTATTGTAATGACTTCAGCCTAATGTGGAACTCTGCTGCATAAGGAAAGAGTTAAAGGTCATAGTATTACATACTGAGTGTTTTCCTAGCCCTCTCCCACCCCCCACACAGACACTGTTTAAACAATGGCTTGTCACGCACACAGAAATTCCTTCAGCTAGGACAAAGTCCAAGCTACATCAAGACTTGAGGAAGGGTGGGCAGAGAGGCAGGAGATTCTATATGATCCGACAAATAAGAATCCTATATGTTACTGATGTAATCTGTTGCACGCCCATTAAAGGGCAGGTGTTATGCTTTACAATAAAAGCGGCTGTCTGGGTGTTTCTGCCCAGAGAGCCATTTTGGATATGAGACTGATAGCTTGTGTCTGATCTGGTCGATGATGTGTGCACACTATACAATTTGGAAGCTACATAATACCCCGAAGCCTGCTGGAGGAAAATATGATCCAGCTCAGTACTATCAGTATTGTTTCGTGTTGTTTTTTTTCATCTGCCTGTCCTGTCGGTACTCTACCCATTTCATCTAGGTACGCCAGCGCTCCTTCTCGGTCCCTAGATAGCGTAGGGACTGCCGCTCAGTTGCCCGCCTGGGGTTAGCCAGGAGTGGAGGCAAATAGGCAGGGACAAGGTTTGCGGGTAAGATCCAGGGCAACCCAGGCTAGCGTATCTAGGGTAGATTACTGTAACAAATACAAACTAAAAGGCTGCACCAGCAGCTTGCATGCATGCAGTCATACAGGAAATGACAACACCAGAGCACCCTGGGAAAGGTCCAAGGGGTTTAAATAGGAGGATGATTGTAAATCACCTCCAGCTGGGTGGAGAAGCCAGACACAGTAACCCTGCGGATGCTGGAACAAAGTGAAGCAGCTTCAGGAGGCAGGATGATGCCCACGTCTGCCAGACCTGGCAGGTTTCTTCAGTGTCCAACTTTCACAGCCACAAGTTGTGATTGGGAAGCTGATTGTGTTGGCTATCCGGCATTTTGTTGCAATGCTTAGGCATGTCTTTGATTTTCCTGATCTTATCCGTACTTAACATGTCGCTGTGACTAGTGCGACTTATTGCTTTATGTCAGGTCCCGGTTCTCCATTGTGGTCAATTTTAGATCCGAAGAAGATGAAGTCTTGAACTGCTTCGATTTCTTTATTGTTGATTGTGATTTTTCTGTACCGTTTCTGGCTGTCGTCATGATCTTAGTGTTCTTGACATTCAAGTATAGGTCACAATTTCAACTTTTAGTGTCAGTTGTTCAAGATCTTCCGGACTTTCTGCCAGCAAGGTTGTATCATCTGCGTATCTGAGATTGTTGAGGTTTCTTCCACCAATCTTGGCTCCAATGATGGATTCGTCTAGATTGCATTGCCACAAGATCGCCTCTGCACACAGGTTGAACAATGCAGCGGATAAGATGCCGCCTTGGCGCACACGCATTTACACCTAGCAATTATCATGCAAACCGCTCAATCTAACGATTATTCACAAAATAATTGTTCCGTGTAAAGGGGCCTTAAGACGGGTTTACAAACGGGGAGGAACGTGACAGGCTGAATTCACACTAGCGGTTTTGCAGCAGATCCTGTTTCCAAAAAGAATGGAACTGTACAAAATGAATGAAAAACGATTGCTTTCCGTTTTTTTTAGTCTCCCATTGACTGCAATGTAAAAGAAGAGGCCATTTTTAATCCATTTTTGGAACTGGAAACAGGGACGCAGCAATCTGCGCTTTTGTTCCAGTGTAAAAAATGGAATGCGAACGAAAGATTGAGAAACGCACTGAAACTAAAAGTCTTCCGTTTCAATACATTTCTATGGGCTGGAAACAGCGAGTGTGAACTGACTGTTAACCTTCTTGCGCCAGAATTCTGGCTGAAAAAGTCACAATTTTGACATAAGTGCCAAGTTTATGACTTTTTGAAGGTTTAACCCCTTCAGTGTCAGGTTTATTATGACCATGTCAGCGCAGCAAGCCCCGGAGATTTTCCTGAGGAAATCTGAAATGGCAAACGTGTGCAGAGGCACAATAACTGTGTGTCCTGGCCAGCTTTTCAGCACTAGACCTGTCCACGGAAATCTTCCATGGTTAAACTGCATGGCCAGTGCAGCAAGCCCCGGAGATTTTCCAGGCCAGACATTAAAGGGGTTAAGCCAGACGCAGACACTTTGTTTGTGGCTACTCATGGCCCACCAGATTTATTACAATTTACCCCAAATTTACCCCCCCTTTTAAAAAAATCATAACTTTCTTATTTATCCATCCTTGTCGCTGTCTGGGGGCTTGTTGTTTTTTGTGGGATGAGTTGAATTTTTCACTGTACTGAAAAACTTTTTAAAAATCTAAGTGGAGTTAAATGGAAAAAATGAAATTCCGCCATCTTGTGGGGGTTGGACTTGTTTTTACGGTGTATACACTGCAACAAAAATGACATGACAACTTTATTCTACAGGTCGGTATGATTACTTCCATACCAAATCTATGTAGTTTTTTGTTTTTTGCCGTACTACTTTTATATTTTCCAAAGATATTTTAATGTTCTGACAGCCGTACCTTTTTTTATTTTTCCGTCGACCTACCGTAGATGTGCGAGGGCTCGTTTTTTTGCTGTTGTTTTCTGTTGGTAGAATTTTGGAGTACATATCACTTTTTATTAAAATTTTTTCTTGAAAATGGGGTGGCCAAACAGCGCAATTCTGTCAGTTTTTTTCTAACGTCGTTCATAATAACGCATTACTTTGATAGATCGGACTTTTATGGACGCAGCGATACCAAACAGGTTTTGGGGGTTCATTATGTAGATATTATAAATTAAATTGTTTTTACTTTTCTTAGCTTTTTTTTTAGCTTTAATTTTTTTAAACAAAATGTAACATTTAAAAAAAAATCCCTATAGGGGACGAGAACTCGTGGTAGTTTGATCGCTCCTGCACTATGATGTTATGCCATAGCATTACCTTATACCGCGATCTGACAGGCAATCTTTCAGAAGGCCCCTGCTGCCATGGCAAAGCAAACGGCAGTGTGGGACCCCTGAACATCAATCGGGGGCATTTAAATGCTGTCAGAATTGACAGCGGCATTTAAAGGGTTAACAGCTGCGATGAGCGCACTGCTTATCGGAGCTGTTGTGGGCGGCTGGCGGCTGTAAGAAATAGCCAGCACCCGCCTTATATGGACATGCGAGACCTGGAGGCGTCACTCAGCAAGAAAAGGGGCGGTTTTTAACATAAAAGGCAGGAAGAAAGTTGGACCGCTGAGGCGGGAACACGGATTTGGACGGTGCGGGGCTCATTAGCATACGGCGTGGAAGAACGGTCTTGTCCGATATCTTCTTATAGGAGACACTGCGGAAGAAGATAGCGGTAACGCCCGGCTCCCAGACAGCGGGTACAGGACGATAGGGTGAATAGGCCAGGCTCAGGCGACAGACTGCCTTTAGGCCGGCCTCACACGGACATATTCGTGCGCGCAATATACGGAGAATAGAACGCAATGACTTCAGTAGCAGCGCTCACATGCGCAAGTATTTCAGTTGCAAAACAATAAGTAGCGTCCTGTGTGTTCTGCACATTTGCGCACCAAAAGTCCCATAGAAGTCATCAGGGGACGCACAAAGTACGTTCCACAAAAATGCTGCGCTCATGTTTACGCAAATACACATACGCTCATGTGAATCTGTCCTTAAGGCTGGTATCACACGGGCGGGTGCCATATCGAGCCGTGAAACTCGGCCCGACATCACGTTCGCCAACGCGTGATACTCCTGCGGATGCCGTTAGCCGCGGCGGAGGATCGCGGGGTATTTCCAGTTGTTTTTAATGGGAGACCTCGCATCGCACTCGTTAAAAACACTGGGCGATGCAATGCGTTGCGAGCGCCCAAAGATAGGGCATGCTGCGATTTTTTTTCTACACGGCCATGTGGGAATTTTTTTTAAATTGCTCATGTGTACGACCGCATACAAAAGAATAGGATTCATAGTTGTGCGAAATTTTCATGTCCGTCCGAAAGCGGCCCAAGGATGGAATTAATGGCGTTTTTTGGGTGGGTTTGTGCGAATTGCAAAATGTTTTAGGTCTGGTGTTTTGGGCAGGTTTTTTTTCAAGCGTTTTCGCAATAATTTTTTTATAGGAAAAACTGAATAAAAAAGGTCTTAAAAACCACATAAACGCCTAATAACAAAAGCCTCTTCCAATAAAACAAGCCAGCCGCCGTGTGCGCAGCCGCAGTCTCTACTTCACGGCTTCCCGCCCCGCGCTGCTCAGGACTTCATCACTATGGTAACCCGCTCGTGACGTCAGCCACAGAGGCCCAGCCGTCCGCTCCCCTACTGCGCATGCGTCCTCTTCCCGCCACATTGACCTTTAAACCTGACGTCACGGCCGGGTTTCGCGCGTAAACACAAAGCGCGGGAGAGTGCAAAGGGGGCGGGGTCACGTGATCCCGGGGCCATTTGAAAAGCTGGAAAGCTCTCGTGCTGCTGGGTGTTCTCTGTGTTCCGGGTTTCTCCGGTATTCGGTCCGCTAATTCCTAGGTTGCCGGTGACTCGCAGCGCTCGCCAACCATCCGCCGTGTCCATCTCATCTCTGTTGGCGGTAAAGGCGGCTGTTCCCGCTCTTATTTTACCTGCTACTCTTTTTTTTGGTTTTATCTACCTAATTCCCCTTCGGGGTCTTCTCCGTGTGCCCCCCGGACTATGCCGGCCCAGGCCTCTTCTCCCGCCCTGCCTGCTGACGTCAGGAAGCGGTAAGTGGCGCGTGACGTCACGTGTCGGAGTGTATGACGTCACTGGGTGTTTGATGGAGGGACTAGGGGTACTGCAAGTCCCAGCAGATAACAATCCAGCTGTAGGGCTTATATAGGTAGGAGTGCTGGCCATGGGGAGACTACTGCTCCTTTATATGAGGGCATGCTGGGAGTTGTAGTTCCTCCGCAGCTTGTAATGAAGCAAGTCCTGCAGTGTAGGTGGTGATGGATGTAATTGGGTACTACAAGTCCCAGCATGCACGCTGCCAGGGATACACCTGCCTGTAGTGACAACACAATTGTATCGCTGCTGTGGTGGACTACAAGTCCCAGCATGCCCACACGTTACTACAAGGACCCCTTCACATGACTGAGTATAGGCAGTGTAGCCAGAATCTGCCGTATGTATTGCGTACTCTATGTGAGTTTCTCGATGGCACAAAAACGTGCGCCAAAAATAAAAAAATGCCTGCGGCTCTCCTGCGTTTCTAGTACGGATCTAGAAGGGTTTCCTGCGTCTCCCCGTTAACCAATGGGCTGTCAGGGATTGGCGCACGTGCTGAAATAAGACCTGCGGCGCCATTTATTTGTCTTCATAGCAGGGGGGAAGCGCAGCTGAGAATGAAGCGTCTGACATGCGTGTATAGAGCCGTGTGACTGAGCCCTTGAGAATGGATTGGAGTACTACAAGTCCCAGCTGTTGCGCCTGGGGTTATGTCCGCAGCGCTTGCTGTTTGTGACTGGAAACCACCTTATCTCCTGAGACGAGCAGCACCTGGTCTTGCTGGGACTTGTAGTGTCACGGAGACTGTAGAACCTACCTTAGGAGGGAGTGAAGCGCGCCGATCTCGTACAGGATGCCTCACAGCGCCATTGTCTCTGCGATGTCGGTCTGCAGCCTCCTCGCCCGCCAGGCCTGAGAGGATGTCTTGTCGGTGAAGATGTATGGCGCAGCGAGGCCGCTCTCACCAGCGTTGTGTGAGCGTTTGCGTGTTTTGTGCGGTAAGGCCTCCCTCGCACACGAACGCACCAAACGCTCACAAATAGAACAGATGTCTCTTGAAAGCGCCGCCATTGAGCGGCTGTGAGGATCCACTGAAAATGCGAAATATCCAACTGTGCGTATTATGCGCCAATGACAGCTGCGGGAACTTAATCTGCAGCAAGTACGGATGGAAATGCAAACTTGATGTATACGGCGTGTGGAATACGCGGGACGCCAAACTGGTGTCCTATTCAGCGCTCGGTGTGGATTGCGACGCGGATCTGTGGAGGGGCGATCTGTGCGCTTCTGGCGTGAACTTGCTGCGGTTGAGAATCTGCACGTGTGGGCGCTGAAGCTTCGGGCGTCTGCTGGTGTGGAGCCGATGACTCACGCTTGCATGGAAGGAACAATCGGCGCATGAACGGCCGCCCGTCGCTTGTTCGCCCTTAATGCTTAGCATTCAAATTCGAGAACTCCGGCGAGCTTGTTTTGGCTTTAATCTTGCGCACACCCATGTGACCCGCGGTGAAAGTATATGGGTTTTCATTGACCCGTTAATATTGGCATATGTAAGTTGCGTGTGAAGATGGCGGCGTGCACTTCCACCATGTATTGCGCAGCGAGAGCCCTAGACTCTCCTATGGACAACATTATATACGCAAGCTCGCGCCGTGAGACGGAGCGGGGAATTAAATAAAATAAAGACCCACCGCGCTCGTGTGAGATGCGCTGCATTCGCCATAGCTGGCTCACAGGCCAGTAAAACGCTGCAAGATCCACACCGTGGTTTGTGCAAATGAGCCCTTAGATTACCAGATAGTGTACATGAGGTAGTCAGGAGTGGGGCGGCCATCTTTTGTCCTGGGCCGGAGGGTTGCTTTAACCCTTTGTGAACCAAGGGTCATGTTTGTTTATCTCGTAGAATTGAATCAATTAGTCCTGAAGGGGTTAACGGAGCCAGGCTCACACGCCGCAGAAGCCGTACGGCGGTTTACACTTGCGGTCATGTGAGCCCGGTTGGCTAACATGAAGGTGTTTACCTACAGGCCGCACGCGCGTGCCGCCAATCCCCGTACACTAGCTTTAGTGAGCAGGCTAATACGCACAAAGATGGGGCAAGCCATGTGTGCATGAACATAAACACACACGGGTGGCCCAGATAAATGAATAGGTTATTGGCGTCGCATGTTGCACGCATGGCGCTATGCCCGTGTGAGCTGGTACTAATCCAACGCTAGTACTTGCTGGTGTGCCGCCATCTTGTGAGGCGTCGTCTACAATGTATCAGAACTAATGTTTCTCTCTCCGCTCCAGGTTGAAGGCTCTGGATGAAGAGCAGGACGGGCTTTCTGAGAAGGTACGGATGTCACACGGAGCTTGCTTCCAGTCCTGGTTCGCGCTACGGCTTGTGCCCCTACTGCCATGCACAGTGCGCCTCGGGGGCGAGGGGAGACACTTTCAAAGCTGGAAGTACACTTGGGGTGTTGTGGATGTCAGGAAGCCCCTCACCCCTCCTAGAATGGGATAACATTAGGAACTTGCTGGGGTTATCGAGGGACTATAACCTCACCAGGAGCCGTGGAGTCACAAAGGCCACTTCTGGCTGCGTTTGCGTGGTATTGTGGCCCGTCGATGACGTCATCGCTGAGGGACTGGCTGTCCACTTATTATAACTAAGCCTAGATCCGTGTCAGCGGTGATGGGACAGAGCTGGCTTGGGTAGGGCGGTTTCACACGGGCGTATTTGCGCATGCAATACACAGATTATAGAACCCATTGAGTTCAGTTCTGTATTTTGCGCGCTCACTTCAGTCCCGTAAAATAAATTAGAACCTGCTCTACTCTACATATTTGTGCACCAAATGTCCCTATAGAAGTCGAGGGAAATGTGCGCACGATGTGCAGAGATGCGTGGAACGCTAAATTACGCTACCAAAAGAACTCGTTAAGACTAATTGGCCACTTCAGTCAGTGCGTCTGTTTGCCACGCATAAAATATAACTAGAGGTGCAAAAAACATTGTTCATTCCGCAAAAATTGCATTGCTCGGACTTGCACACATGAGACGGCCCATGTGAAGATGGCCTTATAGTGAGCGAACGGCCAGTCCCTCAGGGATACCAACACCAAAGGGCTGCAGAATCTCATGACTTCTCACCGGAAGCGGCCGTTCTGACTTCACTGCCTCGGGTGAGTCTTTACAGTCCCTGGATGACCCTTGAACCATCTTTACAAAATCTGATGTATGAAGCAGGCTGGAGGGCCAAGCCTACTCCTTACATGGGGGTGGCGGTCTGACCTTGGCTGTCTAACCACTTAGATGTTGCGGCCAGTCTGGACAGCGGCACACTACCTTTGTTCTCTGAACTGCCTCCATAATGATTGCAGAGTGGTAATTACCATGGCATCGCGGGGGTCTTATTGGATATTGCAGTACATGAGATCAGATGATCACTAGTCAGAACACCAAAAAATGTAACTTGCTAAAATCCTATTTATCCCACATGAGGAATAGTCAGATCTATATACAGCGGCAGACTTGGGCTTCATCTTGTCAGTCCATCTCCACAAATTGAATAAAAGTCAGTCACATGTACCCCAAAAGTTACCAATAAGCTACAACTTGCCCCACAATAAGCATGCCTTCACATAAATGATTTTTCCATCGATGGTGTTAATTGGCTCTGAATATGCTGCAAGTATGGATTTTGTACCCCTTAATGCCACAGAACACTAAGTGCTACACTGGCAGGTAATGGCCTTATGCAGATGTAAAGGCCCATTTACACTGGAGGCATGTCGGGCAAACTATGCACACTCGTCTCCGCATGTACTCTCGTCCTTGTGTTACGCAGGGGGCTGAGCGTCTGGAGGACATGTCACTGCTCACTCTCCATTCACTGTAAGCAGCAGCCGTTCAGTACTTTCATCCAGTGTAAATGGGCCTTGAGCTATGCCCACCAGCTTACAGAAAGTGGCACACATGGCATCTCTGCGGAGCAACCCTTTACTTCTCTCAGGTCTAGGTTCTGTATATAAGTTTTTGGCCCCAAGTCTTCTCTAGTAACTTCTGGCCCCCCATGTAGGAGTGTGTGGAGCAGAAGCTGAGTCTGGTGCTGGAGTACCTGGAGGCGGAGGTGAAGGACAAGCTGACTGACCTGGAGACGAGGATGAACAAGGAGGAGCTGTCTGAGGTACGTAGTCGCGTTGTGTACAGGTCTTGTTGGCCCCTTGGTCTGCCTATGGCTGTCTTGTATAGAGGTGGAGTCTGTGCCAGTGTGCATCAGCTAGAACTTGCCAGAGTCGGCGGTGTCAGATCTGCTTTCATCTATTTGCTCCCTGCAGCTAGATGGCGTATAAACTGTAAAAAGCCGCAGCCCGATGACAGACGAGGCGCCGCAGGAATGGGTTCATCCTAGTTTTTACAGACTTAAACAAAACCTTGCCGGCAGCCCTGATGCTGTAAGCAGACCCCACGGTAGACGCTACAGGCTGCTGTCGGGTCTACAGGTCTTTACAGAACATGCCCTCAGGGTGTAATGAACCCCTGCATGTTTCAGCGGAGGTGCTTTTAGACAGAACGATTATCCAAAAAATCGTATAAATGATATTCCTCTCGTTGGCTTGTGTGTAGACCATTCATCTTCTGCAGGCATAAAACAATTGTTGGCTCGTTCGCTTATTCGGTTGTCCGTCACATTCGCTGGATAAGTGACAACTGAACGATTCTCGTGTGAGCGAGCCAACAATGTATCTGCCTGCATAAACGGGCTCATGAAACTGTCATTGCTCATTCAAGCACTAATCGGCTACACTTACAAGTAAGGCTGCTTTCGTATCTGCGTTCCGGTTTTCTGCTCCGTTATGGGGTGGAGGAAAGGGGAATCGCAGAACGGCTCCATCTTATGACAGCGCTGAACAGACCCACTAAAGCTCAACTGTTCAGCATATCACCGAAAGGATACTGTATTCAAATGGCTGCTTGTAGTGCCACACTTTCCCAGTAGTGGCCACTGCAGGGAAATGAGCAACCTATCATAACTTCCTGTTGCAGTGAGACAGTCTGTAGATGGCGCCTCCTATGGCTTTCTCTGGCCACATCGTGTAACGGTATTATTGGGTGTAAGTCAAATGACTTGTCTTAACCTACACTTTTCTCCTATACAAGCATAGAAATATTTATGAACTGTTAAGTTAACCCCCTCCCCATTTCCCCATCCAGGAGAAATATCTAAAAAAGGTGAAGGCCCTGCTTGTGAAAGAACTGGGCATCGAAAATGGCGCTGTGAATGGCGATACGAATGGCTGCTCTCCCAATGGCACTTGTGGCAGTGATGAGGAGGACGTTGAGATGGAGGAAACGACTACACCGGGGACTAAAGGTCGTCGGGGGAGGAAGAGCAAGACCAATGGAGAGAACAAAAGTAACTTGCTGACTGGCAGTTGGACCCCCTTCCACACACACACACTAAGAGCTGCTTTGTAATTCATGCTAAGGGCTTGGTCATGTAGTAGAGCCTGTTCATGGGAGTTTGGGATTGGAGACCCACAGTCAGGCCAGGACATAGTTTGGTAGTCCATATGTGGAACGGATGTAGCGCAAGCTGGTGAGACGGGCCCTTATATAGTAACATATACCATATGTCCATCTAGTTCAGCCTATTAATCCCATGGTCCCTTTTTAACTCATCCTGACCACATGAGGAGTTCCATAGTCTCTTGCTCTTACAGTAAAGAACCCCCTTCTACGTTGTGTAGAATCTGGCTTTTCTCTAGACACAAAGAACACCCTGTAGCCACAGAAGGGATAGATCTGTGCCCCGTGTGAGGATCAAACTCGTGACGTACTAACAAGGCAGCTTGCATCACCCATTCACTTGACTAGAAGCCATATAGCTCATTTCTTGCAATATGGGGAACGTTGGGCCAACTGGCTAGTTGGGCTTCCAGAAGCATCAGTAGCTGCAGTGTTAATGGTCAGCCCTTCATGTAATGACTGGCACATGATATAAAGACCTGGCTGTATCTCCAGTGTAACATATGTTCATGTCTGCCTTCTTTACCTGCAGAATCTGGCCGTGGACGACCTCCGAAGAACGGAAGCAAACAACCAACCATCATGTCCATGTTCTCTAAATGGTTGGTATATGGGGACATCTGTGCTGTAGAGGGAAGGGGGACATTGTAGTGGCTCCAGCCTAACCCTAGTACTTTGGGCTAATTCACATTGGGAAACCGGTCCTGTGTCCATCCTCCCTGTTGTGCTGGAGCCTGGCCACAAAGATGGACTCTGCACTCCATTCTAGATGGAGAAGATCTGTGGGATCAACCAGCTCATGCGCTCATTTTAGATTGTGCTGTAGGTCTCATTAGAGGACAAGGCACCCTCGGCCTACAAACCCAATTTATATCGTAATGCTTGGTGGCCATTCCGTTGTATCACCATGTACTTCTCTCCACAGTCCAGGCAAGCGCAAGTCACATGATGTCAATGGGGAAGTGAAACTGGAAAATGACGTGGCCCAAGAAGAACAAGCAGAAGAAGTGAGTAGGGATTTAGGAGTATTTGGAAAAGCTTGCCTCTGTAAGGGTACATTCATATGTGGCGGAACTGCTGCAGATCTTCTGCAGCGGTAAACCTCCCACTAGTGCAAAACTTTGATGTGGGTTTTGACTTGGATCTGCAGCAGACTTCACCCTTTAATAGAAAGTGTGAATTTGCACTAAACTTTGCTATGCATAAAACATGCCCTAAGGAGAAGAGGGGTTACATGTGCATTAGCAGCCACTAACCTCCATGCTTTGCCAGGGCTTAAAACGGCACCAGAGTGTAGCCAAATAGTTCAAGTAAACTGCAATTGGTCCTTACCCTAAGGATGCTATATGCATATGTCCGCATGGGATGGACATGCTGCAGAGGAGACTTAAAACCAATCTTATCTACCTGGTACAGAAAACCCCCTGCAGGAAATGTGGTGCAGACTGTAAACTCATAGCCTGGCGTCTTGTGCTGTATTTTCAGTGCAATTTCCACCTCTTCATACCAGGAGTTAAATTCACATAATCTGGTGCAGATTTTTTTTTTTCCAACCTTGAAATCTACTGCATGTGGTGGTACAGTTAAGCATTTAGATCCCCGGTGGCTCCAGACTCTCTCCTATACTGTACAGCTATTGCTTCCTTGTGTCAGCCATAGTATAAAAGCAAATCTGCTTACTCTAGTTATACTTCCCTACAACTCTTCACTGCAGACATCTTGGGTTGAGTCTGTTCTTTCTCTTTAGGAACAAGTAGAGAAGAAGATAAAAGTAGAAGCAAAGGAGGAAGAAAAGTAAGGATGGCTAATGTGTCCTGGCTTATCTTGGTGTGGTTTGTAGCACTTGTTATAACTTTTTTTTTTTTTTTCTTCTCTCCCCTCTTTCCCCCTCCTTAGACCTGTCAAACAGGAAACCCCAAAGCCTGTTCAGATCCCAAAGGTAAGACCTTATCTCACATATAACATGGTGTGATACGAAGATCTGGATTTGTGCCTTCATTGCAGAACCTCTTCTCTTTCCAGACGCCCCCTCCAAAGTGCGTTGACTGCAGGCAGTATCTAGATGACCCTGATCTCAAGTATTTCCAGGGTGACCCGGATGATGCAGTAAGTACAAGGATATATGGCTTGGCACTACTTCTGGTCTTAATGAAGGCTTCTGTATGTAGTGCATGGAAGGCTGCTTGTGTACCAGGCACAGCACCATACACTATAGTGGATCTGGCTAATACTACAGCTCAGTCCCAGCTGTCAGACACCCGGGTGCAACCAGATGAAGAGAATGAAAATGCCAAAGAGGTGGCGGGAAGGGGATAAACTAAGAGGGAGCATAATAAAACCTCTGGCTTTCTGTAATGGTACAATGTCTTCCACAGCTGGAGGAACCAGAAATGTTAACGGATGAGCGCCTGTCGCTGTTTGATTCCAACGAAGATGGGTTTGAGAGCTACGAGGATCTTCCACAGCACAAAGTGACGTGGTTCAGGTCTGTAGTCGGATGCTTCATAGGTTCCTACAGTTTAATACTTTCTATAGATGATGGCAGTCTAAATCCTCTGAACTCCCCTTTAGTGTCTATGACAAGAAGGGACATCTCTGTCCATTTGACTCCGGCTTGATTGAGAAGAATGTTGAACTGTACTTCAGTGGTGTTGTGAAGCCGATCTATGATGACAACCCCTCTCTGGATGGTGAGTGATCACAACAACTCACTTTATCTTCCTTGGGTATCATGGCAGACTGCCTACCTGCACAAGGTGTGCTCTTGGTAACCTGACTTTAGGCTAGAAATGGTAATGGGCTGAATGTAACTTTACCTTTTAAAGGTGATTATACCAAGATCTAATTGGGCTTACACTGCTGGAAGCCACCACTAATCCAGAGAACATGGGGCCCTGCAAGAGTAGAGTAGGGGTCATGCATCTGTGCCACTCTGCCATTTATCATTTCTGGAACCATCATGGAATTGAAGTGGCAGCTCGCTTGATCCAGGAGCAATCGGGACCCCACTTTCAAGATTGTTGGGGGGTTCCCTATGTAGATGTGATGTGTGCTCCCTCTAGTGAGTGCTGCAGGAATTAGAGCTGTAGATCAGAAATGGATCTGACCTATACGTTAGTATATCTGTAGCTTTTTTTTTTTTTTTTTTCCCCCTCCCTCCTCTTCCCTACTCTGGTGAAATCTAATTTTCTTCCTTTTCGCTTATAGGTGGAGTAAGAGCAAAAAAGCTAGGACCCATTAATGCTTGGTGGATAACTGGCTTTGATGGAGGAGAAAGAGCTTTGATTGGGTTTACAACTGGTAAGTATTCACTTAAAGGGGTTCTGTCTGGGGAAAAAAAAACCTACTCATCTGTGCCATATGGGGCCAGTCACGGGAGGCTGCTGCTCCTTTCCCTCCGCCAGCTGTGCGGTCGCAGGGCAGAACCTGGCAAACTTCCAGCTTCTGCCCCTGCTCCGACCATGCCAGGCGGAAAGCACTGCCGCCAGGGTTAGTGGTCAACGTGTCACCCACTGATTAGCCTGGCTGCATCGAATCTCTAACGTCCTCAGAGTTGACAGTGCACATGTGTCCCCCTTGGCACACATGCACACTCGCCGTCAACTCTCTGAACGGCAGAGGTTAGCTGCAACCCGGATGGTGGCAGTTGTTGGACTCCTGCCAAACTTTCCTTTAATGACCTACCTACAGAGTAGGTCATCAATGGCATGGTTGTGGCAAACTCCTTTTAAACTGAATACCTATAAACGTCTCTTCTGCAGCATTTGCTGATTACTTCCTTATGGACCCCAGTGAGGAGTACGGCTCCATCTTTGCCTTGATGCAAGAGAAGATCTATATGAGCAAAATAGTGGTAGAATTTCTCCAGAACAACCCGGACGTCGCTTATGAAGACTTGCTGAACAAGATTGAGGTGAGGCAGAATAAAACTTTTTTTGCATGTTCTTCATCCAGCAGGACAGGGTGTCAATGTCTCCTCTCATTTCAGACAACCGTCCCGCCTGCAGGGCTGAACTTCAACCGCTTCACTGAAGACTCTCTTCTGAGGCATGCGCAGTTTGTGGTGGAGCAGGTCGAGAGCTACGATGATGCTGCGGACAGCGACGAGCAGCCGGTCATTATTACCCCTTGCATGAGGGACCTGATCAAACTCGCTGGCGTCACACTGGGAAAGAGGTGGGTGACGGGTCTTGTGAATGTGACATTGGAGGGTAACAGACATGTAGAGGCAGCCATTACAAACTAACAAACATGACTGCTTTAATTCCACTTTGTAGTCAGTTCTTTGCACAGCGGTTCCCAAGCGATCTGTGGCATTAGTGGCTTCACACTGTGTGGTTCCCCACCCGCAAGTACAAAGCTGAGACTTTTTAAAGCTTATCAGACTAAGTTTTATCTTTTTCTGTGCAGGCGGGCTGCGAGGAGACAAGCGATAAGACATCCCACAAAGATTGTGAAGGATAAGGGACCCACTAAGGCCACCACCACCAGACTGGTGTACCAAATCTTTGATACGTTCTTCTCTGAACAGATTGAGAACGATGATGAGAAGGAGAACACAAAGCGCAGGCGTTGTGGCGTTTGTGAGGTAGGAGCAAAACCTAGTGTAAAGAAGCCATAAGACTCCAGTTCCCTAGCAAATGAGTCCTTAATCATCTAATTCGGATGTTTCTATACCCAGGTATGCCAACAGCCCGACTGTGGCAAATGTAAAGCTTGCCAAGACATGCTGAAGTTTGGAGGAAGTGGCCGCAATAAGCAGGCCTGTCTGCAAAGGAGGTAAAAAGTGCTATACTTGGCCCGTAAATCTGAGACTCTACAACACAACCTGACACTGACTCTTTATTAGGTGTCCAAACTTGGCAGTTAAAGAGGCAGATGAAGATGAGGAGCTGGATGACAACATCCCTGAAATGCCTTCTCCTAAGAAGATCCTCCAGGGCCGTAAGAAGAAACAAGAGAAAAAGAATCGTATTTCTTGGCGTGGAGAGCCTGTCAAGGTAACGTGTCAGACTTGTGCAGTACCTGTCTGGCATTGTATGCTATTGATTGCCTGTATGTAGGAAAGGACATCTAGATCAGTCATTGGGGATCCCCACTGATCAGCTATTCTCTAGGCCAGCATGCTGCAGAAAAACTGCTGTTCCCACTCAGTGGCCCAGCTTGGTACTACAGGCAAAGTTCCCATACCAATCAAGGCCAGAGTGGAAACTGCTTTCTGCAGAAACTGGCTCTCTGAAGGGGCATGCTGGGTGAGAACAGCTGATTAGTGGGGATCCCTGGCGACAAACTATTTGGGCTGGCCAGCAGATTATACCACTTAATGGCCAGCAAAGCTGATCAGAGATCCAAGATGGTGGACCCCCACCAATCTACTATTGATGGCCTAGCCTTAGAGGTAGGTAATCAGTTTACAACAGGACAACCTCTTCAATGTAATGCTTGTATCTTTAAGGTTGAAGGCAAGAAGGAATATTATCTTAAAGTGTCTATTGATGATGAAATCCTTGAAGTTGGTGACTGCGTATCTGTGAGCCCTGATAATCCCACAGAGCCTTTGTATCTGGCAAGGTTTGTATGGTGCTGTTTATATATTGGTGGTTTTGGATATAGTTGAACTAGCTGGTGCTCTACTAAACAGCATTTTTGCAAGCTATCATAAACTATCCTATACATGTGTATTCAGTTTTGTGATGTCATACCTTGTGTTCATGTATGTCCAACTGATTTACATTTTAGGATTACATCCATGTGGGAAGATGCCAATGGCCCCATGTTCCATGCCCACTGGTTCTGCCTGGGTAACGACACTGTCCTGGGAGCCACGTCTGATCCTCTGGAACTGTTCCTGGTGGATGAATGTGAAGACATGCAGTTGTCCTACATTCATGGGAAGGTTAAAGTAATCTACAAAGCCCCCTCGGAAAACTGGTTTATGGAGGTGAGCGAGCAGCAGATCACCATGTGACAAAAGAGAAACCTTGCCTCATATCCTCCCTCGGTTCTTACTTGTGTTCTTGTGCCTAAACCTCAGGGTGGTGTGGACCAGGACAATGCTGTAGTGGACGATGATGGAAAGTCCTACTTCTACCAGTTGTGGTATGATCCGGAGTACGCAAGATTTGAGACTCCACCAAAGATGCAACCAGCAGAGGACAATAAACACAAGTACGTCACGGTTTAATGTATCTTGCATGAAGGGCATTGCTGAAGCAAGCTTGTAATGTTGGAAAACTTCTGTGCATCTCCTAGGTTCTGTACCAGCTGTGCCAGGCTAGCAGAAATAAGACAGAGGGAAATGCCCAGAGTGTCCGACGTGACTGAAGACTTTGAGGGAAGAGTCTGCTACGGCATGGCCACAAAGAACGACGTCCAATACAAGATCGGTGATGGGGTCTTGCTGCTGCCTGAAGCTTACAACTTTAGGTATGAGATTTAACAAGAAAGACCTGAGCCATATTGACTACACCCCATCGTCCCTGTTATAATCCACCATTGATGATGCTTTGCATGGAGTCCTTATGGATCAATAATACAGACAGGCATTAACTTACACTAGTTCCCTCTTCCAATACACCTTTGGGAGCCAAGGCCTTCACCCCTTAGTGACAGACCTTTTTTTTTTTTATTTTTATTTTACATCCTTGCTCAGGGACGTAAAAGTATGTATCCCCTAAGGATTAAAGCCATGTGGGCTGAGGACGTGACAGCGACATGGAAAATGTCTGTTCTAAAAAGCCTCTGGCTGCTCCTCTCAGTTTGGCCCCGTTGTGCATACAGACATCAGATTAGGGTCACGATGGGTATGTCTGAGCACAGGACAAACGGGTATCCATTTTGGGTTGTAAATCCTCATTTCCGTGTGCATTATAAGAAGGGGGAAGAAATTATTTTCTCCCCTAAATTGCACTAGCTCCTGGAAAAACAAAACTGGCAAAAATGCTTCCGCCTCCCCTCTCAGTGAATACATTAAGGGGTGTAGCTCTTCAAATGGGGTCACCTCTGGGGATATCTATCATTCTGACACCTATGGGCCTTTGCAGGCTTGGTGCAGGAAAACAAAGTGTTCCTCAATGTTAACTTTGTACATCTCCTAAATGGTTAACCAAAAGTTTTTCCCAGTGTGTCAAGAATAAAGTTAATATAACATATGAAAAGTTTCTAAATGTTCCCAATTTTGGCTTAAAATTTGTGTATAGTAAATCAGTCTATTACCGCCCAAATGAAGTACAATGTGGTGAAAACTGGCAATCGCTGGGATACGCAAAGCCTTTAAGGAGGTTTTTATGTTAAAGTGACACTTATCAGATTTCTAAAATTTGGTTCCGTCACTAAGGCGCAAACGGGCTTCATCACAAATGGGTTGTGCAGAAGTTATAAAGCTATCTATCCAGAGGATAAGTTTGATTGGTAGGGGTCCAATTGCTGGGAGCCCCATCAATCCTGAGGGCAGGGGTCCTGAAGATCTCTGCATGAATGGAGCTGTGATCACACGCTCCCACAGAGGTAGATGGAGGGTTGTCTGTCTGTGGGAACTCTAGATGGGTGTTCTAGCAGTTGGGCCACCACCGATCATGAAGGGGGATAACGTTATAACTTGGTGCTGCTCCTCTCCAGTCTAGGGCATATCCTACAGAAACCTCACTGTTCTAATAGAGAATACCCCTTTAAGAGAATACCCCTTTAAGAGAATACCCCTTTAAGAGTATGCAATTTCATTGCCTGTAGTGTCAAGCTGGGCAGTCCTGGGAAGAGGTCCCACAAGAAAGATGACGTGGATGAAGATCTCTACCCCGAGTATTACCGCAAGTCTTCTGACTACATCAAGGGCAGTAATCTAGATGCCCCAGATCCATACAGACTAGGCCGCATCAAGGAAATCTACTGCAACAAGAGGAGCAACGGAAAACCCAATGAAGCGGATATCAAACTGCGGGTGTACAAGTTCTACAGGTACCGCAGTACGGCACGCATAAGGCTAATGAGAAACCGGCCTCGTTGCATTCACAATAGTCTTATCTTCTCTGAATGTGAGCCTGTAGTGGCTCCATCTAAATGCCTTTGTATTGCAGGCCTGAGAACACCCACAAGGGCGTGAAGGCGAGTTACCATGCTGACATCAACTTGGTGTACTGGAGCGATGAAGAGGCGTCGGTGGACTTTAAAGACGTTCAGGGCCGGTGTACCGTAGAATACGGTGAAGATCTGACTGAGTCCATTCAGGAGTACTCAGCCGGAGGGTCTGACAGGTTCTACTTCCTGGAGGTAAGTGTGTAGTCTCGGTCGGTTTGGGCTTAAAGCAAATACTATGAGAAATATCTCTCCTAGGACTTAAAAATGCAAAGGACAAAAGTGGGGAAGGATTATTGTTTGGGATGAAAATTGATGTCCTATCAGGAAAAATCATCAATGTGTTGCAGAGGGTTCGCAACTCTGTATCAGCTGTCTGAAACAAAACATGCCGTAACTCCGATCACCCTTGTAAATGCCCTGGTATGTAGCAGGGGGCCATCCACCAGGGCCAGTGTCCTAGGAAACTAGTTAAAAGGCTATTTCAGCCTTTTACTACTGACTACCTTCTCCTGGGGTAGGTTCAGTTGCTCTGTGGATCTGCAACTCAGGATCACTGCTTAGCCGTTGACTTCTGGCCTGCTATCAATGCAGCAGAGCTGGATGTCTGGAAGTGGACTGTTTCACTCCCACTTAAATCAATGGAAGTCATAGCAACTATGACATCTAGTCCCGCTGCACTGGCGGTGAGATGGAGGAACAGCTGATTGGTGGGAATCCCCCAGAGGGTGGGGTCTTCAAATGTGAGACCTTAGAATACCCCTTTCTCATCCGTATCATTGGGGAGCACGTCAGACTATAGGTATAGCTACTACCACTAGGAGGCAACACTAAGCAGAAAGGGTTCCTGGCTATACCCCCTCCTGCAGGCAGCATGCTAACCTCCACTTTATATTTTAGTTATGAAGTTATAAAGAACCTGATACAAGTAGTCTTCATGCAAATATAGTCCTTGGTGGTATTCCAACCCAGATCCCAGCCATAGCGGGCAGGAGGCTAACCACAGCACTTACTATGCTGGCTTGTACAAGGACCGACTTTAACACAACTAACTTCTGCTTGTATTACAGGCTTATAACGCAAAAGCCAAGAGCTTTGAAGATCCACCTAACCATGCCCGTAGCTCTATGAACAAAGGGAAGGGGAAGGGCAAAGGGAAAGGTAAGGCCATATAGACTCGTGTGTTATATACTGCAGTCTCTTGCCTTCAGTGAAACCTTTATTTTTTCTCTTCTCTTCAGGAAAAGGAAAAATGTCATCTGCACAGTCTGAAGATGAGAAGCGCCCAGAGGATCACGTCCCTAAACTCCACACTCTGGATGTGTTCTCCGGCTGTGGCGGCCTGTCTGAAGGCTTCCACCAAGCAGGTAAAGGGCAGAGGCACTCGGCAGCATATAGGTCTTTACCGATCTGAAGTCAGTGCTGTGACAATGCTTAACTTGTCATCCCAGGAATATCGGAGACCAAATGGGCCATAGAGATGTGGGACCCGGCCGCACAAGCCTTCCGGCTGAACAATCCTGGGACGACCGTATTTACGGAGGACTGTAATGTGCTGCTGAAGCTCGTCATGGCAGGAGAGAAGACCAACTCTCTGGGCCAGCGGCTGCCTCAGAAGGGGGATGTAGAAATGTTGTGCGGCGGCCCACCCTGCCAAGGCTTCAGTGGGATGAACAGGTTCAACTCCAGAACGTACTCAAAGTTCAAGAACTCCTTGGTAGTTTCTTATCTCAGGTGAGTAGATGGCATGGGGTGTAGATGGCCATGACTTGTGTGACCTGTTAGTGAGTGATTCATCTTTAGGGACTACTGTGTATGGTGCTGTCGTACCCTGTAGCCACTTGGCCTGTTGGGCATGCCCTAGCATACTACACACCCTCTATTAGCAGTAAGCTATAAAACAAGCCTATGCATTTGTGTAGCTTTTTGCATAAATTCCTGCTAAAACCAAATGCAGAAGAGACAGTGTGATATGAAGGCTGCCGTAGACATGCATGCGCAGCAGGTAAAGGTGCGCAACACATGAGGCCAGAAGCAAAACTGGGTCATGGGGCTGATTTTTCTAGTCTCTTCCTATTTTGTGTTAATCTGAGCCTATATGGTTTTCATTTCAGTTACTGTGACTATTACCGGCCCAAGTTCTTCCTGCTGGAAAACGTCAGGAACTTTGTGTCCTTCAAGAGTTCTATGGTGTTGAAACTAACTCTGCGCTGCCTTGTCCGGATGGGATACCAGTGCACCTTTGGAGTGCTGCAGGTAAAATCCACTTCACAATTTTATCTTATTTAGGTGTTCCAGGTGTAAGATATTGGTGGCCTAATTTCAGGATGGGTCATCCCAGATCAGCTGTCTGACATGGCTGCAGTACTTGGGTGAGAAACATGGCCACTTATCCCCACTGATCATGTGATTGAAGTGACAGCGCATTAGTGCTGCTGTCACTCCACTAAATGCCAGGCATTACCTAGTGGCAGTACCTGGTATAGCAGTTCTCTTCACTTGAATAGGATTGAGCTGTTAAACCATGTGACTAGCAAATGATGTAACAGGTCTGAGAAGAGATGGTGACACCTGAGTGCGGTGACCTCTTCAATCGCCACATTGGACAGTTGAGGATAGGGCATCAATATCTTGGGTTTTAAAAACCCCTTTTTAAGACTTTTTGTATCTGGTTGGTTCTACGCTTTTACATCTTTTGCTACCAGAGCAGCTCTTTTGACCCACATAAACCTAAATTATCATGCTTGTCTAATTTCTGAAAAATGCCTAATGCCTTGTGAAAATGCAACCTAGCACTTAAAACATGTGAGCACCTTCATGCAACCTTACAGCAAAGCAAACGCATATATGCACTGCTACAAAATGGGCTCTTGAGATACATTTGTAGGAGGCTTTCTAATTCCTCCCTTGAGCTCAGGCAAACTCTAACCTTGCAGGTATAAGTTTAGGAACTCATGACTTGTACTCTACACACGTCCCTACAGGCTGGTCAGTACGGTGTGGCACAGACTCGGAGAAGAGCCATCGTCCTTGCTGCTGCCCCCGGAGAGAAGTTGCCCATGTTCCCCGAGCCCTTGCATGTGTTTGCACCCCGTGCCTGCCAGTTGAGTGTTGTGGTGGATGAGAAGAAATACGTGAGCAACATTACAAGGTGACTATTATACATATAATTGTACAGCTTTCTTCCGCGCTGCACCTTCACTCCTTCCTGATCTATTACATTTGATGCACAGGACAAACTCCAGCATCTTCAGAACAATCACCGTGCGGGATACAATGTCTGACCTGCCCGAGGTTCGGAATGGAGCGTCTGCCCTTGAAATCTCCTATAACGGCGAGCCTCAGTCATGGTTCCAGAGGCAGATTCGAGGCTCACAGTATCAGCCAATTCTCAGAGATCATATATGCAAGGTGAGTAAAACCTCCTCCATCTAGAGCTTCCAGCACCCCATGTGCTCCACTTCTAAGGGTGGATTCACAATGGCTTCAATATATACCACAAGGAAATCCATATGTCTTGCATGCAGAATTGGAGTGCACTCTATTGCAAAGGGTGGAATTCACAGTAACTTGCCTGACATGGCTTTGTGTGGAGTATCTTGTGCTATATGTGAACCCTTCCAAAATCAGATGTGAAGTATACTTTCTGCGGGGGGGAGGAGGAGGAATTGAGTTGCCTTATGTACTTTGCCTTAGCCAAACTTTGAAATGATCGCTAGTTCTGCATGGGTGTGCACTGCACTACCTGACCCTGCTAGGAGATACTTGATCACAATATCTGGCATTTTCAGGATATGAGCGCCCTGGTAGCTGGCAGAATGAGGCACATACCTCTTGCACCTGGCTCAGACTGGCGAGATCTACCCAACATCGAAGTTCGCCTATCTGATGGCACAATGACCCGCAAGCTACGATACACTCACAGCGACAAGAAGAATGGCCGCAGCAGTACTGTAGCTCTAAGGGGCGTCTGTTCCTGCGCTGAAGGTATTAACAGGTTTTCTTTAGGCCACATGAAGTGGCTCGGACTCATATGAGCTGACATATCTCCTTTTTTAGGTAAACAATGTGATCCTGCGGACCGCCAGTTCAACACGCTCATTCCCTGGTGCCTGCCGCACACCGGGAACCGGCACAATCACTGGGCAGGCTTGTATGGCCGGTTGGAGTGGGATGGCTTCTTCAGCACTACAGTTACTAACCCCGAGCCCATGGGGAAGCAGGTATGTGAAGACTGAGTTGGTCTACAAGAGCCAAGTTTTAGAAATCAGGCTGATCCTCCATGTTTAATCTGTGGATATGCTGTTGGATGACCTGCATGGTGCTGGTCTGCACTTCCTTGCTCACATCTTGCGCTGTCCAAATACTCTAGTATGGAAGTCGTGCCTGAGTTCATTCACTTAGCAGCCTATTGACTTGAGATCTTTAATTCCCTCAGGGCCGTGTCCTTCACCCAGAGCAGCACCGTGTGGTAAGTGTACGAGAGTGTGCCCGATCCCAAGGCTTCCCAGACACCTACAGACTCTTCGGCAATATCTTGGACAAACACAGACAGGTAAGTGTCAGCAAGCAGCGTCTTGTTCTTAATTACATCCCATGCAGATAAATAATCGTCCATCTCCATCTGGTTCCAGGTGGGTAACGCCGTACCACCACCGCTGTCCAAAGCAATCGGCCTGGAGCTCAAAGCCTGCATCGTGGCGAAGCTGAAAGAGAAAGAAACAGGTATGTTAACATCTCAGGCGCCCCGATATAATTTAACTTGGACAAGTGTCTTCTATGCTGGCCTTGATCAGAGCGCACTGGACTAGGATGCCAAACTAGGCTTGCTGGGCACAAAATGAAAGTTCTGAAGATGCTGAAATCTAGGAGTAATGGCCAAATTCAAAGCGGTAATTCCCACCCTAATGTGCCGCTCTGCACCTTTGTCCCATGCAATCGCTGATCTGCTGCTGCAGACTGTTGCCTACAACAGCATGCATAGAGCTTGTTTATGGTCAGTACAGGACCTCCACCCACCGCTCACAAACGTTACCACATAGGGTGGTCTACCATCTGTGTTGGCACTTCCGGTTGGAGGTTTTATCACAGATGCAGTTGAAAATACCAGAAAAAAAAATGGCTTCATGCAGCGTTAGTCTTAAACCTATAGCGATTTAATGATCGCACTGTATATATAATGTACACATGCATTAACCCTTCACATTCTTGGTTCCAGAATCTGTAAAGCAGGAGAAGATGGAGATGGATTAACCCTCATCCGGAATGCTACCTCTACCGCACTTCTAGCTCCATCCTCTATTTTATTTTTTACATCTGTGCACTGCAGACATCCGCTCGGTTCTGCACCTTTTGTGGCCTTATTTGGCTTTTTTTAGCTGAACCGATGTGTTTTTGATAAAAATGTTTTTATTACAAACCTCTTTTATTCACTGTCCTGCGTTTTATCCACTTTGTATGTGTGGAAATCCTAATAAGTAGGTTTTATATGTTGTAATATTTCCAATAAAAAAAAACTTGTACTGAAGTCCTGCTGCTGTCGGAGTGTTTGAGCCACACACCTACTATCATGGTCTTGCTAAACTACAGCTCCCAGCATCCTTCACAGCCGCACTCGATACTGGCAGTGGCAGGGCAGAACTCCTCTTCCAATGTAACCGAATATATTCCTGTAGGGAAGGCATGGTCTCCTCCAGAGATATTAGTATACACGGCTGTAGGTGCGGGTAAGGAAGACCTAGCAGGAATGGTCTCTAATGACAAGGATGAACAGGGAATGCTAAAACCATTGCCTGAAGATGCCTGTAAGCGGTCCTGCAGGCAGGGCACTCCTCTGTATTAGGAGCCCCCACATCTGCCCTGGTCTACAGTAGAGCAGGAGGGACACACTCTGGAGATAATCCATTAAAGGATACTGGAAAGTTGTGCAAGAACACTTTACATTGACGTCTCAGCTGCCGGCTGTAATCAGCAGAGCAATGCGGTTACTGAAGTTTAAATTCCTGCAGGTTTCAGTTCCTTAGTTTACAAGAACTCTGCTTGCTGTCAGTAACAGAACATTTTTTTTTTTTTTTTTTTTTACATCCTAACTTTTACAACTGTCTGTTGGGTCTGCTCCTCGCTGTAGTTGCACACAACTTTCACATGTGATACACAGAATAGAACCCGCGGTCTGGTTGGTTCACATTTCTGCATCTTGCTCATTTCAGGCATGCAAAAAACAAAACTTTGTTCTAGCTTTCTGCATATAACCTCATCAGAGGTCCCTGTAAAACAATTGGTGGGTTATTCCCATCCTGTGGGAGGGGGCAGGGATAACCTGCTATTCTAGTACTTTTTTTAAAAAAAAATGTTTTTGTAATGTGTATTTGGCGCTGTAATGTTGGGGTAATCTCTTCTGTGCTCTGCCATCTCCCAGCATATATGTGCTCTGCATGTAGAAGTCAGTAACTCTGCAGACGTCTGTCAGTGGGACAGGAGGAAAGCCGCCTGCCCCCCCCCCCCCCTCCCCCCCCCCCCCTCCCTTCATACACGTGAAAAGTCCCTAAGAAGGCTTGCTAATCAAAACTTTAGGACGGTCCTGAGACTTTTTAACTCTTGAGCTGGTTTTTGTTCAACCATGAAGTTCTTAAATCTCCTCGCTCACCTTCGTGCTCTCCCTGAGAAAAGATTAGTGTTCTTGACCCACGTCACAGGCCAAGAGTTGGCCAAGCTGGAATCCCAAGAGTTGTCTGTATGGATTGGCTCTCAATTCCCAGTCATTGTTACAAGGCTTGTATAAAGAGTCTAACACTGACTTGCAGTAAATCTGCCTTTACAGTAGGTGGTGCTGCAGAGGTATTGTTCCATCTCCCTTGTCTGCATATGTTCTATGAAAACCAATTTCAGAGGCCACTTTGTCGGACTGATCTTTATAAAGCCACAACCTGTCTTACAATAGATACACTGAAGATGTTCCATAAAGATTACTCACGTGCAACAATGACTGCTGCTTTAAAAACAAGGTGCTTAAGGACAAGAATTGTACTCCGATCTCCAACAGGCCTTTTGTAATGGCTGGAATGGTGGTGCATGCGTGACTACTGCTCCAATCACCTGGGGACCTGCAGGCCCCCTATATACTGCTCCAATCACTGGGGGACCTGCAGGCCCCCCTATATACTGCTCCAATCACTGGGGGACCTGCAGGCCCCCTATATACTGCTCCAATCACTGGGGGACCTGCAGGCCCCCTATATACTGCTCCAATCACTGGGGGACCTGCAGGCCCCCTATATACTGCTCCAATCACTGGGGGACCCTTCAGGCCCCCTATATACTGCTCCAATCACTGGGGGACCTGCAGGCCCCCTATATACTGCTCGAATCACTGGGGGACCTGCAGGCCCCCTTTCTTGTGACTGTCAGACAATCAGCTGCTGAGATGCTGCTCTCATCCTACGATCTCTTCTATACAGTGGTCAGCTGTAGACCGACCCAGCAGGAAGAATGGGACCTGCAGCGATGGTGTCTGGAGTAAGGGCCACTATACGGCTTATTGCCTCCAAGTTTAATTAAAGGAACTTGGATGACTCCTATTAAGATGATAGAACGTTCTCTACAGCACAATGGAGAACCTGCAGCAATTACGATGTAAGGGAAACCTATAGGTGTGTGTCTCCCTTATACAGCCTTGATAATAACGGCCGTATATAAGGGGACTGATCTCTAAGGTCAGTGGTTTCCCTTCCAATGCAGGGGTTTCTAGGCCCAGAATATATCGTACTGCGCCATCTTCCCCGCATGTAGTGAATACATCTTGTGGGAAATCTCGGGCGGCACATGGATTCCCGCCGCCTCAAAACTTGTATGCTTTGGTGTGGAGTTTAAACTGCCTGCGAGGGCGAAGAAATCAAACTATTGATAACCTAATTGTGCTGAATTAGCCCCGGTTTTATTTGCAGCTCTGTGGTGGGATGTAAGCCGTATAACGAGACAGACTGTGGCTTTAGAATCCTTCAATAATACTGTGGATTCATTGCGGAATGTGACGGTATCGTAAATACTGCTGCATGCTCAGCCCGTGTCAAGGCATCCTAGAAATATATATGCTAATCGCACCCAAGTGATAGAGATGCATCATATCGGAGCCCACCGAGGGGTGTCTGAGTAGGACAGCATGTCGCCACTTAGGATGCAATGTTGGTGATCTTTCTGAAACCTTGAGAAGGAAGGGAAAAAAAGCCGTATCTGCAATTATTTGAAGGAAATCGACTACTTGATTTTCTTTAGACTCTGGGATCCATTTCTCCTTTTTGTAAAAAAGAAAACAAAAAACACGCTCTATTTTTCTGCATATTTGTGCACCGAAGCTCCCCATAGAAGTGCAGAACCATTTACACCCGTGTGAAGCCGCGGACGGTTGGAACCCCCCAGCTGGTTGTTTGTTACGCACATTGGGCCGGATTCACATGACTTTATTTACGCACTTTTTTTGCACACGCAATGCACAGAGGATAGAACCCGGAAAAAATGTGCGCAGTCAGTTCTGTTGTCCGGCGCAGCTGAAGAGAACCTATAATACTAATGACACTAATTGGCCATTTCAGTGGCTGAGGGCATCGGTGGGGTTATTTGTACAATGAAAAACGGACTTGCGCGCACAAATATGCGATGCCCATCCTGCGCAAATTCGCGTTTGGGTGAATCTCGGACACATCCCGTCCGTGCGCCGGACACCACACGTGTACATGTATTATGTTCATCCAAGAATAGGACATGATGCAATTGTGCGCACAAAAAACACGCACCGACGCACTCCGCCAGTGAATGGGCCAATTTAATAAGTTCAAGATGTTTTTTCCTTCCCTGCGCAAATGTGCAGAAAAACAGAACATGGCGTGTATTTTTTGCGTGGCCCAATTGCATGCAAAATACATGCGTGTTAAAAAACCCATCAAAATCAATGCGCTCTACTATATGCTTATAATATATCTATTATCTGCATTTTGCACGCACAATATTTACGCTTATGAGACGCAGTAAATATAACCCACTGATTTTAATGGGTTCATTTACAAAAAAACGTATTATTGGCGCGCATTTAGTTTCCACAAGAATATACGCAGTGTGCTTTATTTTCCTGCGCATTTTCTGACAAAAATAGCTCATCTTCAACTAATTGACTTAATTGTCCATTTCAATGAACGCGAACACGGTTGTGGGTTTTTTGCGCGCTGAATTGCACACAATTTGCGCATGCAAAATGTACAGTAAAGCACGCACGTATACACAAATATGCACGTAAATGCATTTGCGCCCATTTGACACCGGCTTAACTATAGTGACCATAAATGAAAAAAAAAAATTAGGATGTAAAAAAAAAAAGATGGAAACCGGGCGTAAAAAATCACAAAATCCCGTGAAAAATCATAAGCAAAATCGGACAATTTACGAACGCCGTGTGAACATAATATAACCTTCGTGAGATCAGTAACAATCGTTCTACTGGCCAACACAGACCACACTTTCTTCTTTCTGCACGAACCTGCTTTTCAATTGACCCCCTGAAACTCCCCCTACAGGCTGCAGAGCTGCAAACACCCATCTGCTTCACCGCCGCCTCTCCTGGAGAGTCATGTGACTGGAGACTGTCAGCTGACCTTCGGACGTCAGCCCTCCTTCCAGCAGGTCCACCGTAGCTGGCAGAGCCATGCCGACCGGAGAGTACGGGTAAGTAGCGAGAGAAGGGGCGACTGTACAGGCTGGGGTAGACCGGCGGTCCGGGAAACTCCGAACAATATTGTGCACGTGAACCTGCGAAGAAACCTTACGGCATCGCCGAACCTGCAAATTTTCACGTACGTGGAAATCGCAAAATAAAGATCGCACTCGCACGAGAATCCCGTTACGTGGAAAGCGCTGTGCGATTTTTAAAACTGCGCTCGTAGGAAAGAATAAGTGATTCTGCTCAAAAAATGGACGAGATGCTGCGATGTTTCTATCTTGCAGCCTCTGGGATAGAGGAATCGCACGTGTAATACGTCCATTGCTGGTAAGGGGTTGGATTTGCGCGTGCAATACGCGGAGAATAGAACCCATTGATTTCTTTGGGTTCGTCCACGTTTCCGTATTTTGCGCGCACATTTCAGTTGTGCAAAGAAAAAAAAACATAAGAGTAAAAGTAGAGTAAAATACGCCGCTGCACACGCACAAAAAAAGCATCATTCATCCTGCAAATAGGCAGCGCTCAGGCGCACACAAATACGCATACGCACATGTGCAGGCGGGCTTCATGGACAGATGAGAGGATAGTAGTGATGAACCAGACACAAAGGAAGGTGCTGGTTGTCGCAACAGACTGTCTTTGTCCTTTGCCTATAAGGCTGGATAGAAGTCCTAGTAGAGACGCAGATGTCCATAACAACCAATCATGTTGCAGTTTTCATATGAATATAAGACCTGTAATCTGATTGGTTGCTAACTGTAACTCCTCCTCTTTTGCACTATTAGATAGAGATGCAATGTAAAGCATGGGGGACAGATCAGCAGCCTGAGCTTCTGAGACAGTGGATCATATGTTACCTAAGACTCCTTCACAGGGACATATTTGCGCACACAACACACATAGAATAGAACCCATTCACATAGCCATATTTGGTGCCCGCATTTCGGCCATGCAGAAAAATGCAGCATTCGCGCTCCAAAGGTCCTCATAGAAGTTAATGTTGGGGTGCGCAGATGTGCGATACAGAAAAAGGACAGTATAAAGCATCATTTGTTTAGCGCTGAGACACGCGCAAATGCGCATACGCTTGTCTACAACCCTAGAGACTCCCTCCCTCCATGTTTTTCAGTTTTGCGCTGCTTCTTTTAGTTGTGTGATATCCACCCCAGTATCGGCTCTGACAGTATCCGCCATCGTGTTCTTTGGCGGCCGGGTCTTCTTTTGCAGCTGATCTGTCCAAGCATTATAGGTTTTTCTGCTCACATCACATGGCCAAAATCCGTGAGTCTGAGTCCGGTCATCTTCAACCCCCCCAAGTGATATATCTAGCCTCATACGATTCCGGACTTCTCTGTTGTTCCTCTCACTGTCCTGGGTATACGTAGCAGCTTCCACCAGCACCACGGCTCAAACGCATCGATCCTCCTATCAGCTTTTGCAGTTGTCATAACTTTAGCCTTCTTCACATTCAGGTAGAGGCCCATTTCTTCACTTTCAGTTTTAATCTTCCATATCAGCGGCTTCAGACCGGCTTCTGTTTCTGCAAGCAGAGTTGTGTCATCCGCATAATGGAGATTGTTGATGTTTCTGCCACCTATTTTCACCCCGGTTGCCAATTCATCTAGCTCCATTTTACACATCATCACTTTTGCATATAGGTTATACAAGAAGGGTGAGAGGATGCAGCAACCAATCTGTGCCCCCATACTGTGTTCTCACAGCGGCTGCCTGATTGGTGTAAAGTCATTTTATCAGCTTGACTAGATGTGCCGATACGCCCGGCTCTTGTAGGGGGCGCCATAGCTTGTCATAATCAACGCAGTCAAAGGCCTTGATGTTGTCGATAAAGCACATGTCCTCGCTGGAGTCCTGCCTGCTCATCAGGGAGCGCCACTTCGACTACTGATCTCAGTCTTTCCTGTATAATTGAGAGAAGGATCTTGCCTGCATGTGGAATGAGGGTTATTGTTGGGTAGTTGGAGCAATTCTGGGAGTCCCTTTATTTGGTAGAGGGATGAAGACAGATAGTTTCCAGTTCTCTGGCCATTGTTTGGATGCCCATACTGCCTGGCACAGCGCCATGATGGTTTTCACTGGTACTGGCAGTAATAGCTCTGCCGGTATGTTATCCTGGTGCTTTATTTTTGGCTAGTTGTTTAATTGCCATAACCACTTCTGACTCCATGATGGAGGCCTTGCATATGGCCTTTCATGGCTTCTGCTTCGAGTTGTTTGCAACGCTCATTCCAGTCCATTTCCTTGTCTTTCCTTGCCACTCGCTGAAAATCATCATTTAGTTGCCAAACTTCGTCTTTCTTGCCGGCCGCCTTTGCTGCTCTTCTTTTATTGGCTATTTTCGGGGTTTGCTCGGACAACCAATAGTGTTGTGTTTCCCGCTTCTTATAAGTGGGACGCTTACTGGCTGTCTCCATAACCGTGGACTGTATATCGTGCCATAGTTCCTCTAGATGCGTCTCTGATGTGTCAAGCAGTTCGAATCGGTTTTCTACCTCAATAGTGTATGATTGGGAGATTTTAGAGGTGTCGAATTTTCTCAATGGAGCTCCTTTCCTAATGCTATGGAATTTGTTCTTGATCTTAGCTGCAAGGAGTTCATGATCAGAGCCGCAGTCGGAGGCGGGAAAGGTTTTTATTGCAATGACTGAACTTCCCCAATGATGATGACACAGGATGTAATCAATCTGATTTCGATGGAGGCCATTGGGAGATGTCCATGTGTACAGTCGCCATTTGGGTTGCATAAACCATGTGTTTGCCATCCTGAGCCGGTTTTCTTGGCAGAACTGTACCAAGCGATCACCGGCTTCATTTCTTTCACCAAGTCAGAAGCAAGCATCCCGCTTGTGTGAAGGAGCCCTAAAAAGGGAAACCGTTAATATACTAGAAAGTCATCAATTATTATGACACTGTAGATTAGTCAAATATTCACTGGCAGTGAAGGTGTTAATACAGGAAATGCCATCTGAGAAGTTGGGGTGATGGGTTTAGTATCGCTCTTTGGTCCTCTCTTACAGCTCCAAGCCCAGTTGGGCCGACCAGGTGGAAGAAGAGGAGGAAGATATGGAGTCCTTAAGTCCGGCCATTGAGAAGGATCATGGCTGTGAGTATAGCATGTGATCGTATACCCGTCTTGTGTTACACCGGGCACTCTGGGCATCAGTGTTAACATCAGACAAGATGTACTCCTTACAGGAAGCAGGGCAGGGTGCGGTATTATGCTGCCCGTAGAATCTATGGGGGAAGAGCGTTGCTAGAGGGAGCCACGGGCAAAGATTCTCACAGAAATGCTGCTGCAGCTAATAGTGAGTGATTTACTGTGCTGAACTTATTGAAATCCTATCTGCACTGCTCAGTTCAGCTGTATAATGTCCTCCATACTGCTGTTACTTATGAGGGTGTAATACAGAGAGAAATAGAGAAGAGACCCTGCTCTCTTATGTATGCATAGTAAAAAGACATCATAGCAGCTAGACTTCACCCACCAGCTCAGGGAAGACTGAGAATTAGGCCGCCTGCAGACGGCCGGGTCGGATCGCAGCGGGATGTGGTCCCGTGCCCCTGCAGAGGCCTGTGGCTTACCCACTCCCGACGTCTCCTCTCTGCGCTGTGTGCCGGCTGCGGGCCAGCCAGCGCATGCGCAGAGAGGAGCCGGCCCGTCACCACTGACATTTCTGTGCGGACCTCTGTGAGACCCACACAGAAATAGAACATGCTGCGATTTGTTATCCCGCGTGTGTTTTCATGCGGACAAATCACGGCCGTCTGCCTAGGATTGCATTTTGCAATGCAATCCTATGGCAGCGGCCACGGGCGGAAATTATGCAGGAATTTCTGCCCGTGTGAAGGGGGCATAGAGATGGAGCCTGCAGAGGGGAAAACTGGTGATAAATGCAGTATACAAGTGGTATAATGGCCAGATTTAGTGTTATTCCTTGACCATTTTGGTAGTGGTGGGTGACTAAGTTTGGTCACTGAATATGTGTAAGTAGAGAAAACACTTCCATTTCCCCTCTGAAGAATGAAGGCCGGCACCTTCGGAGCTGCCAATGCAAACTTCATTGAAGTTGTCCTACTTTATGGACTCTAGACATCAACTTGCTCTGGGCGTCGGATACCCTTATGCCCATGGACCGCTATCAATATTTCTGTGGTGGGGCATACCCGTTACAGCGCCCCTGTCAGGCGCAGCTCTTCAGGAGACGGTGGTATAATCTGTGATCTTCTGCAGATGTCCTGGACACCCCTCGAGAGGTCGTTAATGGAAACATAAAGACCATCACAGAATACAGGCTGGATGAAGATGACAAGAAGATTAAGGTGGGTGCGGTCACGTCTTATCTCGTACAGGAGGAGCGACCACATCATGTAATAATCAGCTGCTTACTGCAGTGTATTATGTGTGTCTGTGGAGGACGGAGAGTGGTAAAAACTCAAGGGATGCTTTGAGACAGTTTTGCTCAATTTGAGGTCCAAATGTGGCCCCTACTAGGAAATTGCACTTTTCCATATACCGTGTTTCCCCGATAATAAGGTGTGGGGGGGGGGGGGGGGGGAGTTGAAGTATAAGCCCTACCCCAAAAATAAGCCCTTGCTACAATACTTTAAAAAAATAAGAAACAACAATAGTCACCTAGCAGGCGCTGTCTAATTCCTCCCGCTGGGCTGCGGTGCTCCTGCAGGCTTCCGTTCAGTCCTCAATGCCGATTGAGCATCTTTTATTGGTGACGAGGCTTGAATACCCCACCTCCAGCAAGCGATTGCTCAGATTGGTTTAAGAGCGCCGCCTTAGCCCTTCAGAGCCGGCGCTCGATGAACCAATCACAGCCATTCATTGAATAAAGCATACATGGGCCAAATGTGCATTCCTGTCCCAGGTTCACATAGTAGGGGGCAGCATGAACCTGGTGACAGGTTCCCTTTAAGCATGGCCTCACCATCTTTTTTTTACTGGGACCTCACGTCCAGAATTTCTAGACCTCGCTGTAAGTTGTATTACTTGGTGAATTTTCAAGACCTCCGCTTGCAGTCACTGAAATCCTTCAGGGTGAAAACCTCTGTTGACCACGTCGTGCGCACATTATTGTACGGCTTGTTACGGGAGAACTTTGATGTGCTGTAAGGGTCCCCGCAGCTGTATGAGACGACACACATTGTTATATATGTTGTCATATATAATATAAAGTAGAAGAAGTTCTCATTATATAGTGATTATGTTTTGTTTATATGAAGTGGGAGGAGCTTATTCACACAGCCGATTTTTACGTCCGCGTGTTGTCCGTATGTGTACACCGACCCGTTACAGTCAATGGTGCCATACAGACGGGAGGGTTCTTTTTAAAGACCTAAGGAATATTGCAGCATGTCCTTTTCTGGTCCGACTTCTCGGATGACAGTCACCCATTCAAGACAATGGGTGCAATTCGAAAAAATTGGATCGCCTTCCTTTTTTTTTTGTACATGGGGGAAAAAAAGAACAGTCGACATAAAAAATGGACACAAGCAAGACATACAGATGCAACAAGGACATACATACAGTCTGGTTATCATCTAAATAAGCCAGGCCGGGGCCGGCGCTGACGTCCTGGGGCAGTGCTTCTCAGTCCTGGTAATATAATAGCGGTGTAGAGCGCACCTTGTATCACACCGTACACACCAGTGGGTTCGCCATCTGATCTTTTCCTCTCTCTCTACAGATTGTGCGCACCTTTAAAACTGAAACCCGTAAAGCCTTTAAAGTGGTGGCCCGCAGGAAGGTGAGTGCAGAGATGCCATACAAGTGTGGTGTGACCAAAGGTGCTGATCATGGAGCACTGGGACATAATTAACCCTCTCTTTCCATTTTTTTTGGTCACTCATCAGAATTGGAAGAAGGTTGGTAATTCACAATATGGCCCACCCGGACCAAACATAGCCAACACCGTCAGCGATGACATTGAAATGACCTTCATCACCAATAAAGAGGTGAGAGCATTACTGCATAACCTGAGATCTTGGGTGTATCAGTTATGGTTGGTCAGATGGACCCTCAAATGATCCAACATCATAACACTCAAGGACTTACAGTTATGTCCTGTTGTGGGATATATCATCTATATATTATATATCATCTATCTACCGTGTTTCCCCGAAAATAAGGCAGTGTCTTATATTAATTTTTGTTCAAAAAGGTTTAACTTTTTTACATGTATAGCTGCCTGGACACTATTTAAATTGACTTTTTTTAATTAACTGTTAGCAGGGCTTAATTTTGGAGTAGGGCTTATATTTCAAGCATCCTCAAAAAGCCTGAAAAATCATTTTGCATCCTCAAAAATTCTGGAAAATCATGCTATGTCTTATTTTCAGGGAAACAGGGCATGGAATTCATGTATTTTTCACATCAGCCTATGCAAACACGCCTATGTGTGTGTGTGTGTGTGTGTGTGTGTGTGTATATATATGTATGTAAGTATATACATAATATTGACATGTCTTCCTTCTTAGTAAATAGCAGCAGCTAAATAGTTAACGTGTTCATATTATACACTAGTATGTGTTAGATTCTTGTATTTACCTCCTACAGGCCTTTCTCACAAGAAAGAGGCCTAAATTCTGATAATAGAAGCTGCTCGCACCCACCTTTGCATTCCTTAAGCTAACCACTATGTGTATAAGTTTGGTTGCTCCTTGCTTCTCAGAGATCCCGTATTTTAATAGTAACACGCTGCCCTTTTTGTACACTCCTATTTTGTGATATAATCCTTTTGCAATAAAGCAGAAGCGCATTGACTTTGATACAAGCACTGGCTCATTGTCAGTTCTTTCTGTGCATGGTTTACTGTAAAAAGAAAATACTAAAACCTAAAAAAAATGTTTATTAAAATATCACATTATTAATTCTGCACGGTAAACACCCCCAGAAAAATCAGTGTGCAATGGCAGGAGTATGTTGGGTTCCCAGCTGTCAGACACAGCCGAGGATCCAACATGCTTCTGCCTTAACTGCTTCTGCCTCTACAAGCTACATAGCGCTCAGTGCATGGTATGTAGAGAGTGCAGAAAGCAGCAGTGCCGTTTCCTGCATGGGACCAGGTGATCACATGATCTCCAGCAGGCCCCTGACCAGCTCTGTTAGTGACTACTGTCACACTAGAGGGATGTTTTCCCCTGAAACTGGGGCTCGTATGGTGCCTATGGCAATAAAAGAGAAACCAAGTAATCTTGCAGATATGATACCTTTCAATGGCTAACAAAAATATATGATGTTAATGCGAGCTTTTGGGTCTTCTAAGGACCCTTCGTCAGAATAAATGAATGAAACTGATTTGTATGGGATATAAAAATATAATATAAAAATTCTGAAATTCTTATATATATAAGATTTTCTGAATTTTTATGAAGTTTTCAAAAAACTTGACACAGCATAGAGCAGATGAGAGTTATCATACTGAAGGGCAACTTCAAGTATCAGCGTCACAGAAGAATTTGGGAGTATACATTTATGGCCATTTTTGACACCTTCAAGAATAGAATGAACCTCAGAGCGGGATTCTTGCATAAGTGGAGAATATGAAGGTCTAAAGGAGGTCAAGAGCGATGTCCTCTTCCCAATCATTGTTTTTTGTTTTTTTAAACTTAATAAAAATTCAGAAATTGATTTGAAAGAATGCTGCCATCCAATAGGTGGCGCTGCAGAGGTATTGTTCCATCTCCTTTATGTGCAGGTTTGAAGGAAACATAACACACGTCATAAAACTGTCACATTCCTTAGCTCAGTGGACTGATTGAATATTTATTTCTCTACTCAACTTGTCTGGCATTGTTTTAAGTGTAAATCAGTCTCAAAATTTGTGTGTGTGAACATTTGTGTTTAGGCCAAGAGGGGTGTCGTCTCTGCATTTATGTGTGTGTGTGTGTATATATATCGCCCACCCAGATCCGTTTCATTTAGCCTGACGAAGGGTCCTTAGATGATCTGGAAGCTCACTATTACATCATGTATTTTTGTTAGCCATTAAAAAGTATCATATCTACAAGATTACTTGGTTTCTCTCACTGAGAACAATCACACTTTACTGGCTAACACCGTACCAAACACCCTTTTTTCAAATTACATATTAAGGGCGCGGTCAGATGAAAAAACGCATGACTGGGCAAAGTTTCATATGCGCAGCGCATGAAACTTTACCGGTTCACTGGAGTAGCTGCGCTTGGAGAAAGAGAGAGAAGAAGCCCCATAGCTCCACTCACTGTCCCTGCTCTGAGGAAATCCCCCATAGCAGTGCTGTGTCTCTCTGATATGGGGTATTCCTGAGGGATTTTCCCATAGCGCAGAGAGAGGGGGCAGGGATTAACGGAACCCTCGGGGAGTCCCCTCATCCCTGCGGGGACTAACAGGTGTTAACTGCATGACTTTTAAACACGCTTCTGGCCAGAAGAACATTTTAAATGTCCTGCTGTAAGCAGAGGTAAAGCTATTGCCACCGCAGGAGTTTTCATTAACTCCTGCTCCCATTGGAGTCAATGGAAACTCCTGCCGGCGTGTGCATCTTTTTTAGGTGTGTGCCGTTTTGTATGGCAAATTCCTCGCCTATGAACGCTTCTATAAGAACCCATTGGTTGTTTTAGAAGCATTCATTTGCCATGGACCTAAAACACACTGGTCTGACTGTGCCCTAAAAGGCCGTACATTTTCCTATACTTGATTTTAATATAAATATAATAATTTTAAAAATAAAAAACTATAAATTTCAAACTTTTTTTTCTACTTTTTGTACACGTTACCCTACTAAATTAAACAGACAGGAAAAATAAAATAAACATAGCTTGTATGTGCCGAAAGAAAAAAAGCAGCAAATATAATTTTGGCAGGCAAGGAAATTAAAAATAGGGCCACAAAACCAGCTCATGGGTAAAATCACTAAGAATTGTCTGGTCCTTAAGGACTGAAACATTCTAGTCTTTATGGGGTTAAGGAAAAATGCAGGAAAAAATAAGAGAAAACAAAAACAATCGCAGGAAGGGGTTAATATGAATGTCCCCTTGTGTACTGCTCCCTGTGTCGCATACAGATAACACCAACCCTTCTGCTCTTACAGGATCTGAATAATCAAGAAGTCGAAGACCCAATGAACAAGCTGAAGGGCCAGAAGATTGTGTCTTGTAGAATCTGCAAGGGCGACCATTGGACCACAAGATGTCCCTACAAAGACACTCTGGGCCCCATGCAGAAGGAGCTGGCCAAGCAGTTGGGTCTGTCCACAGCAGACAACCCTAAGAGACGGCAGATTCATGGACACAAGACAGAGTTGGCCAAGAAGCGTCGTTTACAAAGCCACGCGACCGGCAGTGACTGTAAGTGCCAACGTTATCGTTGCTTCACATCCATAAATGAAGACCAACGAGCGACATTACTTCAGACTTTCAACGGATTTCCTACCAAAGATCACCAAGATTCCTATTTAAGTGACTTGATTGAGTTGTGCTCCGTAAAAAGACGCCGACCAAGAAAACAGATGGGGAATAGCGATAAGTGCCACGACCGTTCATACCTGTACAAGGTGCGTGTCTGTGATGAGAACCATACCGTTACAGAAGTACCTGTGTGCCATAAGGCCTTTATAGCCTTTCACGGAATCACAAACAGACGTGTGCAAACCATAAAGAAGAGCCTTGTGACCACTGGAGTAGGACCAACAGATAAGAGAGGTAAACACAAGAACCGGCCACACCGGATTCCCATCAGCGACATCAAAGACGCACGAGGTCACCTTGAAGGTTTGAGGGAAATACGGTCCTGTTACAGTCTTAAAGATTCCGCTAAAGTCTATTTGCCGGAAGAGTTGAATGTTGTAAAGTTGTATAAAATGTTTAAGCAAGAACACCCCAACAGTAGGGTGTCGCAAGATAAGTACCGGCGTCTATTTAATGAGTACAACATTAGTTTTGGTGCCCCACGAACGCACATGTGCAGTTTCTATGATGCAGCTAAGTTTCAAGAAGAATACATAATGTCACTGATCTCTAATGGTGAGACCGGCGCTCCTGAGCGTGAAGGAAGCACCGCGAGCACGTCACAAACCACGACTAGCGGGCTACTCAACCGGCTGAAAGAGCACAAATTAAAGGTGCCGTTTCAATTATGTACAGCAAAGAAAAGCAAGTAGTGTTTCCGTAACGCACAAACGTATTCGACCTGAGTAATGCAACAATCTTCCTGTTCCTGATGTTTCTTCGAATCACATCTAGTATGTTGCTATGCTTTTGTTGGAGTAATCACTTAATTTAGGTGATGCTCAACGGGTGTCGTAGCCTTATCAATCAGGTCTGCCTAATTATTTGTCGATGCATCGGAGAAGAAAACAATGAGAAACCCTCGAGTGACGTTTCCAAGCTTTACTTCTGAAGCACATTTATTTAAGTAGATCTTATATAGTAAATTTAGTATTGCCATGAGCTGATCACGAGCTCGTCTCACCCCCTGAGCATCCGATTTAAATATAATCGGCATTTTCTAGCAAATCATAGTAAGGTTATGGTGTGTGCACAGTAATAGGCATTTTATAGGGGATTTATTATCAGTGATGTAACATAAAATAATGAAGATGAAGCCTTGGAAGGCTGCACCTAGTAATAATGCCGGTACATCTGGAGTACATAGTCTAGTTCAAAAGAACAGTTCGTTATGAAGTGTTGACATGTTGCTTTGTGAACCGTGATGAGAAATGATGTCATTCAAGGACATTTGTTTAAGAAGAATTCATTATTAAATATTGTATTTTTCTACTGCTGACGTCTGCTTTGTGAAGGGAGAAAAAGCCGCTGCAGGAATGATGTGATTGTAACACTATTGGGCTGGGTCCACACGGGGCGGTGCCAACCCAGAAAGTCTGCATGGGAATTCCGCCGGCAATTTTTATCCCGGCATGGCTGGATTCAGATGAACGTATATCGGCTCGGTTTTCACGCCGAGCCGATATACGTCGGCCTCATCTGCAGGGGTGGGGGAGGATGGAAGAGCCAGGAGCAGGAACTGAGCTCCCGCCCCCTCTCAACCTCCTCTCCGCCCCTTTGCACTATTTGCAATGAAAGGAGGCGGGATGGGGCTAAATTACGAGGAATTAGCCCCGCCCCCATCCCGGCTCTTCTCATTGCAAATAGTGCAGGGGGGCGGAGAGGAGGCAGAGAGGGGGCGGGAGCTCAGTTCCTGCTCCTGGCTCTTGCAGCCTCCCCCCCCCCCCCTGCAGATGAGGACAACGTATATCGGCTCGGCGTGAAAACCGAGCCAATATACGGTCGTCTGAAGCAGCAAAGTGGATGAGATTTGCAACATTCTCGGCCACACGCTGCAGAGAAGCCGTTATGGCCAAGTCACGATAAAACGGACATGCCATGCGCAATTCAAAGCCGAGCATATCAATTATATCGCTGTCTCCGCTGCGGCCTCTCTCCTCTCTATGGGCAGAGACAGCTGCAGCAGAATGCAGACGGCTAAGCCACTTCAAAACCCACCCTGAATGGCGCAAGTTTTGAAGCTGCAGTTCCGCGGCCGTAATCTTGTGGTATTCCCATGCGGTCATTCCGTGAGATTTCTATGGCATTCACGCTCCATGTGAACCTAGCCTTATACTAAAATTACTCTCACACATTCATCGTTAATATGTTGTCAGCGCAGGAAAGTAGGTTTTACATGTATGAACAAATGGTGGCCAAAAGGGTTCTGATGACAGAGATCACTTCGTAAATAACTAACTGGACACTAATGTAAAACAGTTACACATTTTTTGCAATGCGAGTGCGTGCAAAACAGATAATATACAGCGTTGAGGGCGTTGCATAATGTAACCAGGTCAGGGTGTCTGCAATCCGGTGATCTGGTGGCCGCAGGGCAAGTAATGAGATCTGGCAATACTGCAGGTGTTGGTGAATGTCAAGCATCAATGTGTCTAAGGCGGGCGTCACGTGCGCAATATGAGAATAAAACCCATTATTTTAATTGGATCGTTCACATGCAAATACTTTTCTGCACATTTTGGTTGCGCAACAAATAACCTGCATACCGCAAGGCTCTGTCCTGGGCTCGGGGTTGTTCAATATTTTTGTAAATGATCTGGAGGAGGGAATTGAGCGGAAACTGATCAAATTTGCTGATGACAGAAAGGTGGGACGGATAGCTAACAGTAGCACATGTGAAAAAGACTTGGGTATACTAATAGATCACAGACTGAACATGAATCAACAATGTGATGCAGCAGCCAAAAAGGCAAACACAATTCTGGGATGTATTAAGAGAAGCATAAAGTCTAGATCATGTGAGGTCATTATCCCCCTCTACTCTTCCTTAGTCAGACCTCATCTGGAATACTGTGTCTAGTTCTGGGCACCACACTTTAAAAAAGACAGACAAACTGGAGCAAGTTCAGTGAAGAGTTACCAAGATGGTGAGCGGTCTGCAAATCATGTCCTATGAGGAACGGTTAAAGGATCTGGGAATGTTTAGCTCGCAAAAAAGAAGGCAGAGAGGAGACTTAATAGCTGCCTACAAATATCTGAAGGGTTGTCACAGTGCAGAGGGATCATGCCAAAATTATATAGTTGTTTTTGTTTTTTTTTTGCTGTACTACTTTTATTTTCAAAGATATATATATATTTTTTTTCTGCCACCATCTTCTGACTGCCATAACTTTTTTATTTTTTCATCGACATGGCTGTGCGAGGGCTCGGTTTTTGCGGGACGTCCTGTAGTTTCCGTTGTTACCATGCTGGAGTACATACGACTTTTTGATCGCTTTTTAATTACAGGATATCCAAAAAAAGCACATTTCTGGCGTTCATCTTTTATTTTTTCTGACGACGTTCACCGTGTGGGGTAAATAATGCGTTACTTTGATAGACCGGACTTTTATGAATGCAGCGATACCAAATATGTATTTTTGTTTTATTTAGATTAGTTTATTATAAATATGGCAAAAGAGGGCGGGGGGGTTAAACTTTTATTACCGGTTATATTTTTTTAATAATTAGTAAAACTTTTTGAAACTTCTTTTTACTTTTTTTTTAAATCCCCAGAGGGACATGAATATGTAATGCTTTGATCGCTCCTGCAGTATGATGTAATGCCATAGCATTGGGGACGGCTTGAAGGCCCCTGGCTGCCATGACACCCGCACGGTGGAGGCCGTACGGAACCCCGGAACATTGGTCGGGGAATTTAAATGCCGCTGTTAGAATTGGTGGCAGTATTTAAAAGTTTAACAGCTCCAATGAGCTGCGTGACTTATTGGAGCTGTTGTGGGTGCGTTTCAGCTGTAAGAAACAGCTGGCATCCGTGTTGTATGAGGAGAGATCACCGTGTGATCTCCCTCCATACACACCCTGACCCAGCAGGACATAACTGTACGCCCTACAGCATTAAGGGGTTAATGATCATGCAGAGTCTGCTGAGAATTGTCTGTGTGAACAGACAAGTGACTGCAGCAGAAATTGCATCCACATTCAATGCAGAGGGCGCCTCCTGTATATCCTGCAGTCAGTGCAGCCTTCTTTACCGTCCATGGGATATGGGAGCAGAAGACCTACCAGAGGCCTCTGTTATCACCGGGCACAGCGCCCCAACTGGGCAACGTGGCATGGTGCAATGAGTCACAGTGCCAGTTGTTTGTGGCTGAGGGTAGGGTTATGTGTGGCGCAGCCCGGTGAAGCCATGGACCTCAGTTATCTGTAAGGCATTGTGCGGGTCGGTGGTGGTCCCATACTGGTGTGCGGTGGGTTCTCATGGCATGGGTTGGGTTCAGTGGTCCGCCTAAACACATCACCGACCAGTGCCTGCTATGGTTCACTGCTTGGTGACCATTTACAGCCCTCCATGTACCCCACAATGATGGGATGTTCCAGCAGGATGACGCTCCGTCCCAGCAGGAGTCAGGCTGTCCAGAATTAGTTTGAGAAGCACTTTTGAGAGTTCCTGTGAACGGCGCAGCTGGCATGTTTGTCGGAGGTGTGCCCGTTCCAACAGTTACAGGACGTGGGGGAGGGGCCTGTTCACACCTGAGCTCCAGTACCTACAACTACCCCGGAGCCGTGGGGGCCATCATCCCTCCAGACGTCTTCCATCCACTCGTTGCTGCACGATATTAGTTGCTGTCCCATGACTTTTGGCCTGTCGGCGAAAGAGATCTCGGAAACTATAAGCAATTAAAGGATACTTGAAGATTGTGCGAGATCGGCCCTTAAGGAGCGTTCACACCTGCGGGCAGCTCCCTGCGCGCCGCCGCCGCCACCATTGTACATGTGGATCTTGGGGTGTGGTCACACGGAGGAATTCACCATCAATTCAGCCTCTAAAACCCAAGTCTTTTTGGCGCAGTTTTCGGCATGGATCCACATGCGGTACCAAGAGAATCTACGGGCCGCCCCGCGACAATCAAGCCACGCGCAACTGCGGCACAAAGATGGCGGCAGAAAATTATTTCATTTTCTCCAAAGATATTTTATTTTTTTAAACCAGATGTATTTTTTTAAACACACATCTGGTACGGCGGCCATCGTACGGGCCTGCAGAATATGGCGGCCATCATACGGGCCTGCAGAATATGGCGGCCATCATACGGCCCTGCAGAATATGGCGGCCATCATACGGGCCTGCAGAATATGGCGGCCATCGTACGGGCCTGCAGAATATGGCGGCCATCGTACGGGCCTGCAGAATATGGCGGCCATCGTACGGGCCTGCAGAATATGGCGGCCATCGTACGGGCCTGCAGAATATGGCGGCCTTCGTACGGACCTGCAGAATACGGCGGCCTTCGTACGGACCTGCAGAATACGGCAGACAGGGCATCTATGGGGCAGCGCAAAACCAGGACCCCCGGAGGGACCGGATTGAGGATTTTTTCACATTTCCCTCCACTTGGAAAACTTCCAAAGTTTCCCAGTAAATTACGCCGGACATTAAATAACACCACTGAACAATACAGCTGGCTGCGAACAATAACAACAACAAGCCGCAGACGGCGGGGAAGAGGAATAAAAAAGTTATAGATTTTTTTAAGAGTGGCACAAAAAAGTGAAAAAACAAAAGGCTGTGACCTTCAGAGATTAATATGGTACAAAAAAAAGAATCTCTGCTCATTCCTTCCTTTCTTCCCAGCTCCACAACACAGACATCAGCGCCTCCTATCATCTCTAGTCACGTGACCTCGCCGCCCTCCGCGTTACGTCACCTAGTCTTCCACGTCACCATAGAGAGCCGCAGCCGCTGGCTAGAGCGGCACCGGAAGTACGCGTCACTCCTTTTCCGCTAGTGAGAAGTGAGGCTCGCTGTGTTTCTCTTCAACTTCCGGCGGCGGCATCAAGGCAGACAGAGCCATGCCGACCGGAGATTATGAGTAAGTACCGGGGGAAGGACAGCCGGAGACCCGCCGGGAGGGGTGTGGAGAGTGGCAGGAGTGTTTGTGGTGACGGAGGGGACATAAAGGAGGGCGCGGCTGTTTCTCCAGAGGCTTCTATGATGCAGCGTCTTCACCATTTGCATTACTGATAGTGGGGCTGCATAGACGTTGTAGTTGACCGAGAGACCCCTGAGGAGCAGCAGATGTCCATAACGACCAATCAGGCTGCTGCATTCATGTGCATGAGATTAGAGGAGTAACCTGTCTGCAGTGTGACCCCTCTAAGGCCTCATGTCCATGGAGAATCCGTAGGGGGTCCCTCCTGCCCCGCGGACATGAGGGCTGAAAATAGCATTAACTCACCTCTCGTACGCTCCGGATCTTACCTTCTTATTCTTGATCTTCTCTCCGTCGCGGCCGGATCTTCTTTCTTTGGCCTGGCGGATGTGCTCAGCACGCCGGCTGCGTGTCGCGCGCATGCCTCGGGCACATCCACCGGCCCGAAGAAAGAAGATCTGGCCGCGACGGAGAGAAGATGAAGCCGCGAAGAAGGGAAGATCCGGAGCGTCCGGAGCAGGTGAGTTATTCTGATTTTAGGTCTCCCGCGGATCCGGACGGCTTCCATAGGCTTCAATAGAAGCCCGCGGGAGACCCGCACGAAAATGGAGCATGTCCATTTTTTTTCATGCTCCAGGATTTTTTAAATTCCCTTTTTTGACCATCTGCGGGTATTTATCTACCGCGGGTGGTCAATGCATCCCTATGGGGTGTTGATCCGCTGCGGATTTTAATTATTATTTTGCCCGTGGACATGAGGCCTTAAGGCCAATTTAGACACAAGAATCCCTCAGAGCCGTCTTTTGAGTGATTGTCGTTCTGTCTACATGCAGGGACATCGTGCACGAGTCGCTGATCGCTGAATTATAGCATGCTAGAACTGAGCGATCAGCTGTTATCAGCCGGCTGCACTGATAAGATTCTCTGTGCCTGTGTCCTGCTGTGAATTCACATGGACTGTAAGCATGAAGGACACCGCAGCTGTTTGTTCATGCAGAACAGTTGGAGTGTTTGGTGAGAGATAGCGGCGGTGTCCCGCTGCGCCTGCATAGTGGTATAGTAGCTAATTAGCTACTATAAAGCATGCAAAGATGATCGCTCAAAACTGTCACTGTCGTTTGAGTGAGTTTTGAGTGATTATCTTTAAGTGTAAATGGGGTCTTATCCAGCTGAGCTGCGGTGTAAAGCATGGGGGACAGAGGAGCATCCTGAGACAGCAGATTACTGAGGCCCTAGAAGTGGTTCCCCCCATGGCCTATAAAATGCTCTCAGAGGCTCCTTGTGTGTAGTGACCTCTTCTTCCGCTTGTAGAGCTTGTTGACCACTAGACGCCTCTACGACGCAGAGAAGAGATTTCACCCCGTTACCAGAGTCTGAGAGGGGCGCATTATTGGGATGTGAGAAGCTGGATGGTCGTATCCATGAATTGTCCCCCACAGGGCCGTTCTGACCAGACTGTTAGGAGGTGTTGGGACCGGTGGATGTGTGAGGGCACACAAAGTGACCGGGCTCTGGACGCCCCCCTACAGACCACCAGTAGAGAGGAGTGTCTGACCAGACTGTTAGGGGGCGTTGGAACCAGTGGATGTGTGAGGGCACACAAGGTGACCGGGCTCAGGGCGCCCAACAGACCACCAGTAGAGAGGAGTGTCTGACCAGACTGTTAGGGGGTGTTGGGACCAGTGGATGTGTGAGGGCACACAAGGTGACCGGGCTCAGGACCCCCGACAGACCACCAGTAGAGAGGAGCGTCTGACCAGACTGTTAGGGGGTGTTGGGACCAGTGGATGTGTGAGGGCACACAAGGTGACCGGGCTCAGGACCCCCGACAGACCACCAGTAGAGAGGAGCGTCTGACCAGACTGTTAGGGGGCGTTGGAACCAGTGGATGTGTGAGGGCACACAAGGTGACCGGGCTCAGGACCCCCTACAGACCACCAGTAGACAGGAGCATCTGACCAGACTGTTAGGGGGTGTTGGGACCAGTGGATGTGTGAGGGCACACAAGGTGACCGGGCTCAGGACCCCCCGACAGACCACCAGTAGACAGGAGCATCTGACCAGACTGTTAGGGGGTGTTGGGACCAGTGGATGTGTGAGGGCACACAAGGTGACCGGGCTCAGGACCCCCGACAGACCACCAGTAGAGAGGAGCGTCTGACCAGACTGTTAGGAGGTGTTGGGACCAGTGGATGTGTGAGGGCACACAAGGTGACCGGGCTCAGGACCCCCTACAGACCACCAGTAGACAGGAGCATCTGACCAGACTGTTAGGAGGTGTTGGGACCAGTGGATGTGTGAGGGCACACAAGGTGACCGGGCTCAGGACGCCCCCTACAGACCACCAGTAGAGAGGAGCGTCTAATCAAACTGTTAGGAGGTGTTGGGACCAGTGGATGTGTGAGGGCACACAATGTGACTGGGCTCAGGACGCCCCCTACAGACCACCAGTAGAGAGGAGCGTCTGATCAGACTGTTAGGGGGCGTTGGGACCAGTGGATGTGTGAGGGCACACAGGGTGACCCGGCTCAGGACCCCCGACAGACCACCAGTATAGAGGAGCGTCTGACCAGACTGTTAGGGGGTGTTGGACCAGAGGATGCATGAAGGCACACAAGGTGACCGGGCTCAGGACGCCCCCTACAGACCACCAGTAGAGAGGAGCGTCTGACCAGACTGTTAGGTGGTGTTGGACCAGTGAATGTGTTAGGGCACACAAGGTGACCGGGCTCAGGACGCCCCCTACAGACCACCAGTAGAGAGGAACATCTGACTAGACTGTTAGAGAACGTTGGGACCAGTGGATGTGTGAGGGCACACAAGGTGTGATGATCTAGGGGGTCATCGCATATGACAGCTGGTCATCTCTAGTACTGGTACGCGGGACAATGACAGCTCAGTGATTTGTTCAGTACATCCTGCAGCCACACGTGTTCCTTTCCTGGTGGCTTCCAGCAGGATAATGCTCGGCCGCACACACAAGGGGGTCACAGGAGCCCCCACAACATTGTCACAAGAACATGTATGGAACCATATTGCACACCACCTTTGACAGCCTATGAGTTTGCACAATCTAGAGGCTCAGTTACAGCAAATGTGGAGCGATACATCATATGATACCATACGGAACCTGTATGCCTCCATGCTCGCCCATATCACACCTTGTATCCAAGCTAGAGGTGGTACAACAGGGGTACTAGAGCCTCCATGCCCGCCCATATCACATCTTGTATCCAAGCTAGAGGCGGTACAACAGGCTACTAGAGCCTCCATGCCTGTCCATATCACATCTTGTATCCAAGCTAGAGGCGGTACAACAGGGTACTAGAGCCTCCATGCCCGCCCATATCACATCTTGTATCTAAGATAGAGGCAGTACAACAGGGTACTAGAGCCTCCCTAAAGGGGTCGGTTCCCCACAATAAATGATCCTTTTGCTCTGATATTGTAATCACTTACCTCTATCAACATTACAATCACACAGAGAAAGTGTCATCCATCCTACAACTTCTAGTGTGAAGGGGGGGGGGGGGGGTTTGATAATGAGTGTATATATTTAAAAGTCATCATTTATGTGAGTGGACTGCAGATCAGTAAAATAGTTGACATCTGTGAAGGTGTTAATACAGGAAGTGACATCCGAGGAGTCGGGGTGATGGGATTAGTTACAGGGTAACACTCTTTGGTCCTCTCTTACAGCTCCAAGCCCAGTTGGGCCGACCAGGTGGAGGAAGAAGGGGAGGATGTGGAACCCTTAAGCCCGGCAGTCGAGAAGGATACTGACTGTGAGTATAGCATGTGATCGTATACGCGTCCTGTGTAACACCGGGCACTCTGGGCATCAGTGTGAGCATCGGGTAGGGTGTACTCATGAGGGCCATTCTTAAGGACCCTCAGTCAGTGTCATTGCATTGGCCATCCTATCACAAAAATGCAAATCGCTTTATTTACAGAAATGCTTTGTCATGAAAAATCCCTTTAAAGTGCTGGACACTAGGGGTCTGCCTTTTAAGTTGCTCTCCACTACCATTTGTCATGTGAAGTCCATCTCTAGTAGCAGATTACAGGAAGTGGGGAAGGGAGCTGTATTATGCTGCCCATAGAATCTATGGGGAAAATGAGGTGTTGGAGGGATCCACAGGCAAAGATTCTTACAAAAATGCTGCTGCAGCTAATAGTGAGTGATTTACTGTGTTGAAGTTCTTGAAATCATATCTGCACTGCTCAGTACAGCTGTATAATATCCTCCATACTGATGTTACTTATGAGGGTGTAATACAGAGAGAAATGGAGAAGAGACCCTGCTCTCTTTTGTATGCATTGTAAGGAGAGGACATAACAGCTGGGCTACACCCTCCAGCTCAGGGAAGACTGAGAATTAGAGATGGAGCCTACAGAGGGGAATCCTGTCAATATTTCTGTGGTGGGGCATACCCGTTACAGCGCCCCTGTCAGGCGCAGCTCTTCAGGACACGGTGGTATAATCTGTGATCTTCTGCAGATGTCCTGGACACCCCTCGAGAGGTCGTTAATGGAAACATAAAGACCATCACAGAATACAAGCTGGATGAAGATGACAAGAAGATTAAGGTGGGTGCGGTCACGTCTTATCTCATACAGCAGGAGCGACCACATCATGTAATAATCAGCTGCTTACTGCAGTGTATTATATGCGTCTGTGCAGGGCGGAGAGTAATAATAACTCAAGGGATGTTTGGAGACAGGATTGCGCAACCTGAAGGCTACACATGACCCCCACCTGGAAATTGTACTTGCCCACACAGTGGGCCAGTATGAAAGTATACAACTTGGTCCATGGGTCCTTTTTGAAGTGTAAGGGCTTGTTCACACGAGTGTATTTGCCTATTGTGTTACATAGTAACTAGAACCCATTGATTTTAATGCGTTCCTTCACTTAAAGGGGTTGTCTCGCGAAAGCAAGTGGGGGTATACACTTCTGTATGGCCATATTAATGCACTTTGTAATCTACATCGTGCATTAAATATGAGCCATACAGAAGTTATTCACTTACCTGCTCCGTTGCTAGCGTCCCCGTCGCCATGGTGCCGTCTAACTTCGGTGTCTTCTTACTTTTTTAGACGCGCTTGCGCAGATGGATCTTCTCCCTTTGGCTGACCTAGGAAGCATCAGCGTTTTGGCTCCGCCCCCTTCGCGGCATTGCGTAGCTCCGCCCCCGTCACGTGCCGATTCCAGCCAATCAGGAGGCTGGAATCGGCACACGTCATGGGGCGGAGCTACGCAATGCCGTGAAGGGGGCGGAGCCAAAACGCTGATGCTTCCTAGGCCAGCCAAAGGGAGAAGATCCATCTGCGCAAGCGCGTCTAAAAAAGCAAGAAGACACCGAAGTTAGACGGCACCATGGCGACGGGGACGCCAGCAACAGAGCAGGTAAGTGAATAACTTCTGTATGGTTCATATTTAATGCACGATGTAGATTACAAAGTGCATTAATATGGCCATACAGAAGTGTATACCCCCACTTGCTTTCGCGAGACAACCCCTTTAAGCGTATTTGCGCATTCGGAGGGCCCATTGACATCAATGAGCGTACATAAATGTGTACGACATACACAGAAAACCTCCATATGTGCACAAAATCGGCTAGAGTTCTCACAGCTGTATGAGGGCAGCTTATTGGCTCCCGAAGCAACGGACGGCGTTCTGCCCTGACAGCGAGGCGTGTACAAGCGTGTTGCAGAGGTTATCTTTACATGTCATGGGAACGCTCCTTCAGGGCTTATCCGAATGAGTGATTTTCCCGTCTGTGCTGTCTGTATTTGCAGCTGACTGCACACGCTCGGCTCACTCGCCCATTACAGTCACTGGGGCGATACGGACATGCGGGTTTTTTCGTGGACTGTGGAAAATCCTATTCTGGTCATCTTCTCTGCCGATAGTTGTCCACTCAAGGCAATGATTCATGTGATGAAAAATACAGCTGACACATAGAAAAAACGGATACACAACACATGCAGATCCAACACCTATTTGTCACCGTCTAGTCACATGCTCATCTGAAGAGGCCCTTAGAGTTTGTGCACATGTGGCAGAAGTTCTGCACAGATTCTACGTCAAAATCGGCATCAGATTGTGATACGGTTTTTGTTGCTGATCTGCAGCAGAATTCGCGTTTCCCGTTGAAATGGTGTCCTCTGCTGCGGACTGTGGCAAAAACCACGCCAAAACTTGCACCAGGATTGGCAGCGTAAAAATTATGCTGTGGATTTAAGTGCAGATCTGTTCCAAAAAAACCATGTGTGTGAACGTACCCTTAAAGGAACCTGTCGGTTTCTACAGGTTATCCTTGCCAAGAGCAGCAGAAAGTAGTGACAGATACTCTGATTTCTTTGGTGTTGCCCGTTCCCCCTTTCATTTACCAGGATTGGCAGTCTTCTTAGTATGCAGTGCAATAGGCTGCTTTCATATCGATTGGGGGGGGGGGGTGTTTGCGGAGCAGGAGAGGGAAATCCCCTGGCCGAACAGATCAGACTTATGACTGAACCAAACAGTGCCGAACCGTAATGGGGTCCGTTCGGTTTCCGCTCTGCTGTCTGGCAGTTTACTGGATGAAACTGGATTCCTCTTGTTGGGAGCTGCAGGAGCAAGCTGTAAGTTCTTAAAAACCGCTGTACATTTTCCTATAAGTGACACCGCTGAAATCAGCATGTCTGTCCCTATGCTGCACTCAGTGAGCACATCATGAAGTACCTGACAAGTGCCCTTTAAGACTGGTGACCTGGTGAAGCAGGACAAGCACCGGGTGCTGACTACTTGGGGGCAGTGCTTCTATAGTAGCGATGAGCCTATGGATATGAAACCACTATAGGGGATGGTGGGGAGAGTATGAGTGATGGTATAGAGCACGTCATACCACACGCACACACCAGCAGGTTTCTGTGTATCACTTTCTTACCTGCTCCTCATCTCTCTCTCCAGATTGTGCGCACCTTTAAAATTGAAACCCGCAAGGCTTCTAAAGTGGTGGCCCGCAGGAAGGTGAGTGCACATAGAGGTAGGATTTGATCAAGGGATCTGATCATTGAGCGCTGGGACACAATTAACCCTTTGTTTGTTTTGTGTCTCTTCAGAACTGGAAGAAGTTTGGGAATTCAGAATACGACCCACCAGGACCGAATGTAGCCACCACCACCGTCAGCGATGACGTCCTAATGACCTTCATCACCAATAAAGAGGTGAGCCGTGTAATTACTGCCGTGTCCTTGTCAGGGAGGGTTAGCAGATTAGGAACCACCCTCCATAAAGGATCTGCTCTCCTTCCATATTAGTGACATCTTTTGCTTGACTTCTACCAAGTAAGGATTTGCTGGACTGTTCGTATACGCACCATGCAGATAATTCTCATGTAGTCGGGACGGCAACAGAGGACCTCATGGGAAGGGGTTGGCCCAAGCGGGAAAAATAAATAATCTGGGCTCCTGCCAAACATTTCCTTTTTGAGTCTGATACAATTTATGAATAACTAGACTCTCAAATATTTTAACCCCTTAAGGACACGGTGCTTTTTTTCATAAATTTTTCCACCCCACTTTCAAAAAAACGTAACTTTTATCTATCAATGTAACTGTCTGTTTTTTTTGTTTTGCGGGACGTGAAGGTTCGTTTTTTACAGGATATTCTGCCATCTCTATTGGTACCATTTTGGAGTACATACAAACTGTGATTTGCTTTCTCATTACATTTTTTTTTCTTACTGGGAGACAAAAAAACACCGCCAGTCTTGCGCTTCCCAACCCCACCCCCTTCCTTAAAGTCTGCGCAGGTGATTTAAACTTGCAATTGTTTGATCGCTCCTGCAGCATAATGTAATACTATAGTATTACATTATACTGCGATATAACAAGCATGACTTGATAGGCAATCAACCATGGCAGCGTCAGGGGATTTCGAAAAGCCCCAGGCTGCCATAGCGATCAACACCTTGCGATCTCATTGTGTGGACCCGTTTAGGACTCTGCAAAGCTGATCGAGAGATTCCGCTGTCAAACTGATAGCGTCTTTTACTGTCCTAACAGCCACAGTCAGCATTAACGCTGATCACAGCTGTTGCCAGAGGGTGTCAGCTGTGAGAGACAGCCGGCACCCACGTTGTATGAAGCAGGATCAGCTTCCAATGGATCTCCATACTAACCCGGAGTCCACAGGACATAAACATACATGAGGGGTTAAAGGGGTTGTGCCAGGATTAAAAGTTCTCCCCTGTCCATTGGATGGAGAATAACTTTCTGACTGGGGGTCTGCTCCCTGGGATGCCTGACAATCCAGAGATCGGGGGTCCAAAAGGTCCCTGCATGAATGGAGCGGTGGCCAAGCATGCATGCTTTCATCTGGACCACCATGGATAGCAAAGCACTTGTACCGGGCTACCTTGGGCGCTCCCACTGAAATGAATGGAGCAATAGTGCGTATGCTCAGCCACCAGTCCAGACCCTCTCTAAGGATTGTCAGGGGGGGCCAGCAGCCAAGCCCCCATTTAGCAGAATGTTATACCCTGTCCTGTGGATGGGGGATAGCTTTAAATATTGGAAGGACCCCTTTAAGGTGTGATGCCATAACGGGTGGAACTTCGAGAACTCCCAAGACTCCCAACAAACTGCTGAGTTAGCAGTGTGGTAGATTTGGCCAGCTATACATTGTTCCTCACAGCAGCCTCTGCAGGGGAAATATAGTTGTATGAAAACCAGTCAAACGAATTCGCGGCCGTGTAATGCGTCAGAAACCAGTGCGGCTCCGGCTTGTAGATGATGGGGAGGGAGGTCCCTTTAATATACTACACATGGCGGACGCACAGGGACCTGCAGTCTGATCTTCGTTCAGAGGTTGATGTCATTTTCTTCCCAGTTTACGGTATTGTATGGTGTGAATATCTTCTGCCCTCGTCTACTGCTTCCAGATAACACCAACCCTTCTGCTCTTACAGGATCTGAATAATCAGGAAGAGGAAGACCCAATGAACAAGCTGAAGGGCCAGAAGATTGTGTCTTGTAGAATCTGCAAGGGCGACCATTGGACCACAAGATGTCCCTACAAAGACACTCTGGGCCCCATGCAGAAGGAGCTGGCCGAGCAGTTGGGTCTGTCCACAGCAGACAAGGAGAAAGTGCCTGGAGCCGGTATGTATTCTGTGCACTCGGGTTACGGCTAAATGCCGACTGTGCAAAATGAGTGGCACAGCGTCGCACTGCAGCATTACATCTGATTGCCAGTTGTGACCTAGCATGACCTGAGTTGCAGAAAAATCCCAAACTATTGGGATTTTTGTTCACAATTTGCATGCAACCTGGCCATCCTAGAGTGCAATGCTGGTCGCGTCCAACTGCGATATAGCTGTTTAACGCCTAAAACAGTCATGTGACAGCAGGCTGCAGAGAACTTGCACAAACCACCTTGGTTGTGCAACTTTTTAAAGACTTTGTCGCATAAGTCTCTCGGGTATAATGGGATGTCATCCCCTCTTCTCGCCTGTATCTTTGGGGGACACAGCAAGGCCTGCGGTATAGCTGCAACAGAATAGCTTAGATGCATTAAAACAGGTATGTATTCCATCCTTAAAATGGTACAAGCAGCGACGTTTCGACCATCAAATGGTCTTTATCAAGCGCATTCAAGCTTTATTTGGATATTGACTAGGATTGGAGAAGTGGAGTTCATTCTCTAGAATTGGCTGTGCAAAGTTTGCCTCCCCTGAATTGGGTTTACGTCCATTGTGCTGCTGGTGCAATTTCTTTCTGGTTGGGGTATAGCTGCAGACCCAAAGTACGAGAAGAGTTATCCCTCCCACCAGCTATATCCTTCCTGCAGGCACTGGGCTCAATCAGTGTTGGCTTTGTGTCCTAGGAGGCCGACCTCTTCTCAGAGCTGCACATCACAAGCTGCTGCTCGTGGTCCTTCCCTTCTGGGTTCCCTGCCGAATGTGCCCTTTTTTAGCCCCCCGGCTTCTCAGGCGTACACAGGCTGTGGGGCTTGACTTTCTGTTCGTGCGCTTACAAGGCTAGGACTTCCTCCAACGGAGGACCCTCTTCCTCTGATTTACTGTGGGCTGTCGGTCCCTTCATCTTCCTACCCCTCCCTGCACCACTCTGGGCCTGTACAGACTGCCTGCTGTTGGGTTGGACGTCATAGGCACTTACAAAGATGGAGGAGACATCAGTGAAGTATCTGTCTGCCTCGTCTACTTGCCCAGCGTCGTCACACAATACTAGTGTTAACTCCATGGGTCCTGCAGCCCTCCAGTTCACGCATCTCTATTCCAAACAGAGAATGGCCATTGATATCCTTGGGTGACCCTAATTTTTCAGTGTGCGAACCTAAACACTCTTACCCTAATGGTTGGGAGCCCAGACAGCCATGTGACGCTTGCCATCATACAGTTCTCATACTCGTCCCTGCTGGAGGCTGATGCTATTTGCTGTGTTTGACATGTTCTTTACCTTGGTCATTCCACAATCACAAACCCAACCCTGTTCCAGTCCGGGGTTGATTTCTGGGATACACGATCGTGGGTATATAGCAGTCAGCATGGCCAAAAAAACAAAATTTCTATGGCCCTCCCTTCCTTAGGAGGAGTAGGGGTAACATGGCTAATGCCGAGGAGTTCGCAACGCCTAGGCAGCATTTTGGAATCTTTGCCTAATTGCCCTTTTCCAACCAAAGAATGATATTCCTGCTAGAGCCTGCATCTAACATGACTATACAGTTATGGCGAGCATCAGATGTCTCATTACCCTTTCCATAGGAGAGGTAATGGCATTCAGGCTAGACCTGGCATCTGACATAACTACACCGTTGTGGCACCCATCAGCCACCTGGTTGCCCACATCCATGAGAGGAGTAATTCTCTTATCACTAGATGCTATATTTGCCAGTCGCCACAGTTCGGTTGGGTTTAAGGCCTCTGTGTCATTTCCTTTTATGAGTGGAACTGATTGTATTAATACAATTATTTGTGTTTGAGGCGTTCTACTGGGACTGCAAGCACCAAGCGCTCTTTACTGCCTAGCAGGGAGATGATCCTATTGCACCTAGACCCCACAAACATTCTAGACGTGATGCGTGTCTGACCCTATTTTATCTGATTGGGTCTCTCCCCTCACCATATGGGCCTGCATCTTTCTCTGCTACTGTCCTGATGTTGGTCCATTATCGCACCGATGGGAGGAGTGGGATCTTAATCAGTATAGGGTCCCTACATATATCCACCTTCATCGTGGTTCCTTCCCTGCAGCACCAGACCCACCTGCCTGCGGTTCACTCTCCGTTCCATTCCAAATGCTACAGTAGTTGCTTTCTTAGGTGATCCAGTAGAGTCTGCATGGCCAGGTCACAATCCCACTACATATTAGTCAGTGTTCGGAGATCCTCTTTCCAGCCTCTTGGCAGTCAGCATCCCTGCAGTGCACAATGGGGTTGCCAACATCCCTGACAGAGAACTGGCGATCAAGGGACGAGTCCTTCACCCATTTAGTCAAGGTAGCCGATCATCTTCACATTTGGATTGATCAGAAGATTGTTTTTTACCTTTGCCCGCTAGCAACAAAAGCACATTCCTTTTTATCTATATGTTCTCTGGCCCACTCTGACCCCCTCCTCCATTGAACGTGATGAGAAATGGATTTTACAGTAAGTTACCAAAATCCTGTTTACCCTAGGTAGTACACCATATGGGGAGTAGATAAGCGCAGGGGTCCAGCTGGGAACATTGCAAAAGAAATGGAAAAATTACTAATGAAGGGGAAACTCAAATGGTGAATCCTTTTTTCTATTTTGTTCTTCCACTTTATATGGACAGGGGATGTCCTGAGGGGGCAATTTCGAAAGAAGAGACCCATGCTCGGCAGCATTGCTTATCGTTAATATGTGTATTCTTAATTCTACGTTTTGCCTCCTGTACAGAACCGGAACCAGCACAGGCTCCAGTGAGCAAGACGGGAAAGTACGTTCCACCCAGTTTGAGAGACGGAGGAAGCCGGAGAGGAGAGTCCATGCAGCCTAACCGCAGAGGTACAAATCTAATAAGAGTGTGGCTTTGCAAATTATGAAGACCCTCTGTGAGCATATGTATATCTGTGAAAAAGACTTGGGTATACTAATAGATCACAGACTGAACTTGAGTCAACAGTGTGATGCAGCAGCCAAAAAGGCAAACACAATTCTGGGATGTATTAAGAGAAGCATAGAGTCTAGATCACGTGAGGTAATTATCCCCCTCTACTCTTCCTTAAGCAGACCTCATCTGGAATACTGTGTCCAGTTCTGGGCACTCTAATTTAAAAAAGACATAGGCAAACTGGAGCAAGTTCAGAGAAGAGTTACCAAGATGGTGAGCGGTCTGCAAATCATGTCCTATGAGGAACGGTTAAAGGATCTGGGAATGTTTAGCTTGTGAAAAAGAAGGCTGAGAGAAGAGCGGTCTACAAATATCTGAAGGGCTGTCACACTGCAGAGGGATCAGCCCTATTCTCATCTGCACAAGGAAAGACTAGAAGCAATGGGGTGAAATTGAAAGGGAGGAGACAGAGATTAGATATTAGACAGTGAAGGGGATCAATGAGTGGAACAGGTTACTATGGGAGGTGGTGAGTTCTCCTTCAATGGAAGTCTTCTATTATCCCAGTGTTGGAAGATATGAAGGAGGTTTTGGGAGGAAAAAGTGCACCTATAACAGTCATACTGGGTCTACCAAAATGTTATATTGGCCCTCCACATCCATAAGGCTGAGTACAGGAGTTGAGGTTAACGCCTGCTTGTTTGTGATCTCTCCATAGCTGATGACAACGCTACTATCCGTGTTACCAACTTATCTGAAGATACCCGGGAGACCGACCTCCAGGAGCTCTTCAGGCCTTTTGGCTCCATCTCCCGTATCTACCTGGCTAAGGACAAAGCTACTGGACAGTCAAAGGTAGCCGATCTTAAAGCAGATTTTCAGTGATATTAAAGGGGCTGTCCTGCTTCTAACATTTATGACCTATCCTCAGGAGGGGTCTACCGATGATGGGTCCGTCGCTCCGGATGGAGCTGATCCTCTAATGTACAGGGCTGCCTGCTTCCAGCAACAAAGCAGTTCTGTACACTAGAACATTAGCCCCAGCGATCAGCTGATTGGCGGTGGATCCCAGGTTGGACATCCCTGCCGATCAGCGAAGGATAAGCCTTTAATCTTAGAAGTGGGACAACCCCTTTAAAGATGCGTTACTGCCTTTAGGTAATACTCATCTACTATTTATTTGATCCAGGCTTTGTATCATGTCTATATTACAGCTCTGTGTGAATGCTGATATTTGGCCAGAAAGTGGTTATCCCATGCAGGACATTTATCACCTCGGATTCCTGTTTCCCCTCCACCAATCACTAGAATGAGGGTCTTGAATCCCCTTGATCTCCATTGCATGACCTTGGAGTTAGACTAGAACAGAGATCAAGCATGTACACCGCTGGTACAGTCAGTGTCTCTGGGGCTGAAGATGTGCGCAGATCTTACTGTGCTGCTGTCAGTGCAGGGCTTGTGGGAGCCTTGTCCTATTTGCTCCAAATGTTCCTTAGATGGTCAAATATTGTATGACACTAGAGTCTGTTCCTCATATTTAACACGCCTTCCATTCTTCGTCACCAGGGTTTTGCCTTCATCAGTTTCCACCGCAGAGAAGATGCAGCACGCGCCATCGCTGGCGTTTCTGGCTTTGGTTACGACCATCTAATTTTGAATGTGGAATGGGCCAAGTAAGTTCTCATTCATCATAAGTCGTCTTTTCTTATGTTTCTGCTTCTGTTAGGGGGCCTTTACATTTGTGATCGCGACGTCTCTGCTTTTTTTTCTTTATGCGACTGTCTATAGGACTTTCTAATGTTAAAAAGGAATCGCACAAAAATCAGAAAGCACAAAGTTGCGGTTTTTGTGAGATGCGTTTTTAACATTAGAAAGCCCTATTGACATTCGCGTTCGATAACACAGCGATATATCGATCGCAAGTATGAAGGCACCCTCAGTCCTATACAACAGAAGGCAGCATGCATGCTCCAGCACTCTGACCCCCTCAGTCCCATACAACAGAAGGCAGCATGCATGCTCCAGCACTCTGACCCCCTCAGTCCCATACAACAGAAGGCGGCATGCATGCTCCAGCACTCCGACCACCAAAGATCTGTCATTTATCGCCTATCCGTTGCATGGAGTGTAACATTTTTTTAAGCTGAAATTCCATGCTAATAAGAGGTTTTTTAAGTTAACCCTTTCCAATCCACTGTCTAACCTCTAAAGACATTATGATTTAAGGCTGTACAGCTCCGATGTTGGATGACGTCCGTCGGGGTTCTCTTACTGTATATTGCCAACCTCTCTGCTGTTGGAGCCAATCCAATGTGTCACCTCATGCAGTACTGGCTTTAGCCAGCAGATAGCGCCATTGTATAGCAGCAGAAAAAGAGTAAACCCCCTAGGAAAACCAGAATACAAATTGGATTGGAAAGGGTTAACTTGGACAAAATCGTAGCTCAACAAGTGGTAAGAGTTGAAGAAATGTGGTATAAACATTGCCCTATTCATTGCTGTGGCCTCTGTCTGGGACGCACTGATGCCTAGAACAGCAGGCCGCGGTGCTCAATAATGCTCAGCGGTTTCTCCATCTCTTTACGGAAATGGTGCTACTTCTGACCAGCACTGGGGTGAGATTGGCCCGACTGCTGGGAAACGGACTCTTAAGCCGTATAGAACGGTCAGCAATGCCCCCGGTGTGAAATTCTATTCTCTTTGCCTCTCGTTTCATTGAGACAGACCGGTTGCTTGGGGTTTTCCATTTCACAACCCCTCTTGTTAGTAGTATCTCCTTAGCCACCTGACTTTCGGAGCGTTCTAGCACAGATCTGGATTGGCACTATTGTGGTGTTGGCATATACGCTATTTACCAACTTGGCCGGGGTTGTCTTAGGAAAAAAAGACTACTTTCTTCAGACTATGGCGCTAGTCTGGTATTGCAACTCAGTCCTATGTTAGTGAATAGGTTGAGCTGTACTACCAGACATAACCTACAAACAGGAGGGGCGCTGGTTTCTACATAATCAGATTTATTTTTAAATAACTCTATACCCAGAGCTCCCATAATCCTTTGCCTGTAGGACAGAACATGGGATGTTGTATATGGCTGCCATATATTGACATTGACGTGACAACCCTTTACAATAAGGAACGCTGTTTGTTTAACCTGCTACATATCTGTTCTTTTCCCACAGGCCGTCAACCAACTGAGCGGGAACTGCTGTGCGAGGGTAAAAGGACCAACTGAGCGGGAACTGCTGTGCGAGGGCAGAAGGACGACTCTTATCTGTCGCTTCATGTTAATAAATCAGTTGAACACGGACGAGCCTCTGATGTTATTTGTAACCGCAGCTCTCACTTCTGCTGCTGCATTGTCCTCCATAGTCAGGTGTACGTGTACTACAAGCACGGGGCTCTGCAGTCTGTACCGTCCCCTCAGATCATACATGGACGTTACCCTGCTGGGGAAGGATAGATGTAGAGGGGGTTCAAATGCCAGACCTACTGGCAGCAGTAATGGGTACAGTCCAACCAGCCTTACAGGGCAAAGCAATGTGGTTGCAAACCTTATTTGCTCAGACCTAATCGTATCCCACTAATGGCCCGTTTACACGTAACGATTGTTGCTCAAAATTCATTCAATTCATTCATTCGATAATCATTGCATCCAAACGCGAAGCCATCGTGTTGTCAAATGGGCTCCCATGACTTCACTATGTGGGTTATTGAGAAGTGTGCGCAGCACAGGAACTGAGACGACACAAAGCTTGTATCTAGAGATGAGCGAGTATACTCGCTAAGGCACATTACTCGAGCGAGTAGTGCCTTAGCCGAGTATCTCCCCGCTCGTCTCTAAAGATTTGGGGGCCAGTGGGGAGGAATGGAGGGGAGATCGCTCTCTCCCTCCCCCACCGCTCCCAACCGCAACTTACCTCTCACCCGTGCCGGCCCCCGAATCTTTAGAGACAAGCGGGGAGATACTCGGCTAAGGCACTACTCGCTCGAGCAATGTGCCTTAGCGAGTATACTCGCTCATCTCTACTTGTATCACAACCAGTCCGCTTCTGATTTATTCAGAGGAACACAACAGCTTTACAGACAGGCGTTACATCACCAAGTAGGAGTATACAAAACGGGTTATTGTAGGATCGGTTAATACAAGAATATGGGAAGTCACATGGTAGTAGTGGGATGTGCAGAGATAGTGTTATCTGTAAATGGGGAATGTGTGGGTGAGCATAAACTGAAAGGAGAAACACGCAGAAAAGTATACAGCGAGTGTGTGTGCCTACAGTGTGTACGTACATATATACACAGCGTGCCTTTTCGGTCGTCGCTCACTTTCAGCCTGCATAACAATAATCCTTGGCTCACTCGCTTCTCGTTACGTCTGAACGCTCCCCGCTCAGTGCATACAAACAATGGGAAGCGCTGAGCGAGAAGTGGGAGATTCTCAGCGGCGAGCTGCCTGTAAGTGATGACGTCACTCGCTTGTGCAGATCGTTTCAACGAGAACCTTCCCGTGTAAAAAGAGGCATTAAGGGGCAGGACTCCTTACAAGGAAGTCCCCTTCACATTCTCTCCGCTGCTCATTGTCTCTGAATCCACAAACAATAATGTGCGTGATGTAAGCTGCCTGCTACATTGTAACAAGCTCTGCAGCTTAGAAGCTCGGCGCAACTTGCATGGAATACGGATTCCTGTCCTGTCTAATCTCCACGGATGCTTCCTGTAGAAATGGATGGACATGCAGTGGTTTCTCCCCTCCCCCGCTCCTTGTGAACGGCCTCATAGAATAGAACGTGCGTTCTGTGGAATTACAAAGACAGCGGACGGCGCAAAACTGCTGCTATGTGAATCGGCCATCCATCTGGAGTCACACCCCTTGTGCTGCAACGGTTTCCTGTATCTGCGGCAGTGAGGGTGGAGCCTGTTCATTGTGGACAGCCATGGTCTGCGTAATCGCTCAAATGGGTCGTATGTACGGCGGTGTTTTTACACCCAGAGATTGTTGTTTAATTTCACAGATACTGAACAAATTATTGGCTGCATCCTTATGGGCCGAAATCTCATTTGTTGACTATTTGGGGGAGGGGGAAGTTCTTAGGCGGGTGTGTATTTGAAACTGTTACCCCCCCAACACACATGCATTGGTTGTAGAGTCCCCTGTTGCATTGAAGACCGAATCAGGTGGAGAGAGAACCGGCAAGTGCATCTTCAAAGGCCAAACCCAGCCAGAGACGCAGCTGCAACTGTTCCTTCAAAGGCTAGCAGGAACTCTTCAGTGGAGGATCGCTCATATTTATTTGTGTTCAGGAACCAATGAGCATAAAGGGGAGGGCAAAATGTTAAACATAATAAAAAATTTAAAAAAAGCTCAGCCAATCAGTGGGGGGTGCCAGCCAAACAAACCTACACCTCCCTGCAAAGTTGTTGGCTAGTCGCTGAAAGACAATGCTTACCTGTTTACACCAGATGATGATTAATCGGCCAGCGACTACTTGTGGGTGAGCTGTTTTGATGTGACTAGAGAACGAATTCTCACCCGGTTGGGGGGTCGTGTTTACACAGAGCTGTCCGTTACATTCACTCTTACCAAGCAGCTACTTGGACGAGAGTTGTCCTGTGTAAAGCCACCCGAACGAGCTCCGTCCTGACTTCTTGGCTGATAGCATAGTTATGTAATGAAGTGTTCTGATTGGTTGGGATGGACAAATTCTCTAATTCCTGTTTTTTTAGGCAAACTTGTTATACAAAGGGTCCTTTTTACGCAGGATATTTCTCAGGTGCAGAATTGCCTGACAGTCCCAAATTATCACTCCTCTGCCTTCACGCAGGAGCGAGGATCACACACTGAATGGAGGTGGAGCGGGCCACAGATCACACCACCCGCCTCCACCCACAGTAAACATGGATGAACAACTACCTGTTTACACAGCCGCTTGTCATTTAATTTTTTATTCCTACTGAAACCGAATGATGCGAGAATGAATTATCATTCGCCGATCAATCGCTGGCGGCGTTTACACTGATGGTTTTTGTTCCAATTCCAGCAGACCAGTGAGAATCTGAATAATAGTCATTCTGTGTAAAAGGGCCCAAACATTGCTTGTCAGCAGGGGACCATACAGAGATCTCTCCCATCATCTATTTTTACCCAGGACTGTACCAAGGGGGCGCTCTAATCTATCTATACCCAGGACTGTAACAAGGTAGTGCCCTCTACATCTAGAGGAAAGAAGGTTTCTCCACCGACCTAGAAAGGGGGTTCTTTACTGTAAGAGCAGTGAGACGGTGGAACAAAACAGAAATTCTGAAGACGCTGAAATCTAGGAGGTACAGCGAAGTAGCGACAGCCTCTACTTTTAACCTGCCGCTCTGGACCCTCTTCTTTATCCCGTGCAGCCGGCGATCCGCTGCTGTGCTTATAGGTATCACTTTCACAGTAAACACAACAGACTGTTCCCTACAACTCCCAGCAAGCAGAGAGCTTATCTCCCGATCTGTGTTGTAGCTCCGCCTACATCTCACAGGTCCCACAACTTACTAGCATCACCCTCCCACTTCTAAAGCAGACAGATGGGAGCTTCTGGCACTCTGAGCTGCACCTGAGCAATACAGCACACTGCTGCCGCTCCTGTCTTCCCATCATGCACTGCTCACAGGATGTTGGAGACTATAGACAGGGGAGGAAGTAGCAAATGTGGACAAGATGTCAGAGGAAGTGGTGATCTTTTTCAGGGGAGGGTCACATGACAGCAAATGAAGAAAGTAGCTAGACCGGCTCGATGACCCTATTACAGAATTATTGCGATGGCCGTTAGATACTCAAATGTTGGTCTGCGCCCAGAATACCCCTCTAATTGGACAGTAGCGGTAGTGGAAATCTACATCCAGCAGAGGGTGCTGTATAGCTGTAGCTGCAGTATATAATACTAGAAATAAGGAATACCTGAACCCTTCCGACACTAGAAGGACTTTATAAATTAAGATTCATTTTCTTTAATCTGGTATCAATAACCTAAAGTGTGCCGGATTATCAGACGTTCTGGATTACTAAACTGCAGTACAATACATACATTGCACTTGTGAAGGGTGGGAACTTTTGAGCAGAACGTAATAAGATACGAACACAAGTTATGACAACATTATAACTTTGGTTGCGTGTTGGGCACAAGCGCCAGGTTGTCTTTCTGGATTATTGGATGCTAGATTAAAGGAATTTCACCATCTGCATATTATATATCCATGCACACCGGGCCCCAAATGTATGATTTCAATGGGAACAAAGCTGCCTATTACACTGCTGGCTTCAATCTTGATGACTGCGTCCGGCCCTGCGCCACTTATGGCGTGCGAGGCGATCACATGGTCAGCAGAGCTCCTGAGGGATGGATCCCTGGCGATCCATTATCGATCATGATTAGCGCTGAGCGATTATTGAAATAATCGGCTTGGGAGTGTCTGACCAGATTTCCAAAAAATAATGGAATCTGGACTCCCGATTCCGACTTCCATTAAAAGCAATAAGAGGGAAAATCAGATTCTCTAATTTGGCCTCCTTGAACAGTAGTGGGGGGAAGGCATGATTATTGCTGTCTTGTAGTGGGGGAAGGAGGGCCTCGGGTTCAAATCCCCATCAAGGCCAGATCCGAAGCTAGAACTCCAGCAGCGCTAAGCCAACACACCTGTACTACCGGCTCAAAGCAGAGACACAATGTGATTGGCCAATTATGATGAGTAAAAGCCTGGAAAATTACTTTATTACAAATTGTTGCCACGCTTTACTGCAGTGCGGTAACGTTGTAATTTTAAATAAACTTTTGGGGTTTTTAATAAAATAATGGACAAAAAAAAAAACAGCAAATATTTATTTTTGATTCTAATATTGGATACAGAATGTCATTTCCATTAAAGTCAGCGGTAACCGTCCCTGAGTCAGTAACTGTGATTATGAGGAAAGCCACCAGTCTGAACAAGGCCTTAAAGGGTCTTCCAGGCAGCGCTCTCTGTCAGTGCCAGGATACATCAGGGTTGGAGTAGAAGCCGTTGCTCTGACCCCTGTGTGGTGGCCGGGGCTCGTAATTGTAGGTTCAGCTCTCATGGAAATCAATTGGAGCTGTGCTTGTAATTGCAGGCTGGGGTCCTATTGATTTCAATGAGAGCTGCATCTGCAGGTACGACCGCCGGCCACCACACGAGGCGATTCAGCAGCTTCTGCCCCGACCCCAATATATCCCAGCATGGACAGCTGGCACTGCCTGGAAAACCACTGCGAGGGGAATCTGTCCCCATCTTTTTGCAGCTCTCACTGTGAGCACCATAAGGTAGTACCGGTCTCACTGATTACAGGGATATGTCTGCTGTGTGGATCTGTGCAGTAGTTTGGGAGAAACTTGCATTTTTATAAAGTAGCAGCCAGACACAGAAGTAGTCCTGCATATTCATACACTGCAAGCTAGCCACACCCACACCATCATCCAGCCAATGATTAACAGCTGGTTCTCCATACATAGTAATAGGCAGACAGCAGTGAATCAGTGGCTGGAGGGCAGGTTGGGTATGGCTAGCCTGCAGCTCATGAATGTCCAGGACTACTATGAGTAGTCCTCTGTGTATGTGCTACTACTGATAAAATGTAAGTTTCTCCAAAACTACTGTCCAGATCCACACAGCAGACACATCACTGTAATCAGCGTGACCGTCACTATTTTCTGCTGCCCACAGAGGGGGGAGGGGGCAAAAAGATGGTGACGGGCTTTTTAAACTTTACAAAAAATTACTTTTCACAGTGTTTTTATAACCTCACACCCACCAGGTAAAATAGGATTACAAGTAACTGACTGAAGGAGTTGTACAGGATAAGAAAACATGGCTGCTTTCTTTAAAAAAACAGCACCATCCCTGACTACAGGTTGTGTCTGGTATTGCCGCTTAGTCCTATTGAAGTGAGTAGAGCTAACCTGAAATAGCACACATAACCTGTGGGCAAGAGTCCCTTAAAGGGCCACTCCAGTGAAAACACAGTTTTCCTGTCACACTTTGCACCTCTGCTCTGTGTATTACACTCACTTCCATGCAGTGCAGCCTCCCCTCTGATTCTTATCAGACAGCAGTTACATTTTCAGAATTCCCCTTGCTTTTTCTTGCGTTGTGCTGTGCTAGCAATCCCATGATGCATCAGCATAGCGTCACATGACCAGCTAGAACCTGTATCATCTCCGGCTGGTGGGAGGACACCGCAGTTATCATTATCCTCTATATTCATCCAAATTCGCAGAGGACTATAAATATAATCAGGTAGCTAAACTGTCATCTCCTTCATTATAACTGTAGGCCAGCAGCCTCTAATCAGCAGCAGTAAGTGTGATCGGAGTTTGCCTCCTTTCCGTGAATAGCTTGTGTGGTACAGTCCATACAATTTCACCACATAGGAATTCTGATGAATGAAAAAAGTGACTTCTTGAGAGAACACAGAGACAAGTAATTCCCAGGTGCTCACAGTGATCATATGACCCACCCGAACAGAAGGACTCCAGGGATTTTTAGATAAAAGGGAATAACTAAACCAGGTAATGCTATCCAAGTTATGTATTCTGGGGAGCCGGGTACATAGTGAATGATTCTTTCCTTATGCTGGAGTGGCCCTTTAAAAGGACACTAACTTTTCACACATTTGCTCATCAAGCAGTCTGTGAGTGTATCAGCGATTTGTAATATACTTGCATTAAATGTTTTTAGTTTTACAACTGAAATGAAGGACCTGCCACTAGAGGTCTCCCTTCCAGCATCTTTGCAATCCACTCTTTGTTGTTAGGTATTTGGCTTCTCTAGTAACAAGGACATTAGGACACTGCCATCTACTACATGCAGCAGAGGGGGTGGGCATTCAGATGCTGCATTGTAGCGGACTGGTGCATGGCTATGCACGGCAGTATGGGATGTGTGAGAGAGAGTCTCAGCCAGTAAAGTACTGGCTGGATCAGGACGCCCCCCACCTGAAAGTAGATTGCAAACAGCAAGGCAGCAGAAAATAGGAAACCTACATGGAAAACTGAATTGATAGAGCTCAAACTGGGTGCAAACAGCAGCAGCAGCAAGGCAGCGGCCAATGAGGAGCTGGGCTGCTTTTTAATTTTATTTTTTTTAAAAACTCTGGTGCGCTTTAAGAGCTATGAATACCGTTATGCTATGTAGAATTTTTTTATGTACAGAGCTTGAATAGATGGTGTAGTAGTGCAGTACACAGAAGGTCCTGTAGAGGTCTGCAGACAGGACTTCTGGTGCTAGGGGTAACACCAAGGGGTGGAGCAGGAGCTAGATAAAAGCGCAGTTTCTAACAAACTCAAGGGGAAGTTACAGCTCAGGTGAGCTGGAAGGGCTGAAAGCCTGAGGTCCAATGTTGACCAGTAGAAGCGGTGGAGATGCCATGTCAGGAACTGGGAGCCTGATCCATGCGGACGAGGTTTGGGTCAGTCACATGTCCGATAGAGGAAGATGCCCTCTAGACATCCCGGGCAGGGTAGTGATGGTGACCCAGTGGGTGGTGAACCCAGGATTGCACATGGACTGTGTTTGTGTATGCCGTTTGCTGTGAAATAAATGCTGGTAGTCGGCAATCTTAAAGAGAATCCACGTCTCACGAAGCATTTCTACCAGTGTGGTGCGCCAATTTCCTGTCTGAGAGGTCAGCGATCCGCAGGCGAGTGACCCCAGCTTGCCACAATGGATTTAGTTTCATTTTCATCTACAATTAGGCCTCCCTCAAACAGCTACTTTTTTTGCGATAAGCGCAACATTTTCAGCGCCGCACTAATTGTGGTATAACGCTCCCATTGTTTTCAATGGAGCCTATCAGACAGCCGCTCGATTGCGACGCTTTCTAGTGCTGCGATTTTTGAGCAGGGTCTGTTCTAATTTGGACGTTTAATGCACCTCGTCAATAATGAGGCATGCTAAAGTCTGCTGTCGGCTGCAGCCAAAAGTGAAATCGCTGCGCTTTACGGGAGGCCTTACTGAGATGTTAAAGAACACCAGTCACGTCCTTGCATCGGTGGGGCTGGATGCATAGCTTTGCTGCGGCGGCCCCACTGACTCTAGTGCAGCTTGTCTTCTGACCCTACTTTATCCTCCCGTTCTCTGGCATGACCGCTGTACATTTTGGTCCCCAGTGCTGTAAATCTGCCAAATAGGCAATCTCCACCACTTACTATCAATAGGTCAGGCCTCCTTCATCCATTGACAGTGAGAGGAGGAGGCTGCCCACTTGGCAGATTTGTAGTATGGGGAGCTGAAAGAAAACCCACACTGGTGCCCATGGGGCTGCAATTGCAAAGCTGTGCATCTTCACCCACTGACTAAGGATATGACAGGTGTTCTATAATCCCCTCAACAGTTTTGGATGACCTGACCTTGTTTTACTTCAAACGGCTGTAAATCCGGTTTTATCAGTGCTGCATAGATACTTATGCCATTTTAAATCCAAGATTCTTGGTTTTACAATGAGGCCATAGACATGTTGTTAGCATTAACAGAACTGGAGATACTACCATTTGAAGTGGAGTCGGGAAAACTAAATCTACAGCTGTTACTTTCAGCCGAGCTGCAGAACAGAGAGCAAGGGAGAGGGAGGAAACCACCCGTCCCAGGGAGGGGTGACATGAAGTTTTGTCTATATTAATACCACCTATCAATCAGAGAGCATATTTGCTCTCTGACTGTCACATGGGTTTTTTATCCCAGAAAAGGAGTGAAAAAATGAGGACTTGTTCCTCTAATCACTCCTCTACACCATTTAACCCTGCAGATGCCACAGTCAATGCTGACTGAAGCATCTAAATATTTTACTTAAGGCAACTGAGTTCTGCACCCAATATTTTACATGAGATATAAATTCAAAATCTACAATACAAAAAAGTAACATTTTCATGAGGCTTTCTCCAAATGTAATATGACTGTTAGTGGGTTAAATACTTTTGTGTGCAAAACACAAAAATATTACAGAAGTGATACCTCTATTGGCTAACCAGAAAAATAATATTTGCAAGCTTTCACTGCACCGAGGTCCCTTCATCAGGATGACAAAACTATATAAAGGGGTTTTAGGTGATTTACCAGTCACTACTAAAGGCTGGATTCAGACGAACGTATATCGGCTCGGTTTTCACGCCCAGCCGATATACGGCGTCTCTCTCTGCAGGGGGGGAGCCTGGAAGAGCCAGGAGCAGTGCTCTGAGCTCCAGCCCTCTCTCTGCCTCCTCTCCGCCCCTCTGCACTATTTGCAATGGGGAGAGGCGGGACGGGGGCTAATTCTTGACACTTAACCCCGCCCCCGTTCCGCCTCCTTTCATTGCAAATAGTGCAGAGGGGCGGAGAGGGGGTAGAGAGGAGGCAGAGAGGGGGTGGGAGCTCAGTTCCTGCTCCTGGCTCTTTCATACTCCCCCCCCCCCCCCCCCCGTAGATGAGGACACTGTATATCGGCTCGGCGTGAAAACCGAGCCGATATACGTTCGTGTGAATCCAGCCAAAGCCTGTGATAGCTTCTCCCAGGATCAGAGTGATAAGTAGAAAGGTGAAAAAAATAGGGGTGGAGCTACCATGAATGGGTGAGTGATTGGAAAAATTATAGGTAGGGAGACGTGCGGCAGATGTGATTCTTCTCTGTCGTTAGGTTGGTGGGTTGTGGAAGAAGACCTAGTTGTTCGGGTGCAGTCAACCCAATAATGGTCGCACTGGCAGGTGAGACTATTCTGATCTGATTAGTGATGGAAAAATGTGATGGGTGTAGGCGCAGCCGACCGAAATATAAAATTCAGTAGAATACAAAAACTAAGCTCAGTTTCTCAGTTTTATTTTAAACCAGCATAAAAACCTACGTTTCGGGGCAACACCCCTTCCTCAGTCATAGCTGGGGATACACCTTGTGTTGGCTGTTGGTATGCGCATGGTGAACAGGATCACAGTGATGGGGACTTGGGCTCCAGTGCTGGATCATGGAGCCACTGAAGAGGTGTGCAGGTCTTGCTTCTGTCATTTATTTTATTCCTGGTCCATGTACATTTTTTTGAGTCCGGGAAAACAGCTGAAACATCACAGATTTTTTGGCTAACAGTAGAACGCTATTTTTGCTGTACATCTACAATAGAGAATGTCAATATGATGAACGTTGCCCATACAATATTTGGGGTTTATTGCTAGCTCACACCTGATTTTGCTTCATAATTGTATATGGCAAACATATTTTCAGGCAACAGTAAGCATTTCATAATATATAAATACTAATGCTTTACAAGCTTCTTACAGACACTAGTTGCTGGACATTATCCTTGATGGATCTAATGATGAAGTCCTCCAGGAGAGTATCTGGCATTGTTAATAATAGGATATTCTTCTCAACGATGATAAGTTCCATTTCCTTGACCTGTATCATGTCTTTTCCGTTCAACCAATTGCCCAGTCCATGCGTCGTTGGAGGTTGATTTCTTGCCTCCTTCACCCTACGTGAATGAATACTTCCCAACCAGTTGACATACCTTATCACAGTCGAATGTCCTCGGATTTTCGGTCTACATGTTTCTGGCAGCAGCTAAACGTTGCCTTCACATTGCCTATGACCGACGTGTACAACAGTGGATGGATACAAGGATTCAAAGCTACCAGCCCTCTGGTTATCTGAAAAGCTGAGTGGACATAAGAAGACCTCTTACAAGATGATGGTGGCTTCCATCTATTAAGGAGGTTGAGGTTCCTCAGGACGTGATAGGGCAAAAATGAGATGGAGTAAAGGGCCACCACAACACACACCATAATGACCACTCTCCACTTCTCTCTTGACTCAAGTCCGTGGCTTTTCCATACCGCCCTTGCAATGCCAACATATGAAATAAGTGTGATCACAAAAGGCAGGCCACAGCCAAATGCCGCCAGGAACCAGCTGTATGGCATATAAGAGGGCAACATGCTATCAACAGCTGTTCCTATGCATTCCTTCACTGGCGCTTTCTCCTCTATGGTTGAAAATTTAAAGACCGGGGCGGAGATGGTGGCAACGATCAGCCATACAATCACACTGGTCACCTTAGCATGCTTACTTTCCACCTTACCTCTGGCATAGAATGGGTACACTATACCCAGGCAGCGATTGACACTGATACAAGTTATGAAGAAGATACTTCCGTAGAGATTGCAATTGAAAAGAAATCGTTCCACTTTACATAGGGTAGAGCCGAAGATCCAATTTTTGCCCATAGCGTAGTAAGCCACGAGAAGGGGCAGAGACAATGCATAGGCCAAGTCACTCACTGCAAGGCTCAGAGAGAAAATGATGCCAGCATGGCTTTTCTTGGATCCTCTAGGCACCAGTAACCAGATGGCAAATCCATTTCCCAACAAAGCTAGAAAGAACTCTACTCCGTACACTGGAGCCAGGTAGTTGACTTGGACATGAGAGAAGGAGATGTTGCACTTGTCGGTCGCCATACATCAATCTTCTTATGAGTTCTGCATTCAAAGTAAAACAGGAGTCAGAATGGGAATTACAGATACATCAAAACGATACATACAGATTCCGGATATGAATATATGAAGCTGTATATAATACAGAGGATTTACCTTATAGGACGGAGATACCCCTACCCTTATGCAGTAAAGGGGCTGCCTGGGACTTTACTACTGATGACCTATTCTTAGGATGAGTCATTAATAGAGATGAGCGAGTATACTCGCTAAGGCACATTACTCGAGCGAGAAGTGCCTTAGCCGAGTATCTCCCCGCTCGTCTCTAAAGATTCGGGCGGGGAGTGGCGGGGGAGAGCGGGGAGGAACGGAGGGGAGATCTCTCCTTCTCTCCCCCGAATCTTTAGAGACGAGCGGGGAGATACTCGGCTAAGGCACTACTCTCTCAAGTAATGTGCCTTAGCGAGTATACTCGCTCATCTCTAGTCATTAATAGTTGATTGGTGAGGGTCCACCACTTGGGGTCTATGCTGATCAGTTGATTGCTGGTCCAGTGGTCAATGTGGGAAGAGACAGTAGTGCAGTGACCCAGGTTGATATTCCATTGAATTCAATGGGAACTGCGCCTAAATTACCAAACCGAGCCAAACCTGTTGAATTCTGACTCTGTCTGCAATGACCCGATATCAGCTGTCCATGAACTATTACTGACCTATCAAGATCAGTAGTCATCAGTAGTAAAGTCCTGGGAACCCCTTTAACCATATTTTCACTATATGAGTTTTCTTGACGTCAATGACCAAAAACTACCACCACGCTGCGACTCAATAAGGCTCCTTCCAGTACATTTCCGGTAAAGCGGTTTACACTCTATTATGCCAGTCTGGTTATTATATATCAGTTTAGCGCACATACTTACTGACACAGGATTTCCTCTGGTAGTCTCACCTCTGATGTAAGCAGAAGTGACTACTTGGTACAGGAAAACGAACCCAATAAACGCCTCAATGCTACTGCGCTCTTCATGCTAATTAAACTGTATATGACCTAACGACCCAGTTATATCTTCATGCATGATATCATACCATTAGATAATACCTTATATTATGGCATATAGAAAGTGCATCACCATATGTGAGATCATAGCACAGTTAGACCTCATGTCCACGGGCGGATCGGAGACCTGCGCAAACCATTTGCAGGATATTGCGGATGTAAGGGTTTTTCCGAGCAGATGTAGCTGAATGCACTGTGGATCATCCACGCAGAAAAAAATCCACAATCCACCTCCCAGCCTTTTCCCCACCTCCATAATTGATTTTAGCCTTCAAATCCGCAGTGCATCTGCAACTACATTTCCAGATGCACTGCCGATCGCCCGCAGCCATTGACTTCTATTAAGCCCGTCCGCACGGAATCCGTACTGAAATGGAGCATGCTGAGATTTGTTGTCCGCAAATCAAATCCGCATGCCAATGCTTCCCTATGGGCACTTTGAATTGTGGGAGACCCGTGCGGATTCTGCAAATCAAATCCGCCCATGGACATTGGACCTAAGCCTCAATAGAAGTCAATGGGTGCGGACAATCCGGATGCACTGCGGATTTGAAGGTTAGAATAAATTAGGGAGGTGGGGAGAAGGCTGGGAGGTGGGGTTGTGGATTTTTTTCCGCCCGTGGACATGAGGCCTTAAAACATCCCGTATGCTAAAAAAAGCAAATGTACTCGGGCTCCTGCACATGGCGGATTTGATTTGCGGAACCTGGGGCTGGCGGCTACTCCCAGATTCCGCAGCCAATACTGCCCATAGCCTCCTATGGAGAATCGCTGCTTCCTGCACACAAGCAGAAATCAACTATGATTTCCATTCGCGGCAGAAAAATCCCAGCATGCTCTATTTCTGTATGGTTCCGTCTGGATGGCTTCCAATGAAAGCCATCCATCCCACAGCCCTTCCACAATCATTATTGCAGAAAAGTCACGGAATTCGCGTCTTCACCCAGCGACGGCGTGGCGTAATCTGTACTGCGCAGGTGCGACAACCGGCGCTTCTGCGGTACAAATAAAGAAGAATCCGGACAGGTCAGCGGGTCACTGGCCGGGCACAGGGTCGGATACCGCATGCCAGATCTAACCCTGTCGTGAGGCCTTAGTGTCCCTTTAGACGAGCCGATTCTGGCTTGAACGAGCCAGTGACGTCCCCGCTAGCTCGTTGGCTCTCGTGCAGCCGGTTTAGGGAGGTAGATACATTGTTGGCTCATTCAAACGGGAATCATTCAGAATTGTTCAGCCTCATGTTTGTCGTATAAGTGAATGAGAGGGACTATTCTAACCAGAATGATATATATATCTGCCAGCTTTCGGAGTACAGAGGCCGCTTTATTAGGCGGGTAGCCAATGGAGCACGACTGTGTTATTTCTCTCAGGGCTCCCTTTGTTCTCACTGATGAAGGGGCCTCTGAGCTCGGAAAGTTTGTAAACTTTTTTAATGTCAGCCAATAAAAGGATCACTTCTACAATACTTCAGGTTTTTTTTCATAAGAGGATTTAACATCATACAACAACTAAAAAACTGCAAAAATGATTTTGCTAGCCCAAGAATTAAAATGGATAGCCATTAAACCACCACATGTTAAAATGTATCTGGTCGTTTCCGATAAAAATACTCTGGTTGGTAAGGGGGGTTAAAGAGACAGCCTCGGTCCTCCTAACTTAGATCATGCGTGACTGTTCGTTGTACGTGATGACGTCACTTTGGACTGTTCTTTTAATCTCTATGGCTGCAAGAGAGATTTTGCACTTCACCTCGGGCCCCATAAACCCTTAGGGGACCCCTGACTGGGTAGTATGAAGTTAAAGGATATGCCATCTGTTTTTGCTCCAATGGCTGCCACAATCATGCTGCAATTCAAATAAAAATTGTGCAAAAAAGCACAATCTTGTATATCAATCGTGGCAACATATCACACAGGGAGTGGCACATCAGAACTAAATCATAGCTTAGATTATACACATATATTATATACACCTATGTTCCCAAAGTGTGGTTAACATAAGCAGGAAATAGTGGAAAGAACATTATAAAGCTCTGTCTACTTCCCTTATAGCAGCATTAGGGCTCTATCACACAAGCGCTTTTTACTGTGTATTACGATAGCGGACTGTTCAGATACCGTCCTGGCCCTTGTTGCCTGGTGGGATAGTGTCCTGGCCCTTGCCGCCTGGTGGGATAATGTCTTGGCCCCTGCCGCCTGGTGGGATAGTGTCCTAGCCCTTGCTGCCTGGTGGGATAGTGTCCTAGCCCTTGCTGCCTGGTGGGATAGTGTCCTAGCCCTTACTGCCTGGTGGGATAGTGTCCTAGCCCTTGCTGCCTGGTGGGACAGTGTCCTAGCCCCTGTTGCTTGGTGGGACAGTGTCCTAGCCCTTGCTGCCTGGTTGGATAGTGTCCTAGCCCTTGCTGCCTGGTGGGATAGTGTCCTAGCCCTTGCTGCCTGGTGGCATAGTGTTTCAGCTCCCACTTCCTGGTAGGATAGTGTCCTCACACCTACTGCTTGGCGAGATAGTGTCCTAACCCCTAACGCCTGGTGGGATAGTGTCCTTACCCTTGTAGCTGGTGGGATAGTCTCCTAGTCCTTGCTGCCTGGTGGGATAGTGTCCTAGACCCCGCTGCACAGTGAGATCTCTACATCTGTACTTCTCTCAATATACATGAAGGGGTCAGTGGCTCTGTGTCCCCAGGACCTCTGTCCAGCTACACAAGCAGTATGTCCGTCCATGCAGGTATATAACACTCGGGTTGAGGCTGAGTTTCTCTACAAACATGTGAGGTTCATCTAGAGATGTGCAGATACAATGTGGTGGAAAATAAAAGGTTGCATATTGTGCCCATGAAAACATACTGCTCACCATCCAGCCACATCCTGGAGATGGGTAGTAGAAGACACCAACCTACGGGAGCCTCTCATTCATCCTGAAGCAAGTCTGCCCTTTGCATAACACAACTGATGATTGCATCAAGAACAACTCCCTGGGGCCGTTTCACACACACTTTTTGGAAAACAATGCAGTTTTTTTTTAGCCAAAGCCAGAAGTGGATCCAGCAAGAATGAAAAATGTACATCTTTCCTTTATACATTCCATTCCGTTTGAATGCCCCCCCCCCCCCCGACTTGGGATCAACAAAAACATCAAAAACTGCTATCTGTGAAATTCACCGTTATACATGATCACTGCAGTAGGAACAGCTTGTGATTGTGACATGTTCTTCACGTGATACCACATTACCGATCTGCTCTCAGGTGAGGTGCTGACACCTGGCAGTCATGGGTAAAGGTGGTGCCTTGAGTGACGGCCTCCAGATTGTTGGTACCCAGAGGTGTGCTGCCAATATTTCTGAAATAGTCGCACTTGTTGGCTGTTCTCGACCAAATGGTATCAAGTGTGTACCAAGACTGGTTGAACCATGAACAGACATCCAACAGAAGGTCATACAGTGGCAGGCCACGTGTGGTTGATCCTAGAGGTGAGTGTTGGGTAACACATCTGGTATCTCAGCAACAACGTTTCAAAATGGACCAACTGACCCAGCGGTACAACAATGAGGAAATTAGACAAATTTCCACAATGACCACATAGCAGACTGGCAAAAGGTCTGAAGCAATGAGTCCTGTCCATTAAGGTTCAACATGCTGGCGATGGTGGTATCGTGGTCTGGGGAGCATTTTCCTGGCATCGCCTAGGACATTGGTCATCACACCACAATCCTCTGTACTGTGACATCACTGTATGTCTTATCTCTGTACTGTGACATCACTGTGTGTAATCTCTGTACTGTGACATCACTGTATGTCTTATCTCTGTACTGTGACATCACTGTATGTCATCTCTGTACTGTGACATCACTGTATGTCTTATCTCTGTACTGTGACATCACTGTATGTCTTATCTCTGTACTGTGACATCACTGGCATATACAGACTGGAACCTCTGCACTGAAGTGCATGTGTTAGGTGTGCTGCGGGACTTTCCTATATCTCTGTACTGTGACATCACTGTATGTCATCTCTGTACTGTGACATCACTGTGTGTCATCTCTGTACTGTGACATCACTGTATGTCTTATCTCTGTACTGTGACATCACTGTGTGTCATCTCTGTACTGTGACATCACTGTGTGTCATCTCTGTACTGTGACATCACTGTATGTCTTATCTCTGTACAGTGACATCACTGTGTGTCATCTCTGTACTGTGACATCACTGTGTGTCATCTCTGTACTGTGACATCACTGTATGTCTTATCTCTGTACTGTGACATCACTGTATGTCATCTCTGTACTGTGACATCACTGTATGTCTTATCTCTGTACTGTGACATCACTGTATGTCATCTCTGTACTGTGACATCACTGTATGTCTTATCTCTGTACTGTGACATCACTGGCATATACAGACTGGAACCTCTGCACTGAAGTGCATGTGTTAGGTGTGCTGCGGGACTTTCCTATATCTCTGTACTGTGACATCACTGTATGTCTTATCTCTGTACTGTGACATTTCCAAAAAATTGCCACAGGCAAAAAAGTAGCCTAATAATTATACCTTCTCAAAAGAGAATAATCTAAAATGATATACTTTATTGATAAATAATATAATAATAAATATACATTATTGATAATAAAGTGTATACTCTTACATCATTCTCTTGTGGGAGGGTATAAGCAAGCAGTAGGCTGCATTTTTGTCTTTGGTAATTTTTTTGTAAAAAAATGGGAGAGCGCCACAGAGAAAAAATATTCCAGTAATCAAATATATAAATAAATACACAAAATGACTTACGTGGTGTGGAAACCTGGAACCCAGGGGATAGGGACCAGGCCTCCACATCTGTAGTCCTGGATAGCGGATGACCAGTCCTCCCGTGCCAACAGAGGCATCCAACAAACTCCCAAGGAGTTATGGCACATAGAAAGAAATAGATAAACTATAAGAAGCTCCGCACTCATACGAGAGAGGTCCGGCTACAGGAAAGACATCAGGACCCCCCGTGAGCGCGGAGCTGTTTACAGTTTATCATTGCTTTGGCAGTTTTTTGGAAATTCTGCTTCCTTTCTATACAGTTTGTACTGTGACACCGCTGTGTTTATCATCTCTCCACCTAAAACTAAACCTCTCTAAAACTGACCTGCTGGTGTTTCCACCTTCTACTAACCGCCCTCATCCTGACATCTCCATCTCAGTGTGTGGCGCCACCATAACTCCTAGACAACACGCCCGCTGCCTTGGGGTCATATTCAACGCCGATCTCTCCTTTACCCCCTACATCCAATCTCTGGCCCGAACATGTCAGCTGCACCTCAAGTACATCGCAAGAATCCGCTCTTTTCTCACTGTAGACACGTTAAAAATGCTTACTGTTGCCCTCATCCACTCCCGGCTCGATTATTGCACCTCGTTGCTGATCGGCCTCCCCTGCACCAGACTCTACCCTCTCCAATCCATCCTGAATGCGGCAGCCAGGCTCATCTTCCTGTCCAGCCACTACTCGAACGCCTCTGCCCTGTGCCGGTCACTGCACTGGCTGCCTGTTAGATACAGAATTCAATTTAAAGTCCCTACCCTCATCCACAAAGCCCTCCACAGCACCGCCCCCCTATATCGCCTCCCTCATCTCAATTCACCACCCAGCCCGGGCTCTCTGCTCTGCTAATGAAACCAGACTGAGCGCCTCTTTAATTCAAACCTCTCATTCCCGCCTCCAAGACTTCTCCAGAGCAGCACCGGTCCTCTGGAACGCACTACCAAAGGCTATCAGGGCAATCCAGGACTCACAGAACTTCAGGCGTGCTCTAAAAACGCACCTCTTCAGGGAGGCATACCGCATTCCCTAAACAAACCTCTCTGTACTCCACCTGATAACATGCTCCCTGACCTACTGACTGCAATCCCTGCTAGCCATCATAAACCGCTCCTGCGGTCATACTGTTTCTGCCGTCACACGGCTAAATGTCTGACCATTGTCTGTGTATAGCAACCCTCACTCTCCACCTCGCCATACCGTACACATCTCCAGCCCCTTTACCCTCTGTATCACCCCACTATTCGTAGAATGTAAGCTCGTTGGAGCAGGACCCTCACCCCTATTGTTTCCATCAACTGATTACTATGTAACCGTGATTCTGTAATGTTTGTACTTTTGTCTTTCTGTATCCCCCCTGTCTTTGTAAGCGCTGCAGAATATGTTGGCGCTATACAAATAAAGATTATTATTATTAACCCTGTGCTGTGACATCACTGTGTGTATTATCCCTGTACTGTGACATCACTGTGTTTATTATCTCTGTACTGTGACATCACTGTGTTTATTATCTCTGTAATGTGACATCACTGTGTGTATTATCCCTGTAGTGTGACATCACTGTGATTAATTATCCCTGTATTGTGACATCATCAAATTTATTATCTCTGTACTGTGACATGATTGTGTTTATTAACTCTGAACTGTGACATCACTGTGTACATTATCCCTGTACTGTGACATCACTGTGTTTATTAACTCTGAACTGTGACATCACTGTGTACATTATCCCTGTACTGTGACATCACTCTACATTATCTCTGTGCTGTAACATCATAGTATTTATTATCCCTGCTCTGTGACATCACCATGCGCACATTATCCCTCTATCGTATTTTTAGCATAAGCCACCAATGGGTTATCTGTTGGGGTCTGAGACCTCAACTCAAAGATAAGCAAAAAAGTACTTTCTAGACTGCATACAATTGAAGCAAAGCTCCAGCTGTGAGCGACGTTACATATCAGGTAGGATGTGGATCTCTTTCCCCTTTGTGTCACTTATCATCAGTCCTGAGACCCTCCAGAAGAGCCTGCACAAGAATTACTTGGACCCCTGGATAGTCTCCCAGGTGCCGTCAGAGGATTGGATGGGCTGGACGCGAGCTCCTGGGGTTCCTGTAGTGTTCTGGAGGATGTCTGCCCAGGATGTGAGGGCAATCTCAGCTTCTCAGGAAGTCTTATCATTGCCTGTACTGTACATTGTGTGCCAGGAAGGGAGGTCAAGGACCACCAAGCCACTGCAGCAGTGGTGGAGCCTGTCGACCTCCTGCTCTCACGGGGGGTGCAGGATGCTATCTGGCAGCTATTCTCAATCACCAGTATGCAGCTGTATTAAATACTGTATGACATCACATTGTATTTTATCATTTGCAAGATCACCGTTTGCTGTCAGTGAATGGGATCATCATCTGAAAAGTGAAAACCTGTTCATTAAATACCTATCTTTATCTCCAGTTTGCTACAATGTATCAGCCTGGAGGTGACACTATTTAGCTACACTATATTTTGTATTAGACCGGTGGAATGTTTGACCCTGTGGCTGTAAATAAGAATGTTCTCTGTCACTGACAGCAAGCAGAGATCTTAATGGCAAGAAATTAAATCACACAGTGTATTAGAAAGTTGTAAAACTTTGCATTATATGATGATTAAACTTTATATACACTGAATTGCCACTTTATTAGAGACCCCAGACCTTTCATGATTGGAGCTTCCCAGTATGGAGAGTAAAGCCGGAGAGCAGCATAAAATCACATGACAAGTTGTCCATGAATCAGTTTCTCATCATATTAAATGGCAAAATTCAGCAATCTGAGTGACTTCTAACGAGGCCTGGTCATCGGTGCTAGAATAGCCGGGGCCGGGATTTCACTACCAACCGTGTGGGGTAAAAATACAGAGAATGGCATGATCAAGAAAAACATCCAGCGAAAAAGGATCCTGTCTACAGAAACAACTCATCGCTGAAAGGGGTCGGAGGAGGATGTCAGGAATCATTCTGACGAACAGGCAAATTGCAGCTGACTGCAACGCTGCTGCTCCAACTAACATGTCCAAATGCACAACTCGTCACTCTTCAGTACAGATGGGCCATAACAGCAGACAACCAGTTCCAGTGCAATTGGGGCTTATTTACTAATACTGTCTAAAAGTCGGACAGTGTAAAGGAAAGTCTTAAAATGCGCCAGTGAATCAGTCAATTTCTAAGACCGTCTAGTCTAAGTTTGGACCACCTATTAGTTGGCGCAATTTTCGTCAATTTGGTGCAACTTACGCCAAGTTGGAAAAAGTTTCCAAAAGTGTCTAAAAACACATAGTAAATGTTGGGCGAAGTGCGTACAACAGCTCTCCAGCGCAATTTATGCCAGAATTGTCGTATTTTCAATGGTAAATCTGCCTCATTGTGTCTAAGAGAAACAGAAGGCGAGACTCTGGGGGCAAGAGAGCGCAAAAATGGAATCACTGAGCAGCGGACAAACATTCCCCGGTCAGATGAATCCGGACTTCTGTAGCACAACTCTACAACTCTGGGAGGGGGCAGAATTTGGCGCAGACAGCATTGGCAAAAAAGTGAAGAGAATCAGTAGTGCCAGCTATACTCATGGCTCTCAATACTGTAGTGTAGGAGTTACAAAATAGCTGATACCCCTCTGGATACCCCTTTAACCCAGTGGGACTCCAGCGTCAGGAAACTACAAGGCTCAGCAGCGGTCAGAGCATGCTGAGGGTTGTAGTTCCCCAGCTTCACAGTTCCAATAGTTTTAGCATTAGTATTACACTTATATATGAAGGCGTTGCCTTTTGAGCAATTCTCTCATACACCTCTATGGTTACAATAGCTTCCTGATAGCTGCTGTTAGTATAAAAGTGGGAACTAAACTCCATCCAGCGATAACCAAGACGACTCACCTGGCGATGTCCGCGGCAGAGTTGTGACTTGTCTCAGCATACACTTTTAGACTTCTTTGGGTTTCTAGTCACCACATTCCTCCACCTCGTGTGTTTGTGAGGGTGATTCCTCTCCACCCCCTTCCAGTACAGGCTGAGTGTTCTCATCCACCCTCCTCTTCATCCTCCTCCTCCTCTGTGCACATACGGTCCTTCCTGCCAGACACACATGAATGAGTACAAATTGTCATTTATGACATTTTTGGTCTAAACCGGGAAGTGATGAGTATAAAACAGGCGTAAAAAAATAATGAAAAATAGAAAAAAAGGTAAAAATAAACAAAAAAAAATCTGAAAAAACATCACCCCTGTTTTCTGATCTTTTCTCCGTGAATTAGCTTCTGTTGAGAAGAGCCCCTAATAGCCTCTAAAGCTGGGGGATCTGCTAAAATCTTTGTTGTACAACCAAATGTTACCATAGATATTAGACTAGTCATCAATTTTTTATCCTTGCTCACTGAGACACCATATGGTGGCACACTGTGTGCCTAGTGATCCGTAATATAGAAGTGTAGGGACTCTTTGTGCCAGGATATGGAAGGTGTCACAGTGTGGAGAGACCTGACAGGCGGTCATGTGACGTCATGGCATTGACCCTGACCCACGTGACTCATCTGTTGACTCATGCTCAGTATCATACTGCACTGGACGCTGACTAGTTGACTCCCCCTTTCCTCTGTCTGTGGGCCGATTGGCTGGCTGGGGTAATGGGCTGCCCAGCCAGTCAGTAACTTTCAGCTACTTTCATGCATCTTTTGTTTAGTTCTTGCTCCTTCTAGGGAGATTTTAGGAAAGCAACAGATTTCTGTCTCAGGGTTGCCCTTTTCAGGGCAGGTGCTCTGCTCATTAGGCAGATCCAGCTACTTTTAGATCAGAGATAGGTCCTGCCTCTGCCTTGTTTGTTGCCCATGTGTGTATCCTGACTCCCCGTCAGGTTTAGTCAATGTGGACTCAAGGTCATATTTGTTGGATGTGACAAATAAGACACGCATGGTCTCTAAGAAAGCCAGGAAATAGGTAGAAGAAATAGTCTACGGCTCCATGGTGACACAGAGTTGTCCACAATTAGTGGTAGAATGGCAGCATTAGTGAAACTTGCTGATGACTCCAAAGGTAATTTTTTTCCCAAAAGGAAGATGTTGAAGTCACCTGTGAAGGAAAGTAATGCTGCAGCTTCCACTGGGTGGCTTTGTGACTGCGGAGTCTGAGCCTTGGGTTGTTTGGCTCACAGAGGTTTGGCTGAACTGGATGCAATTGTAAGAAACTAGAAGTAGAACAAGACTTGATACAGTTCCATATAAAGAGCTTATAGATCATCATAGGCTATCACTCGTGGCCGAGGATGATTGCCTTCCAAGTATGAGGTCTTTGCAGGGGGTCCGTAGATGACTATAGAGACCTATTCTTAATCCACAGGTTCTTTTGTAGTGGGGACATTGGTTCCCAAGTGGAAGACGGTCCTGACAAGGGTTGGCTTGATGTGCTTTCTTCTTGATACATTTCTCCCTTTCACCATCCATTCGTGCCTCTTCGAATTTCACAGTGTTGTTGGTAACGGCTGACCCCGTGCACATTATGCACCATTTTTACCTGGGTCGGGATTGGTAACATCTCTCCTTAGGGAGAGCACCAAGAAGGTGAGTGAGGAGACTTGTAAGGCCATCCATGCTCCACTGGGTAATATGCAAATAAGGAAGATGGAACAATGCCTCTGCAGCGCCACCTATAGGATGGCAGCATTTCTTCAACCTCTCCTCCCAGTTAGTTGCCTTAATTTGCATTAGAAAGGGACACAGCACAGTATAAGAGGAGGCACAATGTAGGTATGGGGAAGGTCTGTCCACAATATCACAAGGGGTTAAATTCCTCACATAACTTGCACTTTCAGGGCCCTTTCCCCCAGCAGCCTTTATTTACTCCCCGCCATATGGTACAGCTGCTTACTGTAAACCAGATGTCCACCGCTGATGGAGGGGGAGCAGGATAGGAGATATCTATTCGCTGATACAGCACAGATTGTAGTCCCTTTGATCAGTTCCTTCCCCAAGAGGCTCAAAGTTCTCCGATGGGTCTACCAAGTCACAAACGAAGAGCCATTAATACCTTCAGAGTATTCCTGACCCATGTCCCTGACCCTCTCGCTAGCCAAGCCAGAAACCAACTGCACACTGATGAGGGGCAAACACCCCGAAACAGCTGTCTGTGTATGGATTCTGGCTTGGTTTCAATTCCCAGTCATTGTTACAAGGCTTGTATAAAGAGTCTAACATCGACTTGCAGGAATGCTGCCTTCCAGTAGGTGTCGCTGTGAAGGTATCGATCCATCTCCCTCATTTGTGTACCTTCCGAGTAACACAAGAAATATCATACAGCCATCACCATGGGGGACAGGCATAGTCTTTTACACTAGTTTTGGGCAAAAAATAAATAAATGTCACAAATTTTTATGCAAGTAGGGATTTGCAACTTTTAGTTTTTTTGCACTTTCCTAATGCAATTTGTTAAAAGTGGGTGTGGCTTGGCAGGAGGGGGTGTGGCTGGCATGAATTATTGCAGAAATGTATGCCAGGTCAGACCTGTGGTAGATCTCTGTGGAAATTGCGACCGTGGATTAAGTCCATTGTGTGGCGGAGATAATTACACTAAGACCGGCGTTGGAAATTCCGGATTTAGTAAATTTTTCCCTACATCCTCAGAGGCACTACATAAGAATAGCAGCTCCGTCAGCAGCAGCTTGCTGGTGGTTTCCACCCATCAAGGGAAGTGTATCCTGTGTTTACGCACCGTGGATAAGACATGTTGAAAAGATGATACATTCTACTTTTGAGGCGGGGCTTCCCTTTATACGTTCCTTTACAAGAGCAGATTAGGTCCGGAGCCTCGCGCCACTTTAAGGCCGGCGCTCTGACTGAGTTATGTCTGGATGTCTCTCTACACCCCGTATGGGAGCAGCTCTTAAATATTTATCTATAATCCCAGAATTATCCTCTGTGTACTTTTAGTTTCAGCTCAGTTCTATGTTATTTATACAGGTAGGTTATATAATCCCAGACCTACAAGCAGAGGCGTAGCTACAGACTCGTGAGCCCGGGTGCAAAAGTTCACTTCCCCTCAATTACACTATTTTGGGGGTAGAGTTAATTCTTATAGCCTTCATAATGCAGTAAAAATGACATGTTGCCTTTATTCGGGGGGTTATTATGAAGACAGCAGTACCAAACTTATATAGATTTTTAAAATGTCTCTCGCCATCCTTTGACTCCATAACTTTAGTTTTTCGAGGGCTTTTTTGTAGTGTGACTAGTTTTTAGGGGTACATACAACTTTTTGATCAGTTTTTCACCCCCTCAAAAAAAGTGCAATTCTGGCATTGCGTTTTTTTTTCTACCAGCGTCCACCGTGCAGTACAAAAAATTTGATATTTTAGTATACTGGACTTTTACGGATGCAGCAATACTAGTTTTAACTTTTTGTGAAGCGACAACTAGGAAATATTTTTTAACTTTTAATTTTTCTTATTTTTTGTATCAATAAAAAGTTTTTTGCTTTTTTTAAAATCCCCACAGGGGAAACGAACTTGCAATTGTTTGATCGCTTAGACAGTACAATGCAATACTATGGCATTGCATTATACTGCTTATCAAAGACTTGCCTATTAAGACCTGCCTATGACATGTCTTAATAGGCAAACACTCATGGCAGCCCTAGGGGCCTTCAGAAAGCTTGAGGCTGCTATGACACCCAGAAGACCCCCCTACCATGATCTCATCATTACAGGGCCATTCAGAACATTTGAATCTGAATGGACAGGGACATTTAAATGCTGCTGTGAGAATTGACAGCTGCATTTAAAGGGTTAAAAGCTGTTATTTGAATTATCTCTAATCACGCCTGTTGCAGGCGGCTGTCGACTGTCAGAGAGTGGAGCAGGCTTGGCTGGACCTCCTATAAAAATAATTACTGAACACGGCATATGCAGTTAGGACATATGGTATATAGCTGTATGGCTGTTGAGAAAGGGTTAAAATGGAAAGAGAGGGGGAGGGCTTCTCTGCTTTTCTAGCCCTGTCTGTCTTGGAGGCTGGTGGATTTTCCATCTCACAGACCTCTGGGAAACCATTCCTTCTACATGTGGCAATCCATCACTGAGGTTCTCTTAGTAGTGTCTTCCACGCGCTTGCCACACATGCCAACTCCACAAGCAGATACCCCAGAGGGCCAAACATAGATGTTCTTATTCCAGGCACTGATACCTCCCATGATGCTGCCACTAGTGGTGAGCGATTATTGGAACAATCAAGTTAAGAGTAATTGGCCAATTTTTCCAAAAATTATCATGATGACCCGATCCAATACTTACTCCTCAATGGGAGTAAAAAAAAATCAGGTTACTAATTTGGCCTCCAGAAGTTCCCTGATGCAGCAGCATGGCGGTGGTGCTCTTCGTTGAAGGTGGCTTAGTGGTTAGCACTGTTGCCTTGCATTGCTGGGGTTCTAGGTTTTAATCTAATCAAAGATCACATTTGCATGGACTTTCCATCAAGATGTTTCTCTTGGTCAAATTTGAACCTTGGACTCCACTACAGCAAAGCAGCAGTGCTAACAACTGAGCCACCACAATTCTTCTTCCTTTACTAAAGGAGGATGTGATGGAGAATAAAAAGAAAACACAGAGAACACACAAACTCCATGCAGATGCTGTCCATAGTCAGACATGAAGCTAGAACCCCAGCTAGGTGGAGGAGGGTAAGGAAGAACAATCACGGTGGCTCAGCTGTTAGCTTTTTTGCCTTACAATGTTGGAGTCCTATGTTCAAATCTAACCAAGAAGAACATCTGTATGGACTTTGTATTTCTCCTCCAGAGAAGGAGGACTAAGCATGGTGGCTCAGTAGTTAGCACTGCTACCTAGTAGGGTAGCTTGTTGTGATTGGATTGATTTTCACAGAATGTGAGCAGGTTATGCTTCAATGAATGTGGCTCAGTGGTTAGCACTAGCAGTGCTGGAGTTCTAAGTTCAAATCTGACCAAAGGCAACATCTGGATGGAGTTTTTCAAAGTTCATGCAGATTTTGTCCTTGATGAGTTTCAAACCTAGGACCCCAGCAATGCAAGGTGATAGTGATAACCACTGAGCCACATTCCTTGAAGAGGCACCACCACCATACTTCATGGAAAAGCCGATTTTTGCCAAAAGTTGGGTCAGCATGACCTGATGAGATTCTGTGAAAATTAGCCTGATCACAACAAGCAACCTTACTAGCCACCAATGGGATGAGATGGCGCTGAGAACCCATACAACCAGATGATATCATTACTGTACAGCATGAAAGACAACTCGCATCTTATAAGGAAGTGGGGAAGAAATGTGCAACGTCTGGAGCCGATGTGTGTGCCACCAGATAAACCCTAACAGCACCCAGCGCCCCGTGATAACCCTTAGGCGGGCAGTAGCACAGGCTACAGGCACGGGAGCCTCTCTGATCCCTCCAGGGCAGTGATGGGCAACCTTTTGAGCTTGGTGTGTCAAAATTCGCCCAAAAACCGAGCGTAACTCAGGTGGTGTGTGACTTCGAGAAAAAAAACAGAAGTTCGCGATATTTCTAGTTTAAATACTACCGTTTCAGTACACAGAACGCAAAATGATCTGCCATTTTTTTCTATAGTACCATGTCTCTTGAAAGGGTCGGCTACTACCACTCCCTTGACTTAACCTCGGTTTTTTTATTTTTTAGGTTCTCCATCAGGCCCGCAGTGACAGAAGATTGAATTATAGATAGCCGGTTAGCCCTGCAGGCAATTAGAGGTTAACTAGCCAAACTGACCACAAGGCACATGTAACTGTCGTTTAGGAAAGGACAGTAATAGTGGTGAAATGGAGTCGGCACTATGCTGCAAGATGACGTTCCTCATGTAAATTAAGATGGCTGCCACACAGGCCCTCGCCTCTCCTAGCCTCCCCCTAACTTATCTCATTTATGGTGGTTGCTGGTAATGGCGATGCTGGTGCTTGATCACAGGGCCCCCAGAGATGCGTCCTCCCGCACACTCCGCTGCTTCCTGCTCCGCCGCCCGGAAGTGAGGTCAGCGGCCTAACGGGAAGCCCCAGCACTAGACGCTGTTGTTTTGGCCTACAGACCTCCGGCACAGAGTGTCTACAGCGATGTTTTATCTTCGGCTGCTGCACCTGGCCGTGCGGGAGCCGAGGATGACACATCCTTCTCGGTTCTCGGCATGCGCCCCGTACTTCTCTGTATGCGTCCGAGTGTCAGGGAAAATGGCTGCGCGTGTCATAGGTTCGCCATCACAGCTCTAGGGTAATCTGCAGAGCGAGGGTTCTTGAACCGGGACTTTAGAATCTTGTAAATGCCCAACTTAAAGGTGGCAGTGTCTGTGATGGCACATAGTGACTTATGGTATTAATCTGTAATATGGCGGTTTCTCCTCTTGACATTATGGTGTCCTCTAAATCTAACACGTGTCTATGGTGCCATCTGCGGGTGATGTGTATAGTCCCCTAGATGTTATGGCGCCATCTGCGGGTGATATGTATAGTCCCCTAGATGTTATGGCGCCATCTGTGGGTGATGTACATAGTTCCCTAGACATAATGGTGCCAACTGCGGGTAATGTGTATAGTTCCCCAGACATTATGGTGCCATCTATGGGTGATGTGTGCAGTCCCCTAGACATTGTGTTGCCAACTGTGGGTGATGTGTATAGTCCCCTAGATGTTATGGCGCCTTCTGTGGGTGATGTGTATAGTCCCCTAGACATTATGGTGCCATCTGCAGGTGATGTGTATAGTCCCTAGACGTTATGGTGCCAACTATGGGTGATGTGTATAGTCCGCTAGATGTTCTGTGCCGGTCACTGCACTGGCTGCCCGTTAAATACAGAATTCAATTTAAACTCGCTACCTTCATCCACAAAGCCCTCCACAGCGCAGCGCCCCCCTATATCGCCTCCCTCATCTCAATCCATCAACCAGCCCGGGCTCTCCGCTCTGCTAATGAAACCAGATTGAGTGCCCCTTTCATTCGAACTTCTCATTCCCGCCTCCAAGACTTCTCCAGAGCAGCACCGGTCCTCTGGGACGCACTACCAAAGGCTACCCGAGCAATCCAGGACTCGCAGAACTTCAGGCGTGCTCTAAAAACGCACCTCTTCAGGGAGGCATACCGCATTCCCTAAACAAACCTCTCTGTACTCCGCCTGATAACATGCTCCCTGACCTACTGACTGCAATCCCTGCTAGCCATCATAAACTGCTCCTGCAGTCACACCGTTTCTGCCGTCACACGGCTAAATGTCTGACCATTGTCTATGTGTATAACATCGCTCACACTTCGCCATACCGTGCATATCTCCAGCCCCTTTACCTTTTGTATCACCCCACCATTCGTAGAATGTAAGCTCATTGGAGCAGGACCCTCACCCCTATTGTTTCCATCAACTGATTACTATGTAACCGTGGTTCTGTAATGTTTGTACTTTTGTCTTTCTGTATTCCCCCTGTCTATGTAAGCGCTGCGGAATATGTTGGCGCTATACAAATAAAGATGATTATTATAGTTTATTATGTTATGGTGCCATCTACGGGTGATATATATATAGTCCCCCAAACATTATGGCACCATCTGTGGGTGATGTTCATAGTTTCCTAGACATTATGGTGCCATCTGCGGGTGATGTATTTAGTCCCCTAGACATTGTGGTGCCAACTGTGGGTGATGTGTATAGTCCCCTAGACGTTATGGTGCCATCTGTGGGTTATGTGTATAGTCCCCTAGACGTTATGGTGCCATCTGTGGGTGATGTGTAAAGTCCCCTAGATGTTATGGTACCATCTGTGGGTTATGTGTATAGTCCCCTAGACGTTATGGTGCCATCTGAGGGTGATGTGTATAGTCCCCTAGATGTTATGGTGCCATCTGCGGGTGATGTGTATAGTCCCCTAGATGTTATGATGCCATCTGTGGGTGATGTGTATAGTCCCCTAGACATTATGGTGCCATTTGTGGGTGATGTATATAGTCCCCTAGACATTATGGTGCCATCTATGGGTGATGTGTATAGTCCCCTAAACGTTATGGTGCCAACTGCGGGTAATGTGTATAGTCCCCTAGACATTATGATGCCAACTGTGGGTGATGTTTGTAGTCCCCTAGACATTATGGTGCCATCTATGGGTGATGTGTATAGTCCCCTAAACGTTATGGTGCCATCTATGGGTGATGTGTATAATCCCCTAGACATTATGGCGCCATCTGTGGGTGATGTGTATAGTCCCCTAGACATTATGGTGCTATCTGTGAGTGATGTGTATAATCCCATAGACATTATGGCGCCATCTGTGGGTGATGTACATAGTTCCCATAGACATTATGGTGCCAACTGCGGGTAATGTGTATAGTTCCCCAGACATTATGGTGCCATCTATGGGTGATGTGTACAGTCCCCTAGGCATTATGTTGCCAACTGTGGGGGATGTGTATAGTCCCCTAAACGTTATGGTGCCATCTACGGGTGATGTATACAGTCCCCTAAACATTATTGTGCCATCTGCGGGTGATGTGTATAGTCCCCTAAACGTTATGGTGCCATCTGCGGGTGATGTGTATAGTCCCCTAAACGTTATGGTGCCAACTGTGGGTGATGTGTATAGTTCTCTAAACGTTATGGTGCCATCTGCAGGTGATGTGTATAGTTCCCTAAACGTTATGGTGCCAACTGTGGGGGATGTGTATAGTCCCCTAAACGTTATGGTGCCATCTACGGGTGATGTGTATAGTCCCCTAGACATTATGGTGCCATCTGTGGGTGATGTGTATAGTCCCCTAGACATTATGGTGCCATCTGTGGGTGATGTGTATAGTCCCATAGACATTATGGTGCCATCTGTGGGTGATGTGTATAGTCCCCTAGACGTTATGGCGCTATCTGCGGGTGATGTGTAAAGTCCCCTAGACGTTATGGCGCCAACTGCAGGTAAAACTACAATCAGGTAGGAATTAATTAATATGGCAGATTGTATAGACCTCTGACAGTAACACTGGTGACCGAACAAGAACTCACCTTCATAATGTGTCCATCTCCGCCGTGTCCACCACCTATGTCATGAATGTTCAGGCAGCCGTCTGGCTCTGGGGAGAGGAGTATTGATGTGGTGACAGAGATTATGACATGTCGTGGGCTGAACCCAAGAAAGGGGAACCAGCGACATGAGAATGAAGAGATCTTAATCAGAATGCCTGGAGACGTGTGACCCGCCGTCATCAGCTGCACATATGAACCTGGTGCCCGTATTGGGCAATGTGGTATCATAACAGGTCAGGATGAGACTTACTTAATTGGTTCATAGATTGCAGTTATTGATATCGCTGTATTATATGGGATTACAGAAATAGTGATCACACACCAGCCGCAGCGCCCAACGTCCCCTCTGCCACATAAGATGGCACCATTGAACTATCACTGCATTAGGAACTCAATAACGGGTTAGTCAAATTTTTGGGGGGGTGATTATGGCTTTCAGATGCAGGGGAATAGATTCCACATAGTTGTGAACATCCTCCACCCTGCGTTTGCCCCATGCCCGCTGCAGCAGCTCCCTCAGTTGGTGCCCATTTTGGGGATGAGTAGGAGCAGATCTCACAGCCCTCTCTAGCATATCCCAAACATGTACAATGGGGTTACAGTCCGGGGAGTTTGGGGGCCGAGGCAGTGCGGAGAATTTATTGTGGTGTTCCTCCAACCACTCCCTAGTGATCCGAGCTCAGTGACACAGAGCATTGTCCTGCTGAAAGATGGCACTGCGGTCGGGGAAGACTTCCTGAAGATATGGTTGCAGATGGGCAGCTAACAGGACTTTGTAGCTTTCACTGTTCAAGGATTGTGGTATGATGACCAATGGTCCCAGGCCATGATATCACCACCATGTTAAACCAAAACGGTGCACCCTTGGGATACGACCTGATGTAGTTTATGCCAGATGCATACTTGGCCATCCGGACCTTCTGCCATGTGTCCAAGGTCCATTGTTATATTTTCTGGGGCCATGCAAAATGATGTTAGCAATGACGCAGAGGCAGCAGGGGCACCCTTGCTGGTCTTCAGCTACTGAACCCTAGTCGACGCAAGGCATGCCACGTGGTCTTTGTGGAAATTTGCCTAACTTTCCCTTCAGTTGGGCCACTGTGGAACGTCGTTGGTGAGATACCAGACATGCCACCCAAGGCTTGCCTCTAGGATCAACCACACATGATCTACTCTTGTGTGATCTTTTGTCCAATGTCTGTCCATGGTTCAACCAGTCTGGATACAGTGGGGTTCTGGAACAGCCAACAGGTATAATTGCTTAAAATATACTGTCAGCACACCTCCGGGCACCAACAATCTGCCTGCAGTCACAGTCATTCAAGTCATGTTTACCCATGACTGCCAAATATTGTCTTCTGCTGCGCAGAGACGTCAGATTACCTGAGAGCCGATCGTGACACGGCCGTCATGTGGGACCACATTACCGATCACAAGATGCCATGTGCCAGCTGGTCCTAATTCTTTAATATAATACCTGAACCAATAAACTGAAATTCTATGGCAGGTGAGAGGGAGGGTGGGGTTGGAGTACTTATATTCAGGATTGTATGGCTGTCAAGAGACAGTAGAAGGTTAAGCGTCATCTAATGACAATTAATATCTGAATTGCAGACCTTGAAAAGATCCAAATGATACCGCAATGTAAGTCTACAAAGAAGCAGCACTCAATGTCAGGTTGCTGCATCAAAAGCTTCTGAGATCATCAAATATTAGAAAGCGCATGGCTTATAAAGAAAAAGTGATTTTAAAACTTGGCTGGAAGACTTTATGAAAACAAACAATTGGACAGTCAGACCACACAGATGAAAGAATTTCAACAGAAGCAGCAATTTGTAAACTGCAATTTCCAAAGAAATTGAGGCAAGAACGGTTACGTGCTTTTCCTAATGCTTACTGCAGCCTCAGCGACATTCAGATACTTAAGCGTCACTGCAAATATCACATTTTACTCCAAAGTGACACGGCGGGAAAAAGTGGATTATACCCACCTGATAATCAGGTTTCCAGTAGTCTCCACGACAGCACCAATGAGATTGCCTCCTCCTGGTAGGACAGGAACATACTGAGAGGTTAAAAGCTCCCCCCCTTCCCCACTTTCCTCAGTGGATTCTAACGAATTGCCGGGGCAGGAGCTAAACTTAAATTTTTTCCCCTAACCGGGGTTTTTTAATTTTAAATTTATTATTTTATTTTTCTAGGGCGGGAAAGGTACGGGTGCTGTCGTGGAGACTACTGGAAACCTGATTATCAGGTGGGTATAATCCACTTTTTCCCCCAGTCGTCTCCACGACAGCACCAATGAGACGTACCAACTAAAGTTTATTAGGGTGGGATTGCTGCCGAGAGGACTTTGCGGCCGAAGGCCATGTCCTCGTCCTGCTGCACTTTTACCCTATAGTGTTTAGTAAACGTGTGGGGTTTTTTCCAGACTGCGGCCTTGCAAATTTGCTCGACCGAGGCTGAACTGTGTTCGGCCCATGAGGACGCTACTGCCCTTGTGGAATGGGCTTTAAGCGCTAACGGGATCTCCTTCCCGAGGGCTTTATAGGATTCTATGATGGCCAGGCGGATCCACCTGGCTATGGAACTTTTCGCTGCTTTGCTACCCTTATTTGGGCCACTGAACTGGACGAACAGGTTGTCATCCCGCCTCCAGTGGCTCGTTGTATCTATGTAGGTTAGGACTGCTCTCCTAACGTCCAGGCAGCTTAGGGTTCTTTCCTCCTCGTTTTTTGGGTGGCTGAAGAATGAGGGGATTATTATATCCTGGGACCTATGAAAATCTGACACTACTTTCGGCATAAAGGCCGGGTCTGTTTTAAATATTAGTTTGGTGTCTGTAATTTTCATAAACGGGTGGCGGATGGACAAGGCCTGTAGTTCGCTAACCCGTCTTGCGGATGTAATGGCTACTAGGAAGATGGTCTTGATTGTCAGCATTCTTATAGGTAGCGCTTTGATCGGTTCGAATGGTACCGCTGTCATGGCCCCTAGAACCCAATTAAGGTTCCAGTCTGGGAACAGGTTTATGGGCCTAGGGCGTAATCTAGCTGCTGCTGTTAGGAACCTGTGGACCCATCTATCGTCTGCGAATTTTGTGTCGCAGATAGCGCTAAGGGCTGAAACCTGGACTTTTAGGGTGCTCGGGGAGAGGCCCATCTCTAAGCCCTCCTGCAGGAATTCTAAGATTAGCGGAGTGTCGGGGATAGAATCCCCGCGATCCCTTCCCTGTCTCCATGAGGAAAACTTTCTCCAGACCTTCTGGTAGATCAGGTGGGTCGTCTTTTTCCTACTGGACATTAGGGTTTCTACTACTTTCTCTGAGAATCCTTTCTGTCTTAGCGAGGATTCCTCAAGAGCCATGCCGTTAAATGGAGTTTGTCTAGGCCGGGGTGGTTCAGTGGCCCCTGCGATAGAAGATCCGTCCAGGTGGGCAAGGTGACTGGGTCCTGGACGCTCAGTGTTGTCAGAAGACCGAACCAGCTTCTTTTTGGCCGGAAGGGGGTCACTAGGATTAGCGTGCATCCCTGGGTTCTGAAGTGTTGTAAAACCCTGGGGATTAGTGGTATGGGAGGAAAGGCGTAGGCCAGTCCTTGTCCCCAGTCCTGGCCCAGGGCGTCTACCGCTATCGGACGATCTCCTGGCCGGAGGGAGAAAAAGTTGCCTACTTTCGTGTTCTCCCTGGTTGCGAAGAGGTCCAACTGTGGGGTCCCCCACCGGTTGGTTAAGATTCTGAATGCCTCTGGGGAGAGGGACCACTCTCCTGGGTCTATCTGCTTCCTGCTGAGGAAGTCTGCTTTTCCATTTAGTGTCCCCTTTAAGTGGGTTGCCGTGATCGAGAGGATCCGGCCCTCCGCCCAGTGAAAGATTTTCTGTGCGATGCTTTGCAGTGGGGGAGATCTTGTGCCCCCTTGGTGTCGTATGTGAGCGACCGCGGTGACATTGTCTGACAGTATTTTTATGTGATGGTTCTGTAGCGAGTTGCCCAACTGCTGTAGAACCTGCCAAACTGCCTGTAGTTCTCTGAAATTTGAGGATTGTTCTTTTATCCTCTGAGGCCAGGGACCCTGAAAGAATTGGTTCCCCACATGCGCTCCCCATCCACAGGCGCTTGCGTCTGTTGTGATGTGGATGGCTGGGTTTTGTAGCCAGTGAACCCCTCTCCGCAGGTTCTCTGGGGATGTCCGCCAACGCAGGGATGTTTTTGCCCTGTTTGGGATGTACATCCTTGCCCCTAGCGAGGACTGCCTTTTGTCCCACGAGGATAGGACTACGGCCTGTAGGGCTCTGGTGTGGGCCTGGGCCCATGCTACTCCTGGGATGCATGATGTCAAGCTCCCCAGAAGAGACATTGCCTCCCGAATTGTGCAGAATCGTCTTCGTAGGAAGGTTTTGACTATTCTGCGAATTTTTTTGTATTCTCTCCTCGGGTAGGTAGGAGCATTGCGATTCTGAGTCGAGAGTTATTCCCAGAAACGTCTTCTGCTTGCCGGGATCTAGGCTGGATTTTTCCCAGTTTATAATCCATCCCAATGATTGGAGAAGTTGTAGCACTGTCTCCAGATGTTTGGTTAGGAGTTTTTTGGACTCTGCTATTAATAGAATATCGTCCAGGTACGGTACTACTAGGATCGATTTTTCTCTCAGGTGGGCGGCTACCTCCGCCATAATCTTGGTAAAGATTCTGGGAGCTGAGGATATCCCGAAGGGCAGGCATCTGAACTGGTGGTGCTCTGTTCTTCCGCCCATGTCCACTGCGAACCGCAGGTATTTCTGTGAATCTTTGTGGATCGGGATGTGAAAATACGCGTCCTTCAGATCGATGGACGCCATGTAGGCTCCTCTGGGGATCAACTTTATTGTCGAGGAGATGGTTTCCATTTTGAATCTCCTGTATCGGACGCAGGTGTTCAGGTCTTTCAGGTTTATTATCGTCCGGTGTTTCCCGCCGGGTTTTTTTACTAAAAAGAGCCTGGAGTAATAGCCCTGGGTTTCCTCGTTTCGCGGTACGGGAGATATTGCGTTTAACCGCTGCAAGTCGCGCACGCTTTGCCCTAGTAAATGTAGCTGTTTTTTTGGGGCTCGCGTGGTAATGAATTTCCTTCTGGGGATGGATACCAGCTCTATCTGGTATCCGTGCTGTAGGATCTTTGGGATCCATGGGCCCCCGCAGATTGCGGCCCATTGATCCACAAAGCTCCCCAGCCTTGCCCCTACGGGGATGGCGTCAGGGTCTTTGCTTCGGCTCCCCCTGATGGGGGTTGAAGAGGATATTCCTTCCTCTGCCCCCCTTGGGGTAACTCCAGCGGCCTGTCTTGCCCTTGCCTCGGTAGGCCTCGGGCTGCTGCATTGGGGCCCGGGGAAAGGTCTTCACTCTCTGTGGTTTTTCCTCAGGGAACCCTTTTTTCCTGTCGGCCGCCTTCTCTAGAATTTTATCTAGGTCCGGTCCGAATAGAAATTGGCCGTAGAAAGGGAGGGCACACAATTTGTTTTTCGAGGCCAGGTCGCCTGACCATGACCTCAGCCATAACACCCTCCTGGCTGAGTTAGCGCGGGCTGTGGCTTTTGCTGAGAGTTTGACGGTCTCGGCTGCGGCGTCCGCTAGGAAGTTAGTGGCCATGCGCAGTATGGGAAGGGAGTTAAGGATCTGATCCCTCGGCGTTTTGTTGGTCAGATGTAGTTCCAGCTGCTCTAACCATACCCCCAGGGTCCGCGCCACGCAAGTGGCTGCGATCCCTGGCCTAAGGATGTTTGCCGCTGCCTCCCATGATTTCTTTAGGAGTCCCTCTGCCTTGCGATCCATGGGGTCTTTTAGCTGTGCGGCATCCTCAAAGGGCAGAGTCGTCCTCTTGGCTACCTTGGCCACCGGGACGTCTACCTTAGGTATTTCGTCCCAGCTTGCGCAAGCTTCCTCCTCCAGGGGGTATCTCCTTTTTACGCCTCGAGCGGAGTAGGAACCTGCGTCTGGTTTACTCCACTCTCTCTGAATTATTTTAGAGATGTTTTTGTGGACCGGGAAGGTATGTTTGCGCCTCTCCCCAAGTCCACTGAATATCTCATCCTGTCGGGTCCGCGGCTCTCTGGGCTGTTCTATTTTTAACGTAGCCCTAACTGATTTAATTAGTTCCGTCAATTCATCTTGATGGAACAAATATTTCCTGTAGTCCTCCTCCTCTGAGGACTCTTCGGCCGCCTGCTCCTCTTGCTCTGATCCGATGGAGTTCTCGGAATCAGAAGACTCCTCGGGAACATATGCCTTTCTTTGGCGTTTTGCTGGCGGTGCCGGCAGTGACGTTAGAGCTGATTGAACCTCTTCCTTCACCAGCTTTCTAACGTCATCCAGGAATCCCCCCGATTCCTCTCTGACTAGCCTAGCCACGCATGCCTTGCATAGAGGCCTCTGATACGTGGCTGGTAGTCTCGTCCCGCATTCCACGCACTTTCGCAGTTTTGTTCTGGGGGGGATGTCTTTTTTATCCCCCTGACAAACAAAGCATTTTTGCGGGTAAACATGCAATTTTTCCATACACAACATACTGGATATTTGCATTGTATTTTTGCCGCACTGGCTACTTACGGCCGCTGAGGCTGAGGTTTCAGCTGTCTCTGGGGCTGGAGCACTCATCTTTATACCAGTGCTGCAGACACCCTGCGACCTGTGATGCTGGTGTTCTGGCTTCTCTCAGGTTCCTATTTGAATTTTCGCGCTCCTGCGCTAAGCCCCGCCCCCTCCGCTCCTAATGCAGACGCGATGACGTCATCGCGCTGGACGTGAGATGCGGCGCCCCGCCCCCTGCCGTCAAAGGGCTTCCTGGAGCGCCGCGCTGTAATTTCTGCCGGAGGACGAGGGGGACTGAGGCTCCCGCTTTGAACCCCCTATGGGCCGCCGCGGGAGGAACCTGGCCCGGGGGTTACCACCCTGATGTGGCGTCCCGGGAGTCGTCTGGCTGCGAAGGGATGACAGGGTGAGCCACTGCCTTCCGATCCGCCTGTAAGTATGCTTTCGCTGGCTTCTCCACCAGCTCCTCTCATAGATCCTGCCTCCTGGCAGGACAGGAAGACACTGAGGAAAGTGGGGAAGGGGGGGAGCTTTTAACCTCTCAGTATGTTCCTGTCCTACCAGGAGGAGGCAATCTCATTGGTGCTGTCGTGGAGACGACTGGGGGAAATCCTGTTGTGTGGGAAACGGCGTATGTTGGATTTAAGTCACTTTGGAAATCACCTCTTTAGTGCACAGAACTTGGTAGAACGGACAACAGGATGAGAGATGGGCAATTCTGCAAGAGGAGGGAAGCAACAGGGCGGGATGTTTTGCTCTCCGACACCCTACCATTGTGTAACGGTAGCCCCACCGCCTTGTTCTCAGCCCAAGGATACGTTCACACACGGACATTTGGGCAGAATTTCTATCTCAAAATCTACAGCCCTGTTGCTGCGGATCTGCAGCAGAACTCACCCTTTGAAATGAGATGTGTTGCAGATCAAACCCTTCACCAAATGAGGCTGTTTTGTACCCCGTTTTTGGTGTAAACAGACCCTTAGAGAGTATTCACATAGCGTATTTGTATACTGTAGGATCCCATCTGGCGTTTTGTCACAGGTGCCATTAACAGCATTGTGAGGGAATCCCCAAACTCAGACTCCTAGAATGGTAGAGTTGGAAGGGACCTCCAGGGTTCAACCCCCTGCTCAGTGCAGGATTTACTACATCATCCCAGACAGATGTCTGTCCAGCCTTTGTTTGAAGACTTCGATTGAAGGAGAACTCACCACTTCCAGTGGCAACCTGGAACTGAACCATTAATTGTCATTAGTCAGAGCGTTACCACCTTGCTGTTGATTTGACAAGGATTGTTAGTTTCCCCTGTATTTGGAGTATACTATAGTGCAGACAACTATGCAAATTTATACTCCTAGTATAGCGGAAACTAAGGGAATCCTTGTCAAACCGACACCTAAGTGGTATCTAAGGGCAGTAAACGCTTCTGTTGGGGGCTTCCTCACAAGGCTGTTTTTGGGCACCTTTGACTGAGCCCTGAACAGAATTCCACACTGTGTGAATGTGCCCTTAGGATGCCCGCCTGATAACCCAAATCCTGGCACACATGCTAGCCGCTACGATGCCAGGAGTTTGGAGCAGTGAAACTGCGGCCTCTGATTGCAAGGTGGCAGTCATCTGACTTCTGCCGTCAATTGAGACAGGTGTATCGCGGGGCTGCAGCGCTCGGGGCAGGCATGTACCATTTTTAAAATCAGATCCAAATAATTTTATACAAAAGTTAAACATGAACTGGACAACCCCTTGAAGAGCTTACGGCCGCGGGCATGGAGCTGTACAACCTCCGGGTGCTGCTGTAAATGCTCTGTATATAGTGAGATGCTCTCCGCCAGAAGCATTGCTTCCTTATACCTCCCTACACAGAGTCTGATAGAACATGCCAAAGCGAGACCACTAGACTGAACAGATATACAGTTGTGGAACTACAACCCCCAGCATGCCGTAGGAGACGCATTAGTTGCTTATGGACAGCTGAAGACATGAATCAGACGACATGTCCCAGACCGCGAGCCCGCAGCTGTCGCTGCAAACCGCCATGTCCTGCTCTTCTGGCAGCACCATAACAACCGCTTCACTTCCTTCATCTCCTCGTTCCACCAGACCAAACAGGAAATCCACATGCTTACAGCGTGCCGCCGGGTTTCGTAATCGGCTCACATCATCAAAAACACAGCATGAGCTTTTGGGGGTAATTAAAGACTGGAGCTGAGAAACTCGTGCTTTACACCACTCCTGTGGCTGCTTGGCATTGAGCACACTTCATAGGACACCCAGCATATACTGCGCTATAGGCGGAAACCAGACCTTGGGGGAGACTTCTCGATATTGTGGCCGGAGGCATGGGCTTAGCAGGAGAGATCACCCACATGGAACAAATTGGTGCACTGAATATATTTCTCCTCCTTAGGACTGGCGGACATTTACAGGAATATCTGCAGGTCTTTCTTTAATTTGGCGCATTTTATCATGAGCCCCTCCCCTGTACAGGGGGTCTAAGACATATACCTTTGGAACATGTACTGCATTTCCTATTTTGCTTAAAGGAGTATTCCTAAAATAGACTTATCACCTATCTGTTGGAAAGCTGATAAAGTCTGATCAGTGGGGGTCTCTCCCAAGCCCCCACCTCCTTACCGCTGCAGTCATGTGGAGATTGAATGGCGCGGTGGTCAGACGTACGGTGTTGCTCCATTAATTTCAATAGGTCTAATGGAAATAACCAAGTATTAGCACTCCACTATTGCCAGCGGCCCCAACGAACATGACTGGAGCAACACTGGGCATGCTCAGCCCCACTCCATTCAATCTCCTTCTCACCTTGAATGCAGCAGCCAGGCTCATATCTTTCTATCCTCCCACCACATCGATGGCTCCACTGTGGAATTCAATTCATCTTCAAGTCTCATCCATAAAGTTCTCCACAGTGCTGTACCTCCCTATCTCTCCTCCAGCGAGCCTGTGGTGAGGAGGAGAGGGGGACATGGAACCCACGTTCTTGGATTGGTGGGGTCTCAGCAGTGAGCCCCCCACTGATCACACTTTTGGGAATACCCCTTTAACCTCAACAGATTTTATAGTGTGACTCATATTCTTCAAGTCAAGGCTTGAAGTTCCCCAAATGACTGAAAAACAAACATTGGGTAAGGTTATACAACCGCTAGTCATATAGTCCGAGCAGTAGAGGACAATGAAAGTTAAAGGGATTGTCTAGAATTACAACAACATGGCTGTTTGCTTAAAAAAAAAACAGCTCCACCCCTGTCCATGGGTTGTGTGTGGTATTGCATCTCAGCCCTATTCACTCCAATGGAGCCGAGCTGCAATACCAAATACAACCTATGGATGGGGGTAGCGCTGTTCCCGAAAGAAAGCAGCCATGGTTTATCTATTGCTAGACAACCCCCTTTAATGAGGTTCTATGGGATTAGAAAAATGGGTGTGCATTTAGACAGCCCCCCCGGTTTATTGGGCATTCGTTAAATGAATCTTTTTTTGTATCATTTGCTCTTGTATCAATGTACCGGGAGCAAAAATGGGCAGACTCATGTTTATGGCAAACACTATGTGGAAAATATAGTAAGTCCTATCGTTCCATACTGCAGGCCACTGCGGACGCATTCTCTCTCTCAGAGGCCATACATTGGCTTAGTTTAAAAATAAAAAAAAATGCCTTAATCAGCCGATTTTTTGGCGGAAGGATACATGCGAGCGAGGCGGCTTACCTCTGTAACCTTCACGGACTATAATAATGCATAGTACACATAAAGTAGTCAGAGACCTGAGGCCATCGGGAGCGGAGGGTGCTTCAATAGTCATGAAAGTCAGCACAAGTCTGCCCCCTGTGGATACTTCAGGCACTGCTGGCAAGTAGAAGGGTAAATAAAGGAGCAAAATATATTTTATTTGGAGGCGTCATGATATAATTACAGATATTTACAGGGAACGTTCTCAGTGTCGCCCTCGTATGGTTACTTTTTCTTATGTCTGAAGGCTTTCCCCTTTGGACCCCCTGTTTTAGGTCCTTCAGCAAACTTGACCTTTTTGCCCCTCTTTTGGTCTTTAGAGCCAAATTCTCTGGACTTCTTGGCTCCCATCGGCTTTTTCTTCCTTGCACCCCCTGCGTGTTTATTTGGGGATCGGCCCTCAAGATTTTTAAATGATTTCTGTCCCTTTTTACCAGGTCTGGGCGATTGTCCTTTGGGGCTCTTAGCACCTTTGTGCAAGGAAAATTTGGCCTTGTGATGTCCGCTGGGGCTCTGGGAGGCCTCACTTTGTTTCACAAAGCCTTTAGATTTTTTAAATTTCTTCTGGGGAGGTCCAGATCTCCGGCCTGGAAATGACTTCTTACCATGAAGGAAGAGTTCTGCAAAGAGGATGAAGGAAAAGTCAGAATACATAAAAAAAACAGAATAACCATCCAAGCAGAATTCTGCAACTCCCTCTGATCAGCTGTTATCACTGGGGAAAGTACCAGTCGTTTTCCCCACAGTGGCCACTACAGGAGATGTGTAGAATTACATTGGGGCCATTCAAATGAATGTGTGATCATATATTAGATGGAAGACCAGTTCTGCCGGAGGTGAAAACTATCTTAACTTGTACCTCAGAAAATCTTTTTTTCTGTAGAAACAGCTTAAAAAAAACAAAAAAAACCCCCAAAACACACAACTCATCAACCCGACCCTCTCTCTCCTTAATTACTGTAACTCACTACTTATCTTCCCATCACTAGAACTCCACACTGTCCAATCCACCCTGAATGCAGCAGCCAAGCTCATCTTTCTATCCTGCTACATCAATGGCTCCACTGTGGTATTCTTTTTTTTTTTTTTTTTTTTTAAATCAATATTTATTAGTTTTATAGAATAAACAGAGACATACATAACAGTACAAATCAGAATAAGAGGTACAAATATCATCCATAAAGACACAGGTGCGCCTCCCTCGTGGATCCTGGATTAGAGATAATACGTAGATCTTAATGGTCCTACAGGAAAGGGGGCCTTTCTAAGGAAAAAAGAATTATGTGGGCCTCTTCTAGAACAGGAGGCTATAACTGAAGTGAAATGGCAGTAGGTTGTACTCAACAGCCTCTTAATTGCAGACAAGACATGACAGACAACTGGGGGGGTAAATTAAATGGGTAGTAGGAGAGGGGAAGAAAGAGGTGTGGTAGGGAGGGGGGAGGGGCTTTGCACTTCTCCGAACAATTCCGTGTCTCGATGTTCCGTTAGAAATGTATGCTCGCTCCAAAGGTCACCAGATATCTATCATCTCTAAAGCTTTGGGCGACGGGAGGCCCCTCAGGGGTCAGCTGCCGCCAAGGAGGGCTAGGAGGAAGGTTTTTCTGCGAGAGGTTGAAATGTTTGGGTCAGGATAACCACCGCTCACCCTCTAGACGCGTCCTCTGCCGTTTAACACGGGTCAGCTCTCCTAATTTCCTGCCAGGGTTCCCAAATCTTCAAGAATCTATCATGTGTTCCGTTTGACCAGCTTGAGAGCTCCTCTAAATTCGCTAGCATATCAACTTTGGACCTCCATAAGGCTACCGTGGGAGGATCCCTCTGTTTCCACAAAAGTGGGATAAGAGATTTAGCAGAGTCGATCAGCAGAGCGACCAACCTGTGCTTACACGGGTGAAAGGCAGGGGTAGGTCTCCACAGGAGTACCACATCTGGGGAGAGCACTAAATCAGGTAGGAGTTTTTTTATCACGATTGCCAGATCCTTCCAAAAAGGAATGATATTCGGGCAATCCCACCAGATGTGAAGGTAGGAACCCGTGGATCTCCCACATCTCCAACACATGTCCTCAGCCACCAATTTGTGATCACGCAGCCACTGCGGGGTTCTGTACCACCGCGCCAGGAGCTTGTAATGTGACTCTTGGGCGGTGACGCAAGGGGAGACCCCAAAAGCTGTCTTCAAGATCGATTTGGTCTCGCTTTCTGAGAGGGTAATGTGTAGCTCCTTCTCCCAGGAGAAAAGGAAGGCAGGTTTCGTAAACACAGGGCGGGATACAAAGTTTTTGCGAATGAGAGAGATTTTCCTCAGAGAAGGGTTAGAGGGGCTGCCAATGGCGGTTTCAAAAGAGGTAAGTGGCCTAGAAGGACCGCGGGTTTTTCGAAAATCACTCAGGACCTTCCTCACATGGGTCGTTACCAGGAAGGGGAGGGGCCGATTGGGTAGGAGATAGTCTATAAAAGTAAGGGTGGTCTCCTGGTTGAGGGTAGGAACATCGTGAAAGTATTTGCCGGAAAGCATCCTCCACGCCCGTGTCGAGCAAGAGTCTAGAGAGAGGATCATAAATTTATATAAGGCAGACAGGGGCGTGCGGGGGGAAGGGGGAGGGGCTAAGGTCCTCCCCAAGGCAGCCCAGGATTCCATTGCTCCCTCTAGAAGGGGGCTTTTCTTCCGATCCCTTCTGCTCGCCCCCTCAGGGAACCAAAGATCTTCTATCAGAGAAGGGCCATAAGAACCTTTTGCAAGGCGTTGTATCAGTGGATCTCTATTAGGGTGTGTAAGCTCTATCCAGTGATTCAAGAGAGTAGCAAGATAGAACTCCCGGACAGGGGAGGTCCACTCCTCCTTCCGTGCGCCTCTTGGTCAGCAGGCCATAGGCCAGTCTAGGCCTCCTGCCCCTCCAGAGATATCTGGAAAAAAAGTGTACGAAGCGTTTTGAAGAAACTGGTTGGGAGGGAAATAGGGAGAAGCCTCATTTTATAAAGGATTATGGGAATAACATAGGATTTTAGGATGTTCTTCCGGCCCAGCCATGAAATAAAGGGAAGATCATATGAGCGTAGTAGTTTTTTGACTTTGGCCAGGACGGGGAGGAAATTTGTCGCATACAGGTCCAGTATTCAATTCATATTCAAGTCTCATCCATAAAGCTCTCCACAGTGCTGCACCTCCCCATCTCTCCTCCTTCATCTCGGTCTACCCCACTACCCGTGCTCTCTGATGTGCCACTGATTGTAGACCAAGTTCCTCCTTAATCCAAACCTCACACTCCCATCTCCTAGATTTTTCCCAAGCTGCACCAGTTTTCTGGAATGAGCTACTTGGACAATCAGGTTAATAATGCCCAGCGCTCAGTTTAAGTGCACCCTAAAAATCGTCACGTTAAATTACGGAATATAATAGGCCTCCCTAAAACTTCCTTATTTACTCCTCTTCTACATTCTCCCCCAGTTTCTGACCCCCTTTATCCCACGGTATCCCCCCCACACTTCATATCTGTACATACACAGATAGCCACTGATGAGCGACTCATACAGCTTTATGGATTCTAACCAATTTATATAAAGATGGCCGGACCATCGTACAGAACAGGCACTGCTGCCTCTTGTCCCATCTACTTTCTCATAGAGTGTAAGCTCTTGTGAGCAGGACCCTCATCCTATTCTAATTATTAGTTTAGTACTGTATGTAAGATCTGTTTATGTACCCTCTGATTTGAAGCGTCTGCAGAATAAGTTGGCGCTATACAAATAAAGATTTATTATTCTGCATTTCCCCTTTTATATTTTTATTGAGATTTTACAATATGCAAATCTCTGACAGCTGCAATAACCGTAATCCAGCCGACAGCTTCCACCTCCATGATGGACAGCAGTGCATGCAGCTTCCTTTCGGGCAAGCAGGTAAAGCTTTTAGTGCCAGTTTCAACCTCATCAATAAGGGGCACCTCTAGTTTTATAAGCTTTTGACCTGAGGAGCGCTGATCACTGGGGGTCCAGGTGTCATGAAGACTGGCAGCATACGGCAGCACACATTAAGGCTGGCATATAGTGCCCTGTGTACGCAGCCCTATAAAGGTGGCACCTTTGTCTGGTTCCTCCCCGACGGCCTGTCTGTAATACTCTGCGTCGTCATCTTCTGACACGTTGGCCGCATCTTGTTCAGCAGACGCTCCAGGGTCCTCCACGTCGCTGTCTTCATCCTCCGGTCGCTTCCGCTTCATGCCGGCCAAGCTGCGGTTCCTGGGGGTAAAGGGACAGAAGTGATGCTTTACAACCCGGTCAGGAGATAGATAGGGCAAAGTGATGCAAAACAGGACTCCATATAAACTGGCTGTCTATAGAGGGCAGACCCCATTTTGGAGCTGCCCCTGCTCACTGCACGCTGGTGTGCCCACATTCCACATCTGTATTGTTGGAGTCAATTGTCCATAGCAAGAACCAGTTTAGGGGGTCTGGAGTGCGGCGCAACCATTTAGGATGTCCCCATGCAATAAAGGAGCATGTGGACAACCACTTAAGACATGATTAGAAGAGGTGCTGACTAGAGATGAGCGAGCGTACTCGGAAAAGCACTACTCGCTCGAGTAATTTGCTTTATCCGAGTATCGCTGTGCTCGTCCCTGAAGATTCGGGTGCCGCTGCGGCTGACAGGTGAGTCGCAGCGGGGAGCAGGGGAGAGCGGGCGGGAGAGAGGGAGAGAAAGATCTCCCCTCCGTTCCTCCCCGCTCTCCCCTGCAGCTCCCCGCTCCGTGCCGGCACCCGAATCTTCAGACCCGAGCACAGCGATACTCGGATAAAGCAAATTACTCGAGCGAGTAGTGCTTTTCCGAGTACGCTCGCTCATCTCTAGTGCTGACTATACAAGGCCCATACACAAAATCTTAAAAGGTTCGTTCAAGTCTGACCACTGGAGACCCCACTGCTGGAATCCCTCACAAATCACTAAAACAGGGTCCCATTCCTCCTTCCTGCACAATAAGGGTGGGGAGTCACCTGAACGCAGCCACAGCCAAGCATGACGGCTGCTGGTCCATTCAACATCTATAGGGGTTGAGGGCTCATTCACATAGGTGTATTCAGTTTTGGTCCACGAACTCTCTAATTCATGGACCAAAACTGGGCGAACTCATTGTGTATTTGGTCCTTTCTCCATTTTTATTTGTGTGTATTCCTGTGTACACGCATAGAAAAAAAGCAAAAAGGTTCCATTGATTTCTTCTGCCTTCGTCAGTAAATATACAGTGAATACACATGCATCGTGTATTTATTCATGCAATCCCACTGACTTTAATGGCCAATTTCGGTCTGTAATACGGGGCAAAATAGGACATGCTGCAATTTGTTGACACTCGTGAAAAAGGCACACCTGAGTACTCAAATGCAAGTCAATGGGGTTTAAGCGCTTTGTATTACGGAGCACAAATACGGCCGTGTGAATGAGACCTGAAGAAAACAACCAATCCCTGTAGGTCACCGATATCTTTAGGGTCACATGCACATCTCTCACTACCCATAACCCCATCTCATATCAAATGGGAGTAATTATTATGGTCTACTGCATAACATGAGAAACCTGCTGGGTTTGCTGAATAGATGTGAGGTGAACTATTTCCCAGCCATCGGACTGAAGGGGATGGTGGGGGGGTGGGAATAGGACCCATAGGGATCCAAAAACAGGAATATGAATGGAGAAGGGCGGTTTGTAATGGACGGAAGCAATGCAAGCCATCAAAGGAGACCATTTGTCAATCTCTATGGCTGGTCGCCACTGTCGGCAGCCCCATCTCGGCTTTGGTGGGAGCCCAGGAGTTGTACCCCCAGTGCCAGGACTCACTTGTTCTCCTCCTTCGTCTCCTTTTTGCGCTGTACGTCCTGCTCCTGCTTCTTCTTCCGCTCGCTCTTCTGTTTCAGCTTCTTCTCTCTACGATCCAGCATCGCCTTAATCTCCTCCTCGGTCTTTTGGACTGCGATGGAGAAAGAAAAGAAATAATTGTAAGAAGTAATGTGGATGGCAAGAATACAGAAAGACCCGACATATTGTGCATATGCTGAATGGCCACTATATCAGACTCCCATCTAGTGGTGCGTTGGACCCCGTCTGGCTGCCAGAACAGCAGCAATGCTCTGTGGCGTAGACTCCATTGGTGATGAAATCCTTCTGCAGGAATATCGGCCCCTGCGGACAGGAAGCTTCTTGCAGTTGCTGCAGATTCCATGGAAGTGCTGACATGCTCTGATCAGCTGACAGGAAGGGATCATCGATTCCTGCTGCTTGTGCCAAATTCTGGCCTCCCATCAGCATGGGGCAACAGGAATCTGGATACGTCAGACCAAGAGATGCTTTCTGCTAATCAGCAATATTTTTTGCGCCCTTTTGCCCCTTGGAGTTTCACCTTGTTTTTCTTAGACAGCAATAGTGCTAGAACGGGTTGCCTGCTGTTATACCCCAAACGTGCTAAGGAAAGACGTGTTGTGCGCTCACAAATGTTAATTGGAGCAGTAGCATTGTATGGGGATGCAGTTTGCTTGACTGTGCATTGCCTGCTCATCAGAAAGATTCCGGGCATCCTCCTCTGACCCCTTTCAGTCACAAGCTGTTTCCAGGATCCGCTTTACTCCGGCATCCACAGAAACCCAAAGCAGCATGATGTATTATTGGACACGCCGGACTAAAGGAATTTACTGTAAGAAGGAAAACAAACGACCGGCTGCTTACCGAAACTGTGGTATAAGACTTTCCCGTCACTTAAGCCCTCCTCAATCTTGACCAACTGTAGAGTCATCCTGGGGCCGATCTGGGGGCAAGAGGGGTCATGTTGAAAGTGCACATATACATCATTTAATATCTCAGATCTACCCATAGATGACTAATAACACGAGGATCCGCCCCACACAGCTACACACCTCTGTTAGACGCACGGCGCTTTGCTCGGACTTCATATTGCCGCGTCCAGCATACACCTGGGGCAGCTCGGTGATGTTGTGGTCTCCATCCTGCTCAGCCTCGCTCTCCGAGAGGTTGGCTCCTCTGCAATATGGGAATGAGAAGTCAGTCAACTGCAACCAAACCAAGAGAGCATGAAACACACAGACCGGACATCAGTACGGCATAATGCGGGCAATACCCAACAAGGTATGTAGCAAACACGCAGACGGCTGACCGCAAAGGTGGACACAAAATACACTGGTGGAAAAATTGCATGTATGAGTAGCCTCGCTGGCTACTTCCATGTTTCCAACGAAAATAAGACCCCATTTTATATTAATTTTTGCCCCAAAAGAGGAGTTAGGTCTTATTTTCGGGGAATGTCTTGTTATAATTACCTAGCAGGCTTGGTCCAGGTTCCTCCTGCTGCTCTCTGGAGCTCTGGCATTGATTGGCTAATTCAGAAATCCCACCTCCACAAAGCGATGGCTCTGATTGGTTCATCAAGCGCTGCATTGCTTGGCTGAGCAGTGCTCAAGAACCAATCAGAGCCATCGCTTCCTGGAGGTGGGATTTATGAATCCCATAACTAAGAAGTGTCCTTCTGTGGGCATGGAACTGCAGGATGCACAGCGGAGCTCCGGATAGCAGCAGGAGGACCCGGACAAAGCCTGCTAAGTATCTAGGTTTCAAGCCTCCTAGAAAATCCTGAAAAATCAGGGAGGGTTTATTTTCAGGGTAGGTCTCATTTTTGGGGAAACATGGTATCAGTCCACCCGAGTATATTCTGTTGTAGAGAGAACGTGCACTGAAAATACAGCGTCTGAATAAGTCCTACGCATGGATGGATGAGCGGTCTGAATGCTTGTATCCTTAGTACCCCCTATTTGAGACATGTGCAGTGTACTACTTCATTCTGCACACTGAGTCACTTCTACTGTGCTGGGATTGTGGAGCGTGGCCAGGCGGGTTATTAATTTTTTCAGTTTTTTTGGGAGGCAAATTAATTTGGGACTATTTAATGATGCTACACTGGATCTCATATTAGCTCCCACGGGGAAGCCGCATTATTGCAGCCGTACACGCAGGGGTAGGTAATGATTTATGGCTTAGTGTGTAATGATCACTGTTTACTTGGACCAACTCTTTGGATATTTACATTGACCGTGTGCCTTCTCATATATACACATATATTTATGTGCTTTTTCTTAGATGAAATGTTCTCCACATTCTTTGTTCCCTTATCTCGGATTGATTTTTTTTTTGTGACTCCTGTGTAGGTATTGGTCTCGTATTTGAGATTTGCCTATAGCTGCCGTTATCGCATTGCTCCCTTTAAGGCCGCTCACACAGGAGTTATTCTTACAGCGTTACAGCAAGTGTTTGAAGCGCCCACTAAAAGCGCTGTACTGATTCCAATGGGGCTTCTCAGCAGAGCGGTTTAGCTCAGAGTTTCTAAATGCCGCGTTACACAAACGCCGTTTGTTCTATTTTTGTGTGTGGCAGCGCCTTTCAAGCGCACCTCATCATCTATTGCAACACTGTTTAAAAAGGCAGCGTTTTTACAAACACCTGTGTGAGCCTAAGTGTTACTTTGTTTGTCAGGGTTGTATCATGTCAATAAAGATTGTTTGATTTGTATTATTACAGAGTGGTGTGCTGATTTTTGGATGGGTCTCTTGTTATGCAATTTGAACAGTTCTCACATCCATTTTCGCACCCCTTTCTTATATTGTGATTTGTGGTGCCCAGCAGTGATGTTATTGAATAAGTTCTAATGAGAAGCTGAAACATTGCCTATACAGCGCCACCTATTGAAAGGCCGCATTCCTGCATGTTAATGTCAGGCCTTTTTACAAGGCTTGTAACAACAACTGGGAATTGTGAGCCAAAGCCAACCATGCACAGACAGATGTTTCGAAGTGATTGCCCATCAGTGTGCCCATGTCTGTGCATGGTTGGCTTTGGCTCACAATTCCCAGTCATTGCTACAAGGCTTGTTAAGAGATCCTACATTGACTTGCAGGACTGCTGCCTCCTGATAGAATAATGCCTCTACAGCGCCACCTATCTTGCATTTGCATATTTCCCAGAGGAGCATGGATGGCCTCATAAGCCTCCTTACACCTTCTAGGTGCTCTCCCTAAGGAGAAACAATACCTGAATGAGTCCTAAGCCACTTACTTGACCAGTAACTCACTGATGTCCTCCCAGCGGCTCATGTTGGGGAATTTCTCCTGGAGAAGCTTCTTCATCCCTTTGCTCATCCCTACTGGGACCACCTTCAAACTGCTGTAAAGACATAACAGACAAGGCTATCATAGCTGAGAACAACAGTGCCCCTACAGACAGTGTGGAAGAACTGCAGCAATGGAACAATATGCCTCTAAGAAAAATAGCCCTCTTCCAGAAAGACGAAAATGGTCTCTCTAGTGCCCCCCTACAGTTTATTACCCTGTAAGTCATTGTCCAACCCTCAAAGCTTCCAATACGATTAGAGATATCAGCCAAATCAGGGACACAATGGTAGAGAGGAAGGTTTCAGAGTTTCTGCTCCTGGTCAGTAGAGTAGATCCTGGTTGTCTACTTGTACTGAAAAACTGAAGGGGTGCGGCTTCATTTAAAGCGGTACTCCAATTATATAAAGGGATAGTAAGTCACTTTATGATTGGTGGGGTTCGACTTCTGGGACCCTCACTTATCCTGCCAATGAAGGACAGCGCTGCGACCCCCTTACTGTTTTTACCTGCACTGTGGTGCCTCATTCACGTAAACGGGGTCAGCTACAGTGCCCCACGTAGCTGGGGGCGCCCCTGTGCAGGTACACCGCAGGCTGCTCTCGCACGTGTTCACGCGATTTCGTGCGGCATATTTGAACCCACTGAACAGCGTTTTTTAACGCCCACAATCACTCTGATGGGTGAGGAGGCGTTAAAAAGCAGTAAAACGTGAGAAAATATAGCAGACTGTGCTAAAATAAACAAAAACAAAAAAAACCCCCGCTGTATTCGAAACGCCGCGATTGACCGCAGGTCTGCGAAGCCCCATTGAAATCAATGGGAGCGTTGTACCGTAACATTTCAAAAAGCGGTCTGAGTAGGATCGGCCTCAGCAGGAGGGGGGGGCACATCCCCTCCAGTCTCTGAATTGACAGCAGGATGGATCTAAACTGCTGACTGTTTCCAAAGGTAACTAGAATTATGGAATCAGCAAATTACAACAGAAGCGCGTGCGTCACGGACGACATGTTCCCCAGCCGCAGGCTCTAATCCTGCGCCGTCCTGTCGCTTCACACTACAAGCAGGATGCAGCGTGGCACCAACTGGGAGTCAAAGTACTACTTACTAATGCCTGAACTCCAGCAGCTGGGTTTCGGCGTTGTAGTTGATGAGGATGCATCTGCGAATTGTGTTCAAGTTCACCTGCAACGTGTAAAACACAGCGTCAGCCGGGAAGGGAGCAAGGAGGGGTTAATATCATGCCAAAGCAATGCTACAGGAAGCCCCAGGCAGGGTAAGAGGGCTCGGCCTCGGGCACACTAACATATTTGGGTCGGTGCGCTGCCCATGTTAACTCACGGACGGCCCACGGACCCGCAATGTAAGTGAATGGAGTTTTAACAAACTTTGTCAACTTTTAGCAAAAAAAAAAATCCCCTGCAGAATATGGTCATGATGACGCACTATTGGCTGTGGATTTCCCATCATCCCTTCCTTCTCCTCAGTGAGCTACATGGCCGCCTCAGAGCGTTTACTCCAGAGGATCACTGGAAGCCCTCAGCAGACTATACAACGTCATCACCGGCGGCCATCGGATGCTCCGCTCTACTGTTATAGAATAGGAAAGCAGACAGTTTTCTGATCTACACGCAATTAATATTCCGCGCACACACCTTTCTTATATCAGCACGGTGGCCCCTATCTGTATAGCAGAATGGTATATTCCATAGTAATGGACAGACATAAGGGGACGATGCTGTAGTAATACGGTGTGCATTCTGCTCCTCAGTAAACTTCAATTCATCTCCTAGAGGGGGAGGGGGGGGGGGCGGCACATGACATGTTCGGGGGGTAACTTGACTGACGTCCATTATTATGGACTGTACCATTCTACTATCCAAATAGGGGCCACTGAACGGATATAAGAAAGGTATGTGAGCAGAATATTAAAATATACATAGATTAGAAAAGTGTATTATATCCTATTCTATAACTGAAAAAAAAATGAAGGCAGTAGAAAGTGGACAACCCCTTTAAGGAACATGAATCGGGGTACAATCACTGGAGTAGTGGAAAAGGATGGGGGGTGGGGGGACATTGAAGCCCATTATGAGTGCACCCATATAACCTCTATGTGCACAACAGATAAGTGATTAGTACTACTGCCCTATATGATCAATGCTAGGAATCAGCGCTGCAGTGTAAAGCAGAGGGGGTGCTACTGAAGCTTTTACCTTGTGTACATTGATGGAGGGGAACATGTTCTGGAACATCGTGGCCATAACCTTCACATGCATTCCTTGTGTACCAAAATTATTAAGGACCAGGAGGGGAGGAAAAGCGAACTGCTGCTCGTGCATCCGGTGCTTCTTCAGGGAGGAGACCACGTCCTTCACCAAGGAGTACTGCGAGCAAGAAGGGAAAGACTTATCAGCCAGGCTAAGACCCCTTGGGAGAGTCTGGGGCCCGGATCAACATGTACCTCATGGCAGTCACGTTCCCGCTTACGTTCCATTGGCCGAGAGAAAATCCGCACGATAAAGGTTCTATAGTCCGGCACTAGAGCTGCCCGGTAGTCCAGAATATCACAAGGATGGAAGTAGAGGAACCAGTGCTTGCAACTTATCTAATCAGGAACGTTTTAGGCACCAAACTATTCTCTCTACGCAAACTGAGGTTCTTCTGCACATGACTGACCAATAGGCGTCCTTAACCCCTTATCACCCAATGTAAATACACCGCGGGTCAGTGTACGGAGCCGAAGCGGCTCTACATTCAGCACTTGTCTGTCTTTCACCGCTGCAGAGATTGGGATCGGAAATCATGCCGATCCCGGCAGTTTAACTGTTTAGATGCGGCTTTCAATGCTCACAGCGGCATTTAAATTTGCCTGACACAGGGAGGGGATCCCTAGGTCTGTTCGACAACCCCCTGGCAACAGTATCAGGTGGTGCGTACGTCTGCCATGGCAGCATGAGGCCTTGTGAAAGCCTCAGGCCCGTTACAGGTTTTTGCCTATTAAGCTGTGCCTGTGACAGGGCTTAATAGAATGCCTCTGAGTCTACGATATACTGCAATACTGAAGTATTGCAGTATATTGAACATGCAATCAAATAATCACTAGTTCAAGCAGGGGACTACAATAAATAAGAAAAAAATAATGGTAAGATAAGAAAAAAAAAACCTGAATAGAAAAGAGCCGCATCAATCTCCCCTCTACATCCGTGTAAGTGCTGAGCCCAGCGGTCTGCCACTATACTGTGCTGCCCGCAGATAGGGGTCTACAAGGGACCCTGTGAGTTATGTCAATAAAGAAGAAATAAGAAGGAGAAGAGGACAAAACTTTCAGAAAGCTGCTCAGAGAACAGAAGCGATACCAACCTGTGCCACCCTGAAGTGCAGCGTGGGGCCTCTTGGCAAACGGACAAATTTCTAATGATGGGAAAAATAAACAAAATTTAGCGTTATTAGATATTCCTGGAAATTTAATGTAAATAGTTACAAAATAACTACAGCTCTGTCCTTAAAGGGGCATTCGCCTCTCGGCTTTTCATGGCCGACATGCAAAAACCTGGTTGCGGTCTTCCGAGCAGCTGCTGGAAAGAGACGAGCGCTTGGCACTGCGGTTTCTGCAGCTCTCACTGAAGTGAATTGGTGCTACGGATGGGGCCGCAGAGATAGCTGAGCGGCGTGCACTGCAGTATATGTCAGCGATAGAATGAACGGAGCGCCAACTGCGCACGCACGACTAAAGAGCCATTCACAGCGACGTCCCTGCAGGGAAAGAAGTCACCCTATAGTGACAGACTGGTGCAACCGCTTAATGGGGGGATATGGAAACATCCGTCAGCGCAGACACTGAGCTTGGATGCACCGCCAAACCGGGCACCACCGCTCCCAGGAACACGGAGGACCCCAACAATCGGACCCCACTAATCCCACTGTCATACGTCATAAAGGGAGTTGTTCAAGCTTGATCGCGTCTCAAGTGATTTACTTACAAAGTTGACGTTTGCTTCTGTTTTGCTGAATATCAGGAAGTGGGTGACCCCGAGGGGACCGGCCACCGCCACAAAATCCTTCAGGCTGTTATTCTTGCGGACCTAAGAAACAAAGTGGATTGTGAACGACCTATTAACCCCTGAGACACAGCTGAAGGCAAGAACAAACAGAAGTGCATATGGACCCCCGCAGGGCAACTACAGGTGATCATTAGGAGTGATGGCCGATTCTGCAGAATACTAAACCCCCAAATAGGACACAAAATGCTGTTAGACGCCCCCTTGTGCCCAGTGCAGACTCTGCAGAAGTATTCACCAGTTAAAGCGACTCTCCGGTCCTGGAGAAATAAAGATGGCCGCACCAGCTTCTCTGACTACCTGATGCACTCTGTGTATTAGTATGCATTGGAGGTCTAAGACACTACATGACGCTCTGACCGGCCGGCTCATGTGGGCAGCAATGGTTAAACAAAGCAGGAGTGATGTCTTAAGCCCCATTTACACGGAAAGTCGATCGATCAAAATTCGCTCAAAAGACAGTTTGAGTGATCATTTTGCATAGCTCCTAAAAGGAACTAATGCCTATTAGTAGCTTATTAGCATCTACATGCAGATAACAGCGTGTGGTCTGTTATCTGCATACACCTCCATTGTTCTCCCATGGGACTGCAGCTGAAAACAATGTTAAACGAATTCTGAGCGATAATCGTTGTGTGTAAATGGGCCTATAGACTACTAATGCACAGTGTAGTCATAGAAGCTGGTGCGGCCATCTTTGTTTTTCCAGGGCCAGAGGGTCGCTTTAATGAAAAAAACTTCTAAACATCTCACTGCCCCTGTAAGATTTTTATGCAATCCCTGCGGACCCCCGATACATACCGTGAGCGAGGAGGCAGTGAACGGCTCCATCGCCCTCCTCACATCCTGGATCAGCTGCTGCACGTTCTTCCCGATCTGTCCGCGATGGAAGACAAACGAGTGCGGGACGCTGGAGTACTCCTCCTCAGCATTGTGGACAGCATTCGCTTTTAACTTCTTCTGGTTCTTCGTCTGCAGGAGAAGAGGACAGAGGTGACCGTCACGGAGAACGTACAACGAACAACATGGTGGGGGCCATTTTTTAAATCTTTTTGTAGCCACAAGTTTTGTTGAACTGGGGATTAACGAGGCGAACCTGGGGCAACAGAAACACGTCAGAGCTGCTGGACAGACAGGTTAGGGTGCGGGCACCACCAGCAGGGGGCAGGCACAGCTATTGGCAACCTCTATGCTGTGAAGAGACTCGGGGGTCCGTTTACACCAAACCATGCATTGTGTGAGTGACGCCATCACTCGCTCGGGCAGCCCGTTTATACAGCAGACACATCGTCGGCTTGTGCAAAAGGAAATCGTTCAGTTGTTCCTGTTCACTGTATAAGTGACTGAGAGGGACGGAGCGAGCGCTGGTCAACCCAAACGATAAGCGAACGAGCCAACGATGGCTTTTATGTGGCATAAAAGGAACAACAAACAAAAAGCGTCCAATCATTGGCTGCGTTTACACTGAATGGTATAATTCACTTTCACTTGTTTGAATGCTTTTATGAATGATAAGCTTGATCTAGTCAAGCTGATAAAAATCACTTTACACCAATCAAGAAGCCCCTGTGAAAACACAGTATGGGGGCACAGATTGGTTTGGGATCAGCAAAGGCATCCGACAGGGCTGCATCCTCTCACCCTTCTTGTTTAACCTATATGCGGAAGTGATCATGCGGAAAATGGAGCTAGACGAATTGGAAACTGGGGTGAAAATAGGTGGAAGAAACATCAACAATCTCCATTATGCGGATGACACAACTCTGCTTGCAGAAACAGAAGCCGGTCTGAAGTAGCTGATATGGAAGATTAAAACTGAAAGTGAAAAAATGGGCAACAGCAAAAAATGGCCAAATTCAAATCCCAATCTACAACGAGGTCATAGAACATGTGCGAGACTTCATCTTCCTTGGTTCAAATATTGACCAGGCTGCAGAATCTAGGCCAGAGATAAAACGTAGGATGGCAATGGGGTGAAGCGTGATGATAAACATGGACAAAATCTGGCAAAGTAGGAGTATCGGCAATGCAACTTAACGCAGCATAGTGCAAACCACCATATTCCCCAGAGCCATGTATGGATGTGAGAGCTGGACTGCGAGGGAAGCCGATAGGAGGAGGATTGATGTGTTTGAGCTGTGGTGCTGGTGAAAGCTGCTGTGTATGTCCGGGCCGGCGAAAGTAACAAACAGAGAAGTCTGGAATCATATAAGACCCGATATATCCAGGGAGGGGGAGATGACAGGAGTCAGGCTCACGGATTGTGGCCATGTACTATCGAATCATGCATTAAAGGGGTTGTCCTGCGCCGAAATGGGTTTTTGTTTTTTTTAACCCCCCCCCCCCCCCCGTTCGGCACGAGACAACCCCGATGCAGGGGTTAAAAAAAACAAACCGGGTAGTACTTACCCGAATCCCGGCGGTCCGGCGTCTTCATACTCACCTGCTGAAGATGGCCGCCGGGATCCTCTCTCTCTGTGGACCGCAGGGCTTCTGTGCGGTCCATTGCCGATTCCAGCCTCCTGATAGGCTGGAATCGGCACGTGACGGGGTGGAGCTACACGGAGGCGGCATTCTGCACGAGCGGCCCAATTGAAGACAGCAGAAAGCAGAAGACTCGAACTGCGCAAGCGCGGCTAATTTGGCCATTAGAGGCCGAAAATTAGTCGGCACCATGGAGACGAGGACGCTAGCAACGGAGCAGGTAAGTATAAAACTTTTTATAACTTCTGTATGGCTCATAATTAATGCACAATGTACATTACAAAGTGCATTAATATGGCCATACAGAAGTGTATAGACCCACTTGCTGCCTCGGGACAACCCCTTTAAGCAGAGTGGGTTGGACCCGATGGCCCAGGAGGTCCCCTTCAACTCTTCCATTCTAGGATTCTACTGCGAGCAGAGTCGCTGGAGAAACCTATAATGCTTGGACAGATCAGTGGCAAAAGACGACCCGGCGCCAAAGAACACGATGGCCGATACTGTCAGAGCGGATACTGGGGTGGATATCACACAACTGAAAAACATGGAGGGAGCTCGGCTTTACAGTAGCTAACGACTGAATGGCTAACAACATGAGCAATAATAGCTCCATCTAAAAGCACCGCTAGCAGCGAGAAGATGGGCGATAACCCCGCTCACATCATACAGGCCGCCATAACCTCCGCTGGCAGCGCCTGCAGCGACAGCCCTTGTTCCTGGCACTTCCCCTACAAGCGCTGCCCCCAAATCCAGGGCAGATCTCCCAGTAAGGCCGGGCTCACACCAACGGCATTCCGCAGCGGAAGACCAGCGATCCTTTGCGGAAAGTAACTGTAAATGTCCGCAGATGAAGGATCTCCCCTCAGCTGGCATTCCGGCTATGTTTAGTCAATGTTAATGACTTCATTGGGGGCCGCCCAAACTGAACCCCCCCTACAGCAGAGCATGCTGAGATTTGTCTTCTGCCTGCAGAATACGCAATTCGTATTCGGTACAAAATACGCACACGCCGGTGTGAAAGAGCCCTAACCCTGCAGATGCCAGTCCAGATGCAGGACTGTGCCAGCTGTAGATTGGCACCCCTCCTCCGCAGTGAGCCACGTCCAGCATAAGCACTACAACTCCCAGCAGTCACAGGATGGTGGGGCTCCCGGCCCGGTTCTTACCTTCTCCTTCCCCATGCTGCTCTCTCCAGCGCCGGCAGCTCCTGCAGTACACACGTGTTAGAGCAGCACCACTACTTCCGGTTCCGCCGTCTCGTAAAGGGAAACAGATACCAGCACTGATAGTTCCGCCGTCACTTCGTTCCGGGCGCCCTGCCGCCACGCTGCTGCCCAGCAAGAACGGGCTCTGTAGCAGCCAATGACATCCCAGCTCGCATTTTGCACTGCTGGTTAAAAATGAAAGACGCTTTGTGATTGGTGGCAACACAGAAATCCCCTCAGCACTGAAGTGCAGTAGACAAGGCCTGAGGGCTGTGAACATTGGGATGCTCATACATGTTTAGGCCAGATACACACCAGCGTACATGTATATATACGGCCGTCACGTTTACGCCCCAGCGCAGCGCTGCAGCCAATAACAGAGCTCTGCCATTGGCTGCAGCGCCTGGGACGTCCCGTAAACCGGGTGGGACTGCAGCTGTAAACACCGAAGTGGCGGACCGGTCACCGGCGCAGAACGCAGCGGGGAGAGGCGCGAATATAGCGGTTATTTTACTGGAACAGGTTTTACTAAAAAAATAAAACTACTTGGAAAACCCCTCCATGAAAAAACATATACAAACGTGCGCCATTTATAAACCGTACGCATCATACGAACAGCAGTACGTTTCTATACACGTTCGTGTCCGTTTTTACGGCCGGCTTCACACGGACGTATTTGTGCGCAATAGAAAATAGAGCCCAGAGATTTCAGTGGGTTCGTTCACATTTCCGTAGTTTGCGCACGCATTTCGGGTTGCGTAAAAAAAAATATAGAATGTGTTTTTCTACGTATTTGCGCACCAGAGCGAATGGGCGCGTAAAATGTAAGGAGCTGCATCCCGCTTGTAAAAGATCACATCCGGAACTCATTAGACGAATTAGCCATTTCAAGCGCCGCCACTTTGTGTCCCGCGCGCACGCGAACATCCTGCGGCAGAGGAAGTACGGTGAAGGACTTGCACAAAAAGCCTTGTTCAATGCGCAAATACGTTGTGTCAAGGCATGCGCAATTGTGTATACACTTTTGTGAAGCCGGTCTAAGGATGCGTTCACACATTGCCGAAATGCTGCAAAAAACCGCAGTAGAAACGTCTACTATTAAGGGGCTTTTCCCAGCAGCGGTGGCTGTCACAGCCGGGGTCAAAGTGGAAGCTGCTGCTCCGACTCCCGTGTTGTGGCCAATGCTTGTAATTGCAGGCGCAGCTCCTAATGATGTTAATGGGACCCCAGCTTTTACAAGCGAAGCTACCATTGATATCATTGAGAGCTGCGCTTGCAATTACAATCGCCGGCCACTACACAGAAGCCGGAGCAGTGCTTCCACTCCGACACACCAGATCCCATCACTCACAGCCGCCGCTGCCGGGAAAAGCCCTTTAAAGCGAATAAGCTTAAGCCTCATGTCCGCGGCACATGCGGAAGACCTGCAAGTCCGTGCGGAAATGATTTTCAAATGCTTGCCGGCGATTGCGTATGCGACTTTTTCTCCATGCGGATGCAGTCACAAGCCCAAAGCGCCGGCCTTCCACCTCCTCGCCACCTCCCTGCTTGGTATCAGTCTACAAATCCGCAATGCATCCGCGTATTTAAAGCCAATCACACGGGCGCTGCTGTGCGGATGGTGAAAAAACACGGTTGTCTGCATAAGCCCTGAGCGCTCATTCATATGGGCATATTAGTACAACGCCGCAAGCCTCGCAGCGCTGTACTCATCGCAGCCCATTCGCTCTGCCGGCAGAGATCGCGTACGTGCTGTGATTGGCACTGCGCATGCCCAGGATTGTGACGTCACGGACGTGCGCAGTGTGACTTTCTTTAAATTCCCCACTTGGTGCAGAGAGGAGCGGCGTATGAAACACGAAGAAATAGAGCGTGCTGCGATTTACTTCCCCTGCGTTTTATACGAACGTCCCCTCGCAGGTGTGAATGGAATTCTATAGACTTTTACTGCCTCCATTCACCGCCTGTTACGCACGGTAAATATGCGGTGACAAGACGCCCGTGTGAATGAGCCCTAACCTGCGCTTTTTGGGACTTGTTCAGACGAACGAATCTTACAGCGTTTTTTGCGAACCAAACCAGGAGCCGGTCCAAAGTATGCGAGACGTGCGAATCTTCCCACCATACTTTCTCTCTCGACTCCTGGTTTTGGCTTTCAAAATACGCTTTAAAATACGTTCGTCTGAAAAAGCCCTTATTCGCAGAAACGCTTAGCGCTGCGTATTACACGGACACATTATAAACAGGCAGTACGCAGCGAATAGAACGCCTCGATTTCAATGGATTTGGTCGCGTACATTTCGGTTGTGCAAAAAAAAAAAAAAAATGCTGCATGTCCAATTTTGGGGTGTATTGTGCACAAAAATAGCACATATTAAGCTAATTAAAGTTAATTGCTCATTAACATCTGTGGGAGCACGTGGAAATACACAGGCATGGCACAAAAATACAGTAAAACACGCTCACAACCGCGCACAAAAACAACGATCATCACACAAATGCGCATGTAAGTACACTGACAACGCCGCCAATGATTTCAATGGGGCCTCACAGGCATGCGCTCGCTTTATAACGCATCTCATCGCCCATCACGAGGATGGGTTGCGTTAACCCTCTCCAATCCAATTTGTATCCTGGTTTTCCTAGGGGGCTTACTCTTTTTCTGTCATTGTAAAACGGCGCTATCTGCTGGCTAAAGCCAGTACTGCATGAGGGGACACGTTGGATAAGTTCATGTTAGAGAGGCTGGCAATATACAGTAAGAGAACCTTGACGGACGTCTTCCAACATCGGAGCTGTACAGCCTTAAATCATAAGGTCTTCAGACGTCAGACAGTGGATTGGAAAGGGTTAAAAAGCGCTGTCAAATGCTGTAAAATACGCTCAAAAACACAGCTGAAAATTGTGGTAAAAATGGTCTCACAACGCACGACTCTTGCACGCTATTCTCGCCAGTGTCGAGGCTCCCTTAGGCTACATTCACACAGGAGAGAGCAATATCGCTCTTGTCAACGGGCATTTTACCTGCAGATTTGAGGTGTTTTTCACGCAAAAACGCCTCACATCACTTCAGAGAAATTCCGATCCTCTGGCGCTTCTTTCGAGCGCGTCGGAGGATCAACAAGTGTGATTTCAATGGGAAGCATCACTTCGCACTCGCGTGCACCTCGTACGGCGTGCAATGTGTTTGTCTGTCCCATTGAAAACAATGGGCATTGCGTTCCGAGGGCCGCAAAAAAATAGGACCTGCAGCGTGTTTTCACCTCACAGCAGCGCTCATGTGTCTGACTGCATTCAAAAGAATGGAGTTCACTTCGCATGAGTTTTGTGCGCCTTGCAACACACAGAAGTCGTGCGGGATTCGCATTCGCATGAACGTAGCCTAAGGCAAAAAATAAAAAACAGACATTAAACATATGAAAACGTCCGCCATTAGTTTCCTTACATTTTCCGTTGACTGCAGGGTTTAAAAAGAAAACAAAAACATTCGTTTACATTCACCTTTTTGGTGAGACAGAAAAGCGTAGGAGGGTTTTCCATGTCAGAAAAACAAAGGTTTGGTACGGTGTTAGCCAGTAGAGCTAAGTGTGATTGTTCTCAGTGAAATTAAGGGCGATGGAATAAATCCTCCACAGCGCCGCCTATTGGAAGGCAGCGTTCCTTCAAGCCAAAGTCTGGCTTTGCTAGTGAGAGGCCTGGGATGGGGGCCAGAAACACTATCTTTTATATAGTATAGTTTATCTATCTTTTATAGTATATAGTTGCTCTCCCTAAGGTGAAATGATAGCATTTCTGACCCCCATCCCAGGCCTCTCACTAGAAAAGCCAGACTCCTACTTTACACTGATGAAGGGCAAAAACCCTGAAACAGCTGTCTGTACATAGTCTGGCTTTGCTTTTAATTCCCAGTCATTGTTACAAGGCTTGTATAAGAAGTCTGACTTTGGCTTGAAGGAATGCTGCCTTTCAATAGGTGGCACTGTGGAAGATATTTGCATATTACCCAGAGGAGCGTGCATGGCCATTTGAGTCTCCTTACTTAGTTTATAGTATATAGTCGCTCTCCCTAAGGAGAAAAGATAGCGTTTCTGTTCTCAGTGAAAGAAACCAAGTAATCTTGTAGATATGATACCTCTTAATGGCTAACAAAAATACATGATGTTACTGCGAGCTTTCGGGTCTTCTATTAATCCTTCATCAGGCTAAAATAATTTGTGGTGGGGTGAAATGCATTGAATCTCTCATGGAATTTTATTAGTTCGGTGTTCCACTTTAGCCTGATGAAGGATTGATAGAAGACCTGAAAGCTCGCTGTAACATCATGTATTTTTGTTAGCCATTAAAATGTATCATATCTACAAGATTGCTTGGTGTCTCTCACTTAGAAAAAAAAACGTTCACAAACATAAGAAAAAGGTCAAACGTACTCAAAAGTATGCATTTTTAGACTACGTCGGATGCGTAGCCTATGGATATACGGGGCTATATGCGTTTTTGGTGCGTATTTTTTTACTGCGTGTAAATAAACATGCCTTGCGGGCGCAAAAAGTACAGTACAATACGCCAATGTGCGCACAAAAAACATAGCTTATTCCGCAAATACAAGTGCTCAGGCCAAAGTTCGGCTTCAGACGCGTGCATTTGCACGATGGCCGTTGCGCTTCTACACGCACCTGTGCGTGTTTTAGGCCGGCTTCACACGGCCGTGACAGGCTCCACTGCGGAATTCCGCCGCGGAGCTCGTCACGGCGCCCCCCAGAGACCCCAATACTTACCTCCGGATCCGGCGTCCTCCGTCCCGCATGATGCTTTGGCGCGCATGCGCAATAGAGCGCGTGACGCGCCGGTTGCGTCATATGACGCGGCTGGCGGGGAAGCAGTTTCACGCTATCTTCCACTGTGCTACAGCGGAAGATAGCGTGACAGACGGCTTCCATTGACTGCAATGTAAGCCGGCCGCGCGTACACCCGTGGCAAATAGAGCATGCCGCGGGTGAGGACGGGAGATTTCACGGTGCGGAATTCCGATTTCACGGTGCGGAATTAATTGCCCAGCCCTAATTTTAATAGTTGACATTTTTATGGACAAGGTGACACCAATTCTGGTCCACATTTAATTGCTTTCATATATATATATTTTTAATAATGTGTTTTTGTTACTGTAACATACATTTTGTTCCTTTGGCCTAACAAAGATGGTGGGAAGTCTCTAAAGAAGCCAAAATGTTTTTAGGTATAAATTTATTACATGTTTTTGGATCATAAACTGTAATTTTGTCATTTTTAATTAAATTACGATCATTTTTTAAAAACAGATTGCTTCTAATCAATCTTCGAAGTCAAGTAGAAAAAACACTAGAGACAAGTAAGTTTTCTTTTCAGTCGAGCTTTTCACTAAAGGCCGGTTTCACTCAGATTATATTGTGGTGGCGTTTTTGCATACGTAATATGGACATGCGCCCAATGCCGACTGCGGGCTTTATAGATCCCTAAGATGCTCTGAGCTTAGGCCGGTAAACCCCACATTGGGGCCGGGGCACACATCCATAATATGAACACGGAAATGCTGCTGTAATACGATTGTCTAAAACTGGGCCAATGTAAAAGTCCTAAAGGGAATCTGTCACCATAATATCAAAACTGAGTTATTAATCTAGCTTTAGGGTGCCTGCACACGAACGGAATTTCCAGCGCGTTATGTTAGGCACATTATCTGCCCCAGACCGCAGCCAATATACTCCTATGAGGATCCGCAGTTGTCCCCAGACGAACGGATTTGTATCGCGTTTTTTCACGCGCGTGAAAAAATCTGCGACCTGTTCTAATTTGTGGTTCAAAATATTTTTATTCAATTTTGTCTTTTAACAGAAATAAAACATAGATCATCCGGGGCCAGTAATTCTGGCCATATTGCATCATCAAACAATTTTATGTTGTTAACAGTAAACTATTACCAACTACCTCCTGTCTGGTTCTTAGTTGTAATCTGGAACATTATACCTTAAGGTATTTTATAAACCATTTAATATTGTTAACTTAATACAATAGTTGGTACGATTTGTCAGATATAGCTCTAGCAGAATCTAGAGTGTAGAAAAGAGAGAAACAGAGTAAAGTTAGAAGAATAGTATGAAGGGGAGGGGTGAGTGTGGGGGGGGGGGGGGAATAGACTGACCTGGTGTTCCTTTCCCTTCAAGTCCGTTTTATATGCCTCTAGTCGTCAAGAGACGATTGGATCCTGGGGGCGGGAATCATTCCACTTGTGACCCAATTGGAGATCTCAACCGTTTCTCGTTGCGAGGACCAGGCATACCAGGTCGTCAGGTGTTTCTTGAGACGCATTTCATCTCTTGCACACAGTTCCTCCATATACCCGATCTCATCCAATTTTTCTATCCACATCAACCTGGTGGGGGCCAACGGTACCTTCCACTTTAGTGGGATCACTTGTCTAGTCGCCAATACAAAGAACCTCAACAGTGATCTCTTGGCCCCCGCCAGTGACCCCTGAAACATTGACAGTAACGCTATTTCTGGTGTCAGCCGGACAGTTTTCCCGCTGATCCAGGAATATAATGCTCCCACATCCCGCCATAGGGGGCCGATCATCGAGCACGACCACCAGATGTGTGTATATGTGCCCCTCTCCGTGAGACATCTCCAACAGGTATCCGAGTGCTGCGGGAAGATTTTGGCCAACCGCTCTGGTGTTTTATACCATCTCGTCAAAATTTTATAGTTCAGTTCTTGAAATTTGCTTGAGATATTCAATTTATGTGTTAGAATATAGGCTTTTTTCCAGTCCTCCTCGGGGGGCAAGTGGCCCAGCTCCCTCGCCCACTCTCTCTCTAAAGCTATCCCGCACCTCCCAGTGTCTGTTTCTACCATGTAGCGATATAGATCAGAGATTTTACTTTTTGTTTTTGGGTTGAGGACAAATTGGCTTTCGAACGTTGTGGGAGCTGAACCCAACAACCTTATACTTCCTTGGGATCTGACATAGTGGCATAGTTGGAGGTACTGCTACCATGCTCCAGCTGGGGGTCCCCGGTCCCCCAAAATTTCCTCCAGTGTTTTTAGGCCTTCTCCAGTGATCATATCTTTTACTCTTGGTATATCCCCTGGTCGGTTTTCTGTTAACATATTAACAAGAGGTGAGCCCTTAAGGAATGTCGGGATGTTTGTGTTACCCACTAGCGGGGTTAGTGGTCCTGGCCTCTTGATTAATTCCAACCTGGAGGCCACTCCCAGCCACACCAAGATCAACTCCTCTATGAATGGGGATAGCCCCAGCTTTTTGTGTTGTCCGTTACCTGGAATCCAGATAAGGCCTGCTCCCCTATATGGTATCGATTCTTGTTCCATAGTTACCCATCTTTTCTGTGTCTTGTTATGTGTCAGCTCTAGTATACGTCGGGTCAGGGTTGCTTTGTGGTAGAGTGAGATATTTGGGACCCCCATACCCCCTTTGTCTCTTGGCCCTGTAAGGGCCCTCCAACTGCGCCTCGGCCTCCTACCGCCCCAGATAAATCTCATCATTATTCTCCTGATTCTATGCATGTATGTCCCTGGGAGACGAATGGGCACCGTCTGTAACATATACAGGAACCTGGGGAGGACGTTCATTTTTATTGAACTAATCCTACCGAACCAGGAGAGGGGCGCGCTGCGCCACCTGTCCAGGTCTTCTTCTAATTTTGTTATTAACGGTTGGTAATTTTTTTGGAACAGGTCTTCCATTTTAGGGGTAATGTTTATGCCCAAATATTTAATCCCCTCTTTCTTCCATCTGAATGGAAAAGATGCCTTCAGGGCTGCCTCTTCACTTTCTTGGATATTGACATTTAGGATTTCTGATTTGTTCAGATTTACCTTAAAGTTGGACACCTTGCCAAATTTGCGGAATTCTTCGAGTACGCAGGGGAGCGCCACCCTTGGATTTGTGAGGTATAATAATAAATCATCTGCGTATAGGGCTACTGTTTGTTCACTTTTTGCCACCTGTACCCCTCTGATGCTGGGATTGGCCCTGAGTGCATTTGCCAATGTCTCCATTACCAGGATGTACAGGTATGGTGACAATGGACAGCCCTGTCTTGTGCCGTTTCTGATCTTCACTTGCTGAGAGAGTCTACCGTTCACCCTTACCCTCGCTGTCGGGTTGCTGTATAATGCTTTGATCCACCCCAAGAATCTAGGGCCCAACCCCGACTGTTTTAGGGTCATCTCCAGGAATCCCCAATCGACCCTGTCAAACGCCTTCTCGGCGTCGACCGACAGCAAGCACAATGGTGCACCAGACTCTGTCGCTCTCGAGATCAGGGCCAAGGTCCTAATTGTGCTATCTCCTGCTTCCCTTCCCGGCACAAAGCCCACCTGGTCGCCATGTATCAGGCTAGGTATATGAGTTTTTAATCTACTCGCTAATAATTTAGCAAATAGTTTGGTGTCTATATTGAGTAGTGAAATCGGTCTGTAACTCCCACAGCATGACGGGTCCTTGCCCGGCTTAGGGAGGACCGTGATTATCGCCTGTAGGGCCTGCGCCGGGAAGGGACATGATCTCGAGACTGCATTGAATGTTTCCAGCATCAGAGGAGCTAGTTTCTCCATGCATATTTTGTAAAAGCGGGGGGTTAGACCGTCGGGTCCCGGACTCTTTCCGATTTTTAATGTAGTGATTGCTTCCTTTAACTCTTGCAGAGTGAAATCCTCTTCTAGTGCCCCTGCTTCCTCGCTTGTTATGTGGGTGAGGGAGTTTTCAGTTATGTATGTGTTCTTCTCTACATCAAGGTTATTCTTGGGGTCCCCTAGGTTCCCCTCCAGGTTGTAGAGTTCCTGGTAATAAGTGTGGAAGCTCTCTAAGATCTCTGTGTTGCTGTGGACCATCCCCTTCCCGGGTTTATGGACCTCAAACACATATGTCTGTGCTTCTCTAGGATTGAGGGCCCTCGCTAACCCCTTACCGCATTTATTTCCGTGTTCATAGTGCAGTCCCTTGAATTTGTCCCTACGGCATAGTGACGCCTGATCTAGTATACGCAGGATTTTAATTCTAGTTGTGGATATTTCTGCTGCTATACTGTCTGCGGGTGAATTTTTATTTAACGTTTCCAGGCCGTCGAGCTGTATCAACAGCTCTTCTAGCCTAGCTGTCCTCATCTTTTTTAATCGTGCCCCGTGCGATATAAAGATCCCTCTAAGGACGCATTTTAGTGCCTCCCACTTAAAGGGCGTGGATGTAGGATCGTTTTTGTGAGTTTCTATGAATGATTCTATTGATTGTTGAATGTCCTGCAGGCAAGCTCCGTCTTCTAGCAAGTTATCATTAAGTCGCCACGTAAGGTTTGTTCTTTCAGTGTTTCCCCCCACCAAGGACCCCCAGACTGGAGCATGGTCTGACCAAAGGAAGGGGCCCATAGAGGCCGACGGCCTTCTGTCCAACAACCCGTGTGAAATAAACAGATGGTCTAGCCTGTGATAACTATTGTGTGCGGGCGAGTGAAAACTAAAGTCCCTCTCTCTGGGATGTAATGTTCGCCATAAGTCAACTAACTTGAGCTTTGCTAATTCCGTGCGAATTCTACGTGTCGTTGAGGGGGAAACCCCCGACTTACCCCCCGAGGAGTCTTTTGCCGGATCCATGATTAAGTTGAAATCTCCACCGAGGATGATGGAGGAGCCGCCTGCGAAAGCCGCCAGGGCCCCCAGCACTCGGATACCGAACTTCTTCTGGTCCTGGTTGGGAAAGTACACATTAGCAAGTGTTATTATGTCGTTATTCACTTGAATTTTTAAGAACACATATCTCCCGTTTTCGTCCATTTCTGAAGAGAGTAATCTGTGCGGAAAATTTTTATGGATTACTGTGGACGTGCCGCCTGCTTTTTTGTCTGGGTGTGGGCTGTTGTGCCAGGTAGTATAGTGGCGATATTTACACTTAGGTATCTTGGTATCCTGGAAATGGGTCTCCTGGAAGAAAACAACCATGATCCCCTTCCGGTGGAGGTGGTCCATGATCTGCCCCCTCTTAGTAGGTCCGTTCAGTCCTCTCACATTAAAGGTGCAAAATGTGATGTCAGCCATTGGTCACCGTGGGCATAAGATAAATTAGCTCTGCTAATGGTTGTAGGTCAGTCAGGTCGGGGTGAGGGTGGTGGGGTGGTTTAGGTAGGGAGAAGAAAGATAGAATTGAGCAAGAAGAGAGAGAAAAAGGTTCATCAGGTAGAACCTTGCGCAGTATCCAGCTACTGCGTTTGGTTTCAGGGAGAACTGCTGGCATATACAATGCCCGCATTCACACTAAATGTGATTGGTCGCCCTGTGTGAGGGACGTGTAGGTACCGGCTAGGACATGCGCCGAACCCCCGCGCCTCCCCCCACAACGCGATCCTTACGATAGTGCTGCAGCCCCTCGTTGGGCCCTGGTCTAAAGCTCTTGAGGCACCAATCATCATTTGCAATCTAAAAGAGAAAACAACAATTTAACTAGTACTATATCATTGTATAACTTGGAATGATATACTATATTAGAGTCTCGGATGACGCCCGTTTCCCGATCTCTGAGGAGCGGGTCATTCTGCTCCTCCGGACGCCAAGTGGGTATCTTCTGGTCTAGTTCGTTTTCTTCCCCAAACATAAACAATTTGGGTGAAGTTGAAGGTCGTGCAGTATGTTGTACTATTTCCTGTATGAGTCAGGTATGCGACTATGCTTGTATGCCAGATATATTTGGTGGATCATACACTACTGCATAATGCGTGGCGGGGTCCCGCAGTAAGATCAGGTGTTTCTGTCCATTGCCTTTTGCTTTTCCCGTCTTGGTTTGGGGTGTGCGCTCTGCCACTGCTCCTGTGCTGTGGGACCTGTTCTAATTTGGGTCGGATTCTGCGCGTGAAGCCTCCAATACAAGTGAATGGGTGCGTTTTTTCACGCAGTACATCCGCAGTGCAGCTGCAGATGGAGTCACTGATTGCTATGACTACAGGAAGTAGGCGTGGTAGGAGGCGTCCCAACACACAGCATAGAGCTTCACAGGCAAATTTGTAGAGGGAGATAGGTAGTATTTCTTGCCAATGCAGGATGTAAGAATGCAAAATCTGTAGTAATGAATTCCTCTTGTGAATTTTTTTGCAGTGACTGAAATAAAGTCATGCTGGAGAAGCGCCCGAAAAAAGTTACATGGATCAACCATGCCCACAAAGACATCAATGATTTAACGGTGCTCGCACAAGCAAGAGGGACAAAACGGAGTCTGGGTGTTGGTTTTTAAGCTGTTTTCCAAGGAATGGGCAGTTCTCTAGGGGTTGGGTTTACAATAAGGGGTGTCTGCTGGTTTTTCTGCGCGTTTTTTCCCGCAACACATCCACGTATATCCGCGCGTGATTTTTCACGCATCCGCACCTATCCGCAAGCACATTTAGGTACCATACGCGCGTGAAAATCCGCTAGCGGAATCCGGAACGCTCGTGTGCAGGCGGCCTTATGTGTCACATGGCGCACAAACTGAACCTATATTTGTTAAAACCTACTATTATAAATTGGTGCCGTATATGCAAATAGGCCCGTCTTGAGTTATGAAGTCGGGCCACCTTAGCTCACAGTCAAGCTGCTCCATCTATGCTAATGCCCCATGATGGCCATTTTGAAAGCCGACATCTTGGAATCAAGTTAATATTTTCAAATGGGAAGGGGTCCAGGTCATTGGGGCTAAATTTCTATTGCTTTTGTGGTTAAACTACCCCCTTCCAAAGGAGTGAGAACTATCCTGGTTGTCGTGGACTATCTCACAGAGATGGCCAATTTTATTCCAACCTGATGACCCTGGAGGTCCCTTCCAACTCTACCATTCTATTCTAGGATTCTATGATATGTATCTGATGGAAAATTTGATGAGGAATTTAAATCTATGCTTAATGGGGTCTTATGGGACTAAAGTATTCATGACCTATCCTTGGAATAGGTCATCAATAGTCAGTTGGCGGGGGTCCTTTGCAAGTGATCCCCGATGATCACTTGATTTGAAGAGGCCATGCTGTGACCTCTTCTCAAGCCAGTGACATTACATTCATTCGAAATGTGGTCTGAGAGCAGCTCCATTCTATTCAAGTGAATGGAGTGGAGCTGCGATACCAGGCACAGCTCCTATACAGTAAACAGCACTGTGCTCGGCGGTATGTGAGCCGCCGGGAGCTGTATTCAGGGAACAGACCACCTGCTTCCCTGCTTACATTCCCTTTGATCTGCTGTGGGGCTGACAGCTGAGATAATATAATCAGCTTTTATCAGCTGTTTCCGGGCAGAGCACAGCGTGTGGTCCTGCTTATCGGCTGTTCTGCCGAATGATGGATTTTATGCAAAACTGAAATTCAGCGTTTGGCAGAAAAGTGAAAGATGGGCACATTTACACACAATGATTATCACTCAAAAGATGGCTTTTGAGCGATAATCCTTGTGTCTAAATGGGCCTTAACAAATGTGGAAGTAACAGAGATTGTGCTGATCTCTGGGGAGCGAAGTACCCGAGTCATTGCAACAGATTTCAACAGTTGGCACCCTAACAGACCACCCATCTGCCATGGCACAGTTGGCAAATTGCTTGCCAAATTTCGCCAAACACGTTCTGAGTTGGACCTGCCAAAAAGTGGACGTAACAACACTGCCACAAATGAAGCAACAACAATGGCTGTCCTGCTGTCCTTCTGCAAGAGCTCAAATCATAGCACCCGGCATCTGTCACAGGAGAGCAGGGTGAGTTGAACCACCATTGGGCGTATACTGTCTATACACAAATGGTAGCCATACAAGATCCAGTTGCTGCATCATCTCAATGAGGACTATTCCAATCACCGTATCGACTTTGCTGAATGGGTGTCACAGCAATTGCAACGAGACCCACATTTCACAGAGACTGTACTGTTCAGTGATGAAGTAAAGTTCTATGTAAATGGGGACGTGAACAAAACCTTCGCTACTGGTCTGACACAAACTCGCACTGGACAGATCCCTCCAAGAGATTGGCGTACAGAAAGTCATGGTGTGGTGCAGTGTGTGGAGTACGAAGATACAGGGCCCATTCTTCATCAACGGTCCTGCTAAGTATCTGCAATTACTGCTGCCAAGTATCTGCGATTGTCATGTAACGAGGTGTTCCCATCACTGTGCAATGAAGATGGTACATTCCCAGTGTTCTTCCAGCATGATTGAACCCTCCGACATTATGGATGTGATGTTCATGAGTTTTTGGATCAGCAGTTTCCAGGGAGGTGGATTGGGTGCTGTGGCCCGGTGGAGTGGGCCCCGTGCTCGCCGGATCTCATCTCCTTGGACTTCTATCTGTGGGGTGACGTCAAGACTAGAGTTTACGCAGTGGAAATCCAGAGTGTGGGGCACATGTAACAGTGAATCCTGGACGCCTGTGAAAGAATTTCTGCTGAGGTGTTGGGAATGGGAGAAGATAATAGCCTTAACGATTCAAAACAATGGGGAGCACATCGAGCATATCCTGTAGTGTATCATCATTGTTCCATGTCCCAGAAAAATTGCTAATAACTTTGGCAGAAATAAACCTAGATGACATTAAGAACATATTTGGATTCCCCATCTAATCCTCTATTGGATACACATGCCACGTGCACTCCTTCCCATTAGAGAATATCGTCTTGGTTCCAAGTCACCATGTTGGACACTATTCCTCTCAGATTTGCTCCCTTCCCTGTAGCAACATGCCACACACAGCATGGCATTCCCAGGCACCAATTTCTTTTGGGCCAACCTGTACATGCAACACAATACCCCTTAATAAATCGGACATGGATGCAGACACCTTCAGGAAGCAGGGTGATCCTGGAACTTCTGAAGGGGTTGGTGAAACCCCCCTAGTAGGACCCAATTCATCTCCAGCATCCAGGCCTTAAGCTCTGTTAGTTACAGCTACAAATACAAGGGCGTTGAGGATAACTTGGCTTGTTCCGAGAAGTCAGATGAAACAGGATGCTCTGACGCCTTTCCTAATTGATGGCTTTCAGAGAATGGACGACAAATATACTTCCATTAGGACAGAAGTTGTCATTGAGGACAGAATTTGACCTTAATTTCAAGCAACTGAAGGAGAGGAAGTTGCTAGAATGTCCGAGTGGATGTCATGGTTTCCTTTTATCTTTTGATGGAAACTGTAACCCCGAATGTTCAGGCTAGGTGTCGTGAAGGAACAGTTTCCTTTTTAATAATCTTCTGTACCCTCCCCATGCCGTTCTCTTTCCCTGGAATGTGCCTGAAAGATGCCTGTATTGATCTGGGGTTACCGTAGTTTTCAGACTATAAGATGCGCCTGAGTATAAGAAGCAACCAAGGTTTACAGAAAACAGGAGAAATATTTCCTACCAAGTAAAGGTTTACTGGTGGTCAAAGGAAGTTGAGGAATCAATGTCACTAATTTTGTTTGTCCGATGTAGTGCTTTCTTTTTTTGGTTTTCCAGGGTAGATGAAGGGATTAACCCTTTCCAATCCACTGTCTGACCTCTGAAAACATTATGATTTAAGGCTGTACAGCTCCGATGTTGGAAGACGTCCGTCGGGGTTCTCTTACTGTATATTGCCAGTCTCTCTGCTGTCTGAGCCTATCCAACATGTCACCTCATGCAGTACTGGCTTTAGCCAGCAGATAGCGCCATTGTATAACGGCAGAAAAAGAGTAACCCCCCTAGGAAAACCAAGATACAAATTGGATTGGAAAGGGTCAATAACCAACAGTTCAACCCTGACAAACAAAGGCTCTTTCACATTGCCATGCAGTGCTCTGTTCAGAGTCCCTGTCACTGATTTCCGTGACGAAGTAATACATTATCTATCTTGTCGGTGAAGATGCTGGACAGCCAAATGGACACTGAACAGACCCCATTATAGTCAACGAGCTTATTTTTTTTAAATAATATTTTTTTAGTTCCCCTGCAGGACCTCAGTATGTGATCCCACCTTGTGACAGGAATGGCGATGGAGGCTCTGAACAATAGTAGTAATCAATATCCTCCCATAAAAACCACACGTCACACATTAGCAGTCATGAAACCTTAATTTAAAGTCTCCTTTATTCTTATAATACAGATTTGGTATAATCGTTCTAGCACCATATAAAACGTTTGTTTTATTTTATAAAAAATAAACAACCAAAAAAATGTACTTTTTGGTCAGTAATTAGTCGCAACATGTTTAATCACGGAACAAGATAAAACAGTGGTCTGTGGTCTATTCCATAAGAGGCAGCAGCGCCAGTCACAGTACTAGCTTTCAGATCATGTGACCTAGTGACAACTAATTCAAAACCTGCATCCACGTAAAGAGAAGCTCTCACTAATTTGGATCCACTTTTTTACTCAAATGGGCGCAATAGTGTGATTTTTACATCCTCAATACCTAAATGAGTTTAATATTAAAGTAACAATCAGCTATGCTCTGCCTAATGTTTCAATTCGACAGGGTACAATGAATATCTATGTCTTCAAATATCAGAAGTCTTTGATATAGCCCAAATGTTGTGAAGGCTTCTACCTCTGCATAGCCACCAGGAATTACAAGGTGACATAATTAGGGGTCTATGCATACCCCACTACTGTACCAGTTTCTGTGGGACGGGACTATGTAGTTCATGCATACTTGCCTATATTTGAATGAGCCTGGAAATGCCCACAAAATTCCCACTTTTGGGTAGATTTTGCATATCTTCCACACTTTTTGTGGTCTTTTTTTTGGCAGGACTGTTGCCAAGTATGGTCATGGGAGGGTGATAAGTCCTTTAGACAGAAGTACAGTTTTAAGTTGCATTGTTGTCATTAGGTCTTCTTAAAGGAAACCTATAGCTAAAACATTTATGCCATGCATAACATCTTGTTTTTTTTAAGGGTTTGCACTCTCTGGTCTTCTCCAAGTCACCCTAAGATCGGAAGCAGAGGACACCAGATGGTAAATGCAGCTTGTATAGTACATGGAACTTATTGATCCCTGTTACTAACACAAAGTCAATATACTTTTTGAGGGAAGCCTGTTTAGCATTTTTTGGTTTCCTGAGATATGAGGAAATTCATAGAAAAAAACTCTTGGATGGAAATGCGGGAGTCCATAGTTTATTCCTGAATGTCTCCTTATATTGAATATTTTAGCTATAGTTTTCCAACATAAAGCTAGAGTTCTGTTTTATATACGAGCACCATAAGGGGAGACAGAACTTGAAAGCAGTTTTTTGTTTGCCTATAGGTCCCGTCTCTCCATTTGTTACATACAGTATATTGCATTTGTTCACAAACTGCTTCATAAATAAATTGTAGTAAAAGAATGAATACCCATTCACCATTTTATGGAACGCACAATTTTTTTTTTGGAATGTGCAGCCAACAATTCGGTAAAAACAAGGGACACCACTGAGTTGGTTGGGAATCGTCCTTATGAACGCTACTGTATGCATAAAATGGTTGCTCCCAAGTTGGTAATCAATACGCTTGAAATTCTTGTGGAAAAAGTCTTGACTTGTCACTGTCACTGGCTTAAAGCCCAACGATGATCCCTCTGTCAGTAGTGTGTATTGTGTACATGCTAACGTTTCCGACAAGTTCATTACTAGTTGTGATAATAATCAAATCATTACTGGACAGATAAGTAAAATACATACAAATTTAATAACAGAATATTAGGCAGAGAAACACCCAATCCTCTTCTACCTCGCTTGTTATCTTTGGACGTTTTGTTTTCCATCTTGATTGCCAACGTTGACTTTTGAGGTTATGTTGTTGTGGTGCTTGTCTATTACATCCCAAAGACCCTTCTGGTCTGAGCTAAAGTTATGTATTTATGGCCTGTGGCAATCCCTGTTTGTGACTCCTAATACATTGAAACATCTTTGAGATCAATACCCAGATTTAGAGTGAAAATGTCCTTCTGGAGGATGGTCTTCTCAAAGAAGGTCAATCTACGGATCTAGATAAGGGTCATCTTCTCAATGGGGTAATCTTTTGATGAGGTTTTGTTGTACATATTCATTAAATCACTTTTTGACCCAAATCATTACCAAGCTTAGCAAACAAGAAGGTCCTATCAACTGATTGAGCACCTAAAGACCCCTTTTGTGCAAATTTACTAAGAAGTTGACAGGTAATTTTGCTAGGTCTGTAATATACCAAACACCTCTCAATGTATCAAAGCAAACATTGTCAATGTTGAAGGAGCACCATACTGTTGAAGGGTAGTTGAGAGATCAAGACTAGAGAAACGTTTTGGACAGAGTCTTTGAACTCACCGGACATTATATTACATGGAAGAGTTATTGTATCAAGCTAGGCTTTGAGGAGCATCTAGATTTGATATTAGCATGAAGGTCAAAGAGGATTAGGCAAGACTGATTTAGGTAATGATTAGAATTCTCTATAACAGTAGGGAACGATATGAAGAAAGATAATTAAATCTTTTTTTCCTTTACCTTAATACACAGAGCCCATCTTTGAAGATTAATATGGAGTTCAAAAACTATACACAAAAATATACAGTAGATTTATGTCAATATGGTTAGTGACACCCGTTCCTCACATGGTCAGTCTCACTTACAATCTCTTTTACTTGAGGTAGATGTCACTAACCTATTAAACATCTGCAAATTTGGGGTCTCAGATTAGATATACAATGTGTGTTAAAGATTATGGCATAACATTCTTAAGGTCAGATTGGAAGGAGGCTAGATTGGAAGGATATTCAGTGTATGACTGATGACGGCTGAAGACAATCAGATTTCTTTATTGCAGTGAGTTCTGTGACTGGGGCATTAAAAGAAACATCCTGATTGGACGATTATGCTCCAGTGCAAAACCAGGAGTGCTTCCGATTTTGAGAAGAGATAACCCTGTAGTGTGAGGGTATACTAAAGATGACCGCAGTACTGTACATAAACCATTGTGTTGCAGATGTTTTCCACTATGGTGGCACATAATCCATCCAGGTCTTCTGAGCCATAATTATCCCCCCGTATTCTTTGTACTAGGACCCTATAAGGGTGGGCCCTCACTGGTAACACATATCTAGAATCCACTGCAGTTAACACATCAAAAATATGTAACAAAAAAAAATTAACAAAACCACATGGATGAATCTTTGTCATTGATGACCTGTGGAAGTTTTTTAGTTCATTGGCCATTAAACTCGAGTTCCTTTTTCTGAAAGAGCAAAATGATTTGGGAGTCATTCATGTTTTCTTTAGCCATTAAAGCAAACTGATCCTAACTCAAAGCCAAACTTCTGACTGCTGTCTCCAAAGTCGATGACGGCAAGGTCCCTGAGGGGTAGATGTTCTACCTTGTAAGTGTTGATCTCAAGCACTGTTTGCTCTACACCCTTACGATACTGAAATGAGAAAATAAAACATAAGATACGATGACTTTTGACTTCTTCGTTAACTGATGTCATTGACAATACATTTCTTAAATTCTGCACTAGAAGCTAGTAAATATTTCAGTTGGGTAAAAAGAAATATGACCCAGTGACTTTTGATTTCGGAAGGATATAATGACTATCATCAAACTAGTGTTTCAACTTGCGTAGCTAATTTTAAGGACCCTTAAGGACCAAGGTTGGTCCTGGGTTTTAATCCCAGCTGATAGTAAAAATATGGATTAAAGCTCCTGCTCCTGTAATGTAGCAGGAACAGATCAGGTACTCTGCAGTGACTAATAGCCAAGGACCTGGAGGAGAAGGCAGAAGTGTTTTTTAACCACTTCTGCCTTCTATCTTGCAGGCTACATAGCACTCAATAAGCATTATGTACTGAAGAAAGAAAGCGGAAGTTTTTCTTCCGCTATTCACGTGACTGCCAGATGCCCCATGCCACAACAGAGCCATAGAGTCCTATCAGGCCCATGTTAACTCTATTAGTGACTACTGTTGCTACAGGGGGGATGTTTTCCCCTGTAACTGGAGCTCCTAAGGGTGAAATGAAAAGAAAACAAAAGCATGTGAATGACAACGTGAGGTTGTCTTATATGCTGTAATGGGTGACATAGCTGTAGAAAAATAGTTACAAAAAAAGTTAAAAAATAAAATAAAAAAATATATAAAAACACCAACCAAAACCATTGCCGTATGCGCCCTCTAATCTGAGATGATACAAATTATATATCAAGGTCTCAAACACAATAAGGAACCTATTCCTGTACTTTATTTTACTATAATGTACTCATTTTAAAGATAACTATAAATTTAAGAAAAAGTATATATTTTTTTAGCTTTAGTTTTTACCCCTAATAAAACTAAAAAACGGAGAAAAAAGTCAGTGAAAAAATATATATAAAAAATAGCCCTGTATGTCACGGAAAAAAAACACAGCCAAAATAATATTGGTAGCTGAAGAGAAAAAAATATGACAGTAAAACCACCACATGGGTAAAATCCCTAAAAAAGGCCTTTAGAACTAAAACACCATGGGCTTTAAGGGGTTAAATTCTCCAAACCAATGATGTCCAAGAGAGTTTAAAATATTAAAGTCATTTTTATTTGTTCTTTCAAACCCTTACTGAGTCTTCTTTAGGTAATACGCATAGCATTGCTATAAGAAGGTCCTTACTTATGTACCTTGGTACATGGATGTTCACAATACTTTGATAGTATTTTATGTTGTGTATGATGGGGTTTGCAATAACAAAACTCCCGAGAAGTAAATCTGTTTAGACTTAACTATATAGGCAAGGAAATTTCTGATCCTGCAATACCAATATTTTTGACTTGGATTTATGGCACAATCAGTGAAGGAAAAAAATCCCTGCACTCCAGAACCCAGAGGGATCAGTATTCATCACTGTGAGAAGGAAAGGCTTTCCTCCAAAACTATTCAGAAATCCGCACGGATTTCTGAATAGTTTTGGAGGAAAGCCTTCCCTTCTCACAGTGATAAATATTGATCCCTCTGGGTTCTAGCGCGCAGGGATTTTTTTCCTTCACTGATTGTGCCATACATCTGAATTGTATATCCCAGGCTGGGCTGTATCCCTATAATGACTCTCCAGGAGGCTGGATCGAGAACCCAAGGTGGTTGATAGGCTATTGTGGATATTGGGTGCCAGTGGATTCTCTACCCAGAGAACTCCACTGAGCACCAGGTGAGTACATACCCACCATATAGATTTTTTCCACATATATCTACCTGATAATTAACAAGGCACTGACACATATATATCTAAATATTTTTGACTTTCTATACTTACTTGACAGCCATCAAATAACGCTTTTAGCTCCGGTGTGCGACTGTAGGAGAGTGTCTCCTCGTTGTCTGCCATTAACTTTATAGACCGCTCATGGTTTCCCTTCGACATATCAAACCAGCCCACAGACTGCTGACAATTATAAGTGAAGTTTTGACGGCCTACGGCACTCAGTAGTTTCAGGAATGTCATCTGTACCACATGGACGGGATTACCATCTGCATCAGTGTAATGGAACTGTGGGAATCGTATGAAAGTTACTTAATACGTATAATGGAAAATCTAGAGGATATCTGTGTAAAACAAAAATAGGCAAAGGAATAATTTACCTTCTTTCCTCTTTTAAAAGTGCTGTACCAATCCCCGGGGGTTTCTTTGTTCCATGCTGCAACTTTAACCTGGTGAGACAAGAACAATTCTCTTATTACTCATCGATTGTTGGGTTTGCGGTATTTGTAGCCCTTAAAATTTACAAGGATCATAAACTGAAGACAGAGACAATGAAAACAAGAGCAGCGTGAACATATCCATCTTAAATTAGATATTGGACACGTGGAACTGTTTGTCAGATTGTGCTCTTCAATAGAACATTGTAGTGTCCTAGTGCTACATCTCCTCATAGCTCATAGAGAAGCTAGGTTGGGCGTTGGCGTCTTGTCCCATTGTTTTGACAATAAGAGCAAATAATCCAGCGGATGACAAATATTAAATGACGGCAAAACAGAAGACCCATTTCCTCCACAGAATAGATATTCATTGGAAACAACGTTTGGATAATCTTTGTTTCCAATGAATATCTATTCTGTGGAGGAAATGGGTCTTCTGTTTTGCCGGCATTTACTATTTGTTGTCGGCTGGATTATCTGCTCCTATTGCCAAAACAATGGGACAAGACTCCAAGGAAAAATCTACAGCATAAGACAGACTTCAATTCCACCAACTAACAGATTCCGTTGCTAACCAAAAAATAACAAGCTCTTGTTCCATTTGTCATCCATGGGTGATGCCAGCTATATTCCTACTGGCCATGTTATCTCTTGGGTCGAATGGCAGGACCATCCTAATACCCAAGTTTTACTAACATGTATAGTGTATAAGAGTGCAAGAGTGAGAAGATCTCCTAAACATTGTTGGTTATACTGACCGACTCAAACTTTTTGTCTGGGTACAGGCATGTTTCTCCACCAGCTGTGAAATTGCAGAAGACCTTGAAAGAATCTCTATTACAACCTTGGTTTGGATCAATCCAGTATTCACCTAAGATGATAAAAATACATAAAAAGCCATAAATAACATAATTTTCACAGTTTCTGGACATTTTCTAATCTTTACTCATACTCAAAACTAATCTCCTGTAATTCTTATTATTACAACACATGCCCTCCCCTATTTCTCCTTCTATTACCCCATATAACCTCCCCTATATCTCCTCTTACTCATATAACCACTCTCTATATCTGATCATATTGCTCCATATTACCTCTCCTATATCTCCTCCTATAACTCCATATACCCCCCTATATCTCATCATTTTACCCCATATAACCTCTCCTATACCTCCTCCTATCACTCTATACAACCTCCCCTATATCTCCATCTATTACTTCATATGACCTCCTCCTACATCTCCTCCTGTTACTCCATATAACCTCTCCTATATCTCCTCCTGTTACTCCATATAACCTCTCCTATATCTCCTCCTATTACTCCATATATCCTCCCCTATATCTCCTCCTATTACTCCATATAACCTCCCTCTATATCTCCTCCTATTACTCCATATAACCTCCCCTATATCTCCTCCTGTTATTCCATATAACCTCTCCTATATCTCCTCCTATTACTCCATATAACCTCCCCTATATGTCCTCCTATTACTCCATATATCCTCCCCTATATCTCCTCCTATTACTCCATATAACCTCCCCTATATCTCCTCCTATTACTCCATATAACCTCCCCTATATCTCCTCCTGTTATTCCATATAACCTCTCCTATATCTCCTCCTATTACTCCATATAACCTCCCCTATATGTCCTCCTATTACTCCATATATCCTCCCCTATATCTCCTCCTATTACTCCATATAACCTCCCCTATATCTCCTCCTATTACTCCATATAACCTCCCCTATATCTCCTCCTGTTATTCCATATAACCTCTCCTATATCTCCTCCTATTACTCCATATAACCTCCCCTATATCTCCTCCTATTACTTCATATAACCTCTCCTATATCTCCTCCTATTACTCCATATAACCTCCCCTATATCTCCTCCTATTACTCCATATATCCTTCCCCTATATCTCCTCCTATTACTCCATATAACCTCCCCTATATCCCCTCCTATTACTCTATATAACCTCCCCGTATATCTCCTCCTGTTACTCCATATAACTTCCCCTATATCTCCTATTACTCTATATAACCTCCCCGTATATCTCCTCCTATTACTCCATATAACTTCCCCTATATCTCCTCCTGTTACTCCATATAACCTCCCCTATATGTCCTCCTGTTACTTCATATAACCTCCCTTCTATCTCCTCCTAAAACTCTATATAATCTCCCCTATACATCCCCCTATATCTCCTATTACTCGATATAACGTCTACTATATCTCCTCCTATTACTCCATATAACCTCCCCTATATATCCTCCTATTACTCCATATAACCTCCCCTATATCTCCTCCTATTACTCCATATAACCTCCCCTATATATCCTCCTATTACTCCATATAACCTCCCCTATATCTTCTCCTATTACTCCATATAACCTCCCCTATATCTCCTCCTATTACTCCATATAACCTCCCCTATATCTCCTCCTATTACTCCATATAACCTCCCCTATATCTCCTCCTATTACTCCATATAACCTCCCCTATATCTTCTCCTATTACTCCATATAACCTCCCCTATATCTCCTCCTATTACTCCATATAACCTCCCCCTTTATATTTCCAAACTCCATTAGAGGTCAGTATTTGCCACTACTCACCATCCTTGTATTCGGGATGACACATGTGGAGCTCTTTGCACGTTATTGCTGGGCTGTCCTGGGTCCCCACTGGCCTCCTCATCTGGTCCACCTCCACTTTCAGGGATCCTAGTGTGGCATAAATTTCTTCCATGCCATCAGACATATAATCGGCGAGTCCCTCATCTGCCTGCTCCCCCTCAGAGTGGCGCCTTCTCTTTCTTCTACCTTCATATGTCTCAAGGGGAAGGGGCTGTATGGTGTACGCTGGGCGTCCCTATTAGAGATAATATGGTTGAGACTGCCATTACTTCCAATGTATTTTGGGCAGTTTTACAACTAATAAAATGTTTTTTTACCATTTTCTCTTTGCCTTAAAAACATTTATGTGCCTTTGGTATGAAGTTTTTCTGTTTCCGAAAATCCTAAACAATATCCACATTACTTACTGGTGGTCCAGGAGGTCCAGCTGGCCCAGTGTCTCCTTTTATGCCTATTGTTCCCTGGAGAAGAAGAGCATCAATTAGCAGTAATTAGTCACATTAATTATGGTCCTTTTACATGGGATGACCTGTCAGGCAAACGATTCCCAACACTGTGCTATTACATAGGAGCGAGTATCACTGGCATCACTCACAATGTTGCCGTAATGGAGGTGGAGCGGGCCGGGGGGCATTCTCCTCCCATCCGCCTCCATTCAGAAGAAGCAGAAACTGAACGGTTGAAAGATTCTCATTGAGTTGTTCATATATTTAAATGCGACGCGGGAATCTGAATAATAATCATCCCGTGTAAAAGGGCCATTATTAGAGATGAGCGAACGTGTTCTTCCGAGCTTGATATTCGTGCGAATATTAGGGTGTTCGGGATGTTCGTTATTCGTAACGAACACCATGCGGTGTTCTGGTTACTTTCACTTCCTTCCCTGAGACGTTAGCGCGCTTTTTTTGGCCAATTGAAAGACAGGGAAGGCATTACAACTTCCCCCTGTGACGTTCAAGCCCTATACCACCCCCCTGCAGTGAGTGGCTGGCGAGATCAGGTGTCACCCGAGTATAAAAGTCGGCCCCTCCCGCGGTTCGCCTCAGATGCGGTGTGAGTTAGATGAGGGACAGTGCTGTTTGTACCGGAGCTGCTGTAGGGAAAGAATTGGTAGTTAGTGTAGGCTTCAAGACCCCCCAAAGGTCCTTATTAGGGCCACTGATAGCTGTGTGTTGGCTGCTGTTAGCAGTGGCAATTTTTTTCCCTCAAAATCGGCTCTGCAGAGCGTTGCACCTGGCATTAGGGACAGAAGTGCTGCATAGGCAGGGAGAGTGTTAGGAGTGAGTGTAGCCTTCAAGAACCTCAACGGTCCTTTCTAGGGCCATATTTATCCGTGTGCAGTACTGTCCAGGCTGCTGTTAGCTGTGCTGCATTTTTTTTTGCTTCTCAAAATCGCCTCTGCAGAGCATTCCACCCTCCATTGATACTGCAGGGAAAGAATTGTATAGGCAGGGCCACAACACAGTTATTATTCATTGAATATACGCAGTGCTGCCTTTTGCTTGTAAAACAAGTGAAAATAATTCTATTTGTCCTGCCTCTGTCCGTCCTAAGGGCGGTGGACACGTGTCGGCTGTGTGTGCAACCTGTAAAAATCAGACGCACCCAGCTACGTTTTACTCCTGGCTTCGCCATTTGCTTTCCTTAATTGGGAAAAAAAATACCTGCTCTGCCACAGTTAATAACTCTGCTACCCTCACGTTCTGTGACACATTAGCAGGAAAACAGCACAGTTATTAAACTTAGATTATTCATTCACTAGAGGCAGTGGGGCCTTTCGTTTTCAAAAAAGGGAAAAAATTATATTTGGCCTTCAGTCTTGCGCCAATTTATTAGCTGCCTGTGAAATCAAATCACTGGTAATACAGCATGCTGAGGGGTAGGGGTAGGCCTAGAGGACGTGGACGCGGCCGAGGACGCGGAGGGCCAAGTCAGGGTGTGGGCACAGGCCAAGCTCCTGATCCAGGTGTGTCGCAGCCGACTGCTGCGCGATTAGGAGAGAGGCACGTTTCTGGTGTCCCCACATTCATCGCCCAATTAATGGGTCCACGCGGGAGACGGTTATTAGAAAATGAGCAGTGTGAGCAGGTCCTGTCCTGGATGGCAGAAAGTGCTTCGAGCAACCTATCGTCTACCCGCAGTTCTGCGCCGTCCACTGCTGCCAATCCGAATCCTCTGTCTGCTGCTCCTCCTTCCTCCCAGCCTCCTCACTCCACTACAATAACACCTGCTCAGGAGCGGGAACACTCCCAGGAACTGTTCTCGGGCCCCTGCTTAGATTGGGCAGCAGCGGTTCCTCTCCCACCAGAGGAGTTTATCGTCACTGATGCCCAACCATTCGAAAGTTCCCGGGGTCCGGGGGAAGAGGCTGGGGACTTCCGCCAACTGTCTCAACAACTTTCTGTGGGTGAGGAGGACGATGACGATCAGACACAGTTGTCTTGCAGTGAGGTAGTAGTAAGGGCAGTAAGTCCGAGGGAGCAGCGCACAGAGGATTCGGAGGAAGAGCAGCAGGACGATGAGGTGACTGACCCCACCTGGTGTGCAACGCTTACTCAGGAGGACAGGTCTTCAGAGGGGGAGTCAAGGGCATCAGCAGGGCAGGTTGCAAGAGGCAGTGCGGTGGCCAGGGGTAGAGGCAGGGCCAGACCGAATAATCCACCAAGTGTTTCCCAAAGCGCCCCCTCGCGCCATGCCACCCTGCAGAGGCCGAGGTGCTCTAAGGTCTGGCAGTTTTTCACAGAGACGCCTGACGACCGACGAACAGTGGTGTGCAACCTTTGTCGCGCAAAGCTCAGCCGGGGAGCCAACACCAACAGCCTCACCACCACCACCATGCGCAGACATATGATGGCCAAGCACCCCGCAAGGTGGGACGAAGGCCGTTCAGCGCCTCCGGTTTGCACCCCTGCCTCTCCCCCTGTGCCCCAACCTGCCACTGAGATGCAACCCCCCTCTCAGGACACAGGCACTACCGTCTCCTGGCCTGCACCCACACCCTCACCTCCGCTGTCCTCGGCCCCATCCAGCAGTGTAGTTCAGCGCACCGTCCAGCCGTCGCTTGCGCAACTGTTGGAGCGCAAGCGCAAGTACGCCGCCACGCACCCGCACGCTCAAACGTTAACCGTCCGCATAGCAAAATTCATCAGCCTTGAGATGCTGCCGTATAGGGTTGTGGAAACGGAGTCCTTCAAAAGTATCATGGAGGCGGCGGCCCCGCGCTACTCAGTTCCCAGTCGCCACTACTTTTCCCGATGTGCCGTCCCAGTCCTGCACGACCACGTCTCCCGCAACATTGTACGCGCCCTCACCAACGCGGTTACTGCCACGGTCCACTTAACTACGGACACGTGGACAAGCACAGGCGGGCAGGGCCACTACATCTCCCTGACGGCACATTGGGTGAATTTAGTGGAGGCTGGGACAGAGTCAGAGCCTGGGACCGCTCATGTCCTACCCACCCCCAGAATTGCGGGCCCCAGCTCGGTGGTGGTATCTGCGGAGGTGTATGCTTCCTCCACTAAAGCACCCTCCTCCTCCTCCTCCTCCTCCTCTGTCTCGCAATCAAGATGTGTTAGCAGCAGCATGTCGCCAGCAGTCGGTGTCGCGCGGTGTGGCAGCACAGCGGTGGGCAAGCGTCAGCAGGCCGTGCTGAAACTACTCAGCTTAGGCGATAAGAGGCACACGGCCCACGAACTGCTGCAGGGTCTGACACAGCAGACCGACCGCTGGCTTGCGCCGCTGAGCCTCCAACCGGGCATGGTCGTGTGTGACAACGGCCGTAACCTGGTGGCGGCTCTGCAGCTCGGCAGCCTCACGCACGTGCCATGCCTGGCCCACGTCTTTAATTTGGTGGTTCAGCGCTTTCTGAAAAGCTACCCACGCTTGTCAGACCTGCTCGTAAAGGCGCGCCGGCTCTGCGCACATTTTCGCAAGTCCCACACGGACGCTGCCACCCTGCGCACCCTGCAACATCACTTTAAGCTGCCAGTGCACCGACTGCTGTGCGACGTGCCCACACGGTGGAACTCTACGCTCCACATGTTGGCCAGGCTCTATGAACAACGTAGAGCTATAGTCGAATACCAACTCCAACATGGGCGGCGCAGTGAGAGTCAGCCTCCTCAATTCCTTTCAGAAGAGTGGGCCTGGTTGGCAGACATCTGCCATGTCCTTGGTAATTTTGAGGAGTCTACCCAGGTGGTGAGCGGCGATGCTACAATCATTAGCGTCACCATTCCTCTGCTATGCATCTTGAGAAATTCCCTGCAAACCATAAAGGCAGCTGCTTTGCGCTCGGAAACAGAGCCGGGGGAAGACAGTATGTCGCTGGATAGTCAGGGCACCGTCCTGTCTATTTCTCAGCGCGTACAGGAGGAGGAGGAGGAGCATGAGGAGGATGAGGAGGAGGGGGAAGAGACAGCTTGGGCCGCTGCTGACGGTACACCGGCTGATTGCCTGTCATCCTTTCAGCGTGTATGGCCTGAGGAGGAGGAGGAGGAGGAGGAGGAGGATCCTGAAAGTGATCTTCCTAGTGAAGACAGCCATGTGTTGCGTACAGGTACCCTGGCACACATGGCTGACTTCATGTTAGGATGCCTTTCTCGTGACCCTCGCGTTGCACGCATTCTGGCCACGACGGATTACTGGGTGTACACACTGCTCGATCCACGGTATAAGGAGAACCTGCCCACTCTGATTCCCGAAGAGGAAAGGGGTTCGAGAGTGTTGCTATACCACAGGACCCTTGCGGACAAGCTGATGGTAAAATTCCCAGCCGACAGCGCTAGTGGCAGAAGGCGCAGTACCGAGGGCAAGGTAGCAGGGGATGTGCGTAGATCGAGCAGCATGTACATCCCAGGCAGTGCAACAGTCTTTAAGGGCCTGGCCAGCTTTATGGCTCCCCACCAAGACTGTGTCACCGCTCCCCAGTCACGGCTGAGTCGGCGGGAGCACTGTATAAGGATGGTGAGGGAGTACGTAGCGGATCGCACGACCATCCTTGGTGACGCCTCTGCCCCCTACAACTACTGGGTGTCGAAGCTGGACACGTGGCCTGAACTAGCGCTGTATGCCCTGGAGGTGCTTGCTTGTCCTGCGGCTAGCGTCTTGTCGGAGAGGGTGTTTAGTGCGGCTGGGGGAATCATCACAGATAAGCGTAGCCGCTTGTCAACCGACAGTGCCGACAGGCTAACACTCATCAAGATGAACAAAGGCTGGATTTCCCCAGACTTCTGTTCTCCACCAGCGGACAGCAGCGATACGTAATCAATACGTAGGCTGCACCCGCGGATGGAAGCTACGTTCTCTCTCACCATCCAAAACGGGGACATTTCTGCTTCATCAATCTGTGTCTAATATTCCTCCTCCTCCTCCTGCTCCTCCTCCTGAAACCTCACGTAATCACGCTGAACGGGCAATTTTTCTTAGGGCCACAAGGCTCACTCAAATAATTTTTCTGAACAATTTTTATAAGTTTCAATGCGCTTAAAAGCGTTGGAACTGTAACTTGAACCAATTTTTCGTTACACTGGGCTGCCTCCAGGCCTAGTTACCACTTAAGCCACATTAACCAAAGCGATTAATGGGTTTCACCTGCCCTCTTGGCTGGCCATGGCCAATTTTTGGGATGTACATTAGTACTGTTGATACAGCAATTTTTGTGGGCCCTCGCCTACAGTGTAATCAAATTAATTTTTAGCCCACCTGCATTCCAGCTGACGTTACCTCAGCTGTGTTGGGCAATGCAATGGGATATTTTTGTGTACCGCCGGTGGGTTCCAGGGAGCCACCCATGCTGTAGGTGCACACGGAGTTTTTAATACATCTGTACACTTGTAAAGAACCCCAGTCTGACTGGGGCATGCAGTGTGGGCCGAAGCCCACCTGTATTACGCACGACATTACTACCTCAGCTGTGTTGGGCAATGCAATGGGATATTTCTATGTACCGCCGGTGGCTTCCTGGCACCCACCCATGCTGTGGGTCCACAGGGAGTTTAACCTACATGTGTCCACTTCTAAAGAACCCCAGTCTGACTGGGGCATGCAGTGTGGGCCGAAGCCCACCTGCATTATGCACGACATTACTACCTCAGCTGTGTTGGGCAATGCAATGGGATATTTTTGTGTACCGCCGGTGGGTTCCAGGGAGCCACCCATGCTGTAGGTGCACACAGAGTTTTTAATACATCTGTACACTTGTAAAGAACCCCAGTCTGACTGGGGCATGCAGTGTTGGCCGAAGCCCACCTGTATTACGCACGACATTACTACCTCAGCTGTGTTGGGCAATGCAATGGGATATTTCTATGTACCGCCGGTGGCTTCCTGGCACCCACCCATGCTGTCGGTCCACAGGGACTTCACAATAGGGAGTTGTACCTGCCTGTGTCTATGAATTAAAAAGCCCGGTCTAACTGGGGCATGCAGACACCTTGACAGAATGAATAGTGTGTGACACATAGGTTCCCCATTGCTATGCCTACGTGTGCAGCTCCTGATGGCGGTGGCACAGGATTCTATTTCTCATTGCTTCTGTACAGCATTGTGGGCTATCGCCCCGCCACTTTTAAAGAGGGTCGCTGCCTAGCCGTGCCAACCCTCTGCAGTGTGTGCCTGCGGTTCCTCCTCATGGCAGACGCACTTCTAAATAGACATGAGTGTGGCGTGGCATGAGGGCAGCTGAAGGCTGCGCAGGGACACTTTGGTGTGCGCTGTGGGGGGGAGGGGGGGCGGTTGGTCAGCATGTAACCCAGGAGAAGTGGCAGCGGAGTGTCATCCAGGCAGTGATTGTGCTTTGTTGTAGCTAGTGTGGTGCTTAGCAAAGGTATGCCATGCTAATGAGGGCTTTTCAGAAGTAAAAGTTGTTGGGAGGGGGGGGGGCCCACTCTTGCCGGTATTGTGGCTTAATAGTGGGACCTGTGAACTTGAGATGCAGCCCAACATGTAGCCCCTCGCCTGCCCTATCCGTTTCTGTGTCATTCCCATCACTTTCTTGAATTGCCCAGATTTTCACACATGAAAACCTTAGCGAGCATCGGCGAAATACAAAAATGCTCTGGTCGCCCATTGACTTCAATGGGGTTCGTTGTTCGAAACGAACCCTCGAGCATCGCGGGAAGTTCGTTCCGAATAACGAGCACCCGAACATTTTGGTGTTCGCTCATCTCTAGCCATTATCCTTCTACCAACCGACTTGATAAAAAATAGATTTTAGCTAATAACAGTGTCCTTGAGTAGTGCTTTATAGTCCTTCTCACAAAGCTGTGCTGTGTGATCTAGGCTTGTAAATATTTCCATTTCCAAGTTAAGACTGGGGATCCACAGTGACTTTGGCTCATGCAAACAGTTTCAGTGATTCCCTATTGGGAAGCTGCAGACGATTTGGCGAAATTGTTGCAATTGCCCCACAACTTTTCCCTAGAGGAACACTGAGGTTGCTCAATTGCTAAAATAACCCGCGATTTTACCACAACCATTGACCAAAACTTGCTGTGGATGGGAATGGGGTCCTGTCTCATTGGGGTTTAAAGGATTTGTACTAAGATAGACTTTTATCACCTATCCATGAGATACAGACAACCACATCAAATAGAATAGATCAAAAAAGTGCAAGGAAATCCAATCCTTACGGCAAAAAATACTCTTGCCCAAACTCAACCTTACGTTCATTATCTCTGATCCACTATCCTGTATTCTATCATTTTTTACAACTTACCGGGGCACCTTTGGATCCCTTTTGCCCTAGAGGTCCCTGTAAAACATTTCAAGAGTTACTAATATAATTGTATATCAACCTAGTTATTACAACTATATTGACTTAATACATTCAAGGACTTTATCTTCATAGGTTCTATTTATAACGGAAGCTGTGACGCTATGTCAAATCCGTCACATTACGGCTCTAATTAACAACCAATGGACCCTTTTTTACATATAATGGGTTCTGTCAATGTTTATGTCATTAAAAACATAAATACAAAAATGACAGGGTAATTACCGAAATGCCAGTGGGCCCAGGAGGTCCAATTGTTCCAGCAGGACCCACCACACCCTTAATAGAAGAAGAGGTTGTCATTATAATATCTCAAACAGCTGGCTAGGAAACTGGTAGTATTATGGAGTAACACTTACTGGATCTCCTTTGGGTCCTTGTACACCTTGGACTCCTGCTGGTCCTCTGTCTCCTTTCTCTCCCATTTCTCCTGGAGGTCCTATTAGTCCAATAAGTCCAGAATGGCCCTGAAGTAATTAAACCGTGTCAAAAGGGTCTTCTGGTTCAGGCAACTGATTTTTCAAACACTCAAGAAGGACATATCAGAGCTTGAGTGGTTACAAAGGCGGCAACTAAAGTAATAAACAGAATGGCTGGACTACAATACCCAGAGAGGTCATCAAAATTGGGGTTATTTAGAAAAAAGATGGCTGAGGGGCGACCTAATAACTATCTATAAATATATCTGGGGACAATGCAGAGATCTCTCCATCATCTGTTTATACCCAAGATTGTAACAAGGGGGCGCCCTCTACATCTAGAAGAACGAAAGTTTCATCACCAACACCGAAGAGGGTTCTTTACTGTAAGAGCAGTGAGACTATGGAACTCTGCCTGAGGACGTGGTGATGGAGAACTCACTAGAAGAGTGTAAGAGGGGCTGGATGCCTTTCTTGAACATTACAATATTACATTTTATAGTCACTAGTTACTTCAGAAGGGTCGGTGATCCGGGGATTATTCTGATTGCCAGATTGGAATCAGGAAGGATTTTTTTCCGTTTAATTGGGAAAATTGGCTTCTACCTCATTGAAGTTTTTTGCCTTCCTCTGGATCAGCATTGGGGGGTAATAGGCTGAACTGGATGGACATAGGGATTTTTTTGGCCTTACATGCTATGTTACTATGTTATTAGGGAATTCTTAGTTAAGCGGGATCGTCATCCATTCTGGTCTCCCAGCGTTTGTTCAGAATGCAGCTCAGCTACAAACAACATTTCTCGCACTGGAGGACGTGATTTCAATGGGTACAGTGTATTACTTAAATGGGTTTTCCCACTAGTTATAAATTGCATCACACCCTCTACGGCCTTCCTGGTTGCTGCTGACCAGGACATGTGACTGCTGCAGCCAACTGCTGGCCACAGCAGTGACCTTCTGCAGCAGTCACATGTCCTAATCAGAAGCAACCAGGAAGGCCGTAGAGGGTGTGATGCAATTTATGTAATGGGAAAACCCTTTTAAAGTGGATGTTCAGGGAGGGAATATATTTACCGGCAGTGTTGGAACCTCCACTTTTAGGCCAATTTGACACGTGGTGATGCGGTATGTCACTTCGATTGCTCATGATGTCATTGCAGGGGGACTGGCTGTTTGGCTCATTTCAATAACTAAACCAGCCCCCTTCTCTGCATTGGCTGCAACAGAAAAGGGGGCTGGCTTAGTTATTGAAACGAGCCAAATGGGAAGCCCCCTTAAATTGCATCACAGGAAATGGAAGGGCCGTACCACATGTCGTGGTGTTGGAAGCAGGCTAGAAGTGGGGGTTCCAACACTGCTGGACTGAGTATTTCCCCTCCCTGAGCAATCTCTTTAATTTCTCCATGGAGTCATGCTACTGGGCACTTGCCGTCAGATTCCCCTACAGATTATAGTTGATCAATGGGGATTTAAGACACTTTTAGGAGAATGAGGGGGACACTGTTAGGAGAATGAGGGTGCACAAAGCAGAGCCTCCCTTTAACCTAAATTGTAGATTTCCACAGTATAAAGAATGAACCTTACCTTATCACCTTTAAATCCTGGATCACCTTTAAGGCCAGGCAGACCAGCCGGACCCTATAGAGAAAAAAATCTTTTCAGTTTCCAAGCATAAATCTTACAGCAAAAAATGACTTCAACAACCAATAAATTGGGGAAATTGTATATTTTATGTCAATAAAGAAGCTATTTCAATATTGCATAGGGATTGTTGATCCCTACTACTTCCATATGTAGGTGCAAACAACAACAGATGTGTGGGAGAAAAAAATTATGTCATTTCTATGTGTAATTGCCCCTCAACATTCCTGTTCTTACCAAAGGCCCAGGAGGTCCTACTTGACCGGGTGGCCCCAATAATCCTGGTTCGCCCTAGTGAAAAAAGAGCGCAAGGAATTAAATGCATTCAAGTTAGGGAAGAATATTAGCTGCAAAATATTTTCGGTGACCACTCACCCCAGGTCCAGGAATGCCTCTCATACCCACTGATCCCGGCCTCCCTGGTGACCCCTGTGGTCCCACTGGTCCAGACTTTCCAGGAAGGCCTTCAGTTCCAGGCTCTCCCTAGTAAACATGTACAAATCAATCAATATATCAGTTAATGCTACTTTGTGTAATTACTTTTTTTGTATGTTCTATTCATACCTTAGCTCCCTTTTCACCCTCTCGGCCTTCCTTGCCTGCTTGTCCAGTTGAGCCCTTAAAAAAAATAAAAGTGCATGTAAATCCAGCATATTCTAGCAGATGATGGCAATACCAACACTAGAGACACTTACCCTTCTACCTGGTGCACCACTTGGTCCAGGCTCTCCTTGTGTTCCAGGTGGTCCCTGGAGTGAGTAAAGTATGAGAATGTAACATAAACTTTCAAATACAGTGAATACTATAGGTCAACGACCCAAAGTTGCAATAAAAATGGGTCTACTAGAGAGGTGGTCTTCTCAACGAAGATGACCATATATGGTGGAACTGGAAATCTGTCACATGAAATCTGGTCTGGGCATAGGCACATCCAAGGAGGGTTTCTGGTTCCTGATAACAACTGTATCCACATCTTTAAGACTCATATATAACTGAATGCACCAGCGGTACTTACGGGTCACTGCAGAGATGGAGGCAGCACAATGACAACATTGTGACACCTGCATCATTCTGCAAGATGCAGGGGAGAAGAGGCCAAGGCTGTGGCCACGAGATGGTTCCGCCATGCAAGAACGTACAAAGGTGAGTGAAGTTTTTATTACATTGTGGAGCTATTTATATATATTTTAATCAAGTGGCAGCGTGGCAGAATTTACAAAGGGGAAAGGCTGGGAAAATTTACAAAGGGGGCATAGTGGGTGGGTGGATCAACTTACAAAGAGTGATCATGACTCACATCAAAAGGTGGCATGGTGGTACAATTTACAAAGGGGGCACGGTGACACGTTTTTATTAGGAGGCACAGTGGCATATCCTTATAAAGGAGCACAGTGCCATTTTGAATTGACAGGGGCACCATGTCATGGTTCTGCTGCTGTATTAATATTATGAAGTTGGTTCTGGGGCTGTATGTATACTAAGGGCTTGGTCCTGGGGCTGTATTTATGTACTGTGCCTTGTTTTAAAGCTGCAATTTTGTTACAACAGGGGAAGGTGCCCTAAAGGGGCAATATTACTTAGTGAAGGCACAAAGGGGAGTTGGGATTTGATGGGTTTAAAGGTGTGGCTTAATGTAATGTACTGCACTTATTGCCCTCTCGATAAGGGGGTGGTCTTCTTAAAGCGATGGTCTTTTAGAGAGGTTTCATTAGTTCCTATTACATTATGATGAAGGACAATAACTTCAAACAAATGTAAATGATTTGCATTAATTGGCAATACGGTAATTATTAAATGGCTATTATGCAGTGAAAGACATTACTGTCCTTGTGAGTGACAGCGTACTGAAATGAGACAGCATGTGTTCTAGTGGATGCCTTGTTCATCAGTCTATAATATGGTGACTTTTTTGCATCATTCAGAAGAGCATGTTGTACCCGGGTTTAACAGTCTATATTCTGGATGTAACCCTTGGTCCCCAATGGTGCTGCTGAACCAAACCTACAACACTATAGATCCTTGTGGTGCCATAGGTTTGATTGAGTAGCCCCACAGGGTGTCCAGATGTTGCAACCAAAATATGGACCATTAAACATGAGTACAATATGCTTTTCTGTTGAGGGCTTTAAGGCTAATTCCCACGGATGGATTTCTGCAGCGTTCTCCAGCGTAAATCCGCAACGGAATAAGCTATTAGTTTCTATTGAACCTAATAGCTCAGTCTTCACGTGTGGGATTCTGCCGCGGGAAAAAAATTGCGACATGTTCTAATTTACCTCCGTGGGAGGTCTCTATTAATATATTATTAATGATGGCCACAAAAAAATGCAAGTTTTTCCCCGATCGTCAACGGGGACTTTCTGTTTATCCCCGCAGGATTCCCGCAGCGTAAAACCGCGGACGTATCCCGCTGCGTCCATGGGCAGCAAGCCTTAGATTGAGTCTTTCTCATGAATAAAGACTCACATCAAAATAATGGAATAAAAAAATTTATGGCGTTCTATTTCTTAAAAATCAATCCTGATTCAATGTGCACCATACTTACAGGATTACCAGGCTCTCCACCATCACCCTTTTCTCCTGGTACGCCATCAACTCCCTGTAAATAAGATCAATATTAGTCAAAATATACATTCCTACACATTTATACTTAAAAGACATTCCATATGTTCTTACTGTGATTCCAGGTTCTCCCCGTGGTCCTGGGTCTCCAGGAAAACCAATGGGACCCTACAATGAAATATTTCCATAAATTCAAGACCTACAGGACACTGAACACCAGCAAAATCATGGCCGAATTTAAGATTTCATGTACGCAATCCAACACTTCTAGGTTGAACCAGTTTCTAGGACCATTGCAATTACACAAACTATATATTGAGTAACTTTGAAAGATTTGGGTGGTTACTGGTCTAGTCCAAGAGAATTCTGTAAGGCACACCAGGTTGACCAATCAAGGTCTTCATGATGACCACCCCATGTTCTCTTACAATACCGTCAAAATTAGTGTATGGCTCTTTGGGGCATCTCACCAAGTTTCCTTTTGGTCCATCTTCTCCTGGACGTCCCTTCTTTCCAGGTGGACCGCCTGCACCCGATAGTCCTGATTCTCCCTTTTCACCAACATCACCTTTGCCTCCCTGGAAAAAACATCAGTGTCTGTAGAGTCACAACATCTAATAAATAATTCTTGAGATGTTGTATATGACGTCACTAGAAATAACTACAGTTTTTACTATAAGGACAGATTCACATGGGTGTAAGAATAATTCTGCCGTGCACACATGCAGCGTATTTGCACGGCCGAAATGCACTTACGCCTGGGTTACACTGATATTGGTGATTATGGTATGTGCAGAAATAGGTCATCCAAGAAATAGCTTGTTATTATACTAATAATAGTCATGATGAGAACAGTAGACTGGACTGATGGGCAAGGATGATGCTAAAGTGTGACCAGCTAATGAGTGAACCAACTGTATAGACAACAGATTGTAAGGATGACTATTATATTATGGACCCAGCCAGCCACTGGTGAAGTTCTATGGAGGAATCCATGAACTATCTTCTTCATTACTTACAGGGGGACCTGGTTCTCCCGGCTCTCCTGGATCTCCAGCTTCTCCAGGCTCTCCCTGTAAAAGCAGTATCACTCGTTAGATAACATGTAGGATGATTCACCCTATATTTCTAAACAACTGGTCAGTTAAGCTCCTTGTACACAACACGATTATTGTGCAAATTGCTCATTAGATCAGGTAGTTTCCACGATAATTGTGCTGTGTGAACGCATGCAGTGAAAGACCAATTGCTGATCGTATCTTTCATGTACAGCATAAAATCATTGTTTGTCTGTCGTTCCATCATGCAGTTTAAACAGACGGTCGTTCATCTATGAACGATTGCCTGTATACTGTGAATGGAGTAGGGCAGACTAGAACAATCCCCGGCCCACTGGGCTTCCATTCACTGAGCGATGCTACTGGTGTTTAAATGCACAGGAGCAGTCGTAAAAGGGGCATTAGTTGAAATGATCTAGAACAATCAACTGTAAAGACAGAACAAAAATGTTCAGTGCCTATGATGAATCCCAGTGTTTGGCCATGATCCTGCTGGATCTGACCTCTAATGCACAACTAGTGGTGGCAGGGCAACCAGTACCCGCTGATGACGTCAAGCCCTGGCGACCTATTTTAAAGGAAATTGGTCTACCATGCCTTTCCTGAAGATTTGCCTCACTCTTATTCTTGTACATACTGATACTGGTCGATTCCTGATTGACCCTGATCTTGATCTTGACCTTAACCTTGTTGGATAACACTTCAGCCTTGCTATTGGAATTCTTCAGCTAGTACTTTTTGTTTTAATCTTAGCTTTGACTCCTTGCTGTCTCCTGACTATGCTCATGTCTCATCTCTAGGACCGTCCCATCCTGACCATTGTCCTGGTGAAGGCTCCTTTCTATGTTCAATTAACTATTCTAGGGACTCCAACCTGGGAATCCAACCAGAAAAGTCCATATGTCCTTGATGTATATAAGAGTGAAGCATGGAGAGATTCCTTAGACTCCAGGCTAGCCATGGCCAAACCACTTGTGGCTTAGACAATCCATTTCGGGTGAGAATCATCATACCAACTATCAACCTTTGGCATATTGCATCTTAAGATATTTTTCACAGACTGAACTCAACAATCCAAAGATTGTTCCAATGATAAACTCCAACCCACCTTTTCCCCCACAGCTCCTGGCTGTCCCAAGGCACCTGAATTTCCTGGGGTACCCTGAAAAATGAAAACAAAATGGTCAGGGCTGGAATAGTTTAGTTTAGTTTTTTCTAAGAGGCTTAAAGGTACTTACGTCACCACCGCTGGGTCCCATAGGACCTCTTGGACCCATGCTTCCAGGGGGACCCTGCAGTGAAAAATTTCTGTTAAACTTTTGTTGGCTCGCAAGACCACTTTATTGAATCTGTTTACTTTAACGCATGTACCATTGGTCCAACATGTCCAATTTCTCCTTTCTCTCCTGGAGGTCCAGGCATACCCTATAAAGAGACAATTCTTATATTATACTGAAATTCAAACATAGTCTATGCCATAAATCATTTTCTTTAATGGCCCTTATGGAGATGACCATTTAAAAATAAGATACATTAAAAAGGTTTGAATAGGTCCTGATAGTGGTGACAGGGGATGTCTTTTTGCATGGAGAATGAAGCATTGCATATAGAATATGGATGTCCATTGTTATCAATGGACTCTGGTGCAATCCATAGTTGTGGGCCATGTTTGATATGATTCTTGGTTTAGGCTAATAATGGGTCCTACCCTCTAACAGATCAATATGCTTCTACAGGATATAATTTGTCACTAAGTATAAAAGAGGTTTAGTAACAAGTAGGGCTTGTTCCCCTCGCTCCACGGTCCCCATAGCAACTGCCTGGTTGGCGTCTGTGGTATGTACCCTCGACCATGCACCTAATCCATGCCAAACAAACTGCGCACAGTTACTTTTCAAGGGACATAAATTGTAAAGAATTACAGTAACTTACCTGCAGACCTGCTGGACCAGCTGCACCAGGGAACCCTCTTTGACCTTCATCTCCCTTTTGTCCTTGCATTCCTAATTGACCTCTACGCCCGGGTTCTCCATCTTGGCCCTATGGGAAACAATATGGTGATAAATGACTCTTCATTACTTGCCATTTATGTTTGAAGAAGCTTATAAGCTCAGTTTGGATTCTGTTGTAGGAACTGAATTACGAATAACGTGCCTATTTGAGAATAAGAGGATTTTCTACTTACTGCTTGACCAGGGTGTCCTATTGGACCTTGGACACCAATGGGTCCCGGAGGTCCCTATAAAACAGAGCATATAAAGAGTCAGGTTTACATAATGTCTGGATGATATATAGATTATATATATATCATCTGCAGTCAATATAAACATATATATGTACTGCTCAAAAAAATTAAACAAATATTTAAATCAGATTTCGAGGAATTAAACATTCATGTTGACATTCTTTACTGATACAAGTTGTGCAATTCGTTAAGAACAAGATGGCGTATCAACGGTCAATGGAAAAGAAAATCATCACCCAACTGAAGGGTTAGATTCCAAATTACCCAGAAAATCAATGCCTCTGGTGGATGCCAATTAAGCTGTGTGGTGCTGGGCTGTGAGGAAAGGTCCCACTACAGGATGTCGGACCCTCATGCCACCCTCATAGAGTTTGCATGACAGTTTGGTCACAAACATGCAGACCAGTAGCCTGCTAGAGGACATTGTGTTGGGCCCTGGTGGCTCCTCCTGTTCCTCCAGTCCTGATGCTAGTTGATGCCCTGCTATGGCCCCTCCAGCTCTCCTCATGTAACGGCCGTGTCCTGGTATCGGCTCCATGCTCTTGTGCTGGAGACACAGTAACCCTTCCTGTGCCCGCGCGTATGGATGTACCATCCTGGAGGAGCAGGACTACCTGTACAACCTGATTGGGCTACAGGTAGCGCCTTGTACCGGTAGTGACAAGGACACCAGCACAATGCAGAACTAGAGGAGCACCAGTAAGGAGAGAGGAATTGTCTCCAGTCACTTTTTGGGGTGTCTTGCTGTTTCCTCTCCTCCACTCCTGTTGTGACTTTCATTTGTATCAAAGCAGATGAAACTGATTCGCTTTCAAACTGGACAGACTGATATCCGAGCAGTGCTTATACTTACGTTATCTCCCTTATCACCTTTACTTCCTTTCTGTCCAGGGCTGCCCATTTCTCCCTAAAAGTAGAGAAGAACATTCCTGTTACTATTCACCTTGTGCAAACCATGTTGAAAACTAGTTGACAAAGTTGTGCAACAAGCCAGAATATACCTTATCTCCATCATCCCCAGCAGGTCCAGCTGGACCAGCAGGTCCTGGTGGTCCAACGCTTCCCTGTGCACCATCCTGACCAGCTCCCCCCACAGGTCCTTTCTCGCCCTGTGTAGTCATACATGATAAATTATTCATGATAAATACTATAATATATCTCATCTTAATCCATTAAAAATCTATTGTTCTCTTATCTTAACACAAGCCATTGTAAAGCAATTCAAGGTGTAAATAAACACCCTGATAGCGCGGCACACCATGATATAATGTCATCTGAACAAGATCCAAAGATGTTATCCAAAGTATCAATTGAGAGGATAAGATAGGAAATTCAAGTTTCACCTGCTTCCACTTCTCAAAAACATTTATCATTCTAGACAACACAAATGCTTAAAGTGGAAATCCACCCACAGATGATTTTCCTGCACCTTCCTGCAACTTTTCCATAAGTTGTATTGCTTACCTTTCCATTGGAGACGGTGATGTGAACTAGACGCACACGATTCACACAACATGAACTCAACAACAAGAAGGTGGAGTGACTATATCCTTGTTGTAGAAAGCAGCCATGTTTTTTCTACTCCAGTTCAACTCTTTTAATACTGTATTATATATTTAAGGCGGTTTTTCAGGCAAATACTATTGATGATCTGTCTTTAGTCATCAGCTGGGGTTAAGTTGATCAGCTGGGGTCCACCACTTGGAACAGCAGCCAATCAGCACCACAACACACAGGGGTATGGAGTAGAAGAAGTTACCTCCGACCACTGTGTAGTGGCCAGTGCTCGTAATTGCAGGCTGGAGTTCCATTAAAATCAATGACAGCTGTGCCTGCAATTACCAGAGCTGGCCACTATGCAAGACTCAGAGTCATCTGCTTCCACTCCATACCCAATGTGTTGTGGCACTGACAGCAGGCCCCCGATCAGCTGATTGGCCGTGGTCCTGAGCAGTAGACCCCAGCTGATGTACTATTAATGACTTCTCCTGAGGACAGATCATCAATAATATTTGCCTAGAAATGACATCAATAGGTCGCGACAGAGAAGTATCTCTAATGCAGCAAGACATTTTATTAAGCATCAAGTGGGTTCTGTAACATGTGATAAAGTTGTAGCAATAGAGAAGATTAGAAAACCCAAACAGGGGCTTATTGCATTTATCACTTATGTACATATGCGCTATTTGACTTGAATCTCAAACATGAAACCATGTTACATTATTAGCCAGGTTCACATTGTAAGGCTGCTTTCACATCGGCGTTAGGGTCAGTTCAGGGTTTCCATCTTCCTGCTCCATTTTGGAAATAGAAACTGGAATAAAACGGAAAAAAACACATCCGTTTTTTCCCAATTGATTTCAATAGGGTTTCAAAAAAAAAAAAGGAAAGCTTCATTTTGCTTCTATTCTGCCAGGTTTCCTTTTTTTGGATGGAAAAATAACACAGCAGACAGCGCTATTTTACCGTTATAAAAAACGGAAAGCTCATGGAACAGAAGCACACTGAGGCCTTTCCATTTACTAAAACCCATTGAAATCAATAAAGAAAAGAACGATCCATTTTTTTCAGTTTTATTTCAGCTTCTCTCCTTCAAAAACGATGCAGAGAGATGAAAACTCTGAATTGACCCTAACGCAGGTGTGAAACCAGCCTAACATTGCACTATTTCCTTGCATGTGCTTTTTTTGGATTATTTTAAAAAGATTTGTGTATTTTTCAGTTGTATATAATATTTCTAAAAGATGTTTTTTTTCCTGGAAACTTAGACACGGTCCCTGTTTAATTAATGAAACATGGCGACGACCACTTTCTCCATTGGTTCATGTCATGGTTAAATATAGTAGTGCTGTGTTTCACAATGTACGCTATGAATAAGGTCCCTGGTCTGAAACGCGTTGGTACCATTACTGCTCCAGTTTGTGTCATTTTTTATGAATTTGGACTTCTGTGTTACTAGCTACCTATCTTGTCTGCCAAAATGTAGCCAACATCAGCTTAGATATGGCCATTCAAAATCAGGAGGATCCCTGGCAGATGCGTTTGGAAGATGTCCTCCAGACTGTGATCCCGCATTCACTCATGTTGCCATCCTCCACAAAGCACACTAATGTTACTCACTGGATTCCCCTTCTCCCCAGCAGGTCCTGGTGGTCCTTGTGACCCAGGACGTCCTGGAAGGCCAATTCCACCAGCTGATCCAGAGGGCCCTCTCTCACCAACGGGACCCTGTGTACAGTTTCAAAGTTAGATGTTGGTTAGATTTAAAAAAAGGTCAAGAGGCTACGTGTGGATAAAAATACATAAGTAACAAAGGCAGTCGTTGGTTTCTAGATATTCAAACACCTACGATAGCTCCAGGTGGACCACCGGGGCCTTCTGCTCCTTTTAAACCAGGTGTACCCTGCAAAGGAAAAAAAGCAAACAGGAGCTTATGGTGAGGGAATTTTGAAGTGAAATTTTCAAATTTGGAATGATCATCTCCAAGAGGTTTCACATACACACACTCAACGATACTTACCGCCTCCCCTCCTAAGCCACGGCCGCCTGGGAATCCTCTTAGCCCTTGAGGTCCAGGTTTTCCTGTATTTCCGACAGGACCAGGGTCACCCTGTGACAGAAGAGGATATACATTACTTGGAAAAGGTTGGAGACGAGATAAGAAAAATGAAAACACAGAAAAAGATTACTAATTACTTTGTCCTCTTTTTATAATCTACTTTTTAAGAGAAGTTCCCCAAACATAAGTTAATCACAGTTTGTATTTCTACTAGGATCGATTACATGTAACCTTCAGCAGAATCTGGCAGCAAGTATTAAATCTCTCTGTAGCGCCACCAAAGGGGAAATTAAGCATTACATTTTGCACTTTGAAATCAATGGGTTATTCAGGTTACACATGGACACGATAGTCCTCCAGAGACGGGCATCCTCTTTGCAGCCGTTCTCTGCTATGGCTAACAGATGGGTCATCAGTGGACTTACATACGGCTGGTGAATTATACATTCCCTGGGGGTATCACGGGGCACTCAGGGTGCAGCACTGATAGTTACATAATAATAGTCTTATTCATATGCCACCAACAGCCCTCAAATTCAGCTTGGGTACATCAAGTTGTCCTTTATGGTAGAGTTCCCTACAACTACATTGGTGAATTATTCTCTTTCTTATTGGAGACCACCCCATTTTGCTACATTGCAAGCTGGTTGTGTTCATGGCTGGTCTTATTCATGTGTGACCTGTGTGTTTGCATCGGGCACTGACCACCGGCTTGTAGAGGAACACCAGTCTGGAGGCGATCCTCCCCAATAGGTCACCCTGGCCAGATGATCTTCCTCCGTGTGGCAGCTTCTTGCATAGCTACATGAACTATTCCTCTCCTGGCTCTGTCTCCTCCCCTCTGATCTTCTGAGGCACCACTATCAGCCCATTGGCACCCACTTAACACAATTGCTTAGTTCTGCTACTGTATTTATGCACTAAACATGTTTCTGGGGCTATATTTAAGTTATGAGCAGGGTTCTGGTATTGTGTCTATGTACTGAGGTTGGTTCTGGCGCTGTTTTTATGTTATGTGCTTGGTACTGGTACTGTATTTATGTTAAAAGCATAGTTCGGGTGCTGTAGTCATGTTATGAGCTTGGTTTCGGTACTGTAGTTATGTTATATGTTTGGTTCTGGTACAGTATGTAGTCACTGTGCTGTTCTGGTGTGGGTATGCTGCCATCTTGCTTTCTGCGCAAGCGGAATAAAGGCTGACTGCCTATCAGTGCAATATTTATTGTTTTTTTTCTTATGATGGGCGGAGACCGAAGAAAACATTCTGCACAGCGTGCCATCTAACTGGTTGTATTTGGAGAAAAGATGGTAGAAGACTCTTGCACATGTCTTGATAGTTATCATTTTGTTAAAAGTCCGTCTTACGGGGGTTATTCTAAGATTTAATCTTATACCCTATACACAGGATAGGGAATAATCGTTTTATTAGTGGGGGTCTGACCGCTAGGACTCCAACCAATCACAGGACCTGTGTCCCCTGTTCCCCCATATAAATGGAGAAGCGGCCAAACACGAATGCTATACTTGTTTTTTCTTTGGTAGTCCCATTGAGATGAATGTAATGGCAGTACGTATGCTCGGTCATCACTCCTTTCATAAGTGGGGACACAGGACTGGTGATTGGTGGGGTCCCAGCAGTTGTACCCCCAACTGATCAGACAAACAGAATAGGGGATAGGTTTAAATCTGGGAATAACCATTTCAAGGTGGCCGATGGACTCAAGTAGATGCTACAATTTTTAGGATCCTACAAACGTTTAATACTCTTGTCACTGTTTACTCAGACACAGCACTATGTATATGGTTGTGGCTGTGCCCGGTACTGCAGCTAAGAGCAGCCTAAAGAGATTCTGTCACCAGTTTCGTGAAGTTTGACTTGGAACTGAGCTCTGTGTTACAGCGGCAGGCCATGTCGGCTGCTTCCTGCCCAAGACTGATAGCTCTCTACCCTTTTGTGTACAGGCAGAGAACTGCCACTTGGCATGCTGCGGGCAGGGAGAGATCGTCACGACCTGCCTCCATTCCATTAATTCCATTCAAGTGAGTATCATTTAGCTTATCAGTAGGGGTGCTGTAAGTTGGACCTCCCAATCAGACAATGACAGCCTATGCTAAGGTTAGACCATCAATACTACAGTCTCAGTAAACTGCTTCAACATGTGTATTTGCTTGAGCGAGGAGACCGTGGGGGAAACGTAATTGTCATCTGAAAGATATTTAGCCCATAAACATTTGAATTCTCTTGGCCGGTTTTACTATGAATTTTGACAATTCTTTTAATTACTCAGTCGTGTCCAAAATCTGTGATGATCAGTCAAAGCAGCGGAAAAAGGTTCAAGTAAAACCATAATCCATTCACAACCTCCACTAAGATATCAAGCTTAAAAAATGGGTTCTTAAAGATTTAACACTGATGGCCCATCAACGGGGGATTGGTGGGGATCCAACCTCTGCAAGATTGTGTTGGTGAAACGGGTAATAAAGTTACGTTCAAGCTGGAGGAATGAGTATGAGATATGCCTGGAGGCCTGATCCCAAAGTTGGAAAAGTGGGACACTGCTCTCATTGACAGCCCTCCATCCAACCACCTGTACAACAGCGCCATTCTCATCCATGTAGCCGTGTATGTGGCACAGCATGCCGCTGCTCCCTCTGTGCTCCTTCTTTGTCCTCTGCCCTGTGACCGACGCTGTGTCCGCTTCTCACCAGGTCCCTGGCCTCTGCGTAAAGGTAGACACATGCTCCTACCTGCCTTTTTAAAGGGCTAGTGTGCACTCTCCAAATCACAGTTGGAGCGGTAATAAGTGAAAAATGGGGTTCTCCAAGTGCTTTCTCCAGATCTAGCCCTAAGCCAAATAAATGTGCGGCAAAGCAGGTCCATGTTTGCTACCTAACAGTGTGGTATTGCACCATAGTGCCAGCTCAGCTTCACACACTTGGTTGAAGTCAAAAGGGTTTTCCGACCTTTAAAAAAAACTTGCCTCTGGGTAGGGAATGGCATATAAAAATGAAAATAGCCATTGCTCACCCATCCACTGTACCTCTGGTCCACGTGCCATTCATGCATCCACTGAGGCCAGCGATTGGCTGCAATGCACATGTGAGTCACGAATGTGATATCATTGTTTCCTGTTTTTGTGGGGGCCGGAGCAGAAGCAACCAGATCGGTGGTCTTGGACCAGAGGCACAGTGGATGGACAAGGAATTACGATTGTATTCTTTTCGGCCATTCTCTATCCGTAGCAAGTTTTTTAAAGGTTGTAAAACCCCTTTAAAGTGAAGTTTCAGACATGACCACACAAATATGGATGGCGCTGTGTCGGTTACTGTTATAAAAAGACTGTAATCCTTCAGCAAGAATTGTTGCCTCTTCCTTCTGATTGGTAGATCACAGATCTCACATGGATTGACTCTACAACTAAATATACATATCATTGCTTTCCTCTGGGTTTATGTCTCCTACGTAGTTTTTGAACATACGAGTTTAAGAGTGAATGGAACTTTGGATAACATTTTATAAAGTTCCCAATGGTCTTATTATAACATCTGTTATACTGTATGCTGCCTTCTCGGAGATAATGAGGAGACTATTCTCTTGCCAGTGGTGTTGTCACGTTGTGGGGGTGTACATGTTTTAGTGGCTATAAAGAGAAGGGAAAATCTCTCAGCCGTAATTAGATTGCAGATCGCGTCCCTATAAATTGGGTGTTTGGAAGTTTTATTCAAGGAATGAATTGTAGATCTTCTCCTTCTCCAGAGTACAAAAAAAGCGCCATATCTTAAAGGAGGGTCGCCTTGGTTAAACACTCCGACACAAGCCTCAAGGGCGATCCTATGTAACAGACTCAAGGCTATATGTTTAGTGGCATCATCTCTGTGTGAAGTTGATTTTCATGTGGGGAAGTTTGTATTTATGGGAGTTTTGCTTCCTTTTATGTTCTAAGGGCCTTCTTACACTGAACGAGTCTTTTAGTTTTGTTTTGTGGTTGGGTTAGGGAGAGAGGGGATCTGCAGGGATTTCATTTTTTTTTTTTTATCGTCATCATGCCTTAAACATCAATTTAAACAATTGCCGGATTAAAACAAAAAACCTTCCAGACTGCAAAAGCCTCTTTACCCGTCTGTGGGGTTTCCAACTCACCAACACTACCCACTCATAGATTCTGCCTATCTTCTGTTATGTCAAACTTTAAGAGATACATGAACTGGTCACTACATTATGAGACAACTTGTTTTAATATGATAGCCAATCCGAAAAGTAGCAGAACTGCAAGTCACTTGAATTACCTAAAATAATGTTTTTGTGCTGAAAAATTCCTCTAAAGTGCTGGGCACTAGAGGTCTCCCTGCCTTCTAGTTCATAGTCCACTGCCTGTTGTTAAGTGAAGTTTGTCTCTAGGAACAGAGATACAAATAGAGCACACAGAAAATGGAGAAGGGTGAAGATTCATTCGGCCCACAGACATCTAGGGAGAGCAGAGGGAAGGAGGAGGCTATTGCAGAGTGAGAGAGATTCATACAGATGTGGCTAGAGATAACTGTAAGTGATTTACAGCCACTTAAATCACATCTACTCTGCTCAGTACTTCTCTAGTGTCCTCCATGCTTATGTTATCTATGTGTGTACTACAGAGAGTTTATATATAGTGTACAGAAGATATAGCAGCTGGTCTACACCCTCCAGCTCAGAGTAAGCTGAAAATTACAGATGCAGCCCATAGAGGAGCAAAATGATGATAAATGCAGAATATAAGGCATATTACAAACACACGGTTGGTTATTCCAAAAAGTCATCTGAAACAGCAGGTAAGCTTTAAGTCTCATGTTTTTCAAAGCCCCTTCTTAGAATAAGGTGGAATGTGAAAAGTACCCAACTGGAGAATGATGAGGATGAACTAGCATATGGTATCACTCCCATGTTTGCTCTTCAGTCTAGAATTTGGGATCCTTGTTTGTTTGATAAAGGTTTTCTACTAAAGACCAGACATAACTATATCCAATGTCATGTTCTATAAAACTTTGATATCTTTGGCTGCAAGGGCATACATACCAGCAGAGGCATAACTTGAAGCTTCTGGGCCCCAATGCAAAACCTGTAACTGGGCCCCCAACTATAATGCTTTATTCATAGTACTGAGCTCCCTATATGGGGATCAGAGGCCTCATTGGCCCCCCAAGGCTCCTGGGCCCGGGTGCAACTGCATCCCCTGCATCCTCTATAGTTACGCCCCTACATACCAGAGAAGGAGGCAAGGTGTTATCTGTAGTAAGATTTTTGTAATTTTTATGTTTGTGAAACCCCTTAAAAATTGTAGGAACATCATCAAGAGTTTAAGTCATTAGGCTGTGGTTGTCTTCATACACATCACATTACATTTGAGTTGTTTATAATGTTGTCCATCTGGAATAGCTCATTACCTTTGCACCTTCACGTCCAGCAGCACCTGGCAATCCATGCTCACCGGGAGATCCAGGTGATCCTGGTTGACCTCTCTCTCCCATTGGACCGGTTTCACCAGATTTGCCCTGATGGTAAGATCTCAAATCATCATGTTTTTCAAGGACAATGGAAACAACATACTAATTTTTTGCACATATCACACATACCTGTGGACCTACAACTCCAGTTGGCCCTGGAAGACCTGTTTTGCCTTGGAAACCCTGTTACATAGGGTAGGAAAAGAAATATGTAATTTTCCAACTGGTAAGTAAAAGTATACTGGCTAGTAATATAGACACTGATCTTCATCTCCAATGTCCATCTACACCCGATCCTCCTAAGAATAAGAATTAGGCTTGGGCTTCACAGCTGTTATATGGATGGCATCTTAAGTTGCACATTTCAGTAGCAAAATATGCAGCAGAACTTTCAAAGAATTGGCCAATGAATAGCACATGATTGTGGTAGTTATGCAATGGTTATACAACATCTACCATTGCGTTTCTCAAGGAGAACGAAGACACTGGAATCAAGTGGTGTAGATTGTATGACACATGCATTATGTCTACTTCGCTAGATGATGCCCACAGACCAACTGTGACCAGCCGTAGATGACACATATCCAGAAATACCTGACTAAAGATGACAAGTCTTCAAATAAAGGGTATGTATCCACTCACTGCCAAGGTCATCTGGGCTTCTCATCCCAACAAACATATACTGTACATGTTTTCATCAAGATTGTATGGTCCTAAAATGATGATTTGCTACTATTGGGAAGGGCTTACACCCAGGCTACGAGAGTTCTCCATTGCCAAGCAAGGGATAAAAATTGCTATGTGGACACTTTACATAGTTCAGGAAAGTCACAAGGTCACGTAGTTTTAAGATCACAGCTCAGTAGTGTATTGTTTTGTGTGCAAGAGCCCCAACTCCATTCAGTGTTGTGGAAGGATGCAGAGTTAATGGACAGAAAAGTGTGCAAAGACTGATACAGTCGGTGGATTACACAGATCAGGGAGTGGCAAGGGATCTTCATACAGAGCCTTATCTGTATAGTGCATAGTGTTGCTACCCTGCCTGCCTCAGGGGCCTTTACTTGGCCTGATTATCGGGCACAAACATATGTTAGTCCGGTCATTGGGCTGTCTAAATTGGCAGTGATCAGCCAATAAATGAGCAAACCCTCTTTAATTGGCTGATAGTTGCTTTTAGAGATGAGCGAGTATACTCGCTAAGGCTAACTACTCGAGCGAGTAGAACCTTAGCCGAGTATCCTCCCGCTCGTCTCTAAAGATTCGGGGGCCGGCGGGGGGCGGGGAGCGGTGGGGGAGAGCCAGGAGGAACGGAGGGGAGATCTTTCTCTCCTTCTCTCCCCCCCTGCTGACCGCCGCAACTCACCTGTCACCCGCGCCGGCAGCCGAATCTTTACAGACGAGCGGGAGGATACTCGGCTAAGGCACTACTCGCTCGAGTAGTTAGCCTTAGCAGGTATACTCGCTCATCTTTAGTTGCTTTTTAACAAGCATAAAAATGCTGGCTGGTTGGCTGCATAGTCTTCCTGTGTGAAAGGAGGGACGTACAGTCGAACAATGATAACTCTATGTGGACGAATGATTGAAGCAAAACATTCAGCCCCATACCAGCAATTTGAGGTCCATGTAATAGAAATGTAAATGAGCGCTGATCAACATGCTTTGCTGATTGGTGCTCTTTACATTGGACCAAGCATCAGCTCATATAAAAGGACTATTATCTTGATCTCCAACCTAGAATTTGTTATAGCACCGCCTTTTATACTAACATTCCGGTATCCATAAACAGTGCTGTCTATGGGCCACTCTTCCTTTTGGAGGAGTCTTTAGTTTGGCCAACATGAGCTAATTTGCCTATTTTTTTCCCATGGAGCATTGCCTGAAAAATAAGTCTTCGTACACCTGTTGTGTCTCTTTAATGTGAAAGAGTAGCCCTTTGATCCCTTATCAATATATGTACAGGGGGTGGACAAAAATATGGAAACGGCGTACAAAAATGCAGGCCTTAAAATTAGTCGCAACTTGTCTTATTGAACTATGATTTATAATCCCATGTAACTTAAGTGAAGGTATTATCACACAGATGCTGCCAGGAAGAAATGAACATTTACCCGAACAACAAGGTTCCATTGGTCAGGGTTTGAATGACTAAGCTGCTTTTACCAGCTGGCTCCTAAAACCACCCAGAGCAGGGCAAGAAGTGAAGTAAACATAAATTTGGCAGGAAAGGGATCAAAAGGGCAGCTCAGTACTACTGGTTAAAATCTCATGCATTTTGTACGGTGTTTCCATATTTTTGTCCACCCCTTGTATATATCAGTAGTATAATAGGCTTGTTTAAATTCATGACCTGTAACATCAGAGAACACAAGGTCATATTACCTTATCACAATAGAGAAAAGCCGGCTCCCTAAAAACACTTTTATTCCCACAAGTCCATAAAATGACATATGGTAGGTAGCGTGTAACACCATGTCAACGCTCAGACATATTTCGAAAGACACTTCTTTCTTGATCACAGCTAACAAACTCACATGATACTCCCCCTTGGAATCAATTACAGACCAATCATTATACATTTAAACCATCTGGGCGCATTTCCACAAGCTTAATAGCGACACCCAAAACAAAGAAAACCCCAAGATTTCTTTAATAAATATACAGCAAATCATTTGTAAGATTTAAACCCCCTGATAAGCAAGATCCCACTTTCTAAATCCAGAATGTCTATCTGCTAAGGAACAACTTTCTCCAATTCCCTCCTATTAAAGGCTCGGTCACACGAGCGATTGTTTTTTTGGCGCATGAATAGGCGCGTAAAAAATGTATGACTGAGGCTAAAAATCGCACATAAATAGTGCGAACCCATTGAAAGCAATGGGAGAGGATTGCTATCCTCTGCTGCGGCTGTGACAGCTGCAGCAGAGGATTCCTTGGATATGAACCCCTGGATGCTGTCACATTGATGGGTTGCACCTTGTTGTCACTGGGGCGGGTAGCAGCAGTGCCGGCCCCATTGAAAACATATGGAGAAGATCGCGCTCCTCTGCTACTGCAGTGATTGGTCACAGAGCTCAGCCAATCAGAGGCAGTGCTTCCAGGAGGCGAGGATTTTTCAATCCCCGGCCAGAAAAAAATAAAGAAGACCAGTGCCAAGGACCCGGGAAGAAGACGCGCCGGAGCCAGACAGCGCTTCTAGGTGCTGTATTTTTTTTTCTTTCTGCAGCTTAAGGGCTTTGACGGTAGGTTTTTCTACTGTCAAAGTTGCCATCGCATGAAAACCGCATTTTCGTGCGATGTGATGCTCCACTTTTTTAAACAATGTCCTATCTTTTGCAGGCATTATTTTTTAACCGCTTCTAAAAAATGTACATGTCAATGCTTTCATTGGAAAGCACTGGTTCTACTGCAGCCACTTTTTAGCGCGGCTCCAGAGAGCTGCAACTCCTGAGGCATTATGGTTCTTTTTCTCAGTGTCATTAATATGCTCCATAATGAGCCTTTTTAACTTGTGAATAGTGCAGCCTGTGTAAATTACATGACAATTAGTGCAAAATATGTTTTTAATAACTGCTTTACTAACCCAATTGATGACATTTTTAATAAACTCTGATTTTCTATCATCACTTTTAAAATGTTTTACTTTTAATCCCGTATCTACAAACTCCGCATCTAGAGCAACCGCATGTATAAACCCCTACTGGGATAATCATCAGAATTATTAACTGGTGAATGATATCCAGACTTCTCGTAACCTCGAGTTTAATCCTACCAATCAATGTCAAGTCAAATTAAAAATCTATTGTCGGAGGGCAGAAGTATGGGTGTTCTAAGTGAGAAAGAATTAGAATATATATCTGTCTACCGAATATCCTTTAACCCTTTGCAACCCAATTTTGGATTCAAGGTTTCCTAGGGGGCTTTCTCTTTCTGCCATTATACAATGGCGCCACCTACTAGCTAGAGCAAGTACTGCAGTATTGGATATGCTGGAAAGGCCCCCGACAACAGAGCTGCCAGTAATATACAGTAAGAATACCCTGCCGGACATCTTTCAACATCGGAAGCTGTGCAGCCTTCAATCAGAATGTCTTTAGACGTCAGACAGTGGATTGCAAAGGGTTAATGTCTGTTTTTTATGGATTGCCAAAATGACAAAAAATAGTATTTCCTCTTCCCCTTTGACCTATTATGGCTGGTACAAGGTCTTTAAATGAAAGAAAAAAGTGGAAATGTGCCCAGATGGTTTAAATGTATAATGATTGGTCTGTAGCTGATTGTAAGGGGGAGTATCGTATGAGTTTGTCAGCTGTGATCAAGAAATAAGTGTATTTGGAAACGCGTCTGGCGTAGACATGGTGCTACACGGTACCTACCATTTGTAATTTTAGGGGTTTTTGGAATAAAAGAAGTGTTTCTAAGGAGCCGGCTTTTCACCTTGAGCAGTTGAAAACCTTCAAGCTAAAACGGGGTAAATACTAATTACTGCCCAGATGAAGGTAACGTTGTGTTATGTATTTTGGAACATATTACCTTATAATTCTCATCTACCTACAAAAAACTAAACAATGAAAACAAAAACCCCCAACATGTAGACTTCTTGTCCAAATCTTTTTCAACAGGATATTTCACGGTATACAGCGTATTAAACTCACTGGCTCGCCTCGTTGTCCGCCATGTCCAGGTAAGCCATCTTTCCCAGGGCCACCCTGATGAGAAAGCAGTGATATCAATTAAGGTGTACATTGAGAATTAGCACTTCGTAGCTAAGGGGTTTCAGTAGAAAAATAGAAAACTACTTCAAATAGCACTGTGGACAATCCATTTTTGTTAGAATGCTTCCCCCAAGTTGATCCCAAGGTGTCCTGCCGAGATGTAACAGCTACTACCCTAGTCACATTGTCCAGAATTCTGTTAACAGTAATGTAACATGTTCCTTTAAATTAGGGGAGAAGTGGGTGATCCGAGAAACCAGAACAGGAAGTTGGCTGGCACCATGTTGATGGCACAGTTGCGCTTGACATGACATGAAAAGGAGACGCTCCTGCCCTTGAGTATAGAAGGTGGCAGCGTGAACCTATCTGCTACCTTGGGCTACAGTAAGTGACTGAGAGCAGAGTCTGGTTTAGTGTTCACGGTATGGAGAAGTAAGTAAAGCTTGTGTTCCATGGGTTTTTAAGGGTTTTCAAAGGCCACCCACTACCAGCTGTCTCCAATGAAACCTGTTAATATCGGATTACAATGTTGAATAAGAAGTTTCCATCAAAATGTGGAATTGCTGTGACACCATCACAATGTCGACCCTCTAATTCAGAGTTTTTCAGGAACTATGCTCACTTTGACTGAGTGTTGATCTAACAGGGGTCAAGGTTCCTGTTATCTACAAAGCAGAAAGACATCCAGAAAAATCTACCTGGAGGAGACTGAGTCGGGTTCCCCTACAGCCTATGCCTGAGCCAAACAAGGTTGCCACCGCCCATCTCCCTGCTTCAAAGACACCCAATGATCAACTGTAATCAGTGAAGAAACCTGAAAGTGAATGTTCAATTCCTCTGCAGCGCCGCAGCAGGGGAAATGATGCATTACATGGTGGCCACCGAGGTTGAGTCCTCCAAAAATAGTGAGATGTTCAATATGCTCATTGTAATTGATCTCTGGTTTAAACAATAGACTCCTCTCTGAATTTCCTATCCCTCAGAATAAGATGTATAAAATTGATTATCCAAGCATGGCGACCCAAATGGTTGATTTTCATATTGGGTACTTAGCTGCTAGGGAAGCCCAACGTCACTGCATGCAAGCACTTGACTCTTAACTAAACGGGCCGGGCTCTATCTGGTCTCTACTGCAGCAGTTTATCACTAGACCCCACCTCCACCATATCTTACCGCAAGCATTATATCTGACATGTACAGTGACTTTCATTGTGAGTCATAATCAAGTACAGGGTCATTGTATTCTCTACTCACGTTGGGTCCCTTTGTTCCTGCAAATCCAGCCGGTCCTTGTGGCCCAATTGGCCCCTACAATTATAGGGCAAAATAAATGATTTTGTACAAATACCTTTGCAAGAACATTGAAATAGTAACTGTCCTAAAAGTAGCCATATATAAGAGAGTGCAAAACATTCTGGGCCTTGTGTTCCAAACTATATGCTGTATACTATTTTATCACTTAGCTTTAACCCCTTAGGCTCCATGTCCACGGGGAAAATCAGGCCCGGGTCCCTCCTGCCCCGCGGACATGAGGGCTGAAAAATCAGAATAAACTTACCCGCAGCGGACCGTGCGTGTCTTCTCTCCATCGCAGCCGGATCTTCTTTCTTTGGCCGGCGGATGTGCTCGGCACGCCGGCTGCGTGCCGCATGCATGTGCCGGGCACATCCGCCAGGCCGAAGAAAGAAGATCCAGCCGTGAAGAAGGGAAGATCTGCACGGTCCGCTGCGGGTAAGTTATTCTGATTTTAGGTCTCCCGCGGATCCGGACGGCTTCCATAGGCTTCAATAGAAGCCTGTGGGAGACCCGCGTGAAAATGGAGCATGTCCATTTTTTTTCATGCTCCAGGATTTTTTAAATTCACTTTTATTGACCATCCGCGGGTATGTATCTACCCGCGGGTGGTCAATGCATCCCTATGGGGTGCGGATCTGCGTGCGGGTGAAGAGTTAGAATCCGCTGCAGATTTTAATTCTTCTTTGCCCCGTGGACATGAGGCCTTAATGTTCCATGCCCATATTGTGGGCGTTGCTTGGTTGCCATGGCAGCTAGGGGCCTTCTGAAAGCCCCCAAGGCTGCCATTGCAAATTGCCTGCCCTACTGCAGGAGCAATTAAACCATCGCAAGTTTATGTCCTCAATGGAGACTCAAAAATTTAAAAAAAATATATAAAAATCAGTTTTAAAAAGTACTATTACTTATTAAAAAAATAAAAGGCAATAAAAATTTCTAAAAAACCATAAAAAAAAAATCGAAATAGAAAAAACTCAAAAACAGATTTGGTATTGCTGTGTCCATAAAAGTTCAATCTATCAAGGTAACGCATTATTTACCTCGCACAGTGAGCGTCGTCAGTAAAAAAGAAAAAAACACAATGTCAGAATTGCGCTTTTTTGGTATCCCCTTCTTCAAGAAAAAATGTAACTAAAAGCAATCAAAAAGTCACAAAAGCAATAGAAACTGCAGGACGTCTTGCAAAAAAACAAGCTCTTGCACAACTTTGTCGACGAAAATTTAAAAAGTTATGGCGGTCAGAAGATGGCGGCAGAAAATAATTTTATTTTTTTCCAAGGATATTTTATTTTTTAAAAGTAGTACAGCAAAAAAAAAATAATATATATATATAAATTTTGTACCGACCCACAGAACGTATAAAAAAATTTTCAGTACATTATATGGTACAATAAATAGTATCATTGAAAAATACACCTCGTCCCGCAAATACAACCCGCAGACAGCGACGTGGAGGGTAAATAAAGGGGTTAAGTAGGGAGGAAAAACTGAAAATGAAAAAAAAAAGTACGGGGCTGTGTCCTTAAGATGTTAATGATACAATAGATTTGGAGCTCTACATGAGATAAATGGACTTCTGAGGTCTATAAGAATATATTAAGAAACTAAGCATTGTATAATGTTGTGCAACGTGTAATGATTGCGCTGCGGATCAGTTCCTAGAAGGCCAGATGTCACGTGCATCGGATGATTCAGAGCTGAAGCTTTTCCAACATTTTGGTTTGTCTAACAGATATGAGACAATTCAACACAAAGGTCAGAAGCCAATAACTTACCCGCTCACCGGGTGGTCCTGGAACACCATCATGGCCGTTGTCACCCTGCAATATAGCGGACAATCTCAATGACATGAGTGGTAATTAGTTGGTCTACTTTAGTCGAGAGCAGTAGATATCACCCCCTGAGGTCTCTAATCCATGAAGGACACTAACTGTTTTGATGACTCTCTAATAAAATAAATCTTTGCAGACAGTAAATTCTGGCATTAATGAGGATGTCCCTCACCACAGCTTTTATCTGTAACACAGTCCATGGCGCGTCTCGAAGTGCTATGCGCACCTCCGCTGCATTCACTTCAATGGGACTGCTGGAAGTAGCTGGACACTTGAATCCGGTTATCTCCAACTGTCATACCGAAGTGAATGGAGCAGAGGTGTGTGTGCGTGTCCTCTGCTGCCCAATGCTTCTTCAGGATAAGCCAGGATTGTGTTACTGATAAAGATTGTGTGAGGCAACCCTTTTAAAGCGTACCTGAGTTTTCAACAAATTTTCTAAAATACACCAAGTTCTCCTCACCCTCCTTTGCTGCTGCTTTGCACCGTTTCGGGTCTGTAAGTTCTGATTTTCAGGTGGTCTTCCCCATTTTTCTATCGTTCTGCTGTTTGCAATCCACTATCAGGGAGAGGGCATGCAGCAAGCCTAACATTCTGCCAGTAGTTCACTGTCCTGATTTCTCTGCCCTTACTTCCTATGCTGCATTGCACTGTTTCTAGTTCAGTGAGCAGGACGGCAGTATCTGAATGTCCACCTCTCTGTATTCCCAGATCGATCAGGCATCTATAGACATTCTGGCCAAATGATAAGTAAACCCACTTTAAAATGTGTGTAATGTGTGCAAATAGACATGCACCCACACACAGTAAAGGCCCATTTAGACACAACGACTATCGCTCAAAACTCACTCAAAAGCAATCTTTTGAGCGATAAGCATTGTGTAAATGTGCGGCCATTGTGCACTTTTGGTACACTATTCTTTCATCATTGACTTTTAGCAAACTAAAAGTCAGCGATGGTTCTTATCAGCGACGCACGCTGAGTTCTCAGCGGGATACTGCTGATACTATTCCTTAAGCTGCTATCCCGCTCAGAGGTCTCAGCGATAGCTACAAGAACAAAGCAGCTGTCAGCGCTCCTGCTGTTCTCGGAGCTATCAACTCAGCGGTATACCAGCTGAAAGCTGCGAGAACAAAGCAACTGTATGCAGATGACAGCACTCCCACTGTCTTCTGCATACAGTGGCCACCTGCATTTACACGCTAATAAACTCGTAAGTAGCTAATTGGCTACTTAAGAGCTTATGCTGAGTGATCGCTCAAAACTGTCACTCAAACTGCCATTTGAGTGATTTTTGAGCAATCATCTTTCCGTGTAAATGGGCTCTTACAGCAACAGAAACAGAGATTGTGGAGATCGTTATCACAGTGCCTACAGATCTGTCAGCCTGCAGTCTGTGAGTTCACAGGAGCTGTCTGTGAAGATAGCCTCTCTCTCTGTTGCTATGGAAATGTCATTGTCTTTGTTAATATAGAAGTTCTGAACCTCATATCGGACAGTAGATTTCAAAGAAGTTGGAAGGGAGACCCCTAGTGGCAGACACTTCAAATGTGATTTACAGCAGTAAAGCAACAACATTTTTAACACAAGTATACTACAGAAATGATGAGACTAACACACGCTAGTAGATGAACATAAGTTGTCTGAAAAGTTAGTGCCCCTTTAAGTCTGAATTGCAAACTGAAGGAACACTGACCTTTGGACCTGGTTTTCCGGTTGGCCCTCGTTGACCTCTTTCACCTCTTGTACCCTAAAAAGGCATAAAAATAGACATATTTCAAGATTTACAGCTTCCTGACTTCTCCTTTCCATGTCTCATTTTTGAGAGAGCAAAAAGGAATATAAAGCAGTCAAAAATCAATATTACCGAGGGTCCACGTTGTCCCGCCAGTCCGGCCTGTCCAGCTCTTCCCTAAATGGAAGGAAAACAGCAATCATTATGACGATAATAATAATAATATAAACTCAATAGAGCCGTTATCTATTTTTGACTATACAACACGACACTTGCAGGTATATACAAGTATAACAGCACCCTCGGGATGGTGCCGCCTTAGGCTGGTGATTTAAAGAGGACCAGTGATGGGGACTGACTTTCCCTCAATTTAATGTCTTACATATATTTCATTTTGAAGCAGTCCTCTTTAATCAAGTCACTAAAATTGTACCCAATAAATGGCCCCTTGAAGTGCCGATCAGGGAGGCAGAAATATAAGCCCTACCTCCTTGACTCCTTAGACTTAGGACTCTTTTCTAGGAGTCCAGGAACCAATATAAGCCTTACAACCACTTAAGTGCATTAAATTACAGCTGGGATGTATTTCGATTTCCAGGGGGCAATTATTGATATAGAAGACGTCCTGAATAAGAAGTAGCTTATTGTGCCAAGATATAAAGCTGTACTAGGCATTTTCTGGCATTCCTATTGAAATTACCAGAGTGGCGCACATGCATGACCTTCGCACCATGCATGCAGGGACCTTTAGGACCCCTTGTTCTCGGTATAAGTGGGGGTCTCAGTTGTCAGACCCACATCATCATAACATTATTTCCTATCCGTGGTACAACCTCTTTAAGGCTTATTGTTATCTCACCCTTTGGTCAGTACTAGAATCCTTAAGTCAGATACTTCCTATTAATAGATATATTAATACGTACCCGCTTGCCTTTCTCTCCAGCCATACCCACTGGTCCAGCAAATCCTGTGCCCCCCTGTAAAAACAAGTTAGTAAATCAGTACCATCCTCTAGTTATGTACATAAAGCAACACCTACTGAAAACAAAATATTATTTACTGGATATTGAAAGAAAATAAAAATATATGTAATATATTGTTGTGTAGCATCACTCCCCTCCGCTTTAGCTAATAGAGTTAATCGATGACATCCATCAGGAAATAACTTCCCAATCTCAGACTAGCCCTGACCCTAGTCTCATCAGTACTCCCTCCAGCTCCTGCTCATTTTCTGTACTCAGACTAACGACAGACAATGAAGTCTCTAAATTACTCTCCTCCGCTCGCCCCACCATCTACGCTAGCGACCCTCTCCCCTCACACCTCCTCTGATCCCTCTCACTGGTGGTTATCTCCCACCTCACTACTATATTCAATCTATCGCTGACCTCGACTGATGTTGCTAACTACTGACCCATCTCAAACCTCCCCTTCATCTCCAAACTATTAGAACGCCTGGTTTACTCCTGCCTTATAAGCTATCTATCAGAAAACTCTCTTCTCAAACCCCTACAGTCTGGTTTCCGCCCCCTATACTCGACAGAAACTGCCCTTACAGGGGGGCCAAGTGACCTCCTGACAGCCGAATCAAGGGGCGATTTACTCTCTACTGATCCTCTTCGACCTTTTCGCCGCATTTGACACTGGTGACCACAAACTCCTCCTGAGTATGCTTCGCTCCATCGACCTAAAGGACACTGCCCTCTCCTGGGTCTCCTCCTACTTGACCGCTCCTTCAGCGTCTCCTTTATGGTGCTACATCCCCTCCTCTTCCCCTTGCTGTTGGGGTCCCCCAAGGCTTGGTCCTCGGCCCCCTTCTCTTCTCCATCTACACAGCCCCCATTGGACAGACCATCAGGAGATTTGACTTTCAGTACCATCTCTATGCTGACGAGACCCAGCTATACACCTCTGCTCGTGACATCTCTGCACCTTTCCTCCAAAAAAATCACAAACTGTCTGTTCGCTATCTCTAATACTTTGTCCTCTCTTTACCTAAAACTAAACCTCTCAAAAACTGACCTCCTGGTATTTCCACCCTCCACTAACCAACCTCATCCTGACATCTCCATCTCAGTGTGTGGCACCACCATAACTCCCAGGCAAGCACGCCCGCTGCCTTGGGGTCATATTTGACTCCAATCTGTCCTTTACCCCCTATATCAAATCTCCTGCCTGAACATGTCAGCTGCACCTCAAGAACATCGCAAGAATCCACCCCTTTCTCACCGTGGACATTCTAAAAACGCTCACTGTTGCCCTTATCCACTCTTGGTTCGATTATTGCATCTCGCTGCTGATTGGCCTCCCCTTCACTAGACTCTACCCCCTCCAATCCATCCTGAATGCGGCAGCCAGGCTCATCTTCCTATCCAGCCGCTACTCGGATGCCTCTGCCCTGTGCCAGTCACTGCACTGGCTGCCCGTTAAATACAGAATTCAATTTCAACTCACTACCTTCATCCACAAAGCCCTCCACAGTGCAGCGCCCCCCTATATCGCCTCCCTCATCGCAATCCACCACCCTGCTGCACCCTCCACTCCGCTAATGAAATCAGACTGAGCGCCCCCTTTAATTCAAACCACTCATTCCCGCCTCAAAGACTTCTCCAGAGCAGCACTTGTCCTCTGGAACACGCTACCAAAAAATATCTGGGCAATCACTGACACACAAAACTTCAGGCGTGCTCTAAAAATGCATCTCTTCAGGGGGGCATACCATATCCCCTAAACCAAACCCCTCTGTTCTCCGCCTGATAACATGCTCTCTGCCCTAGTGACTGCAATCCCTGCCAGCCAGTTATAAACTGCTCCTGCAGTCATACCGATTCTGCCATCATATGACCAAATGTCTGATCATTGTTTATGTGTATAGCATCCCTCACTCTCCACCTCACCATACCGTGCACATCTCCAGCCCCTTTACCTTCTGTATCCCCCACTATTTGTAGTATGTAAGCTTGTTGGAGCAGGACCTTCACCCCTACTGTTTCCATCAACTGATTACTACATGTAACTGTGGTTTTTTGTATTTTTGTACTTTTGTCTTTCTGTATCTCCCTGTCTTTGTAAGCGCTGCGGAATATGTTGGCACTATATAAATAAAGATCATTATTATTTCCAAGCCGAGTATCCACCCTCTAGGACCTTCATATACAGGACAGGAGTTTCACTATTGGGACAACCTCTTTATTGCCACATCTAATAAAAAGTTGTATTAACAGGGGTCCACATAAACAACATGGTGCCCTTGTGCAATAAAATTGGGCCCCTTGTTATGTAACATACATTCCTTTAATAATTAGTTTTAACTGATTCGGTAATTTGCCAAAATCCCTAAAACTGGTATAAAACACTGTCAAAGAGCAGTAAAAGCCCTATATAGAACTCCAAGAGTGTTATACGGGGCTTTTATGGCTTTTAGGCAGTGTTATACAGCATTGTTAAGACTACTGTTGAGCAAATTAAACCATTAGAACTATTTCGGGCAGTACTTTGCTAAAAGCTCAGTTTGGGTTCATGGGGAACTGAACTTTTACCAACGTTCAACCTGAAACAGGGTTCTACTGGTTCAGTTTGTTCAACACTAGTCACTGGTCATCGTTGCTAGAACTTCGACAGACAATTAAGATCCTAGCTGTGACTTTAACCTCTGAACCTCCTGTAGACACAGTACTCTTTAAGGATGGTCAATGTGGTTTGGGACCATTCTTAGAACCATCTCTGTATTACTTTCAGTGAGAAAATATGAAATCTAAACTCCCTTACCTTTGTTCCTTGGCGGCCGGGATATCCTGGAAGACCGGGAACTCCAAGTTTTCCCTGGAGATACAAAAAGCAGAAGGTACTGATCATAACATCAAGATACTAGAATATGAGTGTTCACTGTGTATTGTGTGGGGTATCAAGGTACGTAATTGTGGGATGCACCAAATAAAATGGGTCAAAGATATTTATTGAATTAGAAGTGCAAGACCAATTTATGTGTCCATCAATATCTTAAAGTAGTGGTCTCCAACTTGTGGCGTTCCAGCCTGCAGGCTGTTAGGACATAGTTTCACAACAATTACAAGTCAGAAATCTATGCCTTACAATATGAATTATTATGTGTAAGAAGTTATGAACCTCAATGAGTATGGAAAGAACATTAAATTATTTTCTTAGCATGACAGTTCTATAATATGACTAGTACAAATAAACTACACTGATATAAAAAAAGTGAATGCTTAAATCACATATTGGACATCAATGATCTCCATCATCCCTAGACTCTTTCATGTCTGTCACATGTGCTCCGTGGGAACTTGTTTTCATATGTGAAGAGAACGAGCACCAATGGATCTGCCAATCCTGGTGTTCTCTGGTGAATGCCAGTCAAGCTGCATAGTACTAGAAGCTGGTTTACTTGTCAATATGTATCTCTCTACATGACGTTGGGTCTTCATGGAATCTGATTCTGAGAGTTTGGTCAGGAACATGCAAACCCCTAGCCTAAGGGGGTCATTTTGTAGAGCTCTGGCAGTGCTCCTCCTTGCACAAAAGAGCATATACCGGTTCTGATGCTGAGTTGATGCCCTTCTATAGCCCTGTCTAATGCTCCTTGTGTCCTGGTTCTTGCTCCATGCTCTTGTAAGGGGGTAGCACTGCTACTTTCCCCACTTACGATATTATACAGAGACCCAGCAGCCGCCAGGACTTCACCCAACTTCCTCTCCTCGGTCGGAGAAACGGACGGTGCTTTGACTATAGGAATTTGTGTCCAGCTGAAACCTAAGACTGAGTTTGTTTGCTGGAACTAGCTGCAAACACAGAATGTTTCGGCGAGGAACCTTTATCATAAATTTGTTCGGAATCCACCCGTTGCGGTGCTGGTTTACTTGATCTACATACTGTGCGGCAAGCCGCAATTACCAGTTGACAGTTGCTATTGTAGTATTTCTTGTTATCACTTAGGCGTGCAGTTTATTAGTTATATTAGAAATTTGTATTTTTGTCACTCTAGTGTCCACTTCATATCCTGGTCTCTGTGTCGCTTGCCATCTACCATGACACCTTTGTGCTGGGAGACAGCAAACCTTGCAATGGCACATATGGATCTGCCATCCTGGAGGAGCAGGACTACCTGTCCAATATGATCAGGCCGCAGATTGTGCCTCATGCTACCAGTAGTAAAACACAAAACTAAAGAAGAATCAATTGAGAAGGAGAGAGGAATTGTCTCCATTCCCTTTTTCAGGGTTGCCTCTCTGGTGCTCCTGTTACTTTCACTTGCCCTAAAGTCCAATAAGAATCTTCCAAACTGGACAGATTCTTAAAGTGTTCCCTTCATTTTTTGAGTATTGTATATCACAGTATGGATTTGGGAAATAAACCAACCTTCTCCCCAGGAATTCCAGAAGCCCCAATCTCTCCTAATGGTCCACCTTGTCCCTTTGGTCCTTCAGGACCATCTTCTCCGCGTACTCCTGTAGGTCCAGGGTCGCCCTAGAATAACAGAAATTAGAAAACAAAAATAATGAATATAACTGACATTTGTGGGACTCAACAATGTTCCTTGATGATTTGTCACCTAATATAATTTATTTCTCTATCGAAGAAGTCAAGACGCCATGTCAAACTCAGTAGAGGTTTTTATATTATATTAAATCCAAGAGAGCATCTTTATTTCAACTTGAAGAAGGCCCACTATGGCAGAAGATGATTGTACTGGTTGTCTGTAATGATGTATTGGCTTCTTCAGTTACAGTATATAAGACGCATTCTTAGTTGGTTGGTTGGACCGGTGTTGGAATGATGTTCCTTGAGATGCCAATCATTGACCACTCTCAATTGGTCTTACCCTGTCTCCTTTGATTCCAATATCTCCTTTGGATCCTGGAAATCCATCTTCTCCCTATAAAAAAGTAGAGTATATATGCATGAAGATTTAGAGAATTTAATTTCCAATACTAAAACTATTCAAAAAAATTGATGATATCTGGTACTTTTTTGGATTGGGCAAGGCCAAATATACAGGATGTTCCAAAAAAAAAATGTATACACACTTTAACAGCTTATAACTCACTGGGGGAGATATATCAATACTGGTGCAAAGGAAAACTGGCTTGGTTGACTTTAACAACCAATCGGATTCTACCTCTGGAAAATGAAAACAGAGACCTGATTGGCTGCTATGGGCAAGTAAGGCAGTTTTCTATTGCACTAGTTTTGATTTTTCTTCCCCACTTAATATTCACTCCTTTTCAAGCAGAGCCGATTAGAAATAATGTTTGAAGACAGCCTTAGCTTTGAACAAAGGAAACTTATCCTAAAGTGCAAAGACAGTTTCAGACAGAGTTTCAAAGAAATCCACCTACATAACTTATTATCACTGGAATGAGAGATAAGTTTAAAGCAGATGGGACTGTTCAGAATGTCTACTAGAAACGTTCTGGAAGACCACGGACATCAAGGAGCCCCACAAAGAAGAAAGGTTGATGGAAAAGTATCTCTATAGTCCAAGAAATTCTATCCAGCAAGCGGGTCATGAGACGGGAATTTCAGAATCAAGTGTCCATCGTGTTCTGAAGAGCTGTCATTAGAAAAGTTGCATTCCCTGAATAGTCCAAGCTTCGCCCAATGAAGATGATCCAGACCAGAGACTGCAGATTGCTAGTGGTTTCTTGGCAAGATGTACAGAGGATGCAAGGTTTCCAAGAAAGATTGTTTGGAGCGATGAGGCTACATTTAAATTAAATGGCTCATTTAACGGCCACAATTGCACCTAATGGGGATTTGAGAATCTGCATATTATGGAGCATCATCATGTTAATTTCCCAGGAGTGATAGTGTGAACCGGCTCATCAACGAAGGAATTAATTGGGCCATTATTTTTGACACAACTGTCACTGGCACTATTTACTTGAACTTTCTGCAGTGATCTTTCATGCCAACACAATCAAGAAGAGTTATATTTCCAACAAAATGGAGCCCAATCCCCCCCCCCCAAACTACCATCATGATGTGAGGACTTACCACAATCCGCCAAACAGATGGATTGGATGAAGAGGTTCAGTACAATACCCTCCGATTTAACACAGCTGAACTTTTTATGGGGTACATAAAGAGTAACTAAACTTTTAGCTAACTTTTCAAGTGTCCTAAAGACATGTCAAAAGTATTGAACAGTGGGGTCCCGCTGCTGAGACCTCCACTGAAAGCTAGAATGACTGGGCTGCAGCACTCACTCGAGTGCTGTGCCCTCTCTGTTATCTTCATTGGTTTTCATCTGCTTCCAGCATAGAAGTGTATAAGAAGCACTACGGATCTCTAAGAGGTCGTCTTCAGCTGCGGAAGGAGTCTAAAACCAATGAAGACAGCTGAGTGGGCACAGTGCTTGGGTGAGTGCTTCAGCCCCTCATTCTAGTAATCAGCAGAGATCTCAGCAGTGGGACCACCACTGATCACTACTTGTTTCTATGACAAAAGTTGGTTGAAAGTTCAACTACTCTTCAAAAGATAAAGTTTACGCCAAAAATCAGCAGCAGTCAAGAAATTGAGGGCAGCCACTGAATAAGAATGCACACAAATACCAAATGAAATGATTCTTAATGCTTGCAAGTCCATCGCTTTCCATTATCTGCAGTGCCTGAACAGGGACGGTCATCGGGGGTAACAGAAAACAAAACAATTAGACAAATTTTAAATTTATTTTTGTATGAATGAATGAATGAACTGTTTGTTAATAAACATTGACGTTATAACCATTCACATTGTATATACATTTTTTAGGACACCCTATATACTATTTTTTTCTTATATTTCTTGTATGATCATTAATAGCCTTTTATATATGCGCCGATGATCGGACAAGAACGTTCATCTGAGCGTTTATTTACCCAATCATCATTTATTTATAATTTATTTACCCAATTATTATGGTCAGAAAATGACTGGTCATCATTGATTGTGTCTTTTATGCCGGCACAAAAATACTTACTCATTGACTGCACATCTCCCCATGTAAACAGGAAGTTTTGCAGCTGACCAATGATAGGTGTTTGGCGAATGATTGTATTAACGATATTTATCCCTGTATCAGAAATCATTTTCCAATGTGTGAACGGCAGTGGACAAGCCCCAATCAATATATTTTGTTGATGGGTACTTGTTACAACATGCCAATTCTCAATCCATGTAAAAGGACCTACTCTTATGCCCTATGTACACAGGGCAGCAATAGGCAGATGAAAGATCAAATATTTGTCATTCGACCACATCTTTTGTGCAGCCGTTAAAAACATAGCTCTCAGCGCGTATCTTCCCGTGTGCACGGAGGATGGGCAGTCAACAGCGATGGAAGTGCATCGAAGGCGAACAATCATTCACCCTCCATACTGCTGGCATCAGCCTGTATAAAGGCCAAATAAACGAATGCTGACCTTGATGATCGGCGCTCCTCAAATGCCTAATATTGGCCCGTCGAAAAGAGACCTTATTAATCAGTCTTTCTACTTCCAATACAACAAATCCTACTTTACCCACTTACCCTGTCACCTTTGATTCCTTTTATTCCTCTTACACCAAAGGCTCCCTGAAAAGTAAGTCAAAAAGAGCAATTTAGTGATCTTTACCCCAAAATACATATTGAAAATACGGTTTAATGAGCACTTAGAAGACTAGTTAGCCCCTTACTGCAACTGATGTAAAAAAGCTTATGCAACAACATGTCCCCACCGCCAAAGACATATCATAGTTGAGGAAACATCACTAGGTGCCTACTACTAGTAACCATACATAATCGAGCATTGTCTTGTCAAGCTACAAATCCAGCACTACTGAATAACACACATGATGCCGAGTGATCCAGCACATCATGTATTGGCGTACTGGAATTCAACATATAGGTGCCCTCAAGTAGTTGAAACAGTGGGACCTAATTGCTCCTATAAAACTGACTTCATAGTACAAGCTGCATTTCGGCAAGTCTAAGGCCAGGCTTACATGAACGGGTTGGATTCCACTGGCAGATATCCGCAGTTGAAGGCCTGCTAATGATTGCGGAAATGAATTGCAAATGGTCACGTATGCGTGCTTTTTTCTTTCTCTCTCTCTTTCTCTCCAAAATTTCTGTGTATCTCCATATTGACATATTTTTCATTTGGAGGAAGCAGGAGGAGGAAACTGGTTGTGATGCTGCTCCAGTGGCTTTCTGCTCATCCGCCAGGAGCCACAGAGCTGCATTCCATGAAGGATGCATCCCCATGGGTCATAGGGAAAGGCTTTGCTCAGGCTGCTTAACAGACTGTCCTGATAGTTACGCATTTTGAGGTTTCTCTCCACTGCCGGAATGAGACTTGCCATTTGGTCTTATAGTGGGGATCAAGAAAGGTGACCACCCATTATGGTCTGATGTTTTATGGTCCTTCTGCAAACACTGCTGCATAAAATGACTAAGGGTGATGTCCCACATTCCTTGGGGTCAGGCCTAAGAGTGCCATCCGGCTGGTCCTACCAGCCATGTAAAATAGCTGGGGTTAGTGATGGATTGAAGGAACATTGCATAGCTCCCTCCCCTGCTTCTGGACCTATGTTATCTACCTCCTCTTCTTCCTCCTCTATACTTCTCCCATAGGTGGAAAAACGTGGAGAAGACACCCCCCTTTATTGCCCAAAGCCACCCTCCCAGCAGTGTTGAGAAATGGCAGACTGGCCAGACAGTTAGGACATTGGTATCCCTTCCTCCTCCTGTCACAACAACACATCATTGTCCCTCAGGCCCTGCAGAAAGCCAGACAGCAGGATTGGTCATACTGATCAGTGCGTCATCACGACTGACCATTTTGGTTGATTTCTCATAGCAAGGTAAATGTCTTTGATCTGCAGCCACTCCATGGCATCAAGTGACCAACCTCCATACAACATTTGCTAATGGCATACATCTCGTACTCTGTAAACACTTTCTGCTGCTGGCTTAGCTTCTGTAATGTGGAATTCCATCATGTAGGCAAGTCACAGATGAGAAGTGGCTTGGTGTAACCGCTGAAAGTGTGGCCGTTTCCTGTCCTTTTCCAGTATTGGATGTAAACCTGGGTAATTGTTTAGGAAGCGCTGCACTAGCAGATTCATCACATGGGCCAGGAAGGTATGTGTGTGACATTGCCGAGGTGAAGAGTTGCCAGCAGGTTGGTCCCATTGTTACACATGACCTTGACTGGCTTCAGATTTTGCGACATCCCCCACGTGTCAGCCTGGCCCTATAGAAAGGTCAACAGCTCTTCGGCCATGTGGCTGTGCTTCCCTAGACATATGAGTCTTAGGACAGCACTTTGGCATTTACCATGTGCAGCACTGTACAGAGGTCGGATTTTGTCACGTACAGATATCTGTGCTGATGTGGAAGGTGGTGAGAAGTGGTATGCAGAAGTAGGGGAAGAACAGGAGGAGGGGGAAGAAGGTACAGAAAAGTATGACTGTTACACAACTCTTGGGTGCACCATGAAATGTGGACCACCACTTTTGGCTTCATGCCCCACCTGCAGGACATTGACCCAGTATACTGTTAAGGATATGTAACGCCCCTGGCCATGCTTGCTGGATCACATGTATGTGGTCAGGTACACCCTGCCACGGACAACGTTCTTCAACCCCAGGGACACATTATTACTCACAAGGCGGTGCATGGCAGAGATGGCTTTTTTAGGCGAAGAAATGGCGGTTGAGCATCTGGTACTGTGGGTTAGCATCACATTGCAGAAGGTGTCTGAGTCTACTAGCCTGAAGGGCAGCATTTCCATTGCAAGCAGCTGTACAATGCTTGTGATCGTGGATGGTTGGGGTGGTATTTTTTGTGTACGTTCCCATAGCTGGGGGATTGAAGGGCTAGAATATAGGACAGATGTCAATGTCGGTGATGGTGGTGTGCTGATGCCAGCTCAACTTCTGCTCTCTTTCGCACTCCAGGCTCTGCAGTCAGCAGCTCGATCATCAATTGTGGAGGAGAGGTATAAAGTAGTTGTGTTACTGCCCCTAAACAAAACTGCCTCTCTGTGCTCAGAGGCGACTGTAGGAACAGGGCGGGAGGTGGAGGAAGAGGCAGCGGAAGAGGGAGCAGGATGAGGCTGACTCTGCCCTCTGGCCTATGTGGGCTCACCAAGGCAGCGGGTGGTGGGCGTTCATGTGACCGTTCATACATGTTGTGTTTCAGTTTTTTACATTCTTGCCGAAGTTTTAAACGCTTACCGCAGATTTTACAGATGACTCTTCTCTGATCACGTGCGATTAAAAAAAGAAGAATGCCCAGGCTGCTCAAGTTCTGTGAGTCTAATGTTGCTGCCACTGTGACTAGTGGTACCTGAGGGTGGTGGCACTGCCTTTTTGGTTTCTGCGGCACTCTACTCGCTGCCTTGACAGGGTACTGGCCCGAAACGTCTGCCCCTTCCTTTTCCTTCCTGAGAGTTGCTATGATGACTCTCTCTGACTTTCCATGTTAAATTGAGTGGACTCTATGTCACAGTGAGCACTGGGAGCCGGCACCTCTGTTACCGCATCCCCCTCAGTACACATTACCTGTGGAGGGCTGACCGCACACTGACCCACCCTCATCTTCCTCTTTGTTGGAAATAAATGGTTGGGCATCAGTGCATTCAATGTCTTGGTCATCTCCTTCTGGTTGTTTGGACTTCCCGGTTGACATCCATAATTAAATGATCAAAGAGCTCCTCAGACTGATCCATGTGGACGGCTTCGGAGAGTGCGGGAGATTTGGCACAGGGTTAAGTAGAGGGAGGATGCTTATGACCAACTGGTGCAGACTGACTGCTGTCTACCTGTGATTGGGAGGAAGAGGAGGTGGTACTTGAGGGATGTTGAATCATCCACTCTACGACCTGTTCTGAATGCTGCCGATATAACGCACGGGCAGAACCACTTCTAAGGAATGGTAGTGGGCTTGCCTCGCCTCCTGCAGAACATGGAGCTGTCGCTTCAGTGGACGCTGCTTGAAGTGCCAACTTGGTCCATCCTCTACCACCACCATTTAGTTTTTTTGTTTACTTTTAAGGTCACTCTCACACAGGCGGTACGCAAAATGCCACCATTTCGATCGTGGCTTTTTCCACTATTTTATTTTAGTTTTTGGCCACAGGTTCCTGCAGCCAACAGCGGGCTTTAGCGCACCCAATCATTGTGATATGTGATGGGGTGTGCTAAACGCGAAAAAACAGAGCAGTTGGGGCTTGAAAATCATGGTGTTAAAATTTGCCGCGTTTGAGGGCGAATTTCTAAATCAATGGGAGTGTTATACCGTGATTACCATGGCGTTCAAAATACTGCAATAATCGCGGTAAGAAGCACTTGTGTGTGAGTGGCCTTAGTGTAGCTTTATGTAACTAACTTTGCAGTTTGCAAAAAACCACTCCAAGGTGCATATGGCCATCAAATAATTTGTAGTGTTTGAACTGGCGACTTCAAATGACATCTGAAGCCGTTGACACGCACTGTGTGTATCTCCTGTTTCCCTCCTGCTTGGTTTTCTTTTTGTTTTATATTAAAGGGGTTGTACCAGAATTTCAGGTTATTCCCTATTCAAAAGATAGGGGATAACTGATTGATCGTGGGGGTCTGAGACCTCAGTTTATCTCCAGAACGGGGGAAGGGGGGCCTTGTCCACTATCCTCCTCACTGCGGGAAGGGGGGGGGGGTGCAGTAACCCCGCAGTGAGGAGATGATTGAATGAAGTGCACTGACACTCCATTCACTTTCACGGCCCTCGCTCAGGTATTTCCGTCACTCCTACTGAAATGAATAGAGTGTTGACCGTGCATGGTGGGCTAGTGCTTCATTCAGAGTGACATTACATCAGGTGGTGAAGCAACCCCTGCAGTGACAGGAGAATGAGACATGGGAGTCTTGTTCTCAAAACTGGCAGGGGTCTTAGCGGTGATACCTCCATCAATCAGTTATTCCCTGAGGATAGGAAATAAATTGTTATTCCAGTAAAACCCCTTAAACAAAAAAAATGACGCCAACTGGGAGGCACGATATGTGAGAACAGAAGACCACAGAGTACAGCTTGTATATTTGTGCACTGTCCCTGTTTGGCGCAGCGTAATTGAATTCCCCAAACCCCATGTTAGCTGCGTAAGGCCTGCAAATAATTTATAGTAGCCGGACTGGGAACTTTCAGCAATATTAGAGGCCACAAACGGAGAACTGCAATATTCCCCATGCCAAAGTGGATTTTATCTGTTTGCTTTGCTGCTACATATATGGACAGCCGCAGAAATATATTCTCTCCCAAAGTACAGACTACGTTTAGTATAGGCAAATAAATGTGATGCAGCTTCTTTCTCTGCTCCTTTCAATATATCCCTGTTTACATTCTCTGCTGGTATACAAGCTTTCACACCAGCAGCAATACATCGTCTGTAGAATATCTGTCCCTAACAACAGACCTCGTGTTATATAGGCATATAAAGCTGATGCAGCTTCTCTGTCCTGTGCTCAACTGTAAAATGACCAGTGGTTAGACTCTCCCTATGTTATATATGGTTAGGTCATATGATGCAGGCATCCAATGTAACTGCTGCCCATATGCAAGATGGAGGATATATTTGGTGACATCAGCAAGGCACCCTGGCTACAGATTGGCTGCACACTGACCTCTGCAGCAGACATTAAAAGAAATTCCATTTCCCACGAAAATCAGTTCAGACTAATCCAATTCTATTTCACGGTCGCCCCACCAATCAAGATGAGCAACACTATCTACAAGATGATACTAGTCCTGTTTAGTGACAGAATAACTTTAAACAGTACCTTCACCCAATTTGGTTTTGGTTATAGTTGTTCCCAATCATCTCTAAGTTAGTGGCCCCTGCTTTGCACTTTACCTTCCAGAAACTACTTTTTGTCACTGCTTTGGTAAGAAATGAAGGATTTCCAGAGTCCAGTGCATTTGTTAAGGCAGTCATTTTTTGCAATCATTTTTGGCATAAACAGTGGCAACCATGGGACTCACAGTGACAACCCTTCTCTTGTATACTATGAGAAAGATTTCATACTGAGGATTTTAATCTTCCAAATTCTCATTTTTGCAGACTTTCATTGTTGGCCTAACACAGTGATTCCCAATATTATTACCATGAAGAAATCCCTAAATGCAGGGCCCACTCCAGATTAACATAGGTCCTTGGGTGACAAAAGTCACAGTGGGTCCCTTTATTAATTTATAGGTCCTGCTCTGCCCTCTTATTAACGAATAGGCCCCAATGTGTCCCCTGAGTCATTTATAGGCCCCACTGTGTCCTGAGTTATTAATAGGTCCCATTGTGCCCTTTGAGTAAGTAATAAGACCCCACTGTCTCCTCTCTGTAATTAATAAGGCCCAGCTGTGCCCCCTGAGAGATTAATTAAATAATAAATTCCCTCACCTCCATCACACGCCCATGGCATCCTCCATCCATGGCGTGATCTCAGAACAGGAAGATTTCTTCAGTGCCATCTTAAAGACGTTGATATAATTGGTTTGAAAGAATGAGGACAGGATTGATTGCAGTCCTGAGTGGGCCCTCCCAGGCTCTGTGGGCCCCAGTTTTGTCAAGTGCTGAAACCGGCCCAGCTTGAATGTTTTTCTCACTCCAGTGGTACCACTACACTCTAGTCATTCATGCCCAGTGTTGTATTCTGACTTAGATTTGTTGACTGCTTTTCCAACAAACTTTAGGCAGAAAGAGTCCTCCCCTACTGCGAGAGTGACCAGTGATTCTACTGATGCCTTCTCGGGAACAGCTGGCCAGGTCTCAGGAAACCTTAATTGGGAATTACTGGACTAACACATAATGAGGAACTGTATGTATGTTTCTACTGCTTTCTAAACCATCAGTTCTACGCTAGGGTGTTAAGAATTTGGTCCTAACTGTACATTCCCATGAGCTTGTCTTTTGGACAGTTAAGACCAAATGGTTTTGGTCTTCAACAGCCAACTGGCAAATAGTAAAGTATTTCCTGTAAATCATCACCTAACTGGTCCATTTACCAAACCCTCACTAGCTTGGTTGGTTGATTGCAAACCATAAGTAAGCTGTGAGGATTATTAGTCCAGTTCTTTACATGTGAACCACTAGAAAGTACTGTAATTTTTGTTGTTTAAGATAATGGGCTCCCTTGTCTACAGGGCTCACCCCGGAGGACTATAAAATAAGTATATGACATTATATTTTTGAATGTGATGGTTGTTGCTTCATTATCAGAATGATTACATATTCCTACCTTAACACCACGGGTTCCAGGATATCCAATAGGACCAGGAGGTCCGGTAGGACCCTGATAGAAAAAAGTAAATGCCGAGCATTAAATGTGAACAAACCCTTGTTTCGCGTTCTACTATGTCACAACCTTAATAATAAGAAACACAACCTAAATTCTTAATGGCTTTTTCCATTTTATTTTTCCCCCTTAGGATTTAACAAATATAATATGCTTTGGTCTCCAGAATTCCTTAGCTGTAATAACTGTCCAAAAACATTCAACTCTTCCCACCAAGTTTCACTCAGAGCAGTCAGTCGGGATGTTACTGTAGCAAAAAAAATGGTAATCAGTCTGAACAAAATAGAGGGAATTAGGAATTTGTTGTCCAAGGTCTATGGGTCTCTTTACACGGTCTGAACCTATGCTTCCACCATGGAACAGTAAATTATGCATCTAAGGTCCTATAGACTGAAACTACTGATGCACTGAGGCTCAGGACACTACAAGCAACATTTCACTTATGGCTATATAGTCAAGCCTCTGTGTCAATGAGTAGAGATCTTACATTACAGCTGAATGCTTTACCATAATCCAAGCCATGACATGGTTGAGTCATGGCTTGGATTATGGTAAAGTTGGATTATGGTTGAGTTATGACATGATGTGAGTAGGTCTTAGCCAATATTATGAGGTGAACTCAAGTTCTGAGGTCTCCCAATTTATTTCTCATGAACAGGAGCAGATAAAACCATTGGTCAAATTCTGGAAGATGCGGGCATTCTTCAAGGATGAGTGAGACAGATGGCGACATCGTCCAGGTCACAGAACCCAAGTGACAGCGGTTGGAGTCAGAAGTGTTCAATACATAAAATGGAGACGTTGAGTTTAACAGTTCAAAGAAGACCAAACATTGTGTAAGAACGAACCGAGGGGGCCTCTGAAGTGCAAATGCTGGTCTGACAACATGATTGCTTTTCTTGATAGGAATTCTTTATGACAACAACTTTTAAGTTGTTCCTCACGCTCCTGTGAAAGTATTAAGATGACCTGTAAAACACTTGTTCTTCAGGGGTTAATACAGTTTAGTCTGAAGCTCGAAAAGGCAGCATGTCCTTCATGCTGGGGGCTTGAGCATTTTCTGGAGACCCTATTCAGTCATTGTATTCGCATTCCTTACTCATATTAATGTAAGTAATGTATGCACACGTCACATTATGTATTCATTCATCAATACTAAACTTTTATAACGATTCGCTACTTTTCTACTGCAATAAGGCATAACTTAGAATGTTGTCCACTGTGATTGGAGCACTACACATTTCTTTGTTCTACTTTTTGAAATAAAAACTTCTGTGAATGAGTTACTTTCTTCAGAAGAGCTTTGAAACAACTCTTAATTGCTCCATGTTGTGTTCTTCTCCGTTGCACCATACAGATAATTGGGCATACATGATTGATGAAGCTTCAATACCCCTTAAGTCTCGCCTAAATCTAAAGGAGGACTCCAACACTCCCTACTCACTAGACTATCTACCTAGCGATTTTTGCCTTTTTCCAACAATGAATATGATCTGCATGGTTGCACATTTTCCAGTCGTGCTGCTCTTGAATCAGCCATTTTCCAGTGAGTAAAACAGACCCCTAAAGAAGCGTTTGCAGCAGCCATGCAATCATGGAGTTAACATAGTGAAAAATGTGTACATTAAGAGGGAGAATGTGTTGAGAAGTGATGTTACTTTCAGCATTAAGTCGTTTTTTTGAGAAAAAAAATTAGGAGACCTTAGAACTTGCATGTACCTCGTACTAATAATTGGGAGCGCTAATAGAAAGATAAAAAGTTATAAGGCCTCACAAAAACAGTGCATACAGGCACATGAACGGCAATACTGGTCTACAATACACAGTGTATGTCCATGTGGCTGCATGTGGTATCTCAAATACATAAAAAAAAAAAAAAAACTTTTTGCGTACTTTCCCCTCTGTATAAAAAAATTAAAAGTGTAAAAAATACCCACATATTTGTTATCATTATTGATCTAAAAAGCCGTAAATACCACAAAATGGTACTAATAAAAACTACAGCTCATCACATAAAAAACAAGCCCTCCATCCATCGAAAAATAAAAAAGTTATAGGACTTTAAATACAACAATTTAATTTTTATTTTTTTTTTAAAAAAGGGGTTTTATTGTGCAAAAGTGGAAAAACTTAAAAAAATTATTTTGGTGTCATTGAAATTGTACCAGCCGGTAAAAAAACGAATTATGTTATTGATGCTGCATGATTATTGCTGTAAAAAAAAAACAATGGCAGCACTGATCTTTTTTCTTCCTGCCCTGTAAACAAAATGAATAAAAGTTTTACAATACATTATATGTACCCAACAATGGTGCCAATACAAACTCCAGTTTGGCACACAAAACATAAGTCCTCCTTCGGCCATGCTGACGGGGGAAAAAAAGTTATGGCTTTTGAAAAGAGGAGATGAAAATCCCTCCAAAAATGTTGTATCCCTTGTGGTCAAAATGGGCCCTAAAGGGGATAAGATTTTTTTCTTATGGACTGAAATGTTTTCTTCTGAAAATGTACCATGTTGGTATTTTGCTTTATTTTCAGCCAAACACTTACCTGAATGCCCTTCTCTCCAGCAGGTCCTTCTCTCCCGGGATGTCCCTGAGAACATTAGCGCCATTAGGCGTGGTTAGAGGTAAAAGGTATGGGTTGTCAAAAATCCATAAAATATACAATATGATAATAAGGCCATTCTTCTACAAAATATGTGACCCCAGTAGTATGTAGTAATGTCATGTGATTAGATATTAGATCAGAGAAAACCTCATCTGAATACCGTAAGGGCTCACACCCACTGGCATTTTTTTTCTCCACTGCGATGCGATTCTAAAGTTAAATTCTCGTGTCGCAGTGCGAGAAAAATGCAGGCAGATATCCCAAAATCGCTGGGATATCGCTGCGACATCGCCAGTCTTTTCAATGGGGCCAGCGGCAGCAGCGCTAGCCCCATTGAAAAAAAAGGAGAATGCCGCGTACTTCTGCCACAGCTGTGACAGCTGTGACAGCTGTGGCAGAAGTCAGCGGCATGCTATCCCATAGCTAAGATATTGCTATTCATGAATGAATAGCTAAGAGCTATCTGCCATTGGCTGAGCGCTCAGCCAATAGCTAAGCACTAGCTGATATTGACTGAGCCCTCAGCCAATCCGCACAGCCCTTTCAGGAGGCAGGGATTTTTAAATCCCCGTCTGCTGAAAGAGCTCAGTAGCAGTGCCGGGGAGCCAGCCGGAGGAGGACGCGGCTGACAGCAGGAGAGGTGAGTAACTTTTTAATTATTTTTTTAACCACTTTTTTATGATTATCCGATAATCATTCTGCAGGGCTTGTCAGAAACCACTGCTTTCAATGGGAGATCGGCAGCAGTGCCGATCCCATTGAAAGCAATGGGATAGCATGCCGCTGACTTCTGCCACAGCTGTGACAGCTGTCACAACTGTGGCAGAGGGTTCCTTCATCCCCGCGGTCCCCGCGGGGATGAAGGAAACTCCTGTCACAGCTGTCACAGCTGTGGCAGAAGTCCGCAGCATTCTCCATATCTTTTCAATGGGGCTAGCGCTGCTGCCGCTGGCCCCATTGAAAAGACTGTCGCAGCGATGTCGCAGCGATATCGCAGCGATTTTCTCGCACTGCTCTGCGAGAGTTTTCACTTCCTCTCGCAGCGCAGTGGAGAAAAAAACGCTAGTGGGTGGAAGCCCTAAGGGAAGAGGGCAGGGTTATTTCTACTTTTCTACTCGTTCTCATTAACAAGATAACTATACAGTATATAATGAGTTATAATGTTGGCCTATCACCAAGAAAAAGCCAATGTGTATAGAGACAGTGCAGCGTCTTCCGGATTAACACAACATAAAGCTTATAAATTGAACTTGATGGACCTATTATGAAATATTAGCACACAGACATGGATTAGCTCATCGCAGGACTTAATAGATTATTTTTGCTTCCACTGATGATAAATGAGGTTTTCACTAGTGCCACATGTAAAAACATGATTCCCGTATTTTAGTTAAAATATCCTATGATATCATCTTGGGTGGACTCCTGTGCCCGTTCCAAAAATCCTAGGCATGGGAACTGTGTCTTCATCACAATTCCTAGGCCAAGTTATCATGGTACATCATTCTCTGACCATGACTAATTGCAAAACCATAAGCTGAAACTTACGGCATGGGAATTATGGTTCCTTCATGTGTAAGTTATAGGATTGCAACATCTCTATACTGATCATTTGTCATTGTGGTAAAGTTGCTTCATCCCAGTTGGGGGCCTATCCGCACTTTCATGACTCAATGATTTCGAGACACGTAGGATTGGAAGACTAAAATATGATGATATTGGTTTTATAGAAGATTTTTTACATAGAAACAAGCACCATAAAAGGATGCCTGAAATGTTTTTGTATGTGCTAATGGTCTTCTTGCTTCAGCTATACAGTACAAAGTACAGATCTCTACTTACTGGAGGCCCATCAGATCCAGCCAGACCCGGTATTCCTTGTTTTCCTGGTGGACCCTGGACAAATAAACAAAGACAATAATTAGTCTTAATCTTAGGACTAGAAATCACTTTTATATTTACTAATACCCTACACACATAGTAACATAGTGTGTAAGGCTGAAAAAAAAGGCACGTGTCCTTCCAGTTCAGCCTATTACCCCACAATGTTGATCCTGAGGAAGGCAAAAAAACCCAATGAAGTAGAAGCCGATTTTCCTCATTTTCTGGGAAAATATTCCTTATCGACTCCAATCTGGCAATCGGAATAATTCCCGGGTCACCGATCATTCTGAGTAATCAGTGATTATAACATGTCATATTGTAATGCTCAAAAAAGGCGTCCAGGCCTCTCTTGTAGTCTTAGTGAGTTCCGCATCACCACGTCCTCAGGAAAAGAGTTCCGCAGACTCACTGCTTTTACAGTAAAGAACCCCTTTCTATGTCGGTGTAGAAACCTTCTTTCCTCTAGACGTAGAGGGCGCCCCCTTGTTACATTCTTGGGTATAAATAGATGATGTGAGAGATCTCTGTATTGTCCCCTGATATATGCATACATAGTTATTTGAGCGCCCCCTTGTTACAGTCCTGGGTATAACAAATGATGAGAGAGATCTCTGTATTGTCCCCTGATATATTATACATAGTTATTAGGTCACCCCTCAGCTGTCTTTTTTCTAAACTAAATAACCACTATTTTGAAAACCTCTCTGGGTATTGTAGTCCACCCGTTCCATTTATTACTTTAGTTGCCAGCTTTGTACCCGCTCAAGCTCTGATATGTCCTTCTTGAGTACTGGTGCCCAAGACCTTCCACAATATTCCATGTGTGGTCTGACCAGTGACTTGTAAAGAGGAAGAACAATGTTCTCATCATGCGCCCCTAGACCTCTTTTGATGCACCCCTTGCTCCTATCTGCCTTGGTAGCAGCTGCCTGACACTGGATGCTTCAGTTAACTAGAACCCCCAAGTCCTTCTCCATGTCAGTGTTCCCCAGTGGTTTCCCATTTAGTGTGTAATGGTGACATGGATTTCCTGCCCATGTGCAGAACCGCACATTTATTAGTGTTAAACCTCTATTGCCACTTTTCTGCCCCCAACTTATCCAGATCCATTTGCAACTGTATACAGATCTATAAGTAACCACATTCTGTCCTCTCTTGTGTTAATTACTTTACATAGTTCCGTATCATCTGCAAATATTGATATTTTACTGTGCAATCCTTCTAGAACGTTGTCAATCATATTAAAATAAATCGAGCCTAATACTGACCCATGTAGTGCCCCACCAGTAACACCTCCAATACTAACCCCTGTGGTACTCCACTTGTAACAGTGACTCAATCAGACTATGTACCATTTATAACAACCCTCTGCTTTCTATCACTGACCAGTTACTTACCCCCTTACACTTTATGAAGGAGGAATCCTTTGACTAAAGAAAGTGTCGGTCTTGCTCAGAACTGATGCAAGTTCGATTTAGGGTTGAGTAAGGTGATGAACATGGACTCTGACAACTCTCAGATAAACTGGCAAAGAATAAGACATTCCCATGTGCAAACACAATTAGACATGACAGAAATAGGAGGAGCACATCGGGTAAAAACTGAATAGCCACTATATTGGCATGTAAATCTACATTAGAATGGGAAAATCCATTGGTGCCAGACTAGCCGCAGCCAGGATATTGTTGCCAATGAAAAACATCCAGCGAAAGCAACTCGATGAGAGGGGTCAAAGGAGGATATCAAGGCTTGTTGTGATGAACAGGTGCTGCACAGTCAAGGGAAGAAAAATACAATGCCTGTGCTCAAAATAAGATGTCTGATTACACAACTTCTTGTTCCTTAGCACAGATGGGCTATAACACAAGACAATGTGCTTTAGCGCCATTGTATCTAAGAGGAACAGAAAGGTCAGACTCCAGTGGGAAAGAAAGCACAAAAATTGGACCACTGGGAAACTATCATCTGGCGAGAGGAATCCAGGTTTCTGTTGCATCGTGCTGACGGGAGGTCAGGATTTGACGTAAGCAGCATGAATCGATGAACCATTCCTACTCAGAACACGTCAGTCCTCCATCTAATATTGCGGCAACTACAAGAAGCTTCCTGTCCGCATGGGTCGATTTAGCTACAGAGCAATTTCAACACCTATGCCACAACAAACTGCTTCAATTCTGAAGCCAAAAGAAGGTCCAACCAACTACTAGATGGAGTTATCTAATTAAGTGCCCATTCAGTGTATATGAATACATCAAAGTTGACTTACCTTCTCTCCTGGCATTCCAATATGACCTTGAGGTCCTGGCAATCCCTAAAATGATAAAGTTCTATTACATCAGAGAGACTTTATTGGGGCTAGCTGCTTTATTTATTCAGGGCATAGATGACTTTCTTTATACTTACTTGAGGTCCTGGGTTTCCTTGTTGCCCATTTGGCCCAGTTTCTCCTTGAATACCCTTGTTAAGTGAGAAAATAAATAGTCCGAAATTTAGGGGTGCAGTATAACCTTGAGAATCAGAGGCAATAAAAATATATTTCTGTTACGCACTTGGTTTCCTTTTGGTCCTGGAGCTCCATCAATGCCATTCGCACCTTGCACACCAGGTGGTCCAGGAGGTCCCCTTGGACCCACTAAACCACGTGCACCCTGAAAAGAAGGGGGAGAAATACATGCATCTCCATTAGTACTATACTTGACATGGATCTACAGTAGACTGTCCCGTTGGACTAAGGACTTGGACCCATTCGGGGTGACATTGGAAGAAAACACAATGGTGTCTTTCCAAAAATAGAAGACATAATAACAAACTAACTTACTGCCTCTCCAGGTGCCCCAGCAGGTCCATGAGGTCCATGAGACCCCTAGAAAACAAAATCACAGCACAAGAACTTATGATGTGTTGAACAGAGCACAATTGTAACTATATGTAAACTATATTTATAAAAGTCAACAAGCTTGATTACAAGGTTCAAAAGAATTGAAAAAATGGGCCAACTTTTTCATATTTTAATATGCAGGGAACTATACAAACGTTGGAGCTAACCTACAGCAACATTTTTTACATTGATGATGATGACATTGTGTACTGTCCAGCGTGCAGCAGAGCCAATTGACTTCTGGCCTTGGGGTTTTTTGCCTTCCTCTGGATCAACACAGTAGGATAGACAGGCTGGACTAGATGGACAATGTCTTCATTCGGCCTTACATACTATGTTACTATGTTACTATGTTACTATGTTCATGGCCACTTTTTAGAGTTTTTCATCTAGTAAAAAATTAGATATTCCTTCAGAGCCACAGCAATTCATTATGGCATAGATTCCACCGGGTGATGAAATGGTTCTGCAGGGATATTGGACCATTCGGACAGAAAAGCTTCTTGCAAGTTAGACGAAAGAACTGACATGATTTGAACAACCGAAGGGAAGGAATCATCAATTCTGGCCTCCCATTAGCAGGGTCCACCCGAAATCTGGATTCATCTGACCAAGCGATGTTTTTCCGATGCTCAGTAATGATACAGTTTTGCGCTCTTTTGCCCACTGGAGTTTTGCCTTTTTGTTTCTCTTAGACAACAATGCATCTGACACTGGTCGTTATAGCCCATGTGTGCTAAGGAATGATGAGTTGTGAGTTCGGACATGTTAGTGGAGTACCAGCGTTGTATAAAGATACAATTTGATTGATTGTACAGCGCCTGTTCATCCTGACATCCTCTTCTGATCCCTTTTGGTGACCAGTTGTTTACATCCCTGGGGATCCCCTTCACTGGATGTTTTTCCTCGATCACACCACTCTCCATATACTCTGAACACTGATGCATGAGAAAACACCACAGGTTTGGCACCAAAATCCTGGCTAGCGCCAATGACCAGGCCTCATTGACAGTCAAACAGATCGCTGGATTTTCCCTTCATTGTGGACTCACACTGAAACTGAACCACAGAAAACTTGCTTACTTGATTTGATCCTGCACTCGGGGGTCACGGCTCTAATTTTCAGACAGAGAAGGTCCAATTTTGAAAGGGCTCTAATACAGTGGCCATTGATTGTATGTAGAAGGTTTTCCATGAGTTCAAAAACTTTTTTCAATGTCCAATGGTCTAGTTTGGAAAGCACTGTGCATGTCCAATCAGTAGCAGTAGGACCCAGAAAACAATACTCTTCGGGAGTCATATGGTTGACTTGTGTACTGTCCAGCGTGCAGCAGTGTCTTCCAATGGCTGCTGTCAAATCAGGTAGGAGATTGTGAGTGGAGATCTTTAATCCTTAACCTGATAATCAAAACAGGAACTAAAAATTGATTACAGTTGTAGATGTTAATGTCAAGTCTATGACCACCTACAGTCCATCACCATTATGGGTCAATCCTCTCATGGACTGTTGGAAGTTCTGGGCTTCTTTCTCAGTAGAACAGAGGAACATTTTGGAAAGACAATCGTGACCAAAGTTGATGAGAAATATAAAGAAGATATTACTGAGAATATTACCTTTTCACCATTATTTCCATGTGGACCTGGTGGCCCTGGACCACCTAGATCTCCCTGTGGTAAAAGAAATTAAGTCATAAAATCAATGAATCTCTGACTACCAGACCTTCATACATCCAACAGTCTTATGAACACATTGGCATCTTCATGGGCATCACTTTCAATGAATGATATAGGGGATTGGAAGGCAGATTTTAGCTCATAAACCACTCCATACATCCATATTTATACCTACCCGGTGACCTTTATCTCCCGGAAGTCCAGGTAAGCCATCAAATCCCCGATCTCCCTAAAGAAAGCACAACACTCTCAATTAAAAGTACACTTGTATATAGGAGTATCACATCCCATTCCATATCCAACTCTTTTGACTTGTCCATTTTTAAGGTAGCCATTGACGGATCAAAAGCTATCGGTGATCCAACCATAAAAGATGATCAACCACCATATTTGTTATGTCCGCTATATAAAGGAAGTTCTAGGAAACCATTTCTTGTTGGCTCACCTTAGTCATTGACCATAATAGGCCTACTATGTGGCTTCTGAAGAAAATGAAGTGGAGGCAGTATGAGAAGCAGTGGAATGGAATGATGAAACACAGTTCTAAATTATAATACAGGCCGGAACTCAATATTAAAAAATAAAAAGGGGTATTCTGGGCTTTTTTCAACTGTTGACATAAAGGGAATCCAGTTAGGTTCCTGACATGGGGTAGCCCTTTTCAGGGCTGCAGCCTTGCTTTTAGGCAGTGTCAGTCAGGTTCAGCTAAGAGTGAGATCCTGCATTTTCTCACATATCTATTATCTCCATACATGCCAGGTTTCCATCGTCTGGCTCCTAACTCTCCAGAAATTTGCACGTTAGCGTCCCCGACTTAGTGTCTTGCCTTTTGACAAGACGACCCTGACATTGGGTTTCAGAGCAATTGTCACCTTTTCCATTGCCTTTCCCCTTTGGTGGTTTTCCTGGAGTACAAAAGGCCATAAAGGATTTTTCCATCCATAGACTGCACCTATGGATAGTATAGGTGCCACCTGAACTCCGTTTGGACAACTGAGGTGGCTGCCATTATCCAGAGGAGATTGAATGGAAAGATGGTCATACATGTTGGCATTTGCATTTAAGTCTACAGAAATACCAGGAACAGCCACACAAGCTTATCTGTGGTGGATAAACCCATTTGACATCTCGGTAACATTTGTGCCAGCCAATACGCCTTTTTACTGACATCATTAGGTAGAGTCCCCTGGTCTTGATGTAAGCACCGAGTTATAGCTAACTCCTAGGGTGACGTCACATCAAGAAGTTTTCTCGGCAGACTGTTTTTGCAGGGGAAGTGACCTCATTAATGGGCTCTAAACCTGCAGATACATCTTTTTAAGGCAGCGGCTTGACTGACTACTGACAGCCAGGCTCCTGCTTTAACTGCCAGGAATGGAGAAACCTCAGATCCTGGAAATTTAACCCCTTATATATGCCACAATCAATAGCAATTGCAGCATGTAAGCAGATCGCAGTAGGAGGGAGCTCTTTCTGTCATTCATTGGCACGCCGCAGTGCGATTGTAAGATATTAGTGGGTTCCCATGGTAGCCTGACAAAGGCCTCCGTGTCTGCCTTGTAACTCAGCCTAATAGACCCTGCTTTCCACAGTGTCTAATAGGCTGCTGTCCTGAGTTTAGTAGAATGCATTATAGAAGTAATGCAATCTAGTATCCTAGCGATCAAACGATCTTCAAGTCTCCTTCTGGTACTATAAAACAGTGTCAAAAACAGTTAATACGGCTATATCAATGAGTTATGGGTCCTGCAATGCGACAATGAAAATCGCTTGGCCCATAAGATAAAAAGTAGGCTGATCATGAAGAGGTTAACATAAGTTATTGTGAAGATTAGTGCTTTTCAACTTCAGCCGTCAAATACCTCCAACAGGTCACAGATTGGAAGAATCTGGAAGACCGCCTAAGGCAGTTACTGAGAATAATAATATCGCCTGTGAAATCCTAAAAACATGACCTGCTGGAGCTTCCTAAGAACTTGAGTTGAAAAACACAGATTTGCAGGGATTCTGATTAAAATGAGATACTGTAACATTGTTTTATTGTGTCGAGTCAAGGAATATGGGCACAGGGTATGGTAGTATTTTTTATGATGTTGGAGTTTTTCACCTACCTTTATTCCAGTTTCCCCAGGCACACCGCGGCCACCATCTGCTCCTGAACGTCCCTATCAGAATAATAAGAAGTACACACTTTGTGAAAAACAAATCAAGCCCCTTGGAGGAGTTGTCATTTTGCTGCAAAACCCGGCATGCAGTTACATCTCAGGCAGATATGTAAATGATGAGAGTTGTGGTGATTAGATGAACGGTCTTGTCACCGGAGGCCCAAAACTGGTTCCCCCCTTGGACTATAAATGGCTTTCGGAGGCTCCTTGTGTGTAGTGACCTCTTCTTCCGCTTGTGTAGAGCTTGTTGACCACTAGATGCTTCTATGACAACATCAAAATGATTTTGCCAGTTGTAGAGTTTAAGAATGCGAGAAGCTGGATGGTTGTATTGACGAATTGTCTGCCAACTAGACTGTTCTGACCAGACTGTTAGGAGGTGTTGGGACCAGTGGATGTGTAAGGACACTCAAGGTGACCAGGCTCAGGACCCCCCGACAGACTACCAGTAGAGAGGAGCGTCTGACCAGACTGTTAGGGGGTGTTGGGACCAGTGGATGTGTGAGGGCACACAAGATGACCGGGCTCAGGATCCCCCGACAGACCACCAGTAGAGAGGAGCGTCTGACCAGACTGTTAGGGGGTGTTGGGACCAGTGGATGCGTGAGGGCACACAAGGTGACCAGGCTCAGGACCCCTGGACAGATCACCAGTAGAGAGGAGCGTTTGACCAGTCTGTTAGAGGGTATTGGAACCAGTGGATATGTGAGGGCACACAAGGTGACTGGGCTCAGGGCGCCCCCTACAGACTACCAGTAGAGAGGAGTATCTGACCAGACTGTTAGGACGTGTTGGGACCAGTACATCCCTACAGACCACCAGTAGAGAGGAACATCTGACCAGACTGTTAGGAGGTGTTGAGACTAGTGGATGTGCGAGGGCGCACAAGGCAACCGGGCTCAGGACGCCCCCTACAGACCACCAGTAGAGAGGATTGTCGGACTGTCCAGCAAAAATGAGCATCTTTAACGGTTTCATTGTTTGCCATCCAGAGACAGGTGGCACTATCATTACAGGCTCTCCACAACATCACCACACTTCCATGGCCTGCCTGGTTGCCATATTTGTCACCAATAGAACATCTGGGATGCCAACTTCGAAAGCCTACAAGTTTGCACGATCTAGAGGCTCAGTTATAGCAAATGTGGAACAATATACTGTAGGATACCACCCGTTTCACATCTTGTATCCAAGCTAGAGGTATCCCAACAGGGTACTAGAGCCTTCATGCCCACCCATATCCCACCTTGTATCCAAGCTAGAGGCAGCCCAACAGGGTACTAGAGCCTTCATGCCTGCCGTATCACATTTTGTATCCAAGCTAGAATCAGTACAACAGGGTACTAGAGCCTTCATGCTCACCCGTATCACATCTTGTATCCAAGCTAGAGGCGGTACAACAGGGTACTAGAGCCGCCATCCCTGTCTGCATCACATCGTGTATCCAAGCTAGAGGAGGTACAACAGGGTACTGGAGCCTCCATGCCTGCCTGTATCACATCTTGTATCCAAGCTAGAGGCGGTACAGCAGGGTACTAGAGCCTCCATGCCCGCCCATATCACATCTTGTATACAAGCTCGAGGAGGTACAACAGGGTACTAGAGCCTGCATGCCTGCCCATATCACATCTTGTATACAAGCAAGAGGCAGTACAGCAGGGTACTAGAGCCTCCCTGCAATGGGTTGGTTCTCTAGAATAAATTCTCCTTATGCTCTGATATTGTAATCACTTATATCAGCATTACAATCACAGAGAGAAAGTTTCATCCTATTCCGACAACTTCTAGAGGAGGGATTGGTTCTGACAATAAGTGTATTTAAGTGAAGATGGTAATACGTGTAAAAGAGGGAAATACAAAGATAAAGGAGGGTAACGGGGACATTGAGTGCAGCAGGGACAATATTTGCAGAACGTGCATTCATGATTAAAACTTACTCTTTTTCCAACTTTTCCAGGAGGGCCTATAATACCTTGGAAGCCACGTGGGCCCTACAAAAGGAAGAAGTAGAAAAGTATCAAGATGTAAATACACAGAAGTAGAGACAAAAGTAAGTCAAGTTATGAGCAAAATATTTTAGATAAATGTCTATGGGGGTCTCCTGACTCCCCCTGATGTCAGCGAGAAAAAAGGTGGATTTCAGTATGCCTGATCCCTGTGAGATGAAAGGTCTGGCAGTCGCTTATTATCTTCTACCCATTGAAAAATAATGTTTGGCTGAGCCTTTGCAGAAAATCTGCACCAATTCTGCTATATGTGCAGGTGAGCTTACATTAATTTATTATAGCAATTAGTTATTACATAAGTTAATTAAATTATCAATACAATTCACGTAAATTAAATAGTAATTAAAATTAAAAACAATATATTTCAAAATGTAAAAAGTTCATATTAAATTAAAAAGTCTCCTAAATTGCTCAGAAATATGTAAAGTTTTTCAAACGTGCTTTAAAAAATAAAGGAAACAAATGGAAATACACTGAATATCTGATAAACAAGTAGTACAATATGTACGTTCATATTTGACATACTGCAATAGGACAAAGTGACCCTTTTTTTACAATGAAATTTAAGTGTTTTTAATAAATGTATGCAAATCGCATCAGTCTACTTTTACCTCCTAAATAAAAGACAACACGTGATAGAAAAACAATGTCAAGATTACATGGATGTGTAAAACCTTTACAGAGTTATTCTCTGTTAAAGTGACACATACCAAATTTCCAAAATTTGGCCTGGTCATTAAAAGGTTTTTTTTTGAGTATCACAAACACTGATGGCAGTGGGGGGGGGGGGGGGGGGGGGGGCACATAGGATATCGGAAAAAATAATACTTACACGATGCTCCCCGCCATCTCTTGCACCATTCTGGTCTTCTGCTTACAAGTGCTGCAGTCGTCATTTGGGTTGTTTACCCAATAGAGGCCAGACAGGGAGATCATCAAAGACATCCAGAAAACCTGCTTCAGGGTTTTATGTTAGAAGGAGAGAGGAGCGAGCGTACTCGGTTCGGGTGTTTTTGCACTCGAGCACCGCTTTTTCCGAGTAACTGACTACTCGGATGAAAAGATTCGGATGGCGCCGGGGGGCGGCGTGGTGGAGCGGGGGGTAGCAGTGGGGAACAGGGGGGAGCTCTCTCTCTCTCCCCCCCCCACTCCCCTCTGCAACCCTCTGCTCACCACGCCGCCCCCTGAATCTTTTCATCCGAGTAGTCAGTTACTCGGAAAAAGCGGTGCTCGAGTGCAAAAACACCCGAACCGAGTACGCTCGCTCATCTCTAGTTAGAAGCCCTCGTGACAGGTTTACGGGACGCCACCAGGTCTTCTGGCTGCGTAATGTCACCTGTCAGATGCCATGGTTCTGGTCTGCCGAAGCGATGGTCTGGCGCCATGGTGAGTATGTTGATTTTATATAGTTTTTGGCACTTAAAACTATATAAAAAAAACAAAAACTCAAAAACCCCCTTTAAGGCACAAACAGGCTTGGTCTTGAAATTGAAGGGATTAATGGTAAAGTTGTAAAGAATAGCTGTCGGCTGAAAAAAGCTTTCAACAAACAACTATTTAAAGTGCTATGGGCTGTTCTTGTGCTACGTGTTTGAAGATAGTTACTATGAAGCTGGATGTAAAGATACCCAACAAAGAACACATGGAGTCCCACTGGATGACAGACACAAAGAGCTGCATGAAGAGCCAACTCTTAGAGCCTAATAGAAAAAAAGAATTCGATAGAGGAAAGAACTTACTGGAGGTCCTGTTTCTCCATAATCCCCTTTTAGACCTGGAGGCCCAGCAGGACCCTAAAAAACAATCACACACAAATGGTTAAATGTCTTCTTCCAAATTTTGAAATTTTTTTACTTTATATTGCTAAGTAAATTAATAATTTAGAGCACAAAGTTGGAATGAGATTGTAAGAACATAAGGTTAAGAATGTTCTGAAAGGGAATCATACTTACAAGAGGACCAGGTCTTCCTGTCAAACCCGTTAGTCCAGGTGCGCCTTGCATGCCCACCTAAACATGGAGAAAATAATTCATAGATGTTAATGGACATTTTCTTTTGGAAATAACGACCCATCTCCATATATCAGTCCATGAGATACCACACCTTAGCCTGCTGCAAGATTAAGTGCGCCTGAGATTCTTGAAATGACACTTGTCCTCGGGAGTCACCGCCATAGTGGAACTATACGGTGAAGGCATAGATAGAAAAGAAAAGGGGTGAGATAAAAAAAAACATATGGTTTTGCTTGCTTTAAATTTTAACAGCTTGCTATCTACCTACCTGTGGAAGTCACTGGTAGCATTTAAGATGTTGTCCACTTTGGACAAGGGCTTTTTGTTAAAAGGGTCCTAGAACAATAAGCTAATCACAGGGTGCCCCGCTTCTGAGACTCTGAGTGATCGATCAGCTGTAATCTGTGGGTGATCTTGACAGTAATTTTTCAATTTCCCTGTAGCACTCCCACAGGAGAATTGAAGTATTACATACTCCCAAATGATATTTATGTAATGGATGGACATACTATGTCCTCAAGAGTATGGGACACTCATTGTAGCCTCTCTCTGGATGATATGCAAGATTAAGATTTCCAGCGGGATGCAGAGAATTCACCCTACTGTCCTTCGAAGAAGGTGGAGTGGAAAACAAACACCACTTTTGTACCATGTGGCAAAACTCATCACCATAATGGGGGGCTCAGTTTAAACTTTGTTATGGAGTATTATTGTACTGTTTACCCTCTAATTATTGCTTTCTAAGCTCTCCTATGCACACATGTGATAAAGTATGTCATGTGAACCTTTTTAGCACCGATCAATGATTCCTGGAAGAGAGGGGGCCAGCACATATTCTGAATATGAAATTGGGTTGGCCTTTATCAGCCCCTAACTGGCACTGAAGGGAGCCACTTGGTGTACTATTTACCATTCATAGGATAGTTGGAAAATGCATTGAAGAAATATGTCCCATTGCCTTTATTAATGATAAGCGAACTTTTGAAAAGTTCGGTTCGGTAAATTTTTGCAAAACGTTGAGTTTGATCCAAATTAGTTTGAACCAAACTGAAAGTTCACCAAAACCGCCAAAACTGGTGTATGACACTGGCTAAAAGCTATAAAAGCCCTTTATAGCACTCTGAGAGTAGTATACAAGGCTTTTATGACTCTTAGTGTTATAAATAGAGATGAGCGAGCATACTCGCTAAGGACAATTGTTCAATCGAGCATTGTCCTTAGCGAGTACCTGCCCGCTCGGAAAAAAAGGTTCGGCTGCCGGCACAGGTGAGAGGTGAGTTGCGGCAGTGAGCAGGGGGGAGAGGGAAGGGGAGAGAGGGAAAGAGAGATCTCCCCTCCGTTCCTCCCCGCTCTCCCCTGCCGCCGACAGCCGAATCTTTTCTCTCGAGTTATAAACCAATATTAAGCACTACTGTTGGGTGAACCAAACCATTAGAGCCCTCTTTTGGGTAGAACTTTGCTAAAAGCTCAGTTCGGGTTCATGCCGAACAAACTTTTACCAAAGTTCAACCCGAAACATGGTTCTTCTGGTTTGGTTCGCTCAACACTAGCCTTTATGTTTCCCATAGACAAAGAAAGAATACTTCTAATTGCAACAAGCTTTTGAGAACACAATTATCATAGCAAATTCTACATTACTCCGTAATGTCCCCATGGAGGTCAATGATATAATTGATGCGGTGGTCATATAATCTGTATGTGATGATTCACCAGGTCAGGGGAGATGAGTCACTCCGATTTAAAATAAAAAACATATTTCAAATGCCTGAAGAAAATTTTTTCCCTAATTATCCCGAATCCCATTAGAAAAATGTCTACTCACAGGAAACATCACCATGTTTCCAGGAGAACCCCGAATACCATCAACTCCATTAATACCCGGTCGTCCTGGAGGACCCTATGAAAGAAGAAGGAAAGTTATCAATCAAAGAGAAGGTATAGAGGAACACGTTTCTTGTATTGGCTTGTTGATAGCGGTAAGGCCTGGAGGGCAAATAAATAGGATAAGGCTAAAAGAGCTTCCCATACTGTAGCTCACATTACATGGCATCACCAGGCGGATTCCTATCTCTCACCTGAATGTCATATATCAGTTGCTAGAACTCTTATCCTTGCTAGTATGACTATTGACATATATTTACACAATGAGATCAGAGTCAGGTTCAAATACGGCCAATATATTGGAAATAGTAACATTAGATCTCAGGGTTCTACTAAGTACCATCCATGACTCAGTGCAAGTAGCAGTCAGTTTACACAAATAGAGTTACTGGAGCCTACAGGTGGCCACAGATAATATTTTTTTGTTAGACTGTTCCCACAATGATAAACTGATCACAGGGTCTTGCTCTGGTGCATGGCCTGCCTCAGCTATGTGCGACCCATGTGACTGTACAAGGCAACGGCCACCAGGAGCAGCAAGCAGATCTAAGCTGGGGACTATCACCCAAGTGGGTCAACCTGGCCAGATGATCTTCTTCCTCCATGCAGCAGTGTCTTGTGGAGCTACATGAATCATCCTTCTCCTGGCTCTGCCTCCTCCTCTCTGATCCGAGGTGCTGCTGTCAGCCCATTAATGCTCCCACAATACAATCTCTTAGTTCTGCTACTGTATTTATGTTATAATCATTGTTCTGGTATTATATCTATGTATTGACCTCGGTTTGTGCTGTATTTATGTTATGAGCTTAGTTATGGTGCTGTAATTATGTACTGAGGTTGGTTCATGCTGTATTTATATTATGAGCTTGGTTCTGGTTCTGTACTTATGTTATGAGTTTGGTTCTGATGCTGTACTGTATTTATGTATTGAGGTTGCTTCTGGTGCTGTATTCATGTACTGAGCTTGGTTCTGGTGCTATGTTTATGTTATGAATTTAGTTCTGGTGCGGTACTGTATATATGTATTGAGGTTGCTTCTGGTGCTGTATTTATGTATTGAGGTTGGTTCTGGTCCTATATTTATGTACAGACCTTGGTTCTGGTGCTGTAATCATTGCATGTTATGAGCTTGGTTTGTACTTTTTGTAATGAGCATGGTTCTGATACAGTATTTATTCACTGAGCTGTTCTGGTGTGGATATGCTGCTATCTTTCAGCTTTCTGCACAAGCAGAATACAGGTAGATGGCCTACAGATCGCATTGTGCTGAATACATTCATACACAAGTCAATGAAAATGATTGCTTACCCTCTCACCGGGATCTCCGGATGGTCCTGGAGGCCCTGATGGTCCAGCTGGCCCTGGTTCTCCCTTGGTATGAACATAAAAGATAGAGGTCACTTAAAGAAACGGATTATCACATTAATCATTACAATCTAGCCATCCAGTCTTGCATACCGAGTGTCCAGGGAATCCTGGAGGACCCATGATCAATGAACCCTGTAATAGATAACCATGACATAGATAACTATGACATAAATACTATAACATAGCACTAGAAGGGTTATGGTCTTTGACAAATATCTACTTACAGGTTCTAATATGGCTGGTTCTCCCTTCTGTCCTTTCATACTCTGCTCCTCCTAGAATGCAAGAACATAGTTGAGAAGAACAAATTTAGACATCAGACTCCATAAGTGTAAACAAGAAGTGGCATTCTTATTCGTCGGCTTCTTACAAGTTGGCCAAAATGTCCATTTATGTAATAAATAGAGATGAGCGAACGCGTTCGTCCGAGCTTGATATTCGTGCGAATATTAGGGTGTTCGGGATGTTCGTTATTCGTGACGAACACCATGCGGTGTTCTGGTTACTTTCACTTCCTTCCCTGAGACGTTAGCGCGCTTTTCTGGCCAATTGAAAGACAGGGAAGGCATTACAACTTCCCCCTGCAACGTTTAAGCCCTATACCACCCCCCTGCTGTGAGTGGCTGGCGAGATCAGGTGTTCGCCTAATATAAAAGTCGGCCCCTCCCGCGGCTCGCCTCAGATGCGGTGTGAGTTAGATGAGGGACAGTGCTGTTTATACCGGAGCTGCTGTAGGGAAAGAATTGGTAGTTAGTGTAGGCTTCAAGACCCCCCAAAGGTCCTTATTAGGGCCACTGATAGCTGTGTGTTGGCTGCTGTTAGCAGTGGCATTTTTTTTTTCTCAAAATCGCCTCTGCAGACCGTTGCACCTGGCATTAGGGACAGAAGTGCTGCATAGGCAGGGAGAGTGTTAGGAGTGAGTGTAGCCTTCAAGAACCTCAACGGTCCTTTCTAGGGCCATATTTATCCGTGTGCAGTACTGTCCAGGCTGCTGTTGGCTGTGCTGCATTTTTTTTGGGCTTCTCAAAATCGCCTCTGCAGAGCATTCCACCCTCCATTGATACTGCAGGGAAAGAATTGTATAGGCAGGGCCACAACACAGTTATTATTCATAGAATATACGCAGTGCTGCCTGTTGGTGGGAAAAAACTGAAAAGAAATCTATTTGTCCAGCCTGTGTCCGTCCTTACGGGCGGTGGACACGTGTGAGCTGCGTGAAAAACATTGCTAAATCATACGCACCCAGCTACGCTTTACTGCTGGGTTCGCCATTTGCTTTCCTTAATTGGGAAAAAAAATACCTGCTCTCCAAGAGTTATAATAACTCTGCTACCCTCACGTTCTGTGACACATAAGCAGGGACACAGCACAGTTATTAAACTTCTCAGGTTCATTGAATATACGCAGTGCTGCCTGTTGGTGGGAAAAAACTGAAAAGAAATCTATTTGTCCAGCCTGTGTCCGTCCTTACGCCTGTGGAGACGTGTGAGCTGCGTGAAAAACATTGCTAAATCATACGCAGCCAGCTACGCTTTACTGCTGGGTTCGCCATTTGCTTTCCTTAATTGGGAAAAAAAATACCTGCTCTCCAAGAGTTATAATAACTCTGCTACCCTCACGTTCTGTGACACATAAGCAGGGACACAGCACAGTTATTAAACTTCTCAGGTTCATTGAATATACGCAGTGCTGCCTGTTGGTGGGAAAAAACTGAAAACAAATCTATTTGTCCAGCCTCTGTCCGTCCTTACGCCTGTGGAGACGTGTGAGCTGCGTGAAAAACATTGCTAAATCATACGCAGCCAGCTACGCTTTACTGCTGGGTTCGCCATTTGCTTTCCTTAAGTGGGAAAAAAAATACCTGCTCTGCCACAGTTAATAACTCTGCTACCCTCACGTTCTGTGACACATAAGCAGGGACACAGCACAGTTATTAAACTTCTCAGGTTCATTGAATATACGCAGTGCTGCCTGTTGGTGGGAAAAAACTGAAAACAAATCTATTTGTCCAGCCTGTGTCCGTCCTTACGGGCGGTGGACACGTGTGAGCTGCGTGAAAAACATTGCTAAATCATACGCAGCCAGCTACGCTTTACTGCTGGGTTCGCCATTTGCTTTCCTTAATTGGGAAAAAAAATACCTGCTCTGCCACAGTTAATAACTCTGCTACCCTCACGTTCTGTGACACATAAGCAGGGACACAGCACAGTTATTAAACTTCTCAGGTTCATTGACTATACGCAGTGCTGCCTGTTGGTGGGAAAAAACTGAAAACAAATCTATTTGTCCAGCCTGTGTCCGTCCTTACGCCTGTGGAGACGTGTGAGCTGCGTGAAAAACATTGCTAAATCATACGCAGCCAGCTACGCTTTACTGCTGGGTTCGCCATTTGCTTTCCTTAATTGGGAAAAAAAATACCTGCTCTGCCACAGTTAATAACTCTGCTACCCTCACGTTCTGTGACACATAAGCAGGGACACAGCACAGTTATTAAACTTCTCAGGTTCATTGAATATACGCAGTGCTGCCTGTTGGTGGGAAAAAACTGAAAACAAATCTATTTGTCCAGCCTGTGTCCGTCCTTACGGGCGGTGGACACGTGTGAGCTGCGTGAAAAACATTGCTAAATCATACGCAGCCAGCTACGCTTTACTGCTGGGTTCGCCATTTGCTTTCCTTAATTGGGAAAAAAAATACCTGCTCTGCCACAGTTAATAACTCTGCTACCCTCACGTTCTGTGACACATAAGCAGGGACACAGCACAGTTATTAAACTTCTCAGGTTCATTGAATATACGCAGTGCTGCCTGTTGGTGGGAAAAAACTGAAAAGAAATCTATTTGTCCAGCCTGTGTCCGTCCTTACGCCTGTGGAGACGTGTGAGCTGCGTGAAAAACATTGCTAAATCATACGCAGCCAGCTACGCTTTACTGCTGGGTTCGCCATTTGCTTTCCTTAATTGGGAAAAAAAATACCTGCTCTGCCACAGTTAATAACTCTGCTACCCTCACGTTCTGTGACACATAAGCAGGGACACAGCACAGTTATTAAACTTCTCAGGTTCATTGAATATACGCAGTGCTGCCTGTTGGTGGGAAAAAACTGAAAACAAATCTATTTGTCCAGCCTGTGTCCGTCCTTACGCCTGTGGAGACGTGTGAGCTGCGTGAAAAACATTGCTAAATCATACGCAGCCAGCTACACTTTACTGCTGGGTTCGCCATTTGCTTTCCTTAAGTGGGAAAAAAAATACCTGCTCTGCCACAGTTAATAACTCTGCTACCCTCACGTTCTGTGACACATAAGCAGGGACACAGCACAGTTATTAAACTTAGATAATTCATTCACTAGAGGCAGTGGGGCCTTTCGTTTTCCAAAAAGGGCAAAAATTATATTTGGCCTGCAGTCTTGCGCCAATTTATTTCCTGCCTGGGAAATCTAATCACTGGTAATACAGCATGCTGAGGGGTAGGGGTAAGCCTAGAGGACGTGGACGTGGACGTGGCCGAGGACGCGGAGGGCCAAGTGAGGGTGTGGGCACAGGCCAAGCTCCTGATCCAGGTGTGTCGCAGCTGTCTGCTGCGCGATTAGGAGAGAGGCACGTTTCTGGCGTCCCCACATTCATCGCCCAATTAATGGGTCCACGCGGGAGACGGTTATTAGAAAATGAGCAGTGTGAGCAGGTCCTGTCCTGGATGGCAGAAAGTGCTTCGAGCAACCTATCGTCTACCCGCAGTTCTGCGCCGTCCACTGCTGCCAATCCGAATCCTCTGTCTGCTGCTCCTCCTTCCTCCCAGCCTCCTCACTCCACTACAATGACACCTGCTCAGGAGCGGGAACACTCCCAGGAACTGTTCTCGGGCCCCTGCTTAGATTGGGCAGCAGCGGTTCCTCTCCCACCAGAGGAGTTTATCGTCACTGATGCCCAACCATTCGAAAGTTCCCGGGGTCCGGGGGAAGAGGCTGGGGACTTCCGCCAACTGTCTCAACAACTTTCTGTGGGTGAGGAGGACGATGACGATCAGACACAGTTGTCTTGCAGTGAGGTAGTAGTAAGGGCAGTAAGTCCCAGGGAGCAGCGCACAGAGGATTCGGAGGAAGAGCAGCAGGACGATGAGGTGACTGACCCCACCTGGTGTGCAACGCTTACTCAGGAGGACAGGTCTTCAGAGGGGGAGTCAAGGGCATCAGCAGGGCAGGTTGCAAGAGGCAGTGCAGTGGCCAGGGGTAGAGGCAGGGCCAGACCGAATAATCCACCAAGTGTTTCCCAAAGCGCCCCCTCGCGCCATGCCACCCTGCGGAGGCCGAGGTGCTCTAAGGTCTGGCAGTTTTTCACAGAGACGCCTGACGACCGACGAACAGTGGTGTGCAACCTTTGTCGCGCAAAGCTCAGCCGGGGAGCCAACACCAACAGCCTCACCACCACCACCATGCGCAGACATATGATGGCCAAGCACCCCGCAAGGTGGGACAAAGGCCGTTCACCGCCTCCGGTTTGCACCCCTGCCTCTCCCCCTGTGCCCCAACCTGCCACTGAGATGCAACCCCCCTCTCAGGACACAGGCACTACCGCCTCATGGCCTGCACCCACACCCTCATCTCCGCTGTCCTCGGCCCCATCCAGCAGTGTAGTTCAGCGCACCGTTCAGCCGTCGCTTGCGCAAGTGTTCGAGCGCAAGCGCAAGTACGCCGCCACGCACCCGCACGCTCAAACGTTAACCGTCCGCATCGCAAAATTCATCAGCCTTGAGATGCTGCCGTATAGGGTTGTGGAAACGGAGTCCTTCAAAAGTATCATGGAGGCGGCGGCCCCGCGCTACTCAGTTCCCAGTCGCCACTACTTTTCCCGATGTGCCGTCCCAGCCCTGCACGACCACGTCTCCCGCAACATTGTGCGCGCCCTCACCAACGCGGTTACTGCCACGGTCCACTTAACTACGGACACGTGGACAAGCACAGGCGGGCAGGGCCACTACATCTCCCTGACGGCACATTGGGTGAATTTAGTGGAGGCTGGGACAGAGTCAGAGCCTGGGACCGCTCACGTCCTACCCACCCCCAGAATTGCGGGCCCCAGCTCGGTGGTGGTATCTGCGGAGGTGTATGCTTCCTCCACTAAAGCACCCTCCTCCTCCTCCTCCTCCTCTGTCTCACAATCAAGATGTGTTAGCAGCAGCATGTCGCCAGCAGTCGGTGTCGCGCGGTGTGGCAGCACAGCGGTGGGCAAGCGTCAGCAGGCCGTGCTGAAACTACTCAGCTTAGGCGATAAGAGGCACACGGCCCACGAACTGCTGCAGGGTCTGACACAGCAGACCGACCGCTGGCTTGCGCCGCTGAGCCTCCAACCGGGCATGGTCGTGTGTGACAACGGCCGTAACCTGGTGGCGGCTCTGCAGCTCGGCAGCCTCACGCACGTGCCATGCCTGGCCCACGTCTTTAATTTGGTGGTTCAGCGGTTTCTGAAAAGCTACCCACGCTTGTCAGACCTGCTCGTAAAGGCGCGCCGGCTCTGCGCACATTTCCGCAAGTCCCACACGGACGCTGCCACCCTGCGCACCCTGCAACATCACTTTAAGCTGCCAGTGCACCGACTGCTGTGCGACGTGCCCACACGGTGGAACTCTACGCTCCACATGTTGGCCAGGCTCTATGAACAGCGTAGAGCTATAGTCGAATACCAACTCCAACATGGGCGGCGCAGTGGGAGTCAGCCTCCTCAATTCCTTTCAGAAGAGTGGGCCTGGTTGGCAGACATCTGCCATGTCCTTGGTAATTTTGAGGAGTCTACCCAGGTGGTGAGCGGCGATGCTACAATCATTAGCGTCACCATTCCTCTGCTATGCATCTTGAGAAATTCCCTGCAAACCATAAAGGCAGCTGCTTTGCGCTCGGAAACGGGGGCGGGGGAAGACAGTATGCCGCTGGATAGTCAGGGCACCCTCCTGTCTATTTCTCAGCGCGTACAGGAGGAGGAGGAGGAGCATGAGGAGGATGAGGAGGAGGGGGAAGAGACAGCTTGGCCCGCTGCTGACGGTACACCGGCTGATTGCCTGTCATCCTTTCAGCGTGTATGGCCTGAGGAGGAGGAGGAGGAGGAGGATCCTGAAAGTGATCTTCCTAGTGAAGACAGCCATGTGTTGCGTACAGGTACCCTGGCACACATGGCTGACTTCATGTTAGGATGCCTTTCTCGTGACCCTCGCGTTGCACGCATTCTGGCCACTACGGATTACTGGGTGTACACACTGCTCGATCCACGGTATAAGGAGAACCTGCCCACTCTGATTCCCGAAGAGGAAAGGGGTTCGAGAGTGTTGCTATACCACAGGACCCTTGCGGACAAGCTGATGGTAAAATTCCCAGCCGACAGCGCTAGTGGCAGAAGGCGCAGTTCCGAGGGCCATGTTGCAGGGGATGTGCGTAGATCGAGCAGCATGTACATCCCAGGCAGTGCAACAGTCTTTAAGGGCCTGGCCAGCTTTATGGCTCCCCACCAAGACTATGTCACCGCTCCCCAGTCACGGCTGAGTCGGCGGGAGCACTGCAAAAGGATGGTGAGGGAGTACGTAGCGGATCGCACGACCATCCTTGGTGACGCCTCTGCCCCCTACAACTACTGGGTGTCGAAGCTGGACACGTGGCCTGAACTAGCCCTGTATGCCCTTGAGGTGCTTGCTTGTCCTGCGGCTAGCGTCCTGTCGGAGAGGGTGTTTAGTGCGGCTGGGGGAATCATCACCGATAAGCGTAGCCGCTTGTCAACCGACAGTGCCGACAGGCTAACACTCATCAAGATGAACAAAGGCTGGATTTCGCCAGACTTCTGTTCTCCACCAGCGGACAGCAGCGATACGTAAGCAATACGTAGGCTGCACCCGCGGATGGAAGCTACGTTCTCTCTCACCATCCAAAACGGGGACATTTGTGCTTCATCAATCTGTGTCTAATATTCCTCCTCCTCCTCCTCCTGCTCCTCCTCCTGAAACCTCACGTAATCACGCTGAACGGGCAATTTTTCTTAGGGCCACAAGGCTCACTCAAATAATTTTTCAGAACAATTTTTATAAGTTTCAATTAGCTTAAAAGCGTTGGAACTTTAACTTGAACCAATTTTTCGTTACACTGGGCTGCCTCCAGGCCTAGTTACCACTTAAGCCACATTAACCAAAGCGATTCACCTGCCATCTTGGTTGGGCATGGCCAATTTTTACTGAGGTACATTAGTACTGTTGGTACACCAATTTTTTGGGGCCCTCACCTACAGTGTAATCATAGTAATTTCTATGTTCTTCGCCTGCAGTCATGGTACAGAAAGGTGTGTGGGGTTGGCCTACAGTTTAGCTACATAAATGTCACTTGTGCCTTGGCTATACTAAGGCTACTGAAATGGAACGAAGACTGCGCTCCCGCTATACTGCTGCTTCAGAATTGTTACTGGGGCCTGTCTTGAGTGCTACTATTGCTTACATGGAACGAAGACTGCGCTCCCGCTATACTGCTGCTTCAGAATTGTTACTGGGGCCTGTCTTGAGTGCTACTATTGCTTACATGGAACGAAGACTGCGCTACCGCTATACTGCTGCTTCAGAATTGTTACTGGGGCCTGTCTTGAGTGCTACTATTGCTTACATGGAACGGACACGTGGAGAGGACACGTAGTGCCTCAAAAACATCCCCCTCCTCCTCCAACAGGGAAAACATTGTTGGCAAATGCCTTTGCATTGGTTCGTCTGGTGGCAGTCCAAGAATTTCACCTTTACCGACACTACAAGAGAGCCCCCCCACCATCCCCCCGCCACGGCCCACTTAATCCTGGCCACATTCCGAAAACCAACAAAATACAACCGTGGTACTAGGTCCGCAGTCACCACCACATTACCACCAACGCGGTTACTGTTAAGGTGCATATAACCACGGACACGTGGAGAGGACACGTAGTGCCTCAAAAACATCCCCCTCCTCCTCCAACAGGGAAAACATTGTTGGCAAATGCCTTTGCATTGGTTCGTCTGGTGGCAGTCCAAGAATTTCACCTTTACCGACACTACAAGAGAGCCCCCCCACCATCCCCCCGCCACGGCCCACTTAATCCTGGCCACATTCCGAAAACCAACAAAATACAACCGTGGTACTAGGTCCGCAGTCACCACCACATTACCACCAACGCGGTTACTGTTAAGGTGCATATAACCACGGACACGTGGAGAGGACACGTAGTGCCTCAAAAACATCCCCCTCCTCCTCCAACAGGGAAAACATTGTTGGCAAATGCCTTTGCATTGGTTCGTCTGGTGGCAGTCCAAGAATTTCACCTTTACCGACACTACAAGAGAGCCCCCCCACCATCCCCCCGCCACGGCCCACTTAATCCTGGCCACATTCCGAAAACCAACAAAATACAACCGTGGTACTAGGTCCGCAGTCACCACCACATTACCACCAACGCGGTTACTGTTAAGGTGCATATAACCAGTCTGACTGGGGCATGCAGACACCTTGACAGAATGAATAGTGTGTGGCACATAGGTTCCCCATTGCTATGCCCACGTGTGCAGCTCCTGATGGCGGTGGCACAGGATTGTATTTCTCATTGCTTCTGTACAGCATTGTGGGCTATCGCCCCGCCCCTATTAAAGAGGGTCGCTACCTAGCCGTGCCAACCCTGTGCAGTGTGTGCCTGCGGTCCCTCGTCGTGGCAGACGCACTTCTAAATAGACATGAGGGTGGTGTGGCATGAGGGCAGCTGAAGGCTGCGCAGGGACAGTTTGGTGTGCGCTGTGGGGGGGAGGGGGTGCGGTTGGGCAGCATGTAACTCAGGAGAAGTGGCAGTGGAGTGTCATGCAGGCAGTGATTGTGCTTTGTTGGAGGTAGTGTGGTGCTTAGCAAAGGTATGCCATGCTAATGAGCGCTTTTCAGAAGTAAAAGTTGTTGGGAGGGGGGGGGGGGCCCATTCTTGCCGCTATTGTGGCTTAATAGTGGGACCTGTGAACTTAGGATGCAGCCCAACATGTAGCCCCTCGCCTGCCCTATCCGTCACTGTGTCATTCCCATCACTTTCCTGAATTGCCCAGATTTTCACACATGAAAACCTTAGCGAGCATCGGCGAAATACAAAAATGTTCTGGTCGCCCATTGACTTCAATGGGGTTCGTTGTTCGAAACGAACCCTCGAGCATCACGGGAAGTTCGTTACGAATAACGAACACCCGAACATTTTGGTGTTCGCTCATCTCTAGTAATAAACAGTCAGGGCAGGTCTTAGGGATGTGTGATCTGTGTGGTCACACAGTGTGCATCCCTTGTCACTACAGAAGGGGGCATCACAGGCTTTGATGGCTTGTACCCCCAATCCTACATTTGGTGTCTGAGCCCATGGATAGACAAGATATTATTCAACCTTAGTATGTTCAACCTCATATCGATCACACAGCAAAATGTTATGTTTTACTTGATTTAAACTGGTTGTTCAGGATAAGCAAAACATGGCATCTTTCATCCAAAACAGTGCCACATCTTGTCCACAGGTTGTATGTGGTACTGCTTCTCTGCCTCATTCACTTCAATAGAGCTGACTTCCCAAAGCAGATACAACCTGTGGACCAGATGCATCGCTGTTTCTGGAATAAAGCAGCCATGTTTTTCTCATCTTCTTAAAGTAATGGATTTTAAAGGCAATACAACATGATGAAAGTAGAGAACAAACATTAGGTCACCAGTACATGCTATAATAAAATAAATAGATGGAGTCATACCTGAGTTTCTGCTTCTTGGGTCTCCACCTCCCCGCGTTCTGCAGGTCCATACCTTTCCTCTCTATAGTCCTCATCTTCAAACGGATGAACCTCACGGTCATCTTCTTTACTTTCTTCTTCCTCCTCAGTCACATATTCTTCTATTATATCCTAAGTATGAACGAACGTACAAGAATTCTTAGCAGTGCCTTGGGATTCATGTTTGAGGACTTAGCATTGGCCACTAGTTCTCATAACATGACCCAGTTACTCTCTTCCCTGTCTGCTAACAGAGGTGAAACTAAGTACAGGTAAATATTGCCCAGAGATGGAAAATGTGGTTAAACTAGGGAACCCTTCCATGGCCATAGGTATGTACACCCTTTGGATTATTTATATTGGCAGATTGTAGAAAACTAAAACTTCACAAAACCCTTTCGACAGTCCATGCATTTAGTGTGTACATGTGGGTGGGACGGCAGGCTACTTACGTCATAGTCAGTACCATTGGTGTTCACATTCACTGTGGACACCGTGATGTCTTCTTCGGGAGAAGGAGTGTAGTAATAATCCGGGAACTCGTCCTCTGATGCAATGGGGTCTTCTGTTGGTTGTGCCTTTGGTTTTGTCTCTGTCTTTGGTAATTTAATATACATAAGTTAGCTTTCTTAAATATATGTAGTGAAAGCTGGGAAATTTTAGAAAGGAGCTGTAAGGGCATCTCCAAGTGACGTCCTACAAAAATGACATCTTATGGGCAGCAACACCTGGGCACTACAAATACTAACTGGTCAAATCAAATGTTCTCCCATTGTATTCCACCTCCGATCTAGGATGCAACATTTATAAACTGATTACACAATTGGTGCCTCAACCTAGTGATGAAGCACTTACTCCACAGTCTGTGCCATAATGGTTCAGATCATATACTGCATGCCCCTTCCTTGAGGCACCAATTGTTTGTTGGATGCTAAAAGATTCAAGTGCATGCAAGTTATAAGGACCTGCTGATGACCTTCTAGGTGATTCAGGTCTCTCCACATGGAGAAATCAAACTCAACTGCTGTAAAGGTCAAATATTAGAGGAACACTCAATTAATAGTTGACATCCTCACAATCCAAAGCCAAGAAGGAAGTTCATGTTCCATGACCACTGATGGACCATGGGAGGACAATCACTCTGAGTTCATCTCTTCCATGCGTTCTGTTCCCCTGTTTCTTTTTACTATGGTTACTTTTATTTTTACATTTCTAATTTGTCATTATGACAAATTTTATAGCAGTGGAAAACATTTGCAAAAACCAGTTGTTGCCAAGGTGCCCAGAGATCCCATATGGAGATGCCCGTGGTTCTTTCCTTTACTGAAATGACCAAGCCCATAAAACGAGGCATAGACACGTCAATGGATGTCATAACTGATGAGATGAAATGGATTTTGGCGAATGACACAAGAATTCTCATGCTTCTTTGCAATAGTTAGTGCCAGGATGAGAGGGTGGAAAACAGATGTCAAGTGATGTGAAAAAGCGACATTACAAATCTAATTTGGCATAATAATAAATAAACGACTCCTCGGTTCCACTTGGCTGATTCAGAATTACCCTTCAAACATGAGCTACTACTTAGTGACTTACATGTTGTTAAAGAGTCTCTACTTTTCACATCTACCCCCGACTTGTAACACTCAACACAGCCCATCGACAAAGGAGTTCCTAATCCTGGATCATGCCATTAAATTTGCTTTTTACCAAAGTACTTTCAGCACTGTTCTACAAGATTGAGTTGCACCCCCTAAACATTCTGGGTAGTGGTGTTGACTATGGAGTTGGCAAATTGCTATACACATTTCCTCTGTTCTATTTAGCTACTTTGGCTACTCCAGTAGAACCCTTCAAAAATGACCGAAGTCGAGTGACTTCATGAAAATTCACAAGTTTTTAAAGTTCTCTTGAATGGAGTGACCTGCAATACCAAACACAACCTATAAACAAGGGTGGTACTATTTATGGATAAAAAGACCTTGTACAATTGGATATACCCACTATAGGGGTTCTGCAGGCATACTCTCCTGCCCAATCTAATATTGGGTATTAGATACCCAAATTTAAAGGGTTTGTACAGATCTGATATCATGCGTAGAGCGGTTTCAGCAAAACAATTGCTGAGGAAGCCACCCAGTGGCTAGCGAAAATCATGCACAGGTTCAATTAATTAGAATACAACCAATTCAAGATACTCGCTGGACATTGGACACTCAACTTGGCAACCCAACTGTACAGTGGCGTTTCTCCATGCTCGATATCAAATCTGTATAACCTCTATAAATTAGGGCACCTGACAAAAGCCCTATTAACACTGTCCTAGAGGTCTTAGTTGTGCCCCCTAAAAACCCCAGTAGCTTAGAACATAGGGTTGAAAAATTGCAATGCCATCCCCTTCATGACTCTTTTAGTCACTTATCAACTCACTCTTCCCTGTCCCCATAACTCATGGACCTAGGAGCGGCCATATATACTCATCTTAAAATATAGAACTCTTTCTCTAATCCTCCATTTGACCATGTTAGGAGGGAGTGAGGTTCTTCTCTAAGCAAGCACACACTGACTCTTGTGTAGACTTGCTCTTGACAAAGACACTGTAGATAATGATGGATTCATAAAGGCAAATTCTGCCTAAATTCTTCCAGGCTCAACTTTTGGATCTGAACCAAATCCAGTCAAGTCAATAATGGCAAAACCTTGTAGTTTCTACTTATATACCGTGATTGGATTTGGTGGGGAACAAAAAGTTGACTCTGGAAGAAACACCACCACTCCAGACGTTCTGGATAAACAGCAAGTCCAACTTGTTAAGGCTGGATTCACACCAGTGCCTTTTGTTTCAATTGTTCATCGTGCTGTCATAGGAACCAAACAACGAAAATAACCGAATCTGGCATATGACAAGCACGGACAGGACCCAACAGATTTCACCGACTATAATGTCATCCGTTGGGTTTTTGTCAAGCCTTACAGCATTTTTCCAAACAAAATAAAGCCCAGCATGCTGCGCTATCTTGTCCAGTATGTTGTGATAGATCTGCGCTGGAGGCTCCAAACAAGACTACCACCATTATCAACCAGCAGGGACAAAACCTTCTATAGTCGAAACTCTACTTTTTAGAGCAGATGATTATGTTAGTGTCAGACATCAAGATGAGATGACATTATTTTGATGGCATGATGCTGTTAATAGTTAATATAAGCCACAGTTATGGTGCCAGGTCATATAACACAGTGACTTCAGGCAATGGCAAAGCAGGATGGCACTGGAATAGCACTTTTTGGTGGGAGGGTGGTTACCATGAAAAGCGTGACCGTCTGAGGGACGGTTGAGGTAGTGATTTCTTCAGTCGGACCTATAACAGTGCTGAACAACTCTCCTGTGTGCTCTGCTATAGACTTTTTCTTCTTCTTGCCCTTTCTATCCTTCTTTTTACCTTTTCCTTTGCCCTTTTTCTTTGGAGGGGTAGATTCTGGGGCATTCGGTAGAGCCTAGAGAGGCATCATCAAACAACAATTTGTACTGTCAGAAGAAAATGTTATAGATCTAGCATGTTCATATAACATATCGGGGTACAAGATTAAGGGTGAGGGTTCTCACCTCATCAACCAATAGGGAGTGCTATAAAGAAGAATATAAAGGTTATATGGAGTAAAAGGAAGAGATACAGGAAGAGGATATATGCAAGTAGTGGATCGACCAGTTGGTGCTGAGAACTCATACCACAAAAAGAGCCTAAACCTTACAGCACTCAAAATGGTTATAGGGGATGTCCAGTTGTAAACTATGGATGGTCTATCCTCAGGAAAGGTCATGATTAGTAGATCAGCAGGGATCAGTCACCTGGTACCCCTGCAAATTAGATGTTCCCTGAGTCTGTGTACTTTTGCACTGAGACGATTTCTGCAGGAAGCAGACAGCTCCATTCCTATAGCAGTGGCCCAGCTTGGTATTGCAGACCAAGTTCCCATTCATTTTAATGCTTGTAATAACAAGCCGGGCAAGTACAATGGGAACAGAGCTGTCTGCTTCCTGCAAAAAGCAGCTCAGTTTATTGACCAAGAAAACATATGATCGGTGGGGATCTCTGACGACAGACCACTGCCAATCTACTATTAATGACCTATCCTCAAGATAGACCATCAGTTGTTTACAACTGGACAACCCCTTTAGTAATGCATTTCCTGCATTGGTCCATAGTTAATCTATCTACCCTTCTTACGATGCACACTTATCACCAAATATCTACCTGCATATTTACCCCTTATCCCAGGTCACCAGATAACTTACTTAGCTCCCTACTTAACTATCTCCTCACTGGACATCAACTAATTTATTACCCTCTCTCAATGGAAACCATATAAAATACACATAGTATGTAAAATACAAATTATTATCCACCTACCAATCTCTCCAGGCGTCACTTAAGTTACCTATCCTCTTTACTATCCCCAGTAGACACCAGATGACTTACCTATCTTCTTAATAGACAGCTATTACACTATTTACCCCTTTCCAGCTGGACATAACCCAACCTACCTACCTTCTGACCTCATGGACTACTAAATGTATCACAAGTCAGACACATGGTAAGGGTCCCAGTTGCCTTTCAGCCTGTTCTTATTCTATGGAGTAATAGAAGGAGCTGACCAATGAAAAGCATGGCGGTTACACCATCTGTAATCCAGGAACGGCTTTGTGTGACTCTTGGCATTGAACACTCCCCAGTGGGAATAATGTGTTTAGCTGAGAATCAGGAAAGCCTCCCTCTTTGGGATGGATGCCCAGCAGGTGCCCAGAGATCGAGCACAGCACTGGCGTAATGTGAAGGATCTCTCCAGGTGCACTTTGTATGAATGGAGGGTCATAAATATTGTTTAGACTATATACATATGTGAATCCTGTATCCCAATAACAATAAAATATATTATAGCAGTTACCAAATTCTACAGCTACATAGGATAAAAAATTGTTTTTCATTAATGCATATGGATGCCATAGGAAGGCCTGAGGAACGTCTGCAACCTTCTAAAAACAAGCACCTCTTGCCCTGATGAACCTGGGCACCATGTAATACTACATTTTCCCTACAACATCTACTAGGCCACTGAGATAACAACCTCTCTGAGCACCAGAAAACCAAATCGACTAAGGGCCTCTCCAGATGGGCGCGACTTAGTCCTGTTTTGCGGCCATGATAATCATGGCTGTATAATGGGACGCAACAAAACCATTGATTTCAATGGTTTCGCTTTCATTAGCGCTACTATTAACAAGTGAGAAAAATAAGACTTGCCCTATCTTTCGCGCACTATAAAATGGAGTTTTAATGGCTTGAAAAAAAAAAACACCCTAAACTTCTTGAACTATTCTACACATTACCAACATGAGGGGGCAAAAACACATTAGGTGTATGCGCAACTATGCTTGCTGCTACGGAGCATAGCCGTGCATGAACCAGGGTTTTTTCTTTTTTTAGAGACATTCAAACTCTGGCCCATAGCGCGCAAGTTTGTAAAACCAGCAGGAAGATAAGTCCTGCCCTAGTATTAATTATGTGCGGGAAGATAAGGCAAGTCCTAACTTTGCCACCCGTACTATTAAGGGCGAGAATACCGCTAATGAAAACGAAACCATTGAAATCAATGGTTTTGTTTTGTCTGGTTATGCGGTTGTGATTATCGCAGTCACATGACGGGCCTAAATTACGCCCAACTGAAGAAGTCCTAAGAACCTCATAGTGCAAATTAAAAGCAAATTCAGCTGTAGACTGTAACTTCTTGATGAAGAGAAACTCCAGGATCCTTCTTATCAATTTCCTTAGTATATACACTGAATAGCCCCTTTATTAGAGCCCTCTGGCCCTTTCACGGTTGGCGCTCCCCTGTATGGAGATTATACCCGTGATCCCGGAGTGCAGCATAAAATTACTTCTTCTGTCAGATGTCAATGGTTCAGGTTGGTGGAGGTGGAGTAACGGTACGGAGAATGTCCTCTTGCACATTTCCTGGCACACCCTGGGCCCTCTGATGCCTGTGGGTGGATGCCACGGCAAACTGACGTAGTTCTAAAGGCCAAAGGAAGTCTAATGCACTACTAATAAAATGGCCATTCACTGTATGGGGCGTAATAATAGCAATAACTTTTTTTTTGGGTGGGGCTAGTAGTATAATTTTTTTTTAGTGCAATGAAGTCCAGCTTTGCATGCACTAACATCATGTTTGACTTTGGTGGGTCTAAGCTCAGACTCAGAAGACTATATGAGCAAAGAGAGGTTGGGTATAAAGAAATAAGCAGGACACAAGCAAGCAGAGAGCGACCCAAGCCTCATCACAGGGGGGATTTGCTTACCATGGGGTCCAATAGGTGGTGTAACTAAGTTGTAGTTGCCACTAGTAGCTCCAGTTTAATGTTGGAGCCAGAATCCTTTGATCTAGTAAGACTACTTCTGGACCAGTAATATGCAATAGTGACCTATCCCGAAAGACCTTGCTCTGACCCTCACTCCGTGTATGTAATACATGACCACACATCTTTTTTTGCTGCCAAAATTCTTGCCCCTAAATTCTTCTCACTTTGGCGCCACATAATTTATATTCCCACGGCACCGTTTGTATAAATGTCAGAATTTAGCCAAAAGTCTGACCACTTCGGAAAATATTTTAGAAAGTCAATAACAATAATAGAGAGAAGCTTCTGTATCTTCATTTTATTATCTTATTATCGGGCCAAACGTTATATTTTTCTTAGTAGATATTTCAGGCTCGGCTCAAAAGTCTATTAAAGATTTCATTGCTGGCATTAGATAAAGTCCTAGAAAAATATCAAAAAGGTCTACAATATTTGTCTTAAAGGGGGGTCTTGTTAGTTCAAGCCCATGAGAGGTGACAGAGAGGAGTCCCTCCATAGGGACCCTCCCGTACTGGCAAAAAGCTGCAGGACCCGGTAGTTTAAGAGTATTGATTACAGGGTTCCTCCAGAAACTAATGGTAGGGTTTTCTACTTCCCAAAACTAGCTCATTGTCAGGATACCCAATGGTATCACATGTCACTAAGCAACAACCCAAATGTTCAGTCAAATGGTTAGCAGATGGGATTCTAAAGTTACACATTCCTTGTTCAATAACACGGAGCTCTCTCATTTAGACAATCCCTTTTGGTTCCCAATGATCATATGTTCACAAATAAGATCTCCCCAACAATCAACCGGGTGAAACAAAAAAATAGTGTTCAATTTCCCTGCAGTGCCTCCGCAGGCATAATAATACATTACAGAGATCTCATTAAAATCAATGGACTGCCAAAATAATGGCCAGGTCCTGAAAGGGGAGGAACAAAATAAGCTGATTACAGGGTGCCCCATTCATGGGCCTCCTTGCAATCAGCTGTAACCGGTAGAGCACACATGTCAAACACAAGGCCTGTGGCCCACCGGTAGTGTAGCAGCACAACAAGCATTCTACTTGCCTAGCCTTCAGCTCTGGTCTGACAATGAAGAGTCTGTGTCCACTGACCTCTCTTACCTGGTGTCTGCGTGTGCCGTCCTGTACTCAGTACAGATGCTGAGGGAAGAGGTCAGTGGTCACAGACTCCGCTGCTGATCTGGGCCAGAGGCCAATAGGGGGGAGTCGCTAATTACTACTGGTACTACTAAGATGGTCACTATTACTACTGGCTCCACTATAGAGACACTATTACTACTTGGGTGACAATTGGGGTCACTATTATTACTAGGGTCACAATTACTACTGAGGCCACTATGGAGGGAGGTACTATTACTACTGAGGCCACTAAAGAGACACTATTACTACCGGGGCCAATATATAGAGACACTATTACTACTGGGGCGATTATTATTACTGGGTCACAATGGGAGTCATTATTATTACTGGGGCCATTATAGAGACACTATTACTACTGGGGTGACTATTGGGGTAACTATTATTACTGGGGTCAAAATGGAGGTCATTATTATTTCTGGGGCCACTATGGGAATCACTATTACTACTGGGGCCACTACGAGGGATGTACTATTACTACTGGGGCCATTATAGAGACACTATTACTACTAGGGGCACTATAGGGGGTCACTATTATTACTGGGTGACAATGGGGGTCACTATTATCACTGGGGCCACTATGGGGGTCACTATTACTACTGGGTCCACTATTGGGGTCACTATTAATACTGTGTCACAATGGGGGTCACTAATATTACTGGGGCCACTATAGAGACACTTTTATTACTGGGGTGACTATTGGGGTCACTATTATTACTGGGGTCACAGTGGGGGTCACTATTATTACTGGGGCCACTATGGAGGGGAATACTATTACTACTGAGGCTATCATAGAGACACCGTTACTACTGGAGCCACTATAGAGACAATATTAGTACTGGGGCCACTATTGGGGTCACTATTATTACTGGGCCACAATGGGGGTCACTATTATTACTGGTGATTACAGGTGATCAGCGGGGATCCTCAGTGGTGGACCCCACCAATCAACTACTGATGACCTATTCTGAGGACAGCTTAGTCCTGGAAAACCCCTTTAACTGAAACAGCCTCTTTAATAAGCCATTTTCCCATCTGCTTGGGGCCTCACGATCACTGCATGGAGGCCTCAAGATTTATTACATTCTGTGACCCTTTATAAAATCCATCATCCCCGACTGCTATATACAAAGAAATCTTCCATGTATTTGTGCAGTCCATCTGCAGGGCTCTGACGCTGCTACATTACTGCTGAGCTGTGAACTGAAGGGTCTATTCCCCGGGGGTCCTGATGACACATCTCCCAGTCCTGCTTTTCCTTGCTGCCTCCCAGTTGCACATGCCAGTGCCGTGAGTCAGGCTCGTGTGAATGATACACATCCAGACCCAGCCCTGCGAACCAGCTGTTACCATTCCAGCTGGGCCGGCCCGGACATCCCATCTGCTGAATGAAAACCCTGGCTCCAAGCTCCGGGGCCGACCCTGCCAAAATCCTTTCCATTTCACGCCTGCTTTGGCTGGTGGGAACCAAGGGGTCCTCTCGCTGTTTAACCAGTCGTGTGTTGGCTGCTGACTTGAGGGTCAATTTTTCTTTGGGCCAAAAATAATCGGGTGCCAAAGAATTCTATGTTCTAGTTCTGCTTCCAACTTTTTCTGCTTACAATGAAAGCAAATAAATAAAACATAGTATTTTATTAGGAAACCACCCAGAACGCACCATTCAGTTACGTGAGCACTTACTTGTAGTCCGCGAGTCCCCTCCTACCCACGGATGCAGGGTGACGCTATGGGACTCACCTATGTAGGGGTGTGGCTATAGGGGCGCAGAGGTAGCAGGTAAATCTGGGCCCTGACCCTCTGATGCATGAGAAGACCCCAGTATTATAAATGGCGCATGGCAAGTGGGGGCCATATTACAGATTTTGCATTGGGGTCCAGGAGCTTCAATTTACACCTCTGAATAAAGGATATATGTTAGGGCTCATTCATGCCTCGTCTTACGCAGTGAATAGAACTCATTCCTTTCAATGGGTTCGTTCACGTATGCACATTTTTCATGTGACTTTCAGTCATATGAAAAAATATGTCGCATGCCCTATTTTGGTGCTCACAGTCATAGAAGCACAAATACAAAAATACCCAGAAGGGCCAAAGAAGCCTGTGCGTGAGTTTGATATAAGTGTGGAGATCAGTGCACACCAGAATGAGGTTCACATCCAGTGGCATGGTTAACCCGACCACCGGTGGCCTCTCATCTGTTGCAGCCTTCCTCCGCCTTCACAGCCGCTGTAACAAGTACCATGTTATCATCCGCCTGCTCCGCCGTTGAGGACTTCAGATTCAGGACTACAGAAGGGCCGAAATACACATGGAGTGTGTATATATATCGGTCACATAAATACCCACATACTGCTGTGTGAACGAGCCCTTACACCAATAGACACCTTTATTCTTTAGGATTAAAGATACTACAGTAGAGGGACACTTCTGGATATTTGCATCTACTACGCACCACCTAAAGTGGTGATGGAGGGGGGATTCAGCAAAAAGGGAAAGATCTGATGCTCTTGTCATATAATCACTTATTAAACATCAGGAGACTCTTCTGGATTGCAACAACTGACAAGTCACAGGTTTAAGAAAGGTGTACAGTCTATCTATCTAACTATATATATATATATATATCATATCTATCCCACATCTATCTCATATCTATCCCAGAAATAGGTGTTTCGGGCCACAATCTATCTATCTATCTATCTATCTATCTATCTGTCTATCTCTCTATCTATCTATCTACCTATCATTCTCTATCCATCTCATATCTATCCATCTGTCCATCGCATATCTATCTATCTATCTATCTATCTATCTATCTATCTATCTATCCATATCATATCTATCTATCTATCTATCTATCTATCTATCTTATCTCTATCTCATTGATAAATGTGGAATCCAACAGCACTCACAGAAATGATAAGAAAGCCCGTGCAGGGTGGAGAGGAAAGGGAATGTAGAGCCAGGATAGGGTTCTTATATCTATCTATCAATCCATCTCATATCTATCCATCTATCTCATATCTATCTATCTTCTATCTATCTATCCATCTCATATCTATCTATCTATCTCCTATCTATCTATCTATCTATCTATCTATCTTCTATCTATCTATCTATCTATCTATCTATCTATCTATCTATCTAATATCTATTTATCTATCTAACTCACATCTATCTATCCATCTATCTCATATCTATCTATCTATCTCATATCCATCTATCCATCTATCTCTCTATCTATCTCTCTCTCTCTCTCTCTCTCTCTCTCTCTCTCTATCTATCTATCTCATATCTCTGTCTATCTTCAAACTCCTGTGCTCTGGCGCGGAACTTGAGAAGCCATAAAACATTGTCGCGCCCACGCCCGTCTAAATAAGCCTTAGAAGGCATTTTTATAGGGCACATCCACATGCAGCTTTTTGCTGTATTTTCACACATGCAAATCACAGTAAGAATTGAAATGTCAATTCCAGTTTTTTTTCCCCAAATTGCAAATTTCATACCAACACATGATAAAATCTGCCCCGTATGAGCTTTTATGTGGATTCCCATTGAAACTGATGGAATTTTGAAAACAAACGGATTCTCGCACGGATTCCAACACAGAATCCATGTGAACCTTCTGTCGCGTGAATGAGGCCTCTGTATTCCCTGTTGAATATTTATGCAGTGTTCATTGATTTTACATCACAATGTTGTTGTTGGTCTTCTTACCTGCTCAGGGAACTCCGGGTCCTGCGCCTGTACAGCGTAGGTGAGAGCACCGTCACAGCTGGGCATGTACGTGGTGCAATAGTCATAGGCGGCTCTGGGGTCAGCCACGATCAACAGCTGCTGGATGTCACCCTGAAAAGAAAAAGGCAAATGATATAAGGACCAATTCTGGCAGATACAGGATAGTGTCGAGGCTAGTTGGGGTTGAAAAAAAATTAATAGTAGCAGGTGATGAGGAGAAAGCAACTCTATTAAACAGTCTTTTCTCCAATGCATTCACAGAGGAAAATGAAATGTCAGATGAAATGCAGAGTGATAGAGTAAACTCTCCATTAAAGTTCAGTAGTTTAACCCAGGAAGAAGTGCGGAGCCGCCTTGAAAAGATTAAAACAGTCAAAACGTCGGGTCCTGATGACATACACCGCCGGGTTCTAAGGGAATTAAATCATGTGATAGACAGATCAAATGATATTTAAGGGCTCTATGATGACGGGGTATAGCCAATGTGGTGCAAATATTCCAAAAGGGAGGGTATGGAGGGTACACGCACAGAAAAAGTCATGATGCTGCTGCATACAAGCTTCCCAGGGACACAGTGCTGAAACGGGGCGCTTAGTGAGTAAGAAAGATACCTTCCTGGACTCTTCATTCCCTCACCTTTGAGCCCGATAACTTAGTTTATGCCGCTCAAAGGTGAGGACTGGTTGCCTTTAAGTTTGGAATTTGTTAAATCAAGATTTTGCCCCTTCGTGAAACTGTCGCCGTGGAAACTCAGTGGATGACTGATGAAATAGTGTACATGTCACGATGTAGGCTTGTGTGTGATTCAGAGCAGCCTTCCATCGCTTGTGTGGATGTAGATGATGGAGGCAGGAAGTCTGTTATCGAGGGTCGGCCACGGAGAACTAGGCCGGAACCACACTGTTATGAAGGCTGTCGAAAAGAAAATCTGTCTTTGTTGCCCCTAGCAACCAATCACAAAGCTGCTTTCACTGCTGAAGTAAAATGAAAGCTGTGCTGTGATTGGTTGCTAGGGACAGAGTTGCTTTGATAAACCACATCAGTCTAAGATATATTATATGTATACATATATATATAATCTGCTGACCCTCACCATTCAACATCATTTCTATTTGGTGCCAGTGAATCACAACTTTCACGCTTATATCTGGAGGCTGGAAACCATACAGAACTAATACTTCTAACTGAGGGAATCTTGCATCATTGTGGGTAAACCACATGGTAGCAGTTACACTTTAAGTGTACGGGTGCCACATAAGCGCCTGACCGACGTCCCATGGGCTGCTGCCAGACTATCACTCCTGCATTTTAGTCGTTCAAGCGAATGATCATTCCGGTGATCCGCCTGCATTCACAATAAACGGGAGTCACTCAAACATTGATCAGTCCTGTTTAGATGGGCCGATAGTCCCTTGGTTATTATCTATCTACTTTTATCTTATATCTATCTGCAGCATCCGAGACACGAGGCCCACACTGAGGAGCTGGCAGGGTAGGTATGGCACTTGTCACGGTGGTTCTACCAGACTCCTCCCTGGAGGGACAACCGCAACCACAGCCAAGGCACCGCTAGGCCTCTTTGAGGCAACGCTGGGACATCGGTTACCTGAATAGGTGTGTAATGGACTGTAGAAGTTGTCACTTGTCTCTATCTATCTATCTATCTATCTTATATCTATCTCATGTCTATCTATCTATCTATCTATCTCATATCTATCTCCCTATCTATCTCATATCTATCTCCCTATCTATCTCATATCTATCTATCTATCTATCTATCTCCCTATCTATCTCATATCTATCTATCTATCTATCCCATATCTATCTCCCTATCTATCTCATATCTATCTATCTATCTATCTCATATCTATCTCCCTATCTATCTCATATCTATCTATCTATCTATCTATCTATCTATCTATCTATCTATCTATCTATCTCATATCTATCTCCCTATCTATCTATCTATCTATCTATCTATCTATCTATCTATCTCATATCTATCTATCTATCTATCTATCTATCTATCTAGCTATCTCATATCTATCTATCTATCTATCTATCTATCTATCTATCTATCTTATATCTATCTCATGTCTATCTATCTATCTATCTATCTATCGATCTATCTCCTATCTATCTATCTATCTATCTATCTCATATCTATCTATCTATCTATCTCCTATCTATCTATCTATCTGTCTATCTATCTCATATCTATCTCTCTATCTATCTCATATCTATCTATCTCATATCTATCTATCTATCTCTCTCATATCTATCTATCTCCTATCTATCTATCTATCTATCTATCTCCTATCTATCTATCTATCTATCGATCTATCTCCTATCTATCTCATATCTATCTATCTATCTATCTATCTGTCTGTCTATCTATCTCATATCTATCTCTCTATCTATCTCATATCTATCTATCTATCTATCGCCCGCTGCCTTAGGATTGCATTAGATATATGGCCGCGATATGACCATGTGAAAACACGCGCGGTAAACAAATTGCAGCATGTCCTATTTCTCGCAGAGGCCTGCACAAAAACGTCTATCTATCTATCTATCTATCTATCTATCTATCTATCTATCTATCTATCTATCTATCTATCCCCTCTCTTACCACTAGATGTCACTGTACAGGACCTCTCGCCCACTTAATCAATGATCTGAATCTGATGGAATCTTTCAGGAAGTGCTGACAACCAAGTCTATACACGACTACACTGGTCAGCTGTCAGACTTCCAAAACAATCCTAGATTAAAACATATGTTAGCATTTATCATGTTATTACATTGTATATCAAAATCATCCCAACTTGGGGTTGTTTGTTGTTTGTAACTATGGAGAGCCATATGTTGGCATAGGGGCTATAAACACAAAATGGTAGGAGATTTTTTAATCAAGACAATTTGCAAAGTTGCTTCTTATTTTGCATTTTAGATATATTGGAGCAAATAAAAAATATTACAAAAGTATACATACCCTTTAAAACTTTTTTGCAAAACTCTCTTACCACCCTCATCAGTGCTCCTGGTTGTATGGCGTCACTCACGTGGCCTCATATATCTAATCTATTCTACTCTGCGTCCCCAAGAAAGAAACACTGCTGATTTTGCAGACAAACTTTGTATCACACCCCCCTGACCCCAAATGTCCATCTTGTGCTCCAGGTCCAGATCCTCCTGATGTGCTGTTCCCATACTACACAGCTGCAGCTGACAAATAGCGCTGATTCGCCGTGGGCATTAAATAAAAAAACAGGGGTCTGGAAAATCGGAAATGCGTCCAGAGCTGGACCTCAGCCATAGGAACAACTGAGAATTACTCATTAACCCCAATCCTCACCAGAAAGATCTGCGTGTCACATGATGACGTCTTTCACCATCTAATGTGACCAGCGGTAGTTAATTCAGTCTCGACAACAGTTAACCCCTAATATTCCACCCTCTAATGTTACTTTTAGTCCAGGAGGCTGAAATTTGGTTGGTCCCTGATGAGTTCCTACTCTAAAACGATGATTCTTTACATTTAGGCAATCAGTAGACTCTATGGGAGGAGGTGGGTGGAGGGTTAATTTTTTTAATTACCACCGTGGATCCATAATAATCATTAAGCCACAGTCTAGAAGATAGATGTGAAGAATGATCCTCTATTCTCATACTAGAGGATCATGAAGATCATTACAAGGGCTTGATTTGCCATTAGACAGTTGAGGCCCATGCCTAGGGGTGGTTTTGAGGAAAAGGCGGCAAGTGATGAGCTCCAATGTAAACTCTAAATGGGGTTGTCTTCTGAACCTCTGGTACCCCGGTGTGTCAGTTTTACCCTGGCCCTAATGTCTTTTTGCATGTACAGGCTCAGAAAACAGCAATTTCTAAAAGTTGAACTTGTCATTTTATCATTGTGTATGCAGTCTACCATAGCCTCTGTATTAGGATTTTTGTCCTAGAAGTTGCACTAGTCATCCAAAGTCACTATTGTTTTTGGGGACTTCCAAATCTGACTGCAAAGCTTGCTTCATAGAACTGAATGGAAAGTAATGCTGTTGAAGCAACCTATGGCAAGTTTACCATTGACTTTTATGGGAGGAAGTATAAAGCAGCCTGTCTAATAATGCATAAAAATCATCTAAAAAAATTTACACTCTAGAGAAGTCATTGGAAAGTTACTTTGACTTCTCAGTTAACTTTTAAAGAGATTTTAGAAACAAGTATTCAATTTCCCTGCAGTGCCTCCATAGGAGAAATGGAGTATTACATAGTTGTTTCCTCCACAGCAGTAGAACATGTTGTTTCCTCCACAGCAAGAAAAACTCTCCTAAGAATTCCCTAATATTTTAATTGAAAATAGGTTTTATAAACCAGACAAATCCCTTAAAGAGGCTATAATATTGATAGCCTATCCTTACGCCCTTTCATGAGAACCCAGTTACAAATTTTAAATTGGTGCCAAGAAGCTTTAAAGGGGTTACCCAGGCAGGGCTCGCTAGGATACAACGGGGTCGGAGCAGAAGCACTGCTCCGACCCCTGTTTAGTGACCGACGCTCGAAATTGTAAGCGCAGCTCTGAATGAAGTAAATGGTAGCTGTGCTTGCAATTGCAGGCTAGGGTTCCATTGATTTCAATGAAAGCTGTGCTTGCATTAATGAGCGCCTGCCACCACACAGGGATCGGAGAAGTGCTTCAGCTTCGACCCCGGTGTATCCTGGTGGACGATGCCTGGATAACCCCTTTAAGTTTTGCTCTGGAGAGAACATCAATATTTTCTCAGTGACGATCTAATCAGTTCAAGACTTGCTTGGGATGAGCTGCAACTCCAGGCACGGCCGTTATACCTGTGTAAGCAACGAAGAAGACTGTAGTCCCGTAAATGTGCTGGTTGGTGGGGCCTGGAGGTCAGACCTTCACTGATCAAGCACTGATGTACTCTTCTATGGAACTGTCATGCCCCTGTCATAAGAAAACACACCTATATATTTTGCACTGATAGGCACTGTCTACATTTTCCTTGTGCAGAAAACAGCAAGATAGTAGGATTTCCAAAGCAGAACAGCGCAGTGAATAAACACTGTAGCAGAGCCAAGCTCATAATACAACACCAGAGACTCCTGACATAAATAACGCATCAGAACCAAGCTCATAACAAAAATGCAGTACTGGAAGCAACCTCAGTACATAGGTACAATACCAGAACCAAGCTCATCATATACCTGCATCCAAAGGACCCAGCTCATAACATAAATACAGTAGTAGAACTAAGAGCTTGAGCTGCTGGAATGTCATTGGGCTGACAGCGGTGCCTCAGAACATCAGAGGGGAGGAGACAGAGCCAGGAGGAGGATGATTCATGTACAATCCTAATTCAAAAAAATTAGGATGTTGTGTAAAATGTAAAGAAATGTAAACAAAAAAGAAGGTAATGAAATCTCATCTAACCATATTTTATATACAGCAGAACATAGAGCACTTATCAGAAGGGGGAAGGGAGAGATTTTTCCATTTCTTTTTAAAAATTAACTAATTTAGAAACTGATGGCAGCAACACATCTTACAAAAGCTGGCCCAGGGCCGAGCCTACCATTGGGTGGCATCAGTACCTCTTTTTACAACGGTCTGTAAACATCTGGGAAGTGAGGAGACGATTGCTGGAGCTTGGGGAGAGGAATGTTGTCCCATTCTTCTCTGATGTAGGATTCCCGCTGCTCCACAGTCCTCGGTCATCTTTGCTGGATTTTTAATTTCATAATACACCAAATGTTTTCTCTTGGTGAAAGGTCTGGACTGCCGGCGGCATTGTCTAGTTGAAATAAGCAAGGTCTTCCCTGTAAGATACATTGTCTGGATGGGAGCATATGTTGTTCTATAACCCCTATATACTGCTCAGCATTGATAGTGTCTTTCATGATGTGCAAGCTACCCATACCATGAGCACTAACGCAACCCCATACCAGCAGAGATGCAGGCTGTTGCACTGTGCGCTGATAACAATCTGGATGCTGCTCCTCCTCTTGAGGCCACATGACACGGTGTCCGTGGTATCCAAAAGCAGTTCCAAATTTTGATTCATCTGAACACAGAATAGTTTTGCATTTTGTCTCAGTCCTTTTTAAATGAGCTTTGGCCCAGAGAAGACGCCGGCGTTTCTGGATCATGTTGATATTTGGCTTCTTCTTCACATGATACAGCTATAACTTACATCTGTGGATTGTACAGTGAACTGTGTTCAGACAATAATTTCTGGAAGTATCCTTGAGCCCATGCAGTGATTTGTATTACAGAATCATGCCTGTTTGTAATGCAGTGATGCTTGACAGCTAGAGATGAGCGAGTATACTCGCTAAGGCACATTACTCGAGAGAGTAGTGCCTTAGCCGAGTATCTCCCCGCTCGTCTCTTAAGATTCGGGGGCCGGCGTGGGTGACAGGTGAGTTGCAGCGGGGGGGAGAGAGGGAGAGATCTCCCCTCCATTCCTCCCCACTCTCCCCCGCTGCTCCCCGCCCCCCGCCAGACCCCGAATCTTTAGAGACGATCGGGGAGATACTCGGCTAAGGCACTACTCGCTCGAGTAATGTGCCTTAGCGAGTATACTCGCTCATCTCTATTGACAGCCATAAATCTCGAGCATTCAGTACTGACCCTTGTGCATTCAGCCTTGTCCGTTGTGAACTTGAACCTCTCCCGATTCTCTGAATCTTTTGATGATATTATATACTGTAGATGGTTGGATATTCAAAGACTTTGCAATTTTACGCTGAGAAACATTTTTCTGAAATTGTTTCGCAATTTTTAGGCACAGCTTTCCACAGATTGATGAACCATCATTGCTTCTGAGAGACTCTGCCTCTTTAACATGCTCTTTTTATACACAGTCATGTGACTTAGTATAAAATTGACCATCCAGCAGTTTTTCATTAGAACCACTTACTTTTCCAGGCTTTTGTTAAACCTGTTCCAACTTTTTTGAGATGTGTTGCTGCCATCAATTTCTAAATAAGTTCATTTTTTAAAAGTTAAATGGAAAAATGTTTCACTTTCACCTTCTGATATGTGTTATATGTTCTATTTATTTACATTTTACACAGCGGCCCAACTCTTTTGGAATTGGGGTTGTAGTTCCACAAAACACTGCTACACAAAAGGAAGAAGATAAGTTGGCTGGGCTAATCTAAGGGGGCGAGTGCCTCCAGCCTACATCTTCCTGGTGCCCCCCTACAAGCTTGTGGCCGGCACAGGCTGCACATAGCTAAGGCCGGCCGTTGTCCCGGAGAACCCCTTTAGGCACCTGGGACTATGTTCTACTTGTACAGTGCTACATGAAGGATTATACAAACAGGATAAATGTAAAACTAATAAAGTAATCCTTCAGCTGCATCCACCATCTGTCCCGGACATCTGATTGTGTTTTTTTTTTCCTTTGGCCTATGCGATCTATGATTTGCAGCCAGTTAGGTCTAATATGACCTATTTGGCTGGTAAAACCTAAGGAAAATAAAATATAAACTACATGTAGTCTGAAAGAGAAGCCATGGGCCGAATGTGGTGCCAGAAGTGACATCACATTGAGGCGTATCATTCATAAAGACCCGCTTCACGAACTGTAATGTACTGTAGACATCCACTGCTCAATGTAAATGTTATATAATATGCAAATAATACTATCCTAATGATATGAGGATGTATGGGAACTACAGATGAAGGTTCTCACATTAGGGGTGTAGCAGCCTTCAAACTTCTCACCCCACTCTCTCCACCCTACATATTGGCCGCAGCCTGATTGAGGCGTGCAAAGGATCTATTGCCAGAGAAGTAATTTAGTTTCTCCCTGGTGAACTCAAGTATTTAGGAAGAGAAGGGCCAGCGGGGGAGAGGAGAGAACAGTCAGCAATGGTCTGCGACTAGTTGTACAGTAATAGTTTTATCCTCTGCATTGAAAAGTATAAGTGTTGGAAATGGAAAAAGTGTATAGTAGTGTCAGCAAGGATTAAAGGGGTTATACTGGATTAGAAAAGACATGGCTACATTCTCCCAAAAACAGTGCCATACTCTTCTGCTATTGCAGCTCAGCTTCAGTGAAGTGAACGAGGTTAGGCTGCCATACCAGATCACCAGACACTTGGATCTCTGAGGGGTTTTGGTTGGTTGATTGGTTCATCACAGCCCCATGCCTTATTGCCTAATCACCAGACACTTGGATCTCTGGGGGCTTTTTATTGGTGGCAGGGTTCTTCATTGCTCGATAGCTAATTGTTTGATCACCAGATACTTGGATCTCTGTGGGCTTTTAGTTGGTTGATTGGTTTCTCACAGCCCCATGTCTTATTGCCTGGTCACTAGACACCTGGATCTCTGGGGGCTTTTGGTTGGTGGAGGGATTCCTTATTGCCCCATACCTAATTGCCTGATCACTAGCAGAAAAGTTCCTCAGTGCTAATTTTTAGATCACCAGATACTTAGATATCTGCAGGCTTTTGGTTAGTGGAAAGGTGCCTTACTGCCCCATACCTAATTACCTGATCACCAGAACGTGGATCTCTGGGGGAATTTGTGTGGTTGCAGGATTCCTCACTGCACCATAGCCTAATTACCAAACACTTGGATCTCTATGGGCTTTTGATTGGTGGTAGGGTTCCTCATTGCTCCATCACTAATTGTTTGATCACCAGATACTTGGATCTCTGAGGGCTTTTGTTTGGTGGAAAGATCCCGCATTGCTCCATACCTAAATACCCAGCCATCAGACACTTTGATTTCTGAATGCTTCTGGGGCGATGGAAATTTTCCTCACTGCTCCCTAACCTATTACCTGATCACCAGACATTGGGTTTCTGAGAGCTTTTGGTTGGTGGAAGGGTTCCTCCCTGTCTCATAACTGATTGCCTGATCACCACCAGATGGGTTCCTTAGTGCCCTATACCTAATTGTCTGATCACCAGACTCTTGGATCTTCAGAGGGGTACACAGCGGGACCCAAGCAGAGGGTGAATATAAAAAATACATCCCCCAGCTCCCTGTCACCTCTCCTTACAACACCATCACTTAGTTTATGGTGCTCAGGGAGGTGATGGGTTCCCTTTAAATAAATTTTTGCTTGCCTCAGTTGTGAAATGTTTGTGGGTGCCTATCACATCCAATGAAACATCAGCATTAGGGTTGACATATTAGGTGCCTTAAGTTAGATAGCACTGGGGGGAGGTTTTCTTGGGCTTTGTGCCTATTTTACTTTGGCCCTGCCAAGCCATATAACTCCATTCTTGCAACACACAATAATTTGTATTTTTATAGCTATAATTTCACCAGATTAGCAAATATTGCTTACTCATACATAGCACAAGGGTTGACCTCCACTACGATTGGCCATCATGTGTGGACTACATTTCCCTACATGTCTTGTGTTGTACACTAATAAGTATTAAAGACAATACGGATCTGTCTCCTATAGTTTTCTTTTGCCTATAGCTAGCTGACATAAGGATCTATTAGAAGGAACACTATGGCTGCCTGCACACGGGCGGATTCTTGTTGCTGAATCCGCGGCGGGCGTCCGCACCACGGATCCGCCGTTCATAGCATGCTGTGGGAAATCGATTCTTCCTGTACATGAACGGAAATCAATTGTGGTTTCCGCTTGAGGAGGAAAAATTGCAGAATGCTCCAATTTTTGCGCAGATTCAGGGCAGATGGCTTTCATTGAAGTCAATGGAAGCCATTCGACCCCCGGCCCATCCGCAATTACCATTGTGGACAGGTTGCGGAATCCGCGTCATCGTCTAGCGATGGCACAGTAGAAATAAACATTTCTCCCACCCGGTCATACTACTAATAAAGATGATGGTGGTGGTGGTCCCTGTCCCTGGAGGGTGGTGTAGTGCAGCTTAGTGCAGGGGACGAGGATAATGGTGAAACAGTAGAAGTTATGCTTATTTGGAGATTTCAGCGCTGAACAAAGTAACGTCCAAATATAGTCCAATTCTCCTTTAGATCCCAAACCCAGAGGATTGGTGACTGGAGATACCGCCCCTATTGTCAATACTCCTGTGAAACATTTATGCATCATTTCTGGCACCTTTTCTTCTTTCTTCAGAATTAATCGTCACCGAGACAGAAAAGTTCCCTGAGGAACCAAAGGGGAATCACCGAGGGAACCACTAAATAATAAATAAAATTTAACCTTTATTAGTATAAATTTAAAAAATGTATACATAGGGCGTGATCAATCCTTAATAGGTATAGTGCCTGTCACAACCGATCAGCACCGTCCATAAAATATGATACCTAGGACAGGTAAGGTGTGTTAATCTCCATTCACCTATATAATTATCACGGAGGGGATTTTTCCACACTACTGATGCTCTCTAGGTGTGGATTCACCATGCACAAATATCCACTATTAATCTAATGGTCTTATCAGAACCACTATAGGATAACCCGTGGTACAAATGAATAAGATGACCAATCCAAAATGTGATCAAGATGAGATAGACCGTATAATCACAGAGTGGTTGAATACTGGATAGAGGCATTCATAGGGCACTTTGTAATTTTTACTTATCTCGGCTGTATGCATAAACAGATGAATAATAATGCATATGCGGTAGTCCACTACTGTGCTACTAAGTGAGTGATACTGGCTATTAGTAGACCAACTATCAGGCATTTCTGAGTTGCATCACCAGTTCTGCCTTTGATGCTGGTCTACATATGCCATTTAAACGGGCCTTAGTGGATGATCAGGTGTTAGGCTATTGTTGGACTACTTTATCAGTCCTGCCTTTCATACTAGATCTTCCTTTGGTATTATATAATCCACCAACAGTTAGAGTTACTTGGCTCTGAACATTACTCTCAGTAACCACTGTTGTTGGTACTTGGTGCTTGTTCAATAAAATTGAAATAAGAATAAGCACTATGCAGCATGGTGTATACACACTGTTAGTAGTACATCGCAACTAACAGTATACACTATATAGATTGACGCCTGGGACAATTGTTATATACGTTTCTGCTATTAAGGTAGTTATATCTGTAGTGGAGGATTTCATGTACTATATTAATGCGCATATCACAGCGCGTGATATCACAGCGCGTATCCATAACACTACTCCATCATAAGGAATTTCTTCATTTCATATTATAGTCACGGATATCTATCAAAATAGGGATACAGTGATAGGGTCACTAATATCTCTATTGGAGCATATGCATTATTATTCATCTGTTTATGCATACAGCCGAGATAAGTAAAAATTACAAAGTGCCCTATGAATGCCTCTATCCAGTATTCAACCACTCTGTGATTATACGGTCTATCTCATCTTGATCACATTTTGGATTGGTCATCTTATTCATTTGTACCACGGGTTATCCTATAGTGGTTCTGATAAGACCATTAGATTAATAGTGGATATTTGTGCATGGTGAATCCACACCTAGAGAGCATCAGTAGTGTGGAAAAATCCCCTCCGTGATAATTATATAGGTGAATGGAGATTAACACACCTTACCTGTCCTAGGTATCATATTTTATGGACGGTGCTGATCGGTTGTGACAGGCACTATACCTATTAAGGATTGATCACGCCCTATGTATACATTTTTTAAATTTATACTAATAAAGGTTAAATTTTATTTATTATTTAGTGGTTCCCTCGGTGATTCCTCTTCTTCAGAATTAAGGAATAAATTGTTTCTGGCTGTTCTTCATCCAGCTTTCTTGTACTTTTAGCTTTCTTCCCCCTTTAGCTCGCCCTCTCTTTCACCGCTGCACTATTTCTTTCAGAACTCTGTTTCTGACTTACTTCTAACAACTCTGTTACTCATAGTTACTGAACACTCTAGAACTAGGCGGGTGAATATATATATCGTGACATACTGTTATGATGGATCCATAGATACCTGTATCAATTTCCAGTGGGCTACCATCTCTGAGATATCCCTTCGCAATAGTGTCGCGCACCTTATGCTAATTTAACCCCAGACCATCCATTGAGCGGTTCACCACTGTCTGCGGTCCGTGCTTGCACCCTTACCATCGCCTGAAAAACAGTTCTTTTCATTCGTTCACATGTGTGTATTTTGCATGCGCAGTTTCGTCCGCACTGCCTCGTGTGGCGCAGAGTGTTAAGGCAGCAGAAGGTTGTGAGTTCAATCCTCGCTTGGTTCAGGTAGCCGGCTCAAGACTGACTTAGCCTTCCATCCTTCTGAGGAATGTAAAATGAGTACCCAGCTTGGTGGGGGGTAATAAATAAAAAATGACCTGAAAGCGCTGCGGAATAAGTTGACGCTGTACAAATAACAAGTTTTTTTTTTTGCTAAATTATTGTTACTTAGGCAGTTATATGGGATTGTTACTTGGCCAATGTATAAAGCTGTCATCTGGTACAGTGACTTGTGACCTGGATGACAGCACACCATTGGGAAATGCCAACAGAAGGTGCCACGTACAGCACAATCCAAGGTGGCCTTGGAAGCTGCAATATAAGTGCTTCGTTGCAGTCCACTGGGAGCAGATAGTGCCAGTAATGCACACACTAAAATTACTGTTATTAGGATATTTTACAAATATCCTAATTTGGAGCAGTCCATCACAAAATTCCTTTTGTCGTGACAATAATATAATCCAGAGACTTGAGTAGGAGGTTCTCAGACCCGAGGCGATGTGCAGGAAGCGGGACCGTACAATGTTCTTGTCTATGCACGTTGGAACACTGTCTTTGAGAGAGAATGTGGTACTTTAAGGCCCTCACTCTTTATCAAGGGTAATTACATTAACAAGCAGATGTATTTCTTGGCTTTTGTTCCTATTTTGGAATGTTTTAACACATTGCTGATTTTCCATAAAGGGAAATATCACCAAATGCTAAAAGTTTACTGTCTGTTGTTTGCTGTTCTCTTCCACCCTAGAAAATGTTACTTTGGTTGGACTCTATGAAAATGGTGAGGTTCTGGGCAAATATTGCATCTTTAGTATTGCAATTGGTGGGTACCTGGTATGTGGAGCGTGTCTTGGGTAGGAAATAAGATCAGGTTCGTATTTTTTGAGTTAAAGGAGTTCTCCAAATGTGGAAGCCACTTTGACAGCCATACTATATTCCACCTATGTATCTCTGAGAGGCTTATGACGTGGGTCGGAAACAGTATCCTTTCTCCTTAAGGAGAGCACCTGGACATTTCAGTAGCCAAGCCAGAAACCTACTGCGCACTGATGAGGAGCAAAAACCCTTAACAGCTGTCTGTGTATGGGTTCTGGCTTGTTTTTCAATTCCCAGTTGTTGTTATCAGGCTTGTATAAAGAGTATAACATTGACTTGCAGGAATGCGGTCTTCCAATAGGTGGCGCTGCAGAGGTATTGTTCCATCTATCTTATTTACATATTTCCCATAGGAGCATGTATGGCCTTATAAGTCTCCCTTGTATACAAGGAATGATCAGTGCATTAGGACTATCTACTCAGTAATGGGTTGGCCCACCTTTTTGGGCGATCTCAACTCTCAGACATCAAGGAACAGATTCCACAAGGTGGTGAACATCTTCCATACTTACCTCCATCCATGCACGCTGTAGCAGCTCCGTTAGTTGGTGCACATTTGGCAGATCTCACTTTCCAGCATATCCCAAACATGTCTAATGGGGTTACAGTCTGGGGAGTATGAGATGCGAGACAGCGTGGGGAATTCATTGCTGTGTTCCTTCAGCCACACTCTTGTGATCCGAACTCAATGACACAGAGTGTTGTCCCGTTGAAAGATGACACTGTGGTCGTGGAAGATTTCCTAAAGATATGGGTGCAAATGGTCAGCTAACAGGACCTTATAGCCTTCACCATACAAAATAGTGATATGATGACCAATGGTTCTAGGCCGTGCCAGGAAAATACTCCCCAAACCATAACACCACCAGCTTGTTTAACCCCAACGATGCACCCAAGAGACATGGCTCCATGTGGTTTACTCCATATGTGGACCCGGCCATCCACATGGTTCAGCAGGAAATAGGAATTGTCATTCCAGATGACCTTCTGCCATGTGTCCAAGCTCCATTGACATAACAATGACATAAGGGCCCATGCATAACATTGTTGGTGATGAAGCAGGGTCATCAGGGGCACCTTTATCGGTCTTTGGCTATTGAACCCCAGTTGAAGCAAAGTATGCCACATGATCATTGTGGAAATCTGTCTAAATTTGCCACTGTTGTACTGTAGGGTCAGCTGGCTGTGATCTCTAGTATCAATTACACGTGGCATGCCGCTGTGTGATCTTCTGCCGGATGTCTGTCCATGGTTCAACCAGTCTTGGTATACTGTAGGGTCAGCTGGCTGTGATCTCTAGTATCAATTACACGTGGCATGCCGCTGTGTGATCTTCTGCCGGATGTCTGTCCATGGTTCAACCAGTCTTGGTATACTCTTGATACTGTGGTTTGGGAACAGCCAACAAGTGCGACTGTTTCAGAAATTCTGGCACCACACCTCTGGGCACCAACAATCAGCTTGCAGTCCAAGTCACACAAGTGACCACATTTACCCTTGATTGCCAAATGTTGCCTTTGGCTGTGCAGAGCAGAGGTCAGCACATTATCATGATGCGCCCATCACGCGGTAGTCCATTACTGATCCCAAGATGTCACATAGCTGTTTCTAATGTATTGATTGTTCAGTGTATACATGTGTGCATGTATGTGTTTCTGTATTTCAGTGTGCATGTATGAATATATAGGTGTATGAATAAGTATGTATCACTGTATCCATGTACGTATGTAGCAGTGTGTTGATATGTAAGTGTATGTCTGTCTGTATATGTGTATGTTTGTATGTATTGTATATAACTACCGGTATGCATGACTACATGTATATTTGTCTGATACCCCCTTGGACCTAACATCAATGTAATTTTAGGACATACCATATAATTCCACTACAGAACAGTATATGATGTATAAGCCCAAAGTAAGAGCACCTTCATATCTGCAGCACATTATTACTATTCTCTTGAATACAAGACCCTACTTCTCCTATAAGCAGAATACAATAATTTCTGAAAAGAGCGCCTCTCCTTCCCCGGCCAGCTGGAGCTTTCACCCCGGACCACGAGAGATTTTACGGATTTTTAGGAAACCAGCCAGAACATGCTTCTGCCAGTATCAACAGTTCATAAGAGGAATCAGATACAGGAAGATAGCAGATCGGAGATTTATTTAGTATAATAGGAAGTAATAAGTCACTATAGTGAAAGCAATTACCAAGTGATAGACACAATTGTAGGTGGAGGATCAATCCTTAAAGGGACAGTGCTCAATATGATCTGCCAATCGCCCACTGGGACATGAGGCCATCATGGGACTGTAAATAGATGTTGTATCTCCCCCCGACTGATAGCTAAGAGTTTTATAAGAGAATCTCCTTTTAATCACAGTATGGAGTATCCGGCAGTCCAGAAGTACTATTGCTTCTGGCACTGGATAGAAGGATCAAACACGTAGAAATGTAATGATTTTGTCTTTAAAAGAGCATCATCCAGAGTTGTCAGGGGTAATGCGACCTCCTCTACTTTTTTATGGACTAGACAATGAAGAACAGAACAGTAAAAGTATTAAGAACTTTGACCCGGAAAGATTCTTGAGAAGATCATAGACGTCAAGGAAAACAAACAATAAAGCTGTATGCCCGGGAAGCCCAAATGACCAGACTGAAGCTACAGGATATCTTATTTTGGACACTTTACAAGTAGGTTGTTCTTCAACCACCCTGGATCCACTGCAAAAGAAGGTCTATGCATCCTTTAGGCAATGTCTTTGGTTATGTCTTCCTATCTTTGTATTTAAGGCGTTCTCCAGGAATTTCACTATTTCCCACCATGGCCTTCACACTCTTACCATGGTTATGCCTCCCTACTTGTGGTACAACCTCATCTCCTGGATAGGTCTACTAGCCACCAACACTGATCAAAGACTTTTCTAAGAAGGTTTAAGGTTGAAGCCCACAGATTTCTTAGACTTTCAAGTGCCAATTTAGTCATCAGGTCCCTCTAGTTATGTTTGCCCACTACCCTAGAATGTCCAGGAGGCTTTGACAAAATGAGAGAGCTTCTGGACTTATGGAAGAGCAAGCAAGTCTCCTGAGTGCCCCATGTCCTACTCACCTCTCTATGTTCCGCTTCTACTCCTCCATTACCAGACACTTCTATCTGCAAAGTCCGCTCTGGGATATGTATTTTTTTAGGGAGTCTATTCTGGAGTCTGTATTAGTTATATGGGTTGTCTGGATGTGATAGGATTTTTTTTTACAGATCTTTGAAGCTAGATCACAATCTGTTTAAACAATAAAAGTAGCAGTAATTACCTGACCTCTTCCCCATCGAACACCAGTGCTGCAGTTCCACGGTCCTACCGGGCTTTGTTTAGGATTAGCTATCACCTGACCACTTCAGCCAATCAGAGACTACAGCAGTCATGTGCTGTTCTCTTAACATAACCCCTCAGATCCTGTGGGCCATGATGCCAGGAGAACGGCACCTGACTGCTGTGGCCTCTGATTGGCTGCAGTGGCCAGGTGGTAGCCATTCCTAAACAAAACAAGAAGGAATGTGGGTCTGTAGCGCTGATTTCTGGGGGAGAGGACAGGTAAGTACTGCTGCTATTATTGTTTTAACTGATTGGGATCCAGTATTAAAATATCATATCACACCTGGACAACCCCTTTAAGAGGTCTTGTCTGAAGTCTGTATTTTTTAAGGGTTTGTATTTCTTTTGGGTGTCCAGTTTGGGGCAAATATATTTATTTGATGGGTCTGTATTAGTTTAGGAGGTGTATTAAAGGGGTTGTCGGGTTATTGAACAACATTGCCCCTATATCACAAACTGTGCTAACCCCATCTCTGCCTTGGGTATCCAGCCTTGTAGCCCCACAGTCCTCCCAGTATTAGTTGTGGAGATGATGTCATAGGAAGTTACTCCTGGCGTAAGCGCTCACATACTGGGTGCCAAGATGCCAGGAGTTCAGAACAGTCACACTGCAGCCTCTAATAGGCTGAAACTGTCAGGTGACTTCCTGTGATATCATCTTCCACAACAAACACCAGGAGGACGGCAGAGGTATACCACTGGATCTCTGCAGCAGAGGACGGATAAGTACAGCTCTTTTTGTTATTTTAACACAGTCTGTGATATAAGGGCAATGTTGTTCGGTGACCGGACAATCCCTTTAATTTACTACTGTGATGCTATATGCACTATTTGTGATTCAAGCACCCTAAGTTGGTTTGTGTATTATATGAATGGGTGGGGCATATGACACACCGCTTAATACGTGACTTCCTGGAATATCCTTGATGTCACTTCTTTCTTTTTCTTTTTTATAAACATTAGATTTTTATTGAAAAGTTTATTTATGACAAACTCTTCTAAAAAGTTGGCAAATACAGAAAATAAGGAGAGGATGTCTGGCAACAAGATGGATGGAAGCAATCACAGAAATCACGAACTTGATATTGAGACGCCTGAAGACCCCAACAGAAGACAAACAGTATTCATATGGTCACCAGAAGACAAAGAGAGGATCCTGTCTATAATCATTTCTGCTGTGCTTTCTACTTCCTGCTATCATTTATTATCAGCAAAATGAGGGATTTCTGATATTATCGGAGATGACAAGTAGAAAAATATTTATCTTGGCACAAGATTCAGAAATAAACACTGGGAAGACTTTAAGTCCTATCTATATCCAGCCTGCATGGGGGATTACAGGATACTTAATACACTTAAAGTGAAGATCTGGTTTGGCGCCAACACAGGCGCTTTATCAGGGCATTTCCAAGTAAGCAATTTTTCCAGGAATGGTGTTTATTGTAACGCTATCTCTTATCTATTCTGAGTCTTTACCTACTGAGGAGGTACGGAGCGATCAGATTGCCTGTGCTTTACCATCAATGATATAGAGACTCTGTACTCCAGGAATAATTGACTGCTGATTGGCTGTTGAGTGCTAATCCCATAGTAGGACTGTGGAGCTACACTTCTGGTCCTTTCACAATTGGAGCTTCCCTGTATGGAAATTAGAGCCGTGAACATCAACTGTAGCATAAAATCATGAGACAAGTTTTCTGTAGATCAGTTTCAGTGTGAAGCTACATTAGATGGGAAAATCCAGCAATCTGAGACAACTTCTAACAAGGCCAGTCATCGGTGCTAGACTAGCCAGGACTAGTATTGTTGAGTTTTCTGATACAACAGTGCAGAGAGTATACTGAAAATGGCGTGATCCAGGAAAAACAGCCAAGAAAAGAGGATCCTGGAGATGGAAACAACTCTTGCCAAAAGGGGTCACAGGAGGACGTCAGGAATCATTCTGATGAACAGGCATTGCTCAGTCAAACAAATTGCAGATTAGTACAATGCTGATACTCCAACTAACGTGTAAGAATGCACAACTTATCATTCCTTAGAACGGATGGGCTATAATAGCTTTCGACCAGTTCCAATATCTTTATATCTAAGAGAAAGAAAGGCCAGACTCCAGGGGGTAGCCGAAAAACATCATCTGGTCAGACGAATCCAGATTTCTGTAGCACCGTGCTGATGGAAGGGCAGAATTTGGTGCAGGCAGCATGAATTGATGAACCCTTCCCGTCAGGCTGGTGGAGGTGGAGTAATGGTCTGGGGAATGTTTTTTGGCTCATCCTGGGTTCTCTGATACTAGTGGATGGACACTATGATGAATTGCTAAGCTTCAGAAGGCCAAGAAGGGCCCAATGCATTACAAGATGGGTGTAATAAACTTTCCACTCAGTGCATATTCTTTTAGGAATGTCAAGGTGTACTATATATTTGTAAGACTGTGGAACTGTAAATTAATTGAATATTAGGGCTTATATTGAGTGAGACTTAAAGGAGTTGTCCCGCAAAAGCAAGTGAAGTTAAACACTTCTGTATGGCCATATAAATGCACTTTGTAATATACATCGTGCATTAAATATTGGCCATACAGAAGTTATATACTTACCCCCCTGGTGTTGGCGTCCCCGTCTCCATGGCGCCGACCGAAGCCTTCTTCTGCCTCGATTAGACGTGCTTGCGCAGTCTGCCTCTTCTGTCCCGTTGAAGGGGCCGCTCCGGCGTGCTTGCGCCGCACAGGTCTTCTGCGCATGCGCAGACCACGCGGATCGCATGTGCGGGAAAACACCTGCAGCATGCTCCATTTTCTGCGGGTTTCCCATATTGACGGCTCCCGCAGGCTTCCATTGAAGCCTACGGAAGCCTTTAGGAATCCGCGGCACACCTACAGCTGAATTTCCGCTCTGCCATGGGTGTGCGGGAGAGCAGGAGTTCAAAGAAAAAAAAGAGTGCACGGCGCATGCGCGCGGCTCGCTGTCAGCGTGCCGAGCACATCTGCCGGTCAGAAGGAAAGAAGATCCGGCCGTGACGGACAGGAACCCGCAGCGTCCGGACAGGTGAGTAAAATCAGTTTTCAGGCCTCATGTCCGCGGGAAAGGAGGGACCCGCTGCGGGATTCTGCATGGAGAATCCGCGGTGAGCCCGAATTTCCTAGTGGACATGAGGCCTTCAGCAGGATAGCAAGGGTGGAATTGGCCTGCAATGTCCACTGCAATACTTGGTAAATTCTGCACTAAACTCTGCAAGGCTAGCTGCGTATTTTGATGCAGAATTGAAAATGTCTTAAATCTACCTGCAACTCTTGATCATCATCTGCGGTTAGACCTGCAGGTTTTGGTGCGAAATTCCGCAGCTACAGATGAAGCAGCATCTTGCGGCGGATCCAGGCTGAATAATTCCACCCATGTGAAAGGTTCCCTAATCTGCTCCATAATGTGGCGGATCCCTTCATCTCACATTACCGTTACTTCTGTAATGGCGGATGAGTGATGCCGTGTAGCGCTGGACTATCCCCGGAATCACATCTCCTCTCACTCATTCCTCTCCCTCCTTCTCCATCCTAACGAGATGAGTCCAGGCAGATGTCCATAGTAATTCCCATCCCACGCTTTTCCCCAGTGAGACACCCGCCCGCTCCCTGAATTGTCTGCAACACAACATAACATACATGGGAAACAAGTAAGCTCGTTCTGCATTACTGGATGTCACAGGGGACGCAGTCGTACGTAACACTGCGGAAGATTGTGTCCTACCAAAACTGCTGACCACAAAATGTTCCCATTCTCATAAGTAGCCGTGAGTCAGATTCTCATGGATCCTGCTCCAGCGCGGAGGCATATTAACCTCATATATAGAAATCCTGCAAGACATTGGCTATAGGATGTTCCCATAATGTTCTGGTATGGGTACAGTCATCACCCCTAATCCACAGAGACTCAAAATATATACTGCCTATACAAGCCCTGGGAATTTGGTTGGGATCCCGGTCTGGTATAAAAGGGGCCACAATAAGTCAACGGAAATATATGGGTGCTTTTTTTTTTTGCAGATGACATCATTGTATTTTTGACTTCCCCTTTAAAGGGGACATGTACAACTCCTACCAGAATATGAAGCCTGGGGGAACAGCTGATCATACCATGCCCCACTTTGGGGAACCCTGAGCAATCAGCTGACTTTGCTGGGGGGAGCTGCAGCCAGGCACACATTTTCCCTGCAGCAGCCAAAAAAAGTGTAAATGTGGTATTACAGGACTTTTATTCACATGAATGGCCATCCTGTAATATCAAAATGGCACAAAGTCTGCCAGAATGGGATCATAGACTTGGGTAATATCACATAACAACATGGACATGCTGGGACTTGTAGTTCCACCTCTTATATTCTCCTCTTGTAATTTCTCTGTTAAAGGGGTATTCCAGGATTTAAAAAAATAAAATTCTATAGATGACCGACATGGATCCACCGCTTGAGATCCCTGCCAATCAAGTAAAGGCGCCTTCACACTGGCGATAAATTCGTGTGTGATTTGTGCATTACGAGATGCATAAATCTCTCACAAATATGAAACCCATTCATTCACATCTGCAATGTTTTCCTTCATGGCACCATGTTGCGAAGCGATGTAGAAAACAAATCGCAGCATGTTCTTTCTTTTGGCGATATCGCTCACTGTTTTCAAGCCAAAGACATCTGTGTGGCAACCTCTGAAGAGACAAGTTGGGTCCAGGAGAAACTGTCATGTCAGTCTGGACTGAATGGAGAAGAAAACCACAATGCTAATTAGAGACGATGTCACGTATAAGTCACATGTCAGAATATTGCTGTTTATTCTGCCACTGGCTTCCTCTGATCAGTCAGGTAGTCACAGTATGGTCAGTAGAGTTAAGCCCCATTAACACGCAAAGATGATCGCTCAAAATTTGTTCAGAAGATAGGGAGACTGACAGTTTGAGCAATCATTTTGCATAAGCTGCTAATGGGCACTAATGCCCATTAGCAGCTTATTACCTTCATTTGCATGTAAATGAGCCTCCCTGAGCTGTATGCGGATTACAGCAGGTGGTCTGTTATCTGCATACAGGCCCTTTGTTCTGCCAGGGAACTGCAGCTGAATACAGTGTTGTTAGCGCTCCTGTGGAGAATTACAGTTTGCGGTCCCTGCTGTCAGCTGCCCAGACGAACAATGGATTTTAAACTCAACATAAAATCATCGAAAAGCAAACGATGGTAGCATTTACACGAAACGATTATCGCACAAAAAACATAGTTTGATCAAATTTTGAGCGATAATCGTTGCCTGTAAATGGGGCTTAATGATTAGTAGTAGCATTCTTGTTTGTGAACTGACAAGACCCATCATACAGATCATACCAGGTAGTACAAATCTTAATAGCAATGGCTGACTTGACTTTACAATTTATACCTTTATTGATCTTGGTTCTGGTGCTATATTTATGGTCTGAGCTTAGTTCTGGTGCTGTATTTGTTATGATCTTGGTTCTGCTATTGTATCTATGTACTAAGCTTAGTTCTGGTGCTGTATTTATGCACTGAGCTTGGTTCCGGTGCTATATTTATGTTCTGAGCTTAGTTCTGCTGCTGTATTTATGTACTGAGCTTGGTTCTGATGCTGTACTTATGTTATGATGTTAGTTTTGTATTTATGTAAAGAATAGAGATGAGTGAGTATACTCGCTAAAGGCAATTACTCGAGCGAGCATTGCCTTTAGCGAGTATCTCCCCCGCTCGAGACTGCAGGTTCGGGTGCCAGCGCGGGGGAGCGGTGAGTAGCAGCTGTCAGCGGGAGGGAGCGGGGGGGGGGCAGCTCCGTGCCTGCTGCCGGCACCCGAACCTGCAGTCTCGAGCGGGGGAGATACTCGCTAAAGGCAAAGCTCACTCAAGCAATTGCCTTTAGCGAGTATACTCGCTCATCTATAGTAAAGAACTGTATTACTATTAATGATTACAATAATACATGTTTGGAGTATTGTAATTGTTTGATTAGACTATTAGTTTAGGGATACCTTTATGCGGAGTGCTGCATCATAAGTATTTTGCATGCATAATTTAATCACCCAGGTAGGAAACGTGTTAACATTTTGAGCCCCACCCTAAATAAAAACACCTCCTTCTGGCAGATTTGGCATGGTTAGGGGTGGGAACTGGCTGTTGCTAGGGGGAGGGGCTGGTTGTGGGCGGGGCTTAGAAAAATTGCTGTAACATGGATCACACACACCTTACTTGTTAATTTGGGAAGTATGCGTTGTTAGAAGACCACCTGTGCAAATAACATTTTTCACACCCCGTCCATGATAAGAAAAAAACAACATAAATTGTACTGATAGGCAGTCTGCCTGTATTCTGCTTGTGCATAACGCAGCTAGATAGCAGCATAGCCACACCAAAACAGCTCAGTGAATAAATACTGTTCCAGGAACGAGCTCATAACATAAATACAGCCCCAGAAAGAAGATCAGTACAGAAATACAGTACCAGAAACAAGCTGATTACATAAATACGGCACAGTAACCAAACTCACTACCTAAATATAGCAACAGAACCAAGCTAAAAACATAAGCACAGCACCAGAACCATGATCATAACATAAATATAGCACTAGCACCAAGCTCAGTACATATATACAGCACCAGAAACAAACATAACATAGATACAGCATGAATCAACCTCAGTATATAGATACAATACCAGAACCAAGCTCACAACATGAATACAGCCAAAGAACCAAGCTCATAACACCAACACAATAGCAAAACAAGCGTTTGTGTTAAGTGAGCACCGATGAGCTGACTGTGGCAGTTCCCCCTCTGTACCATAGGTGCGGGCGCTGTGCCCTACCCTTTTGTTTTATCTTGCTTGAGATCAGCTATTGATGATCTCTCTGGAGGATAGTCGTAAATCATTTAGAGCAAGACAACCCCTTTAATGTGTTTCTTATGGAAGCAAATGCTAAAGTCCTCATGAGATGCTATATGGTTCCCTCGAGAATACACACAACTTTTTCTCATGTGTTTCTGAGCTGTTTCCACGGATGCCCCTCAGAAGGATCGTTGTCTCACATTTGGTGGGCTTTCCCTAAACTTTAAAGACTTTGGTTCTGTGTCTACAACTTTATCTATTCCATCATGCTAAAGAAAGATCCTGCTCAGGCTCTCCTTAATGAAGGCATTCCACAAATACCTTCCCACACCCACTCCGTTACTTCTTTTATTTTCTTGGCAACCAATATTACTATCGCTCGTTCCTGGAAATCAGCCTCTCTAGCCTTTGATCTCGTCAAAAGCAAACTAATGTGCGCGATGGTAAATGAAGCTTTATCTAGCATTCTTAAAGGTGTGATCCAAATAAAAAGTCCTGCAAATAAGCTAAAACATAAAAAAGTAAGCACTGACCTAGTTAGTCCCTGCTTCGGTGATGCAGCACTGCAGCTCCCACTGATTACAGGATATCATCAGGATGGGTCGTCATTAGTTGATCTACTGATCTACAATACGGTGGTACTGCAGGTGCTGCCTGCTTATTGCACCATACATGGTGCCAGTGTAGTGGCCCAGAGTTAGCGGGGCCCCTGCATAAGCTTGAATGTGTTTGTCTTGTGCAATTGTATTGTCAGTCAGAGGCGTAACCTGAAGCTCCTGGGCCCCAATGCAAAACCTGTACCAGGGCCCCCAACTATAATGCTTTATTCATAGTACTGGGCTGCCCATATGGAGAAGAGAGGCCTTATAGGCCCCCTAAGGCTCCTGGGCCCTGGTGCAACCCACTATAGATAAGCTAGTGTTGTCAATGTCTTCAATGTGTATGCATTTGATGTGTATTGCACTTTTGCAGCACTGAATGGGTTAATGTCTGAGAAATGTATATTTCAGTGTTGTGAGTTTCTAGTCTCGTGATCATGTTTTATATATGTGTTTGCAAGGATGCTATGAAAGTCAGTCTGGGAGAGTCTAAGTTAGTCTAAGTGAGTTTGAAAGGAATCTTGAGAAGAGAGAAACTTTTAGTGAGTAGGAGAAACCGTGCCTCGTGTTAGGAGGCCCCCAAGATGGAGGAGGCTAAGCGATGTCCTGATGTCTGCCCTGGGCCAACTTCACCCAGGAGGCCTCCGTGTTTGACAAAGGTTGAGAGTGAGAGAGGAACAGCCACGCCACGCTGAGTGCAACTTCCAATGTGAGTGTGTACTGGTAGAGAGCTGGAGTGAGTGAAGAGAGTCGCTGGGAGCAGAACCCCACAGATAACTGGGACTGTGGCTTCTTTTGTCATCCTGAGAATCCTCCTTGTCACACCACTATCCTGTATGGCACCGGTGGTTTTCTGGCTGATGTAACGTTCATGGACTGTTCAGTAATTCATTCTAGTAAACGAGCTCTTTCGACTGTTCCCAGTTTTGCTTCGAAAGTTATCCCTGTGTGTGGACTCTGTTATTCTAACTTTGGGAATTCACCGCAGAGGACGGAGCGGTGTCGTCACGGTGACAACAAGAACCACTAAGGAAAACCGCGGATTGGATTTTCCCTGTGAAACTCCCCCAGCAGTAACGTGGTTGGGTCCTGTGTTACCCCCAGGGGAGGAGATGGTAGAGCCCCCTGACAAGGCCTTTATCTACTCCACTATCTCCTGGGCTGTGGGCCCGCTCCTCGGACGCTGCACCAGCAGCTAAGTAAACAGCTGATTGGCCAGGGTTCTGGGTGGAGGTTCCCCACCGATCCACTATTAATAACCTATCAAGTGGATAGGTCAACCAACAATCTTTAATAGCTGGAAAACCCCTTTAAGATCCATGATTATTGTTGGGCAACGAGTTTTCTAACTATTGACCAAACAAATTACAACCCCCCCATCATTTATATCCTGATAGCATTCAATAGAAAATAAAAAGCCGTTTAGGCACTGCAGAAGCATCAAAGGGCCTCTCCGGCAAAAATATATATCCCCCCCACCGCACTCCCCCTCATGTGATTGCCTGTCACACACTGGAGGTCTCCTCTGTGTATTGCAACCACTTCCATACAGTGTAGCCACTTGTCTGATACTTATCAGGAACCACTCTAAGAGTGAGTTTTTACTTTCAGTTTTACATCTATCCCATCAGCACAGCATCAGCTAGAGGCATGTTTGCTTGTTGGGTAGTCAATTTACTTATCATTATCTTCCATATACACCTAAATAAGCTACAGAGCATAAGTATACAGTCAGGAGCTGTAATCTCCTCTATTATAACTGTGCGACAGAAGCTGTGTGATCATCGTTAGTAGCTGTGACACGAGTGTCTGTGTCCCCATCTAGGTGTTTTTTTGTGGTAGGGTCCATGTAATAGCATAACATAAACTTGGAAATTGACAAGTTTCAGACTTCATAACCCCAACCTGAGCTGGTCAGAATTGAGATCAAGTGACCATCTGCTGAAAAATAGGCTGAGAGTTTCAGATAGAAAGAAATATTTAACCAAGGTAAGACTTGTTGACTTCTATCTACTGGGGGATCGCTACATAATGAATGAATTTTTCAATATATAGAGGTCAATGTTCCTTTTTTCTGATACAAATCTCTAAATCCCTTGCACAGGCATCACATTTGCAAGATATAGTAGTAAGGAGACCTTCATGGTAATGGGTTGCTTGTTCTCAAGACTTACCTCGAAGACTTCCTCGTCAAGTAATCGTGTCCCAAACAGGGTGACGCCATCTGTGCTAATGATGGCATTATTCCCACGGTCCAGGTAATGGGTCTGCTTCTTCTCACAGTCAACAACCATGGTGATATTTTTTCCTTCTATGCTAAGTCCAATTCGATGCCATCTGTAGGAAACAATGAAGGATGATTAGGAGGTCCTTATTTGTACCAAATATCAGGACATAAAATGAATCAACACAACAGAGATGGCAATGTTAAAACTTCCCCAGTTACCAAAAACTCTGTGTGGACAAAAACAGTAAATACAAGATCGGTAGGAGAGGAGAGGAGGGGGATGCAGCTGCAGTTTGTCCGCAGTAAACTGCATAGCTCTGACATCATCAGGAAGAGCCCACTCACTATATTCTCCAACCATTACTCTATGGAACTAGAAGCTCTCGGGTCCTGATGCAAAATCTGTAATAGGGCCCCTTACCCGCCATGTAGTATTTATAATACTGATGGAATGGAAGAGCCTTTGGGCCACCAAAGGCTCCAGGGCCCGGTAGTGACTGCCACCCCTGCATTCCCTATTACTATGCCCCATGACCTGGAAATAATAGCAGTACATAAGATTGGATCCATAAAAAAATAATGTAGTCCTCACTCAAATGCCTACCCGACATTGTTACAGAAGCAATTTTTAACGACCTATATGACTCCAATGGCTATTGGTGCTGGAAATTCTGAAACAAAATTGAAAGCTCCAGTACAAAGGTGGAGGTCCAAGATGGCTAAACAGAGTGAAATTGCTATAGGCGGTGTAGCTGTATCAGTGGCAGATGGGCCCTGGATTCATAAGGTACCCTAAAACCCCAACTACCACAAAAAAGACATCAGTATTTTATACAGTATGTCACATAATTACATTAGGGACCATGAGCTTCTAGTAAGAGAATTGGAGAGCATTTAAAGGGGTCTCCAGGATATTGATGACCTATAATAATCCATTTTGTCCCAGGAGATCCATTTGAAAAAATTCCTCATATATTTAGTTTAATTGGCAGTGGAATTGCTCCTTAATACAGAAAGTGCAGGCTTGGGTTGTCAGGACTTGATCGCATGATCAGGCGAATGCTGATCTGTAAATTTTTGTTAAGTGAGTGTGTAAGAAAAGAAATTACTTTGAAGTGAAGAGGAAATAAAAAGTCAGTTGAGACGGACCATCTGGTCTTTATCTAGCGAGGGAAGCCTGTTAACAACAATAATATCCTACTATTGAGTTGAAGAGCGTGACATTCATCTGTTGGACTGCTGGCATAGCATTACCTGCTACACATATTTCTAATTACAGAGAATGTATTCTGCTTTACATCACACTTAGCATTAGACACTGAAAATGATTATACTTACCTCAATCTACAAGACTACAACTAATATAAGGATATGCTTGTATGTAGAGGAAATGCTGCATAATTTTCACTGTGCCAAATCTAACGGCAAGTCCCACAGTATTTCCAAATTTTAAAAAAATTGCCGAAACCCGTACCATCAGTACGAATCTTGACCATGAATCACCTCTAGTGAGTGCTGAGATGTAAAAGGATCCTAATACTTCCCCTAATGTAAAATAATAAAACTACTATAATACTGCCCTCTATGTACAAGAATATAACTACTATAATACTGCCTCCTATGTACAAGAATATAACTACTATAATACTGCCCCCTATGTACAAGAATATAACTACTATAATACTGCTCCTATGTACAAGAATATAACTACTATAATACTGCCCCCTATGTACAAGAATATAACTACTATAATATTGCCCCTATGTACAAGAATATAACTACTATAATACTGCCCCCTGTGTACAAGAATATAACTACTATAATACTGCCTCCTATGTACAAGAATATAACTACTATAATACTGCTCCTATGTACAAGAATATAACTACTATAATACTGCCCTCTATGTACAAGAATATAACTACTGTAATACTGCCCTCTATGTACAAGAATATAACTACTATAATACCGCCCCCTATGTACAAGAATATAATTACTATAATACTGCCCCCTATGTACAAGAATATAACTACTATAATACTACCCCCTATGTACAAGAATATAACTACTATAATACTGCCCCCTATGTACAAGAATATAACTACTATAATACTGCTCCTATGTACAAGAATATAACTACTATAATACTGCTCCTATGTACAAGAATATAACTACTATAATACTGCTTCCTATGTACAGGAATTTAATTACTATAATACTGCTCCTATGTACAAGAATATAACTACTATAATACTGCCCCATATGTACAAGAATATAACTACTATAATACTGCTCCTACGTACAAGAATATAACTACTCTAATACTGCCCTCTATGTACAAGAATATAACTACTATAATACTGCCTCCTATGTACAGGAATATAGCTACTATAATACTGTCCCCTATGTACAAGAATATAACTACTATAATACTGCCTCCTATGTACAAGAATATAACTACTATAACACTGCCTCCTATGTACAAGAATATAACTACTATAATACAGCTCCCTATGTACAAGAATATAACTACTATAATACTGTCCCCTATGTACAAGAATATAACTACTATAATACTGCCTCCTATGTACAAGAATATAAGTACTATAATACTGCCTGCAATGTACGAGAATACAACTACTATAATACTGCCTCCCATGTATAAGAATATAACTACTATAATGCTGCCTCCTATGTACAAGAATATAACTACTATAATACTGCCTCCTATGTACAAGAATATAACTACTATAAAACTGGCCATAATCTAAAAGAATATAACTACTATAATACTGCCTCCTATGTACAAGAATATAACTACTATAATACTGCCTCCTATGTACAAGAATATAACTACTACAATACTGCCTCTTATGTACAAGAAAACAAATACTATAATACTGCCCCCTATGTACAAGACTATAATTACTATAATACTGCCCCCTATGTACAAGAATAGAACTACTATAATACTGCCCCCTATGTACAAGAATAGAACTACTATAATACTGCCCCCTATGTACAAGGATATAACTACTACAATACTGCCTCTTATGTACAAGAATATAACTACTATAATACTGCCCCCTATGTACAAGAATATAACTACTATAATACTGCTTCCTATGTACAAGAATATAACTATTGCAATACTGCCTCTTATGTACAAGAATATAACTACTATAATACTGCCCCCTATGTACAAGACTATAATTACTATAATACTGCCCCCTATGTACAAGAATAGAACTACTATAATACTGCCCCCTATGTACAAGAATATAACTATTACAATACTGCCCCCTATGTACAAGGATATAACTACTACGATACTGCCTCTTATGTACAAGAATATAACTACTATAATACTGCCCCTTATGTACAAGAATATAACTATTACAATACTGCCTCTTATGTACAATAATATAACTACTATAATACTGCCCCCTATATACAAGACTATAATTACTATAATACTGCCCCCTATGTACAGGAATAGAACTACTATAATACTGACCCCTATGTACAAGGATATAACTACTAGAATACTGCTTTCACACATTCACTTCTGTACACTAATTGTGCTCCCCCCAAAAATGAGTCAACATAGTGTATAGTGGTATAAGGGTCAATAATAGCACAGAGGTGTCACTAAAAACAAAAGAAAGCCTACATAGGGTCTCCTAGATCCGAAAATTGCACCAAGTAAGACAGCAGGTGGGTGGCTTATTTTAAAAGAGGAAATTTGGTTAGGTGAAGACAACACTCAAACATGGGCTTACTCCAAGGAACAACTGTAATCTACAAAAAATTATGACAAAGAAGACAGCAGGAGCGCTACTTGTTTTGAAAGCAATGTCATAAATTTTACAAAGGACAATTCTACCAGGTGAACAGAACAGCCGAGCACGGACCACCTCCAAGGAAAAGCTGTAGAACTGTTTCTTGTTCTTTAGACAATTTTTGTTTTGGGAGAAGGAGGAGGAGGAAACATGGCAGAAGTCAGAGAAGTAGAGCAGTAGGAGTTCCACAACCACCTGCAGCAATAGCACGATGAGAGCTTGTGCTCCTCATGGAAAAATGAGAGCTGTACCTCCGTATTTTCTTTTGGGAGAAGTAGGAGGAGGAAACATGACGGAAGAAGAAGTAGAGCAGCAGCACCACCACTACCACTACCACCAGCAGCAGCAGGAACAGTACCTTGAGCTTGATGGATGGAAGAAACGTTGCATAGACCCCTACCCTGCCTCTGGACCAATATTATTTTCCTCCTTTTCTTTCTCCTCTATACTTCTCCCATGCCATGAATGGAGAAATGTATTGGAGAAGACGCCTCCATTTCTTGCCCAAAGCCACTTTCCCTGCGGTGTTGATTAATGTCGGATTGGCCAGACAACACATCATTGTCCCTGAAAACCTGTAATGTCTGTTCTAGCAGGCTGACAACCGGGATGGTCATACTGATCAGTGCATCCACACAACTGACCATTTTTGTTATTTCCTCAAAGCCAGCTAAAAGGGCACAAGTCTTTGATCTGCAGGTACTCCACAGGCGACAAGTGACTGAGCTTCATACAGGGTTGGCTAATGGTATACACCATCTTGACCTCCGTTATCACTTTCTGCTGCTGGCTTAGTCTCTGCAATAGATGCAATGTGGAATTCCCCTGTGTAGGCATGTTACAGATAGCACAGCTGGGTGGTAGCCCGAACTGTCACTGCACCTCTGCCAGATGAGAGGAGGCTGGTTGTGAATGCCAAAAGTGTGGGTAGTTTTCTGGCCTTTTCCAGCACTGGATATAAACCTGGGTAATTGTTTAGGAAGCGCTGCACTACCAGGTTCATCACATGGAACAGGCATGGAACATGTGAGAGATTGCCAAGGCAAAGGACTGGCAGCAGATTGGCCCCATTATCACACACAACCTTGCCTTACTTCAAATTGTGTAGGGTCAGCCACGTGTCAGCCTGGGCTTGCAGGGCCGTCAACAGCTCTTCGGCCATGTGGCTGCGCTTCCTTACACATATGAGTTTTAGGACAGCATTTGGCGTTAACCATGTGCACCGCTGTATGGAGGAGGGATTTTGTCACATATGGTAATCTGCATCACATTGCGGAAGGCCCACAAGCCTGAAGGGCAGCATTTCCATTGCAGGCAGCGGTACATTGGTTGTGCTCAGGCTCTGTGCTCATGGATGGTTGTCGTAGTATTTTTTTAATGTTCCCATATCTGGGGGACGGAGGGCCGGCTGCTGACCTGGGACACTCTGGAATATGCAGTAATTTTCAATGTCGGTGAAGGTGGTGGTGATGGTGGTGACTCAGCTTCTTCTTTCCGCTTCCCACTCTTGGCTCTGAAGCCTGTAGCCCAATTGTCAGTTGAAGAGGAGAGACCTGAAGAAGACATCCTACTGCCCTACACAACTGCTTCCCTGAGCTGAGATGCTACAGTGTGAACAAGAAGGAAGAGACAGCTACAGTAGTGAAGAGCAAGCAGATGAGAATGACTCTCTGGCCTAGGTGGGCTCTCCAAGATAGCAGTTGGTGGGAGTTCAGGTGACTGTTCATACATGTTGTGTTGAGGTTGTCTACGTTCTTGCCACATTTTACACGCTTACCGCAGATCTTACAGATGACCGCTCTTCTGTCACCACGTGTGGTTTCAAAGAATGCCCAGGCTGCACAAGTCCTGTGAACAGACCTAGCTGTGGTCCTAATGTTGCTGCTGCTGTGTCTAGTAGTAGCTGACGGTATAGCCCTTTTGTTTTTCTGTGACATCATACCTGCTGCCTTGGCAGGGTGCTGCCCCGCAACATCCACATCTTCCTCCGGCCTCTGGAAGCTGCTATCATGATTCTCCCTGTCTGTTCATGTGGGTCAAGCACCTCTACATCTGCCACCTCCTCTTCATGGTCCTTTAACTGGTGACCACGTGTTGTATAGGCATATTTGTGATTGTTCTCAGTAAGAGAAACTAAGTAATCTTGTAGATATGATATCTTTTAATGGCTTACAAAAATACATGATGTTACAGCGAGCTTTCAAACCTACTTAGGGTTCTTCCTCAGTCAAATTAGGACATATATATATATATATATATATACACACACATATACATAAAAAGGCGCAGACATGGTGTGATTAATTTACACGTAAAACAATACAAGAACAGGATGAGTAGAGGGCCAAATAGTCCACTGATGAGGATGTGAAGGTTTTGTGGTCTCTAAATTGGTTATCTCTGCTCCAGATTTCTCATATGCTCCACTCTACCATGAAATCTTTTGAGATGTTTAGGTCTGTATTGACTGTGTCAAAGATGGTTATAAACTTGTTCTCCCAAATTCTTCTATGACTTGGATATCTGAAGTTGCCTTTTAATATGGTGACTTTCTTGTGTACTATGTTGTGTCCGTGACTAGAAAAATGCTCAGCCAAAGGTAATTTTATCATTCTTTCTTTAATTGTATGGTGGTGAGACCTTACTTTCAGTTTTTGCCCTGTTTCCCAACATAAAGCCCCCAACAGGACATTTTCTGTACCGGATCAGGTACACAAGATCGGACGTGGAACATGTGAATGTCCCCGGGATCTTATAGTCCTGCTGTGTGTTGGGGATCTGTATCCCGTCCGCAGTCAGTATATGTGAGCAGGTCTTACAGCTCCTTACCTTACAGGGATAAGTTCTTTTTTGTGTGTTGAAGGGCAATGCACTCCTGATTATAAAGTTTCTCAGACTTTGAGGTTGCCTGTAACACAGAAGGGGAGGATCCGGGCATATGGTCTTCAGACAGTCATCCTTGTGTAGGGTATGATGGAGTCTCTTTGTGGTTTTCCTTAGTACCTCTAGCTGTGGATTGTAGGTCACTACTAGAGGCACACGATTGTTTCTTTCCTTCTCCTTGTATTGGAGTAGTTGATTTCTGGGTATCCTGGTGGCTCTGGTGATCTGATCATTAAATGGGGTGGGATGGTAGCCCTGATTTAAAAATGTCCTTTTAAGATGGTATAGAGGTTCCTCTCTGTCTGTTGGGTTGGAGCAGATCCGGTTTCATCTGATGGCCTGGCTGTAGACGATGGACTTTTTAATGTGTTTGGGTGGAAGCTGTCCCATCTGAGGTACGTGGGTCAATCACTCGGTTTTTGGTAGAAGGATGTCTGTATTGAGTTGTTTAAAATTTTTATGGTGGTGTCCAAAAAGTTGATTTCAGTATTCAAGAAGCCTAATGTCAAGTTTATAGTGGGGTGGAATGTATTGAATATCTCATTGAATTTTATTAGTTTACTGCCCATGGTCATTCCGGTGATGGCACCGCAGTATGCCAACCTTTTCTAGGTAGAACTAGAGAGTGGCTTTCTGGCCTCCTGCTCCATCAAACAATCACATTTTGCTCTACTGGCTAACACAGTACCAAACGTTTTTCTTTTTACCATATAGGTATATAAACGTGATGCAGCTTATTTCTCTGTTCCCTCCAATATAACCCTGGTATACACACTTTCACACCAGCAGTAATATATCCTCTGCAGAATATCCATCTCTAATAACAGACTATGTGTTGTATTGGCATATAAACATGATTCTCTGTCCTGTACTCAGCTGTAAAATGGGCACTGGTTACACTGTTATATATGGCTAGGTCATGTGATACAGGCATCTAATGTAACTGCAGCCCATATGCACGATGCAGGACACATTCGCTAACATCAGCAAGGCACCATGGCTGCACGCTAATCTCTGCAGCAGGCATTATGGGAAATTTGATTTTCCTGCAAGTTTTGCCAAAAATCGGTTCGTCCTCAAGATACTTATGATCTAGTTACACGCACTGTAATGTAGAAGATGATTCTATGGCTGCAGACACACATGGGACATGAAACGTGTTTTGGACAATATCTAAGTGGAATGTTGAATACACTACAGGCCAAGTTTTAGACATTGGGATAAAAACTGGCATCCAAATACAGTATAATCACATAGCAGAAACTTATTATAGGACAACCGTGTGCTTGCCTTAGCAAAAGCCATTGGCTCTACAAAGTGTAGGTATCCAATACCAAACCCCACCTCTTCCAATACAACCTTCAATCAATGCGTGGGATGGGACAATGGTTTCCAAACCTCCCCCAAGACAGTAAGTCAGGGGTGCATGGCTAAGGGGCGTTTTGACCGTGTACCACTCATGCATCAATTCATGGCCTTCCATAGGAGCAATCAGTAGCTTGGTCACCTGGCCAATGGTAGGGCTGTGATAAATATTGGTTGTATAGTAGACACAGAGGCCTACTTTTGGTATGGGGTCTTCCCCAGAGTATGCTGCTGAAATTAACTCAGAATTAGAATAAACCTAGAAGTAGATTGTGCAACTTCCATGGACTTCAGGAAGTTGTGTGATCTGGAACAAAAAAACTCTCCAAGAGCGTCCAGAAGTAAATATTAGGGTGCGATGGTTCAGTAATGCACCCAACTTTCTTCAAATACAGTGCCCTCATAGCTGCCAATGTAAAGGATGGTGAAGGATCTTAGGGGTTGGTTACGGGGACACACAGAGACATTTCATGAAAGTTCAGTGCCACAAACCTGGTCCCCAATGAAAATCTTTAACGGTCCCCACCAACCATGTGCCATTGATAAGACTTTTGTCTTCTAAGGTGACATCTGTTGTGGTCTGCCTTCAACAGCAAGGTGAGGTGCAACTACAACCTCTGCACCTATAGACTGTACTTACACAGGCGATTATCATGTGCAAATTCTGTCCAACTCCAAGATGGACAGGAATTATATGGAAAAAGAGTCCATTCATTGGAATGGGTTAATTCGTGCATGCAATTTTTCACACAGACTAATAGTCCAAGATTTTAAAAAACTGCTGCATGTCTTATTTTTGTTTGATTCTTCTTCAAGAGTCGCCCATTATTTTCTATAGGAATATTTTAAAAAAACGGATCGCACTTGCATGCCCTGAGAGCATGTGAATGCAATCCATTCTTAATGCACATTACTATGGGGACCGCATGAGAAAGAAGAACCGGGAACTACGGAGTAGTGAAAAACACAAGTAAAAAACGGCTGCAAATTGTACATGAAAATTGCAAAAATGCATAGTAAGTGCTTGAAAATCACATTAAAATCACACAGAAGACGGTCAGTTACTCACTGACCCAAAACCGAACTCACCCGTGTGGACACGGTTTTTAGGGTGCGCTCACATGGCGGGTATTTGCAATGGAATTTGCTGCAGAGTCCACCTCAATTCCGTATCCAATTCCACGGCAGATCTGCATCCCATTTAATTTAATAGGAATTCACACCAAAGTGTATAAGGTGTGCCTTTTTTCAGTACGCGGATTTTCACGTGCAAAAAAAAAAAGAAGAGGCATGTTCTCACTGCTTCCATGCAGAATCTGCATTGGGGATTCCACATGTGCATTTGACTATTGAAAAAGTTAAATTGTGGATCCGCAGCTCAGTTAGGAATTTTTGCTATGGCTTTTAAAGGTGATATCCACACGAGAAATTCTGCGTTGGATTCCACCATGTGTACATACCTTCATAGCTCCCAACTATAATTTGTAGTCCTAATCTCCTCATATGGAGGGGAGAGACCTTAATGGACCACCTGGTGTTTCAGGGCCCGGATGCAAATGCATCCTCTGCATCCACTATAGTCATGCCCCGAGGCACACAAAAGAGACTATAGAGGGGTGAGGATTAGAGATGAACGAACGTACTCGGTAAGGGCGATTTCGCAATCGAGCACCGCGATTTTCGAGTACTTCACTACTCGGGTGAAAAGTACTCGGGTGCGCTGTGGGTGAGCGGGGGGTTGCAGCGGGGAGTGGGGGGGAGAGGGAGAGAGAGAGGGCTCCCCCCTGTTCCCCGCTGCTACCCCCCACTCCCCTCTGCAACCCCCCGCCCCACAGCGCACCCGAGTAGTGAAGTACTCGAAAATCGCGGTGCTCGATTGCGAAATCGCCCTTACCGAGTACGTTCGCTCATCTCTAGTGAGGATTGATGTTTTACTACAATATATTACCTGGGGGACAAGAGGGGCCCCATTCTAGTTTTGCTATGGATTCAGCCCTTTACATAACCCTATGCTCATGTGCTTTGTGTGTAGAATATCATTAAACCTATTTCATGTGGGAAAATCAATCCACACATATCAGATCTAATTTATCCCCCACAATAATGGTATCCGCCTCAGTGACAGACACTTGTACGCTTGCCAGGGCAGAATTCATATTATATACTCAATATCATGCTACTTCTGGTTGTGTAATGTGGTAAGTACCCATTACTAAAAGTTACAACAACCACAAAATCTGGATTAACTTTATCTGACTCACCAATGACTTTGAGTCGCAACATTTGCTGACTTATTCCTGGACCTTTACCAAGAAACTGGAATTTACTGTCTGCAGTCAAACTGATCATGTTGAGCAAATCAAGAGTTAGTTCGTAGCCCAGAGCTATATTCATAATTCTGCTTGTTGCTACTGGAATCAGTCAACAGCTTGTCGACAGATTCACCCCTGACTGCTTAACCAGGGATCCGCACCTCTCCCGATACATTTAAAATACTGATGTCTTCTTATGTGGTACAGGATCTTTTGTACCCGCTCATGTGCTAGGGCCGGGAATAGATTTTTTTGGGTAATCTATGCCTGTTTTGGGCGTAAATTATAGTAAAGGTGGTGGGCCGTTAATGGCTAGGCCCATTAATGCTGGCTCCACCCACTTTCTGAATTCAGGCATCCAGCCATTAATACATAGGTCTGATGTAGAAAAAGAATCAGGCTCCCATAATGTACAACAGAAGAGTGATTGTGGTATGGGATTTCGGCTAAGGGCTTCAGGCTGAGTCTCCCTGTTAACTGGTTCCAACCATCAGAATTCTGAATGAAGCTCTGGATGTAATTGCAGCATGAAACATATAAGTCGAGGCTTAAACAGACGAATGTGATACGCACGTAAATGCCTTGCGTGCGCAAAAATACAGTAAAATATGCTGATGCGTGCTCAAAAATAGGCAGTGCTAAGGTGAGCGTAAATCCACATATTCTTGTGTGAAAGGGATTATTGAGAGAAGAAAAACGAATGATACAATTCTTTTTCTCAATTATCTGAATCATTTTTTAATTATTATTTTTTTCACAGCAAGAGGGGTTCTTCGCTTTGCTAACAAAATGCTCTATTTCTCTGCAGTGCCTCCACAGGACAAATTAAGTATTACATATTTCCAATTAAAATCAATATATGTAAGGCAAGGACATGCCTAGTCCCCCAGAAAGAGGAGACACCCTTTATAAATGCTTTGTATTCCCTAATGTGGGACCCTCTTCTAATAACTCAGCAGGGTAAGGAACAGGTTTTGTAAACCAGATGCCCCTGTGAGATCAGATTATGTCATTGTATGGAGCATATGTATAAGCATACTTTAGACATTCATTCTCACTGATCACCCAAAATCTTAAGGCACTGATTATACTTCGTATACTCATTTTATACATTTATTCCGATTAAACTATTATGATTACCCCATATATGGTTAACTTGCATCTGATATTTTGACTGTGGCAAAATGTCCCATACTGGATCTACCCAATGGGCGTTTTAAAGTTAATATCTCACCATAGACAATTTCTCTAATCTGGGTCCACCTCCCAAGAACACCAACAAACAGTGCATTTTGCTGGGGAAAGAACAGCTCATTATCCCGGCCACTCTCTCTATGATGCCCATGTAAGAGGGGAGCCCAGGTTCGAGTTTGTGCTGTGATGAGCCCTGTTATAGTTCTTATAGTTATGTAATCTGAATGGCTGACCTCTATTGACCCTCATACTATACTGCAGTTTGTCTATTTCTCTGTGGAGTGTTGTATGTGACTTCCCATTGGCTGCAAAGGTCAAGTGGGAGATCTGAAGGACTTGAGATCACAGAGAGCTGAAAGCTGGAAAGGAATTCCAGTGGTAATGCGCCTCTAAAGAAACTGCATTGCCGGGAGAGAGAGCTGCGAAAGGATTGAAGAGTCCTGCAGAATCTGTGCCTGTTAGAGAGGGACAGTGGCACAAGAAAGGAGGAGGCTGGTGTTTGAGAAGCGCAGCTTTGTAATGTGCCTGAACTGATGTTGCTGAGAGAACAAAGCTATAGCTAGAGAGACTGCTACAAAGTAGTCACATCGTCCTGCAGCTCTGCAAATAGGGTATCCCCAACAAATGTCCAAAGATGTGTCATCTACATTATGATACCAAAAACACTTGCGATATGTAAGTGAGGTAGGCCCTGAGGAAAAGGCCCGACGTGTGCACACAGGCAACCGCCATTGCTGGGGTGAAAAATTCGATGATACTACCATGTGTTCTACACGTGGTGAAGCATGTTGCTGATCTTTGTGAATATTGTACTGATACCCCACTCACGTTAGAGTCAGTTAGGTTGTCTGACGCTTCTGAATAACCACATATTACTTATCTAGTAACAGAAGCTTCTACGGCAGCTTCATCTCCAAGTTTATTTGTTAAAATAAGAATCATCCATTGTGGTCTACAGCAAATATGAACGCCAAGCCAAATACTATACTAAGAGTAAAAAAAAGAAAGAACTAGGCTGTATGTCTTAGATCTCACCCCATCACCTCGTATGGCTAGTCTACTTACTTGCCATCAGCTAAGTTGATCTTCTTGAAAAATGGGTAGTTCTCGGGGGTTGGATTTCCATCTTGATCTTCATACACAAAGACTGGGGAACGCCCAATTTCCACACCCAGTTGCTGAATACCTTTTTCATTGTAAATCGAAAGGAGGAAGAACTGGGAACCCTTCTTGACTTTGAGAGTGAGGAGAATGGAGAAGTCTTCTGGGAACGGGTCATCTGTACCAGTGGATAAAATAAAGTTATTTTGTGGTTATCAGGTTTTGGATATGTTCCAACACAACATAGATCTGCTTTAAGGACAATCTAACAATATTTTTACTAACACTGAATATGGTTTCTTAATTCCCTGTTGTCTTTTTTACTACCTACGAAGGATATTGAGAACTCTATCACTTCCTAGCATTCTTTGTGAGACATCATTTCTCTAGTCCCTTAAGTAATCTAACACTCAAGACAAATACGTGTATGGTCACTCAGCTTGGTTGAGCATGCATGTACGGTATGCCTTATGTAGAGTGCCAAGGTGTCTTGATGCTTCATAGATGATCAGGACTTACTTCAATTAGGAGATTGGTTTGAGTCCTGATAAAGGGTTCTTCTTAATTTGTAGACAATTAACCAGTTAATGAAATCATGTTTTACCACCCATTTCTTTGGTCCTCCTAAAATCTAATCCCACATTTTGTGATTCCATGAATTAAACCCCCTGCCTTAGAAATCTGATAAGAGGGCATAGAGGATGCATTAACTCCCAGACTCTGTTAATCCTTCAGTACACACAGGCTACATACAGAAAAAAATTAGGAAATTCTTATTTGTACAATTCCCAAATGATTCTTTTTAGTTTTATTGCCACAACATACCTGGAAATAGCTGCCTAGTTGGGGCGCTGAAGTGCGTTCTATTCTCCAATCGGAAAGCAATGTCCGTTTCCTCAATTCCTTGTCTATGTGTGCAAAGTCCGGCCGCTAACGTAACTCCTTCAATTTCTTCATTGAGTTCCAGGGCTTTTAAGACATCAACTGGGGTTGCTAGGAATGAAAGGACAAAAGACCAGTCAGACATTATGTGAAATAGCGGCACAATATCTTCAGCATGCAAAAAGGTTCCTGAATCCTTAAAGGGATTTCTGAGATTACGAAAAAGTATCTGCCCTTTTTCCAGCCTCATTCTTTACTATGGATTGCCGGGTATTGTAGCCTCTCTGAATACAAGTGAATGAAGTTTGGGGGCAATACTAAACACATCCCACTAAAACTAAAATTTAGAATGTAAAAGAATGTATTCAGTGTTTATTTTTTTTGGTCTAACCATTTTATTAACCCTTTCACTACCAGTTGTTTTTTTTTTACATTTTATACCCCCCAGTAACCAGAAAAAGTTTCATATTAATGACATCTATATGTAAATCCTAAATTACGAAACAAAAAAGAAAGATACTAAACCCCCAGATATTTTCTGACAGCTGGCAACCTGCTCAATGTAGATGTCTCGACAAGCTGTTGACAGCTATGTCCAAATACATGTAACTTTGTGACAAGAGATATATCTTTTTAAATAGATTAGCATACTTTTGCATCTAAAACTCAAACCAACTTGCTGTATAAACTTCAATTTGCTGTATTTCAGGGTCTATTATTGAATGTCTTGTTTTGAAACCAAGGTTCTTATCTTTAGCGCAAGACCAACAGCAAAGCCCTATCTCCAATACCGCCTGAGATAGAGGCTGTAGAAATATAGATGTGAGTGTGAGCTTTAGTGAGAGATGCAAGTCTATGCACCTCCCACTTCAAATGGCTAAACCTCAGTTTTTTTTGGCTTTGATTTTGGTGTTGTTACCAAGATTCCTAGTTTTAAAAATAGACCAAAACCAATGAACCATGTTCTGGCTTCAATACAGACAGACATATAGACATTTAAAGCTAGTACACACCTGCTTTGGCTACTGAAGTGCCATTTTGAAAGAATGTAGGAAGTATGTTCTGGTCATTGAAAAGAGTATTGAGGGGGAATTTTAATGTCTACATTTTCCCAATGACAGCACAGATTTCCATTGGTGGGAACCAATCATTTTAGTATCTGTAACATTTTGTGACTCCTAATTCTATTCAGAGTGCAGTATATTAGATCATATTAGATTTGTGACTTTTTTCCATCTTGCGGAATCAAAGTCCATTACTTGATCTGTTATTTGACACATATTTTAGTTATTGCATGACTGTACATCACACATTTCTCGCTGTTTAGTCTAGATGCAGCTAATTTAAGTCAATATGTAAACAACCCTAGGAATAATGGGGCATAGTTATTAGAAGGGAATTTGGATAAGGAAATTCTTGGTATTTCACACATGATTATCTCTTCTGTAATGGAACTTTAAGATGTCAAGAAAGCTCACACGCAAGCAGGAGTTCTTAGCAACTAGCAACATGGGGCTGGAAATCCTGTACTGTGGCAGTATTTATTGGAGTCTTAGCTTCCTGTGTCTCTGAATCGTTTGCTCCTTCGGGCAAGCAAAGTATATTGTAAACCTTTATAAAACCTTGTTTTTTTTATCATTTTACTATAGTACTGGCCTCAAATACAAGAATATAACTACTATAATACTGCCTCCTATGTACAAGAATATAACTACTATAATACTGACCCCTATGTACAAGAATATAACTACTATAATACTGCCTCCTATGTACAAGAATATAACTACTATAATACTGCTCCTATGTACAAGAATATAACTACTATAATACTGCCTCCTATGTACAAGAATATAACTACTATAATACTGCCCCCTATGTACAAGAATATAACTACTATAATACTACCCCCTATGTACAAGAATATAACTACTATAATACCGTTCCTACGTACAAGAATATAACTACTATAATACTACCCCCTATGTACAAGAATATAACTACTATAATACTGTCTCCTATGTACAAGAATATAACTACTATAATACTACCCCCTATGTACAAGAATATAACTACTATAATACTGCCCCCTATGTACAAGATTATAACTACTATAATACTGCCTGCTATGTACAAGAATATAACTACTATAATACTGCTCCCTATGTACAAGAATATAACTACTATAATACTGTCTCCTATGTACAAGAATATAACTACTATAATACTACCCCCTATGTACAAGAATATAACTACTATAATACTACCCCCTATGTACAAGAATATAACTACTATAATACTGCCGCCTATGTACAAGAATATAACTACTATAATACTACCCCCTATGTACAAGAATATAACTACTATAATACCGTTCCTACGTACAAGAATATAACTACTATAATACTACCCCCTATGTACAAGAATATAACTACTATAATACTGTCTCCTATGTACAAGAATATAACTACTATAATACTACCCCCTATGTACAAGAATATAACTACTATAATACTGCCCCCTATGTACAAGATTATAACTACTATAATACTGCCTGCTATGTACAAGAATATAACTACTATAATACTGCTCCCTATGTACAAGAATATAACTACTATAATACTACCCCCTATGTACAAGAATATAACTACTATAATACTGTCTCCTATGTACAAGAATATAACTACTATAATACTACCCCCTATGTACAAGAATATAACTACTCTAATACTGCCCCCTATGTACAAGAATATAACTACTATAATACTGCCCCCCTATGTACAAGAATATAACTACTATAATACTGCCTCCTATGTACAAGAATATAACTACTATAATACTGCCCCCTATGTACAAGAATATAACTACTATAATACTGCCTCCTATGTACAAGAATATAACTACTATAATACTGCCTCCTATGTACAAGAATATAACTACTATAATACTGCTCCCTATGTACAGGAATATAACTACTATAATACTGCCTCCTATGTACAAGAATATAACTACTATAATACTGCTCCTATGTACAAGAATATAACTACTATAATACTGCCTCCTATGTACAAGAATATAACTACTATAATACTACCCCCTATGTACAAGAATATAACTACTATAATACTGCTCCCCATGTACAAGAATATAACTGCTATAATACTGCCCCCTATATACAAGAAAATAACTACTATAATACTACCCCCTATGTACAAGAATATAACTACTAGAATACTGCCCCCTATGTACAAGAATATAACTACTATAATACTACCCCCTATGTACAAGAATATAACTTCTATAATACTGCTCCTATGTACAAGAATATATCTACTATAATACTGCCCCCTATGTACAAGAATATAACTACTATAATACTACCCCTATGTACAAGACTATAACTACTATAATACTGCCTCCTATGTACAAGAATATAACTACTATAATACTGCCCCCTATGCATACGAATATAACTACTATAATACTGCCCCCTATATACAAGAATATAACTACTATAATACTGCCTCCTATGTACAAGAATATAACTGCTATAATACTGCCCCCTATGTACAAGAATATAACTACTATAATACTATCCCCCTATGTACAAGAATATAACTACTATAATACTGCCCTCCTATGTACAAGAATATAACTACTATAATACTGCCTCCTATGTACATGAATATAACTACTATAATACTGCTTCTATGTACAAGAACATAACTACTATAATACTGACCCCTATGTATAAGAATATAACTGCTATAATACTGCCCTCCTATGTACAAGAATATAACTACTATAATACTGCCTCCTATGTACATGAATATAACTACTATAATACTGCCTCCTATGTACAAGAATATAACTACTATAATACTGCCCCCTATGTACAAGAATATAACTACTATAATACTGCCCCTATGTACAAGAATATAACTACTATAATACTGTCCCCTATGTACAAGAATATAACTACTATAATACTGCTCCCTATGTACAAGAATATAACTACTATAATACTGCCCGCTATGTACAAGAATATAACTACTATAATACTGCCCCCTATGTACGAGAATATAACTACTATAATGCTGCCCCCTATGTACAAGAATATAACTACTATAATACTGCCCTTATGTACAAGACTATAAGTGCTGGAAACATCCATATGGTCACATATGCCCCTGGGTTCTTATGGAGTTATCTCTTTTGTGTTTTAGCTTATGGCATTACTTGCAGTCTAGAACAGTTTTTGGAAGTGCTTTGGATACATAAACATCCAGATCCCAATCTCTGCTGCAATCCAAACAGGGAGAGGAACATTCTGCGGTCTGTCGAAGAAGAAATAATACTTTAGATGAATTTTCACTCTCCAATGCCAGTGACCTCATAAGAGAAAACATAACATTTTCCCACACCAATAAGAGATAATATCCTAATAAAAATCCAAGAAGACAGAAAACAGACTTAATAAATCTGTTCACAGTAAAATGACCATTATAGCTCCATCCCTGTGGATAACGGAGAGAACTGACTTTTCAGTCCATCAATTCTTATAAAATCCATGTGCCCAAGCAGGGGGGACTGCAAAATGTGGTAATAAGGGTCATTTGCCCCTTCCACCCACAGTAATGTCACAACACAAGGCCACATCATCCAAGGGCTGCCTTGGGGCTGAATGAGATCTGCATAAATCAGTGAGCTCCACCTAATGATGTCTGAAGGAAGACGCAATTTTATCATTTAACTTATAGAATACTAGTACGGTAGAGTTGGAAGGAACCTCCAGGGTCATCTGGTCCAACACCCTGCTCAGTGCAGGATTCACTAAATCATCTCAGACAGATGTCTGTCCACCTTCTGTTTGAAGACTTCTGTTGAAGGAGAACTCGCCACCTCCCATGGTAAATTCTCCTTCAATGGACGTGTGGTCGGAAACAAGAGGATTCATAGCTCAAAAATACAGAAGAGCTAAAATAAAGATGCAAGGTACAATTGTTAACTGTAGGGTTATGGACTCCTCCAATACCCTGAGCCCCAGAACAATTGTCTGATATGTTAGTCTGCCCTAGTACTTAAAGGAGATGTCCCGCGGCAGCAAGTGGGTCTATACACTTCTGTATGGCCATAATAATGCACTTTGTAATGTACATTGTGCATTAATTATGAGCCATACAGAAGTTATAAAAAGTTTTATACTTACCTGCTCCGTTGCTAGCGTCCTCGTCTCCATGGTGCCGACTAATTTTCGCCCTCCGATGGCCAAATTAGCCGCGCTTGCGCAGTCCAGGTCTTCTCCTGTTCTCTATGGGGCTCCGTGTAGCTCCGTGTAGCTCCGCCCCGTCACGTGCCGATTCCAGCCAATCAGGAGGCTGGAATCGGCAGTGGACCGCACAGAAGAGCTGCGGTCCACGGAGGCAGAGGATCCCGGCGGCCATCTTCACAGGTAAGTATAGAAGTCACCGGAGCGCGGGGATTAAGGTAAGCGCTCCGGTGAGCTTTCTGTACGTCCCTGCATCGGGGTTGTCTCGCGCCGAACGGGGGGGGGGGTTGAAAAAAAAAAAAACCCGTTTCGGCGCGGGACAACCCCTTTAAGTATGCTAAAGGAGAAAGAACATCTTGCAAGCAATGCCAGAACTACACATAAAAGCTCCAGGCCTGAAACTATTAGGGCAGTGCGGTGCATGCCTCGTGGAAGGCATTCACCACCTCGCTGCTGTAGCAACTACCGAATCAGTAGAAGCAGTGGTGGCACTGCAAGCATTAGTTGGGAACAGCAGACTGGAGAGGACCATTGTCTAAATATATATGGAATGTTTTGTGTGCTGTAGGAAATAAAACTTTTCTTCTGCCCGTCGCTTGTTTCCACAACACTTCCATCACCTACACATCTTACATTTTGGCGTAGTCGGCAGGATGATCCAACCAGTGGCAGATGGAGTGGTGGCACATATAATAGACTGTCATGATGAGGACAATAGCGGAGAGTGGAGTTGCTATTTCCATTGCCTGCACATCTTACAATTATATGTTTTTGCACATATCGGTAGTACATGCGAAGAGGGGCGCGGGGGACTAGGGCGAGAGAAAGGAGATGAAGCTGCAGTTTGGGTGGTTTCACATCTGCACTAAGGATTCTGTTTGAGGAGCAGGAAAGGGAAATCCTTATGGCCATATGACCCTGTCTGTGGACGGAACCGAACACCGCCAGAAGACCCCAATGTGGTCCGTCTGCTTTCTGCCTAGCTGCCCAGAAGAAAAAGCGGTATTTTGAGTCAGCTCTGTGACAGAACCTCCGGCCTTTCTGAGACAATGCTTTAGTGAAACCTTCTGAGAAGGGAAGGGGAGGGGAAGCAGTTGGGAAGACGCCTGATTGAACAATTGAGTTCTGAGCTTTAACAAAGATGGACTGATGGTTACTGTCCAGGCTACTGTATTTCTGTTGGAACTGATGTAAAAGCTGAACTGGAATAGTATGGACACTGCTGAACCCTGGTGTTGGTGAAGGCCTCTTTTGAGATACCTATGAGGGGCCCAAGTTCAGAGTGAAGAGTCCTAGATGCATAAAGTCTATTATTCAAATTGCACCACTAATGACCAGAAGGTCTATATTATTGTTATGGTCACTGGTCATGGCTGACAGTGTTATTTGACTAGGCTTTCAGTGTCTGCTGCCCGCCCTGCCCCTTGGCCTGATCTGTGTTGTAAAAGTATTCCTCCTGCCCCGACTCCAGGTCTGTTCTACATCTACACGCCTATCTATACCCTCTGATACTGCATTACAAAAAACCCGACCAACTGGATGAGCTGCCTCTAAACCGGGACTATCTTTAGAGTAAAGCCCCGCTTACATGGGACAACTGCCAGGCACTTCAATGTCTGACATCCGTCACAGCGGTGATTGCTTCCAATGCTTTTACACACAGTAGCGACCATCACTTAGTGACTGGAGATGGAGCGGCCTGGGGATCGTTCCAGCCTGCCCACCTCCATTCTCAGTGAACAGGCCATCAGTCATAGACTCCCTTTAATGGCCTGTTACACAGAATGATGCAGTGGCAGACCAACGATGGTTCTTAGGTCTGCATGAAAGACCCAATCAGTGATTTATTGCTGATCAGCCTTTCACTGCATGAGCTCACACAGCACAATTATCATGCAAACCACCTAATTAGTGTGCGAAGCTATAGGGGTCGCAGGGGTCGTAGTTGCAACCTGGCCCCTAAACCAGGGCGTCCATGAACCCCCTTTGCCACACTAAGTAGGCTGCACTTTACATAATAAGTTGTGGAAGCCGATACCCTCCCCAGCTTCAGGCAGACTGTTGGGCCTCAGAAACGATAATAGTCCAGAGCAGCAGTGGTGGAAGCAAGAAACCTATGGGCGCCACTTAGCAGGGAGCAGAACTCACAGATACGAGTGACTGGGGGAGGAAAGGATGGGCGGGCGGTGTGAGCAGTCACCTCATGTTTCCTTCTGCAGCAGCATTCAGGTTCAACCTATGGAGGAATACCTGCAGCGCCGAGCCCCATGAAGGTACATATGTGTAATTATACGTGTAAAAGTGTGCATGTGTATGCCTAGGATTTTACACGGTTTTAGCACGGTTGCGCAGCATCCAAGCGAATCAGCTGTGGATTTGCTGTGGATTTTCCGTGTGGGTTTTCGGTATGTAAAATTTGCAGCATTTACAGTAGCAGCGATTTTCAAAATCCCATTCACATGCTGCAGGGAAAATCCACCCAATGGGAGGAGAATAGAATGGGAGGACTACTAAGCGCACCATGCAATGCATTCAGTGGCGGGTTTGAGCAGAGACACTGGGGGAATGATGGGAGAGGTAAGTATAACACTTACATCCCTGAATTCCACGGGTCACCTACTTTCAGCCCATAAGCTTAACTCATAGGGCTCAAAGTAGCTGACAGACTCCCTTTAAAAAGGGTTTCTGACTTAGAAATCCCATTGTTAAATACCCTCTGTCTCTTTTTGGGTCTTCGGCGATTAGCTATAGAGAAGAGCATATACAAGGATTGCTCTGGAGGAGTCAGTACAGCTGTGCATTACATGGTCAGCCCATTGAAAATAGAGGGTCAAAAAATATTTTTGACTCCTTGTCCCCCGATATAGTGACTATTGTGATAGTTCGGTAAAGAACATAACCGGTGACATCAGTCTTCCTAGCATGTCACAGGCAGGCAAATTCTGCATGGTAAAGATCCAGTCAAACAGCTACCTATAGCTCAGCTTCCTGGACTCTTGTGAGCATGACAAGAGCGGGATATTGGCGGTAACAAAAATCACATACTGTATGAGGCTTTAAAGGAGTTGTCCAGGATTTTAAAAAGTATGGCTACTTAAAGGGGTTATACAGGCAGTGGTCGCCGGGATACATCGGAGTCGGAGTGGAAGCACTGCTCCGACCTGTGTAGTGGCCGGCACTTGTAATTGCACACACAGCTCTCAATAAAATCAATGGGAGCTGCACTTGTAGTTGCAGGCTGGGGTCCCATTGATTTCATTTCATTGTGCTTGCATTTACGAGTGCCAGCTGCTACATAGGTCAGAGCAGCGCTTCCACTCCGACCCTAGCGTATACCAGTGGCCGCTGCCTGCTTAACCCCTATACTTCTAAAAACAGTGCCACACCTCTCCATGGTTTGTGTCTGGTATCGCAGCTCTATTCTATAAAAGGGAATGGTGATGAGTTGCAATACCACACACAACCTGTACACAGGTACGGTGCTGTTTGCAGAAAAAAGAAGCCATGTTTTTCTAGTCCCAGACAAGCCCTTTAAACAAATAGTGGCAAAAATACTACTGGAGTCCATACAACTTCAGGCCTACCTAAAATCATATTTAAAGATGTTAAAAGACAGCTCACCATAAATTAAGAAACCGAGTGCACTTATATGAGGTACCCACATATACAAACTGACAGATCTATAAACGATACGGCTCTCTAGGAATCCGCAGTCCAAGTATATAAAAATGATTTAGTAGAATTAAAATAGAAATTAAGAACCACAAATAGTCGCCGGGTGAAAGCTAATAGCGGTGACGTCATTCACTCATTCAAATGAGAATCGGCTCGTGTAAAAGGACACTTAGTCACGACGAGAGTCTCCTGCATGAAGAGGGATCTTAGCCAGTTACCGGTCTCACTACTTTTGTGGTGGTAGTTCCCCGGTTATAGTTGCAGTCATTGAACAATACATACTTGCATTAACAGTACTGAAGCAGATGAGCATTAGCTGACGGATATATAGTTACTGCATTCTGATTAATCCATTTCTGGGACAGTCAGGTATTTAACCTTGGAGAAGTGCGATGTTATAATTGGTATATTTTATACTATATTGTACTTATTGCTCCATATGGCATTTACTATTGTTGATTCTGTTCTTCATGTAGTTTTTGGCTATTCATAGTGATTTCGTTATTTGCGGCGGCAAGGGCCCCGCGGGTAGCTTTTACCCGGCGACTATTCGTGGGTTTTAATTTTTATTTCCATAGTATTCTTATTAGAGATGAGCGAACGTGCTTGTTTAGAGCAATTACTCGATCGAGCATCGCTTTTTTCGAGTAACTGCCTACTTGGACGAAAAGATTCCGAGGGCATTGGGGTGTCGGGGGCAACAATCCCCCGCTCACCCTTGGCACCCCCCGAATCTTTTCACCCAATTAGGCAGTTACTTGAAAAAAGCGATGCTCGATCGAGTAATTGCTCTAAACAAGCACGTTCGCTCATCTGTAATTATGATGTATTTGGGCTGTGGATTGTATTATAGGATCCCTAGAGAGCCGCATCTTTCATAGATCTACCTGGAATCATCAGACATGGTAAGTGATTGGGAATGACACTTACATTACAATATACCGCAAATAAAAATGTGTCCATAATGCTGCAAATCCATAATTCTTGCTTTTGTGTTTTATCTAATCCTACAGAGTTTTATATGGGATTATGGATGCGTTAGTTCAGGGATGTACTACCTAGAGTGCTACACTTTGTGATCACTAATCCCAATACAGGTGGGTTATTCCTATATCCCAGTGCTTCATGAGTATGATGGCGTCTTGTAGTTTCTTGGCCCCCAATGCCAAATCTGTAACAAGGGCCCTCACTTAATAGGTGCCATTTATAATATTTGTCTCTTATAGGGTAAAAGATCTTTGGGCCCCTTTAGGCTCCTGGAAAGAGGTGAGACTTCTACCACTGCACCCCTACATGCCTGATGGGGTCCACAGATTGCCCATTGGTGTTGCCTATGGTTTGTATACATGGTGTAACCTGCACTTTCAAAATGGCTCTAAGGACAATTTCACATAAGCCCATTAAGGGCAAATTTTTGTGCCTATATTATGGATGAATGGCCCTGCCCAACTGCAGTGGTACTGACCCCCAACTCACAAATTGAGGTAGTCTGGCCAGGACACTCATCCGTAATACTGGCACAAAGAGGCAAATATGTGCCCTTAATACGCTTGTGTGAAAGCAGCCTACCTGCCCAACAGACAGCAACTCGTTTGGAGCTGACTTTGGAAGCAACCACTTGGGACTAGAGTCTACTGCTTATGGGATGATGGACAAATAACCTATGACTCAATTACTGCTTGTCATGGAATTCAATGGATAACCTTATTACTACTCATATAATGTACCTTTAGAGGCTTTCCAGAAAAAATAGATAGAAAAAGGCCTTTCATTGTACATTAAATATGTGAAAACTGTGTTTTAATATCTTACCTCTATGCTGAGATATGCCTGGTTAAAGTTACAGGCCCGAAGCCTCAGACTGCACTAATGAGAGAGTGTGGTTATAACATCTCATGCTTTGTTCTGTTTCTTGGGTTAAGGCAAATCACCATCTACATCAGTCTTTATGTAGGTGGCTCCGCAGTCACAGTCTGGCTGGGCCAGGTCAGTTCAACTGTCCCTTGTTCGGGCTTATCTCGGCTGCCTGGTTTAAGTCTCTGTAGAGGACACTGCTGACGAATATAGTTCTGGCCTGAGCTTGGGGCACAATGGATCCACTGGAGGCCTAGTGAGGAACAGGGCCCGACTGGACAGGGTTCATCGGAGGGTACAGGGAAAGGACTCATAGGTAGGCTAGAAAGTCGTAACGGTAACCAAATTAACCATTTTATTCCAAAAATAACCAAAAACAGTCCTGAACATGTAAATCTTAAGTTTTGCTTTGTTTGATTGGAAGACTTTGTAGAACGAAACTAGAAGAGACGGTAAGTATGTCTAACCAGATGACTTGGCTTCACTGCAAAGTCTGTCGCTTGCTTTCTGGTTGGTCAGTGATCCGTAGGACCGTTTTCTCATAGGCAGCTTAGCGTTGCTCACAGGGATTACTCCAAGATGCCACTCCACAATATATACACATCTGATATAAGGATTATGGGAATTCTGTCAATTATCTATGTATTAATACCTGCCCATCTTCACATTCTAGGTTATAGAATATAAAGGGACTGAGAAGGGGTTAACACAACTCCTCATCTTCTTGGAGCGTAAGCTATGCGTATTACATGAAGACAAGTCGTGACTCCTCCGAGCCTTGACCTACAACAAGATGCTTTTGTGTCTTCAGAGAAATGAAGGAATCCTATAATAAGCTTTGGATCTTCTTCTGTAATCCAGTACACTGAACGTATTGTTACTGGTTTCCAGTTACTGCCTGCAGCGTTCACTCCCTGCCCAGTGATGCATCGAGCCGCTTATTGTTTTATATCATCCTATGAGATCCAACAACAGTAATGTATTTTATGCTGGAACTGAAAATCAGCCCTGGCATGTAGGCAAAGGTTGGGCCACATGGCATCTACAAACCGGCACTGCCATCAGCCTTATGTCATAGACGAATATAGGGCAGGAGAGCAGCGGAATGGAAACTGACACAGGATAAGAACCCATTGTGAGAATACCCGCCTTGGGCATACCAGCTCATATGACGTAAGCCAGAGTTTCCCCGAATGCCAGTCAATGCCATGAGTTATGGCCATAAGGAGCAGTGCTATTGGTGTAACATCATCACATACAGTCAGAATCCTATTAATTTATGTATTAATTGGTTAATAGAAATAATACTTAGCTTTTTCTGTAGCTTGTTACAAAGGAGCACCATTGTACGGGCACTCTTATAGCGGGCACTTCTAGACTACCAGTTTTCCTACCACAGACATTGAGGACAAATCACTAGGATAAGCCATTAGTGCCTGGTTGGAGGGGTCTAACCTCTATGACGATTGCTATGCAAGGGATTAGCATTGACAGTACTTTCCCTTACAGAGGAGCAGCTCACAGAAACTTGGATCAGCTACTATGACAGCCGCTGAGTTAAGCTCCGCCCTTCATGCAGGGAGTCCCGCTGGTTGGAAGAATCTAGCCACACTTGCCAGCACCAGGTGTTGTAGAGCTGTACCGCTGTGTAAAAGTCCCGCTTCACCGGCCAGTGCCACTGCCAGGGAGGGAAAGGAGTGCTGAGCAGTGCAGTGGCAAGGAGCGAGGAGGACAAAAAGCAAAGGGCGCTATGTTAGAGGAGGCTCTGCCTCCATTGTGATGTGCCTAGCATGTCACCGCCTAGAAAACAGCTCCAGAAAGACAGCAGGCGAAAACAGTAGCACACATGAGAGGCCCACAAGTGATGTGGCGGCTGCCACAGAGGATGAAGAGCGAACTGAGTGCTGTCCCCATGCTGCAGAGCAGCGCAGCAGAAGGCCACCAGAAGAGCCCTGATGACTGGAGGCAAGGAGGAGGATCAAAAGGGCCTGATGACCAGGGGCCGAAAATGACAGCAAGCCGTGTGAAAGGAAAGGAAGTCTCCCTTCCCGCAGGGAATTCAGTCCCTGAAGGAACAGACATCGCCATGGACCTGGATTTGATGTCAAAGCTGCAAGACAAAGTACAAGTCTAACAGCTGTTTAGTGTACATTGTGTATTAGTTTATAAGTTACAATGTGACGGATGTGTAACTGAGTAAGGGAAGCGATGCCTTGTGTAGAGATGTGATATACTGTGATGGGGAACAAGGCACTTTGAGGTAGAAGCTTTATGCGCTAATTTGAGTATACATGAGACAGAAGGGTCTGGAGATATACTTTTGCTCCTATAGTGCATTGAGTCTGCAGTGACTAGGGACTCCTAAAATTGTAGTTGTACACTTGCACCTATGATGCAGTGAGGCCATGATGTTACTATACTGCGGATCTGCTAGTATGTAATATGGAGTATGACGATGAGTATGGAGTAATACAATGAATTTGTTTAGTCATGAGAGACTTGAAGTGCCTGGTCTCACTGAAGTGTTCCCCTGATATGGATATAAGTTATAAGTCTAGATTTCCGGTTGAAAATATGTAACGTTCAAGTACAAGTGCCTTCCAATGGAGTGTAACTAGTTAGCCTTTACCTTTCTTTAGTAAAGTTATGTTTATAAAAAAAAACAGTGCTGCCTCCATACTCAACATCGTCACCTACTTCAGCTGCGGAGAATGCAGTTGAGGTCAATGTTTGGTCAAGCGCCCTCTAGTGTACAGGAGGGAGGATTGCAATGAAATCAGTGAGCACTGCTGTAAAGAGTGCAAGGACTGAGGTGAGACACACAAATGTAGCCACAATCCATCAAATGTAGAGGATGAAGTAATCTAGTACATTTTGAACCCTGACGTCCAAGTGGAATTTGCATGTGATGTTAAGAAGCAGAAAATCTGGCAGAAAAGCTGATCAAGGAAGAGGATGAAAGGCAACAGACATGTTTTTCATTTGCTGAGTTGTCACCAGGATCCAAACATATGTAAATGGGTTGCGGGGACACTACGATCTTTTTTCATATTGATACTTTTACTTTTGTTTTAATGTTTATTTGGGAACTGTGTCCCCTTTAAGGGTCTGGGAGGCATATTTGGTATTTCAGCCGCACATCAGTAGCGGTGAGCGATTCCAGCGACCTGATTGGTTGTTGGGTACACCCCCCCCCCTTTTGGAGATGTGCATGAGTGCTACTTCATGAGACCAGTGGGGTGGGGGGTTAGGGTTTAGGGTTAGGGTTAGGTTTAGGGTTAGGGTTTAGGGTTAGGGTTTAGGGTTAGGTTTAGGGTTTGGGGTTGGGCTTAGTTGCCGACCCTCCTACGGCCCTGCTGCTGCTTATTTAACGGGCCGGCCACTTGTGCACATCTCCAAAGGGGGGTGTGTACACAACAACCAATCAGGTCGCTGGAATCGCTCACCGCTACTGAAGTGCGGCTGAAATACCAAATATGCGTCTGGGAGAGGTGATGCTCCGCGGGTGACCTGGCTCTCACAAGGTGACGAAAGTCCTTTACATATATAGGGACTGTTTTTGGTAGGGAGAAGAAGGAGCAGCGATAGAATGCTGCAGAGACAGAGAACGCTTGTACCATACACGGGAGAGGCTACACGGCATAGCCTACGCCTGGTACTGCTAAGCAGCCAGGGCTATATTGGACACCGGGGTTTCGCAGTTACACTATTAACCAGTTCTCTGAAGCCGTGATGGGCCCGATCGTTTAGCAGGAAGCTACCTCTCCAAGTCTGATATATCTTACCAGGTGTGATTGACACTTTCTGTTGGAATAAAAGTTGAGTTGTCGCAGCATAGAACTGGCAGCATGTGACCTTGTCCTATTCAACCAATTATGTCCCCACTGTATGTACCACAAGTCAGAGAGGATTGGTGGGGATTCATACCCTCTGAACCCCAGGGTACTTTGCCCATGCTCTCTGAGCTGCTGCTCCCATTTCCATCAATATTTGTCAGACCCACTCCCATCTTCTACACATGTGTAAAGCCTACAAAAAGGTTGTGCCTATCCAAGAGATTAAATATACAACTTGCACAGCTCTCAATACAAACATTATTGCCCTAGGAAACTCCTCCTATTTTTGTCTAAACTCTTGATTTTAAATTCACTTGAATTGGCTGAGCTGCAGTACCAGACTCAGCCACACTTGTAGGAATGCTGCTGTGCAGGATACTCTACATAAGCAGTTGTGGTGCTCCAGCAAATACCAGTGCACATTCATTCCGTGGATCAGTAGGTATCATTTGTACAAGTGGTTGTGACTTGTGAGTGGTACGGCAACTTATTCTAATTAAGTAGAATAGACCACCACTAATCCTACAGTAATGGCTTATAAGGGATAGGCCATCAATGTTATAGACTAGAAAACCGCTTTATATAATTGGATACTTGATACTAATCCCAAATTCCCAAAGATGATCTGTACATAAACTGGGGGTTCATCAATTACCTACTGAGAGTTTCTAATCCTCAACAACTTTTCACCCGTGGATTCACGATGGGGACAATTCTGTTTTAAATTGAAGAGAATTAGTGGGTGTGTATGGATTCCTATTTTCATGCAATGCTCCATGGGAAAAAGTATACAAATGAGTTATCTTATCTTCAGGGTTCTTTTCTCTTATCTGTACTGACAGCATGGTGCACTGAAGGACACAGCAGGTCTATGGAGACTGGCCCTCATATGCCTTAGACAAAGGTCATCCATAATTGCCAATTTTGATGGGGCCTCCCGACTTTCCTCTGACAGATGATGTTGAAGAAAAGGAGAATTGGGGATGTTGAAGTTCATGAGTTATTTACTTCTTCCTGGAGGTAAGAGGATACCAGAGATTCCTCCATTGTCTGAATATAAATTTCCGTACTCCTGTTAGGTCTCTTCAATGCATCTAATACAACTTATCTAGCAAACCAGCACCATGCTCAGTACAGAAGATCAGAAGGGTATCGTTTATCCATAGAGAGAGCACCTAGAAGATGTGAGGAGACATATAGGGCCATCCATGCTCCTGCGGACAATAGGCAAATGGAAAGATGGAACAATGGCTCTACAGCACCACCTATCGGAAGGCAGCATTCCTACAAGTCAATGTCAGACTTTTTAAGAAGCTCTGTAACAATGATTGGGAATTATGAGCCAAAGCCAGAATTGTCTCCAGAAGGAAAAGATAATGTGTACAGACAGACTGTTTCAGGGTGATTGCCCCTCATCAGTGTGCAATACGTTTCTGGTTTGGATAGTGAGTGGGCTTTATGATGTGGGTCAGGAAGGCCATCATTTCTTCTTAGGGAGAGCAACTAGAGGATGTGACGAGACTTATATAACCTTCCTGACCCACGTCTGTAGGCCTCTCACTAGCCAAGCCAGTCTGTCTATGCATGGCTGTCTTTTCCTTCTGGAGAAGACTCTAGCCTTGGCTTATATTCCCAGTCACTGTTACAAGACTTGTTACAAGGTCTAACACTGTCTTGTAGGAATGCTGCCTTCCAATATGTGGTGCTGTAGAGCCATTATTTCATCTTCCCATCAGTACAGATGAACCCAGAAACAGTCTGTCTACAGATGGTTCACTCTTCCTTTTGGAGGAGCCTTTGGTTTGCCTGACATGAGCTAATTTGTAAATCCATGACTGGAAGTAATTGGAATTATTCCACACAATAGATGCTAGATGGACCACATCCAGCCTGTCCATATAAAGCAAGGCAATGTGCCAATATGTGACATCTTTATCATGACCTCATTATTGACATTTCTGCAGACTGTTCTACTATACTGAGCTCATTAAATGGAGCTCTTAATCCAAATACCAAGCTCAAAAGTTATGGAATTCCACAATGGAATTGGGCTTGTCATAGCAATTTCCAATGAAGTCATAGATGTCTGCGGAATTGTAGTAGTCAGTGCTTCTTGAGTAGCTGTATTCTATTTAATCTCTCAGAGCAAAAAGTTGAATGGATAAAAAGTGCTGATGGTTTTTGAGGTAGAAATGTGCTTTGAGTTTGTCAATTTTCTTCTCCTACTACTCTTGACAGGTCCTAGGCAGTGAGTAAAGAGTGTGCGAGATTGAGGAGATGGCAGAGAGAGTCGTCGAGTTAGCTGTCTTAGATCAGGGGGCAGCTGAGAAGCTCTGTGGGCTGCTTGTTGTGTCCAGAGCAGTGTGGGTTGTGAAGATTTGCTGAAACTGCAGTGCTACAGGAGTTCAGACTGCAAATTTACAAAGGCCACCTCCATAGGGATGCTGTGGGAGCCATTACTGAGACTTATCATTTCTTCTACAGTTGAATACTTTGGAGATCGGCGACGGACATTGGAAAACTGTCCCTACCACCATTAGAAAGACACACTGGAGCTCGTAAGTGAGGAAAGTACCTCAGTAGATCGTAAGCAGGCCTGCTAGGTAGAGACTTGGATAAACATTGTTAGCGTTTTGTGTTGATCTTTTTCCTTGTAGTGCATCAACCTCTTAGACACCTCTCCATTAAATATGGACTGTATGATTTTCCTACTTCAGGGGTCATTTTCTGTAAGGTGTGCATCAGTTATAAGTTGTTTACCATATCTGCCACAGTTTATGATCATTAGGTAATGCTAGTCAGGCCTTATTGTACATTAAAATGTTGCATTACAGTCTTCATTCTTTTGTTTCACTCTTTCAAACATATCTACTTGTCGTTATCCGTTATAATAAAAAGCTAGATTTTTGTAGACCAGCGTCCACGTCATATCCAGAACCTTGTCTCATCTACTACCTTAGATATCCATAAGCCATCAATCTGTGATTATTGAAGATTCCACCCCTTCAATGCCCACTGATCAGCAGAATGAAAGGACTGCAATATGAATGGCACTGCTCAATCCCATGGCCTTGAGCTGCCGCACCAGGCACCACTACATAAGTGGATAAACATTGATGAGCCCGCAGTGCTCAATGGAGAGTCTCTGTTTTTTTATTTCTGCCAATCATTGGTGGTTCTAAGGTTGAAGCCCCACAATGGTGGCCAATCTTAAGCAAGCAACCAATGAAAGGGTTGTCTCATGAAAATATATTGTAACTGGCTCAGCAATTGGCTTGCAGTGGGTCTGGCTTCTAAAAGTACCCCCTATATGACGTCTATATGCTCTAATAGGCCATATGGAAAGGGGTTTTCTTCATGAGACAACTGCTGTAATAACTGGTGATCTGCTTAACTACAGTTAAAGTTTTTTTTTCACACAAAAGATATTTATATCCTATCCACAGGATAGGGATAAATGTGTGATCATGTGCAAGCAATCGCTAGGTCCTCTCAAGATTTGTGCACCCCAAATGCCCCATGGAAATGGAGTGGTGGTGCTATGGGGCAAAGAGAAATCATTGTGCTCGGCAATCTTCCTCTATCCATTAGAAGTGACTGGAGTGGTAGTCATGCATGCCCACCACTGCTCCATTCGTATGGGGCATTCAAGTTGTGAAAATCTTAAAATCCCTGAAGGTCCTAGAGTAGAGTGGTTCAGCAATCAGACATTTATCCCATATTATACGGATAAGAGATACATGTCTTTAATGGGAAAACCTCTTTAACGATCTCAGTGATGTCTTTAATAATTGTGACTGATATGATTGGCAGCAATACAAATTCGTGTCTCATAAATGGAACCCAAATTTCGTACCAACTACTAGGGCAATATTATATGATTGCCTGCCTTTTCCGTGTCTCAGTAGGTGCACGTTAGGGTTATGGTTCATTGAACAAGTACTCCTTTTATTACATTTTTCTTTCCTCCAGTGGAGGAAATGTGCTGTCACCGGTGTCTTGTAACTAAACCTCTTTTCTATGTAGTCTATGACAAGCTCAGGCCTGCAGGAGATTAGCAGCAAGAGAAGAGCAGTCTACGGGAAGATCAAACCCTTAGGTCAGAGATGTATGGAGAGGACAGATAGTGAACTGGAGATTACGTGTGGGGAGCTATTCTGTCTGGGATGATTTAGTGATTCTGCACTGAGCAAGGGGTTGGACCCGATGACCCTGGAGGTCCCTTCTTACTCTACCATTCTATGTATGGAAGGGACAGGTTGTAGAAAGCCTTGTATCTTCTTGAGCTGGTTTCTTTGGACAATGGGTTGCCAGTAAAGGGGTTGACAGAGGGGAGATGCAGAAGAGTGACTGAGGGAAAGGTGGATTAGCCAGTAGCAGACTTGAGTATGGATTGGAGAGGTGCAAGAGTGTTGGATGAGAGGAGGAGGTTGCAGTAGTCTAGATGGGAGATGATGAGGGCTTACACTAGCATTTTTGTTGGCTGGAAATTGAGGAAAGGTTGTATCCGAGAGGCCTTTTTGAGTTGGAGGCAGCAGGAGTGCTTGACTGTGTAGTTTGAAGGACAGGGCAGAAGCAAAGGTTACCCTGAGGCAGCAGACTTGTGAGACTGGGGAAAGTGTGGAGCCATGAACTATGATTGATAAGTCTGTTGGGAGGCTTGGATGAGATGAGGGAAAGATAATGAACTGTATTTTCTTCACGTTGACCTTTGGAAAGCAAGAAGAGAAGAAGGAGGAGATACAGCTGGTAGACACTCTGGGACTCCGGATAGCAGAGAGGTAGATTTGAGTGTCATCGGCATAAAAGTGACACGGAAAGCCATGGGATTTTATGAGTTGTCCCAGGCCAAATCTATAGGTGGAGAATAGTAGGAGGTCTAGGACAGAGCCTTAAGGTACACCAACAGTGCGAGACGAGGAGGTGGTGGTGTGCGAGTGGGAGATATATAACATATAATTGCACTAAATGAGAAAATATTAGGAAATAGCTGAGGCAATCAGGCTCCTCATCCTTCCCCCATGAAGTATATACACATTTTAATGAACTCCATACAAAGCTGACATTTGGGTGGAGTCATTCTTAAATATAGATTACATCCCGTCTACAGATGTCAAAGATCTTTACGATAAGACTTACAAATGAACCCTCTGAAGTTTCATGTTTGTATAGGATAATACAGATGGTTTTCTTCTCTGCCCTTCCAAGAACTTTGTCTTTTCTGCTGACCATGTCCGGGTGATTCACAGCAGATTTTTCATACAATTCCCCTGCTGTTTAAAGTATTTCTCTTTACAAGAAGTGAACAACTGGATGTTTGCAAAGAAATCCTTTAAAGGAAGTCTCTCCCCTAATTGTAGCGGTGCGAGCAGATTACACAGTTACATGGGCCTGTTATCATGAATCCATAGTGTTACGCACCATATGCAAATTAACCCAAGTCATCTGATGGGCGTTCCACCTCTATCTGTAGACCGGGCTCCCTCCCTACCATCGCCGGAAAAACAACCCCTTTCTATCCTTAGTGGGGTCTCCAGCTCTGCCCACTGGAGATGTCATTCTTTCCATTTCAACATGTGTGTTCCATTTTGAGCAATCATGCGCATGCGTAGTGACGCAGTCACCGCGCATGCGCATGATTGCTCACAGTAACGCAAATACATTGTGGTAGAACGCATGGCATCTCCAACGGGTGGAGCTTGAGACCTGACTAAGGACAGAAATAGGCTGTTTTTCAGGCGATGTGAAGGGAGTGAGCCCTTACCACAGACAGACATGGTTGGCCCATGGATCGCGACACTATTGAAGAGGGATATTTCAGGAATGGCAACCCACTGGAAACTGATAAAAGTATCTATCGATTCAACATAACAGGCACATGTAACTGTGTCATCTGCTCGTATCACTAAAACTAGGGGACAGACTTCAGGGGAAGCCTGCTTTTGACAATTGCTTTTCATTATAAAGGTCCCCTAAAAATAAGCTGACTAGAGGGTGTCTTGTGGCTGTGAGTCTCAGTGATCACCTGCAGTGAAACTTGGCAGCAAGTGTTCAATTCCCCTGCAGTGCCCCCGGAGGAGATATGAAGTATTACACAGCTGTCATTCAAAATCGACTGTCTGAGAAATGCACTGATGTGCTTCATTGTCTTGAAAGAGTGGAGTTTTTTAAAGTCCTCCATATGGACAATCCACTGTGCTTATGTAAGCAATAAAGGGAACGCCGTCATTATGTTGATTGGTAGGGGTCCCAGAAGGTGAACTCCTGCAGATGAAAAATTGAGGGCTTATCCTAAGGAGAACGCCTTTATTTTTCAGACAAGGGAATCATTACCAGGTTTCCTTACAAGCATTCAAGTAAATAGATCGTACAAGTTTTATGGAGATTTATAAAGTTTTAATCAATCCCCAACTTGGGGGCGACAACGATCCCCCTACCCTCTCCGCCTCCATTCACTGAGTGATGCTCGTTCCTATGTAAAAGGACAGGAATGATTTTCATTGGGAAGACCTATCAGGCATCTGTTGTGCTACAAATCGTCCCGTATAAAAGGGCCATAAGCCAAAAAAGGAGAGACCCAACCATAGGACACAAAGTAAAGGAAAACTTCTTGCACCCCGCAGAAGGAAATCAAGAATAGCAAGAAAAAGAGAAAAAGACGAGAGAAACAGAGAACAGAGAGATAGTAGCAAAATAAAGGGAGGAGTGCAAAAGGGGCGGAAGAATGGATAAGTAAAAAGGCTGTGTAGCTAGGGGTAAGTCTAGGGGTGTGGTTTATCATGACATGACTTTTCCTCTGATATTCCGGGCACCCGGCGGCCTCTAGGGAGCGCAGCGCCGCTGGCCACTTCCACATCACCTGGCTAGTGGCACTGCGCTCCCTAGAGACCGCCAGGTGCCTGGTGAAGGAGGCGCTGAGAGTATGAAGACTTCGAGGTAAGAGGAAGCACGGTATCTTCTGAAATCCCAAAGCTGACCATGCGTGTTTGTCTCTGTGCCCTTTGCGGAAATGCAGCAGATTTTGCCAGGGAATGTTCAACTGCAGTAAATACGTAGCATTACCGCTACGTGTAAAGATACCCTAAAGCTGCGTCCCCACGGGGCTGATTTGCTGTGAAATGTCTGCAGAGGACATTCTGCCTTATATCCAGCACCATTTGTCGCAGGTTTTATTATGTATTTTTGTGTGGAATTCACTTCCTCATTAAAAAGAGTTAGATTCCGCAGCGGAAGCAGTGAGTTAAATTCCCCACTACATGCCAATTTTGCCAAGGGTTTTGTGTGTATAGTTTCTGCAGCTTTTTGAAAATCTCATCCGCTTTGCTACTACTGTATATTCCCTCCGCACTGAAATTCCGCAGCAAATCTGCCCCGTGTGGGCCCAGCCTCAGGGCTCTTTCACATGGGTGCTGTGATTTTCGAATCGCAGCTGAAAATTGCATGAACGAGAGGCAGCCGCGACCAAGTCGTGGCTGCATCTGCTGTTTCTTCACCCATGCAGATGGCCGGACTGCGACGTATATACGGTCGGCTGGTGGGAAAGAGTTCATCTCTGCTAAACTCCCTCCCCTTCTCCGCCCCTTGCTGGCTGCCAGAAAGGAGAGGGGCTGGGATGGGGCGGGAGCTTAGCAGAGCAACGCTAAACTCCCTCCCACCTCCCTAAGGAGTTTATGGGACCGGCCGGCGTATTCCTGCAAAAGATAGGTCAAGACCTATCTTTTCCGGACATGCGTAAACTCGGCCAGCCATAATGTGCACCGTATGCGCTATCTTTTCAAGTGAATGGAGGTGGAGCAGGCCAGAGTTCATTCCGACTCCATTCTCAGTGAACTGGATTCCTTCAAAGCAGACGACCAGTTTCAGCCCCGTTGAGCATAAAAATTCTTTCACAGATGAATGAAAAAAGATGGATCCAGATTTCTGTTGCACCGTGCTGATGGGTGGTCAGAATTTGGCACAAGCAGCATGAATGGATGACCCCTTCCTGTCCGCTGGTCAGAACATGTGAGTACCGCCATCTAATCTGCAGCAACTACAATAACTACAACATTTCTGTAGAACTATATCAATACCTGGTAGAATCTACGCCACGATGAGTTGCTGAAGGCCAAAGGGGGTGCAACATGCTACTAGACGGGGGTCTCTAATTAAGTGGCTGCTCATTATACATTAGGAATTAAAGGGTTTGTAAATTTATACACTTAGTATCCATAGCAGATCACCACGGGTCAGGTGCCTCAGATCCCCATTGATCAGCTGCCCACTGGGCTGGTATGCTCCTGCACTAAGACAAATTCTGCAGGAAGCAGACAGCTCCATTCCCACTGCAGTGGCCAGACTTGGTATAACAGCCACAGTTTCCATGGAAATGAATGAGGACTTTGCATGCAATACCAAGCCTGGCCACTACAGTGAGAACGGAGCTGTCCACTTCTTGTAGAAATCGTCTCAGTGTACAAGCGCACCTGCCCAGTGAACAGATAGATAATGATTACTCTTTTATACTCATGTCACATCTTCCAGTGTTGCTACTTTTCCTTAGAAAGACCACAAATATAATTGTAGTTTATAATTACAGCTAAAATAATGTATTTAACATATTTTTGTTCTCTTTCGACCTGCAAGTCACTGAGGTATGTGCAGCCCGAAGCAGTGAACGTTAGAGGAGGACTGACAGCGCTGGTGATAACCCACGGTCTGTAGGCGATATGACAGCTCGCCATAATCCTGCGTCCCCGGATGGGGATTAGCATTTACCAGAGACTAGTATGACATCAGGACAAAGAGCCGGAGGCGGAAGTGTCTGTGACAGAGACAATCTATGATCTGCAAATCCCCGGTTGTCACCAGCATAATAGAGAGCTACTCAGTACCTTGCTTTTCATCGCTGAGGGTTTGTTACAGTAATTGTATTCAGTATATACAGTCCCAGGTGCGCTAAATCCTCTGGGCTCCAGGCTGATACATGTTACTCTGCTGCACGGATACACTGCAGCAAACAATCAGGACTGGATACAACTGTAACAAAGTCTATATAGGTTTTCTGCAGCCTTTGGATGTAAACTAGAATGTTGTCATTCACAGACAGCAAGCAGAGATCTTGAAAGTGCTGAGAAATTGCAGTTCAAAGAATAAGGTAGATTCTTTTATTATGTAGCTATCCCTCTAGTATATGTAAGGGACCAAGTGTTAACTTGCTTAGTTATCGCTCTCTATCTGAAACTTTCCTCTCAGACGGTCATGTGAGCTCAGTTCTGACCAGCTAAGATCTACTTGGGGTTATGTGATCAGTTTCTAGTCAATTTCTCAGACTGTGTGATGCTGCCACATGGATCTAGCATAGAACCTGCCTAGAGAGGAAAACAGACAGGTACTGATGATGATCACACCACTCCTGTCACACAGGTATAATAGAGGGGATCACAGCTCATCCTGCTGACTATATATGTATGTGCTGTAGCTTATTTAGGTGAATTTAGAAGGTAATGATAATTAAACTGTTCCCCTTGCAGCAGAAATGGTATTACCTCTAGCTAATGCTGTGCTGATGCATCGTGGGATTGATTGAAACCAAAACATTTCATCATAAAAATGGTGACTGCTAAGCATCAGACAGGCGTCTGCACTGCATGGAAGTGGATGCAATACACAGAGGAGACCTCCAGAGTGTGACAGGCAATCAGATGAGGGGGATGAAGATGGAAAAATTTTGGTGCGAATTTGCACCTTCCGCAGCGAGGAGGAGACTGAAGCATGCCCACTAGTGCTCTGGGCGGGCATGGAGGCAAGGGGACATTTGTATTACGGACGCATAGATGTGGACGGAAATAGACTTGTTGGTCACCGGCCTGATATTTAATGCAGGCTTATAAAATGCACCACATTAACTTCCTGCTGGATGAGAAATCTGTTGCAGCTTTAGGCCGTCTAGTCTTAGGCTAACGTCACATGGGCGAGCGCGATATGGGGCTATAAATCCCGCCCCATACTGCGCTCCCCAGGAATACTAGGAGATTTCACGGGAGAACAGCCTCACATCACTTTCGGGAATGCAGGGAATCCCCGTCACGGCTGTTACAGAGGATCGCGGAGATCTCCCATTGCTTTCAATAGCGCTGCGCTGTGAGATCTCGCAGCCAGATCGGACGTGATCCCATGCGGGAAAATATCGCTAATATCTATGACCCTATTCAAAGGAATAGGGGGTTCACAGTTGTGCAAGAATTGTGTGCCCGTGTGACGCCGGCCTTGAAGTTCTTTCGCCAAAGTTTTGGCATATTTTCGGTGCACAAGGTTGCATGGAGGCCCTTTGCTGTAAGGCTGCACCCCTTCCCTTTTATGTCTGAGGTCCCTTCACAAGAGCACATGTGCATCTGCACGTACCAGAGCACTGCGTGTTTGTGGAATGAACTATGCTTCTTTACACGTGCATCGGTGTATTTTACTGTACTTTTTGCACACGCAAGGCATGTTCATTTCCACGCGCCAAAAAAAATGCACCAACTGAAATGGTGAATTAGTCTAATAAGTTCCAGATGTTCTTTTTTACACAATTGCACAGTGTTTCACGCATCTCCTTGGGTATTGCGTGCACATTTGCACATCCTCAATGAATGGAGGTGGAGCGGGCCGGAGATCTCTCCATTCGTTCAACTGAACGACAAACGAATTCTTGTTCATCATTCAGTCCATGCTGACATTTAGGGCTCCTTCATGCAGGGAATGCAACATATTTGCAGTATGAACAAGGCTTTTTCGCGTGTATTGTCACATTTTACTATATTTTTTGCGCACGCAGGGCCTGTTCATTTGCTAACAAGCACACAAATACTCCCATGTGAAGGAGCCCTAGTGAACAATTAGCATTCAGATTCCCACAATCCAGTGAGAATCTGAACGATTATGAGAAAGTGCACAAAACATTTTTTAAAATTCTTTTACGTGTTTTTTAACGCTGTTTTCATTTGTTTTTTACATTTTTTATGTCCTTGTAGGGGACTTGAACCATAAAAGCACTGATTGCTATGATAAGGCATTGCAGGATTTCTGTACTGCAATGCATTATAATAATAATAATAATAATCTTTATTTGTATAGCGCCAACATATTCCGCAGCGCTTACATAGACAGGGGGAAAACAGAAAGACAAAATACAAACATTACAGAACCACGGTTACATAGTAATCAGTTGATGGAAACAATAGGGGTGCGGGTCCTGCTCCAACGAGCTTACATACTACAAGTAATGGGGTGATACAGAAGGTAAAGGGGCTGGAGATGGGCACGGTATGGCGAGGTGGAGAGTGAGGGGTGATATACACATAGACAATGGTCAGAGATTTAGCTGTGTGACGGCACAAACAGTATGACTGCAGGAGCGGTTTATGGTGGCTAGCAGGGATTGCAGTCAGTAGGTCAGGGAGCATGTTATCAGGCGGAGAACAGAGGGGTTTGTTTAGGGAATGCGGTATGCCTCCCTGAAGAGGTGCGTTTTTAGAGCCCGCCTGAAGTTCTACGAGTCCTGGATTGCTCGGGTAGCCTTTGGTAGTGCATTCCAGAGGACCGGTGCTGCTCTGGAGAAGTCTTGGAGGCGGGAATGAAAAGTTCGAATTAAAGGGGCGCTCAGTCTGGTTTCGTTAGCAGAGCGGAGAGCCAGGGCTGGGTGATGGATTGAGATGAGGGAGGCGATATAGGGGGCGCTGCACTGTGGAGGGCTTTGTGGATGAATTGAATTCTGTATTTAACGGGCAGCCAGTGCAGTGACCGGCACAGGGCAGAGGCGTCCGAATAGCGGCTGGACAGGAAGATGAGCCTGGCTGCCACATTCAGCATGGATTGGAGAGGGTAGAGTCTGGTGCAGGGGAGGCCGATCAGCAACGAGTTGCAATAATTGAGCCAAGAGTGGATGAGGGCAACACTAAGCGTTTTTAGAGAGTCCACAGTGAGAAAAAAGCGGATTCTTGCGATGTTCTTGAGGTGCAGCTGACATGTTCGGGCGAGAGATGTAGGGGGTAAAAGAGAGATCAGAGTCGAATATGACCCCAAGGCAGCGGGCATGTTGTTTGGGAGTTATGGTGGCGCCACACACTGAGATGGAGATGTCAGGAGTAGGTCGGTTAGTGGAGGGTGGAAATACCAGTAAGTCAATTGTAGAGAGGTTTAGTTTTAGGTAGAGAGAGGACATAGCGTTAGAGACAGCGGACAGACAGTTGGTGATGTTTTGGAGGAAAGGTGCAGAGATGTCACGGGAAGAGGTGTGTAGCTGGGTGTCATCAGCATACAGGTGGTATTGGAGGCCAAATCTCCTAATGGTTTGTCCAATTGGGGCTGTGTAGATAAAGAAAAGGAGGGGGCCGAGGACCGAGCCCTGGGGGACCCCAACAGCAAGGGCAAGAGGAGGGGAGGTAGAGCCAGCAAAGGAGACACTGAATGAGCGGTCAGATAGGTAGGAGGAGAACCAGGAGAGAGCAGTGTCCTTTAGGCCGATGGAGCGAAGCATACTGAGGAGGGGTTTGTGGTCAACAGTGTCAAATGCTGCAGAGAGGTCGAGGAGGATCAGTAGGGAGCAATCGCCCCTCGATTTGGCTGTCAGTAGGTCATTGGATACCCTTGTAAGGGCAGTTTCTGTCGAGTGTTGAGGTCGGAAGCCAGAATGTAGGTGGTCTAGGAGAGAGTGCTCTGATAGATAGCTTACAAGGTGGGAGTAAACCAGGCGTTCTAGTAGTTTGGAGATGAAGGGGAGGTTTGAGATGGGTCGGTAGTTGGCAGCATCAGTCGCGTCAAGAGTCGGTTTCTTTAGCAGTGGGGATATAATGGCGTGTTTGAAAGAAGAGGGAAAGATGCCAGAGGTCAGAGAGAGGTTGAATATAGTGGTGAGATGGGAGATGACCACTGGGGAGAGGGATCGGAGGAGGTGTGAGGGGAGGGGGTCGCTAGCGCAGGTGGTGTGGCGAGCAGAGAAGAGCAATTTGGAGACGTCTTCCTCTGTCGCTGGTCTGAGTACAGACAGTGAGCAGGAGCTAGATGCAGTGCTGACAAGACTAGGGTCAGGGCTAGTCTGGGATTGGGAAGTTATTTCCTGACGGATGTCGTCTATTTTCTTTTTGAAGTAAGCAGCCAGCTCTTCGGCACTGAGATCCGTCACCGGGGGCTGCGGTTTAGGGCTGAGAAGGGAGTGAAAAGTATCAAAGAGCTGTTTAGGGTTGTGCGATAATGAGGAGATGAGAGAGGTGAAATAGACTTGTTTGGCATGGTGGAGGGCGAGGTTGTAGGTTCTGAGCATGAATGTGTAGTGGAGGAAGTCTGCGGACGTTTGCGATTTCCTCCACAGCCGTTCAGCACTTCTAGAGCACCACCGGATGAAGCGCGTTTGAGGCGTGAGCCAGGGTTGCCGGGGTCTACATCGGATGGCTCGGGTCCTGGGGGGCGTCGCTTCATCCAGGGCATGTTTGAGAGCGGTGTTGTAGTGAGCGGCAGCCAGGTTGGGGCAGGTGAGGAGAGAGATGGGGGACAGAGAGGACTGTAGGGATTCAGCAAAGTCCTGGGTGTGAATGGCCTTAAGGTTCCTGTAGGTACTGTAGGTAGGTGGGTCTGGAGAGATGTTAGGGAGCGTGACAGAGAAAGAGAGGAGGTTGTGATCTGAGAGCGGGAGAGGGGAGTTAGTGAAGTTGGAAACATAGCAGAGACGGAAGAAGACCAGATCCAGAGTGTTTCCATCCCTGTGAGTGGGAGAGGCTGTGAGTTGAGAGAGACCAAGGGAGGAGGTGAGCGATAGAAGCTGAGAGGCAGATGGGGAGTTGGGGTCATTAGTGGGGATGTTAAAATCGCCTAAGATGAGGGTTGGGATTTCGCAGGAGAGGAAGTGGAGGAGCCAGGCAGCAAAGTGGTCCAAAAACAGGCGAGCAGCACCTGGGGGGCGGTAGATAACTGCTACTCGCATGGACAGCGGACGGAAAAGCCGTAGCATATGTACCTCAAATAATGAAAAAGTGAGTGAGGGTACAGGGGGGATGACCTGGTAGGTACATTTCGGGGAGAGAAGAGCACCTACTCCTCCGCCTCGCCTGTCATTATCACTCATGATAGCGATCACAGGCCACGGCAGGCTTGGACACTAGTGTATGGCGTCTGGTTGCCATGGCAAGCCATCTACTGTCTGCAATTACATCACAGGGGACCGGTGACATTACAGACGGAGCACGCTTCCTCTGTGAACCCTTTACATATGGCAAGGTTTATTGATCATGGCATGTAAGGGGTTAACAGCGGGGATCTGTGTTTTTATCGGTCTCCGCTGTTGCAGCATGATGCTGACTATCAATCACAGGATGTAAGTTTACGTCTTGTTGGGTTAAGTGCCCCCCAGTCAGGACATAAACTTACATCCTGTAACGTTAACAAGTAAATCTGCTCCATAACCTGCATATATCTACATGCAGATTTGGGAGCAAACTTTTTTGCATCTTTAGGTGCGTTTTGCAGAAATTTTCAACAAGTGTAAAAAGTCCCAGAACACCCCTTTAATTAGCTTGTCCAGGATTAGAAGAGATCTGCTTCTCTTCCAGAAACAGCTCCAACTTTGTTCATGGGTTATTTCTAATTTTACAGCCCATCCCTATACAAGTGAATAGAGCTAAGCTGCAATAGCAGACACAACCCATGGGCAAGAGTGGTGCTGTTCCTGGGGGGGGGGGGGGGGGGGGGGGAGGGGAAAGCACATTCTTTTTTCAACTCCTACCGAAATAAAAATAAACCCAAATTGCCAAAAACATAAACTCAGTTTGTCAAAAAGTTTTCAAAAATGGGAACTTCTAAACACGGTGCATCCAAAAGGAGAGAAAAGTAGTATATAGGAGCATTGGTATCACTGATAGCAGCCATTGGGGTCACTGGTTGTAGTGGGCCATACCACTGTTTGGTCTTTTTATTCATATTTATACATAACCCACTTTGTACTTTAGGACTGTCTTAGAATTTGCTTCTGCGTCATTTGCAGCCCGTGACCTTCCTCGCCTTTTTGCCCCTTTTTTGCCTTGTTTTTCCTCTTGTTCTTGCTTCTTGACAGTGAAAAGTTAATTCTACAGAGGGTTCCCTTGTTTTTGTTTCTCACAGGAGATCCCGCACAGACCAGTGACACCCACCATCACCACCATCATCTATCAGTTCTGGGCAGCAAGCCAACTGTTATACAAGCCCTACAGGGAGGAACTGGGACAGAGTGGCGAGAAAAGTGATGTTCTTGTAAAGAATAGTTTAGTCAGCTATGCAGGGCAGGAAAGGGACAGGGTGGTCAGCAGAGTGTGAGGGCAGGGTCAAGAATCGGGCGTTGGGCATTTGCAACACTATTGCAAACACTACACTTCCCGACATGACCCAATCACTGGACATGGTCATAATATAATTCTGTTATAACATTCGAGGGCAAAGCTGGACTTCACCTTTAGCAGTCCAGTACTCAGATACGCCCAGGATTTACAACAGGGCCGATTAATGTGACAACTAGAATAAACAAACAAAGTGCCCCAAGGTGGAGAACTTGAAAATAGTCCTTAATAGGCAAAAAAGGAAATCCATATCACTGTTATGTGACAACTAGGCAGTTAAATATGAAGCACGTATCAACACTACTAGGTAAAAAAATGCAAGATTAGAAACTCAACAATAAATGACAGAAACAGAATGGAGATGGTGATTGGATGATGGTGATAGATAAGAGAGCAGATGGTAGATAGAAACAGAAATAAACTGACAATATCTAAGCTTAACATTAGTTATCCCTTTATCTGATCTATACTTGACACTAACTCTAACACCAGACACCACTGTCCCTGACTAACCCTCAGATATGCCTAATGGAAACTCTACTGAAAACTCTACCCTGATGCACAATGGGAGGATGAAAGGACCAAGAGATAAAAACAGCAGAGAGAACTGAACTAAAAGCAGGATATGGCAGAAATAAACAGAGAAGATGACTAAAGGCTGTGAAGCAAGGACTGGGCAAGATTTAAACACAGGAACAAACTATACTGACAAGAACAAATAATACTAGAGCAAGACACTAGAAGGGATAATGAATTTCAATGCACATAGCTTCCGGTATAACCAGCAATACCCTGCAGAAGACAGGAATATCAGGCATATTTAAAGTGTAACTGCACTTTCTAGAAACTTGTGACATGTCATATAGACCTGTCAAAAATTTTCATTGCTTGGGGTCTGGCTGCTGAGATCCCCACTGATGGATAGAGTGAGCCAGCTGATACACTCCTCTGAGCGCTGTCACTGCTTTATCTAGTGAACTGTGACAATGCTCAGACAAGCACTTCAGCTGGCTCATTCTAATGATCAGTGGGGGGCTTAGAAACCAGACTCCCAGCAATCAAAATCTTTGGCAGGTCCCTATGACAAGTCAAATGTTTTGGAAAGCACAATTACACTCTAAAGAGGTTATCCCAAGATCTAAAGTTATCCCCTTTCCACAAGATAGGGAAAAACTTTATGATCGTAGGGGTCTGATTCAATCAACTTTTGGATAACGTCTTTAAAAAGAGGCTAGTCCTTAAGCATCTTTTCCCCAAATGAGGCTGGGCTACAGCTGTGTAGTCAGCTGACCTCTTCTCATGGATCAGCTGTGAAACAGCTGTGTAGCAACTGCCCCACCAACAAAGTAGCCAACAGGAGATGATGAACAGAATTCCTGATGATTGTTAATATTGCCCTCCTTCAGGGAGGGCTGAAGGATCCTTAATCCCGAGTTTACCTGGATTGGCCACATGAAAGGCTCTTCTCAATCTGTCAGCATGGATATTTTGAACCAGTTTCCAAGACATCTCTTCTAGACAATTCCTCTGCAATTTTACAAGATAATGAAGCTGTCTGCGCACCACTTAGATTTAAAGATCTTCTTAACCATGTATTGAGGTTGACCATGAATATGAACAGGTGGGGTTTATGAACAAACCTTTTTAAAATGAGACAGAAGCTTAAAAATGGGACAATGAAATGTCTTGTTGGTTCTTGTGCTTCAAGGCCAGTCAAACGTAAAAGAGACTGGATTAATGTGTCTTAGAACCTCGACTAGACCAATAAACCTGGGACCCAACTTGCCACATGGTTGCCTTGGCATGATGTTCTTGGTACACAACCACACATTGTCCTCCATCTTGGACTTACGTGGTTGAGTTGGAGATTGGACTTGCATTGGCCAAAAAGAGCAGCTGTGCCTAAAGCCCTAGGAGCCTTATTCCAAACTGACTTTAGTATCCTGACTCTCTGTCTGGGCAAAGACATTTCAAAACGCATGCTATTAGTAAATGACGATACTTTGGGCGGAAAACCATAATTACAGTATAATGAAGAGGCATTAGATGAAACATGAGAATTAATATAAGCAAACACCGCCCACGGCAAAAAAACAGGGCCAATCATCAGATAATGTTGAAACATAACACCAGAAGTATTGCGCGAATGTCTGCTTCGAACTCTCGGTTTGACCAGTAGCCGGTGGATAATAAACGATGGAGACGCTCAGAGCAATAAGTTAAGCCGCCTGCGCACGAATGGGTCAGGTTCTGCAATGCAAATCCGCCCGTGTGCAGCCAGCCTTAGAACAGAAAGCATTCCAAAACCTGGTTACAAACTTTGAACCTCTGTCAGATACAATGTTATTAGAGACACCACAAAGTCTCACCACTTGCTAGACAAACAGAGTAGCCAGGATGTCCACAGGGAGTAAAGCGGACAAGAGTATGAAATGTGCCATCTTAGCTTGGCCACTGCCGTAAGATCGGAGCTGTCTGCTTCCTGCAGAAATCAGCTCAGTGCATGAGCAAACTGACCCAACAAATCTGTAATCAGTGGGGATCCTGGACAACAGATTGCCTGCTGATCTACTACCCTGTTTCCCCGAAAATAAGACCAACCCTGAAAATAAGCCCTATCCTGATTTGGGGCGATTTTAGGAAGGCTTGAAGTATAAGCCCTACCCCGAAAATAAGCCCTAGTTGCGTGACATAAAAAATAAATACAAAGGAATACCTACCTAGCAGGCTCGGTCCAGGTCCTCCTGCTGCTGTCCGGAGCTCCGCGGCGTCCTGAAGTCCTCGTTCACCCACAGAAGATCACTTCCTAGTTACGGGATTCATAAATCCCACCTCGAGGAAGCAATGGCTCTAATTGGCTGAGCAGTGCTCAATAACTAATCAATGCAGCACTCGATGAACCAATGCGATGGTTGTGATTGGTTCATGGAGTGCTGCATTGATTAATTGAGCATTGGTCGAAGAACCAATCACAGCCGTCACATTTTGGAGGCAGGATTTCTGAATTGGACAATCAATGCCGTGGCTCAGGATGCCGGAGAGCAGCGAGAGTGACTTGGACCAAGCCTGCTAGGTAAGTATAATGAGACATCCCCGAAAAATAAAACCTAGAGCCTCTTTTTGGGCAAAAATTAATATAAGACAGGGTCTTATTTTCGGAGAAACACGGCACTGATGACCTGTCCTGAGGTTAGACCATCAATAGTTTACAACTGAACAACCCTTTTAAGGGGTTCAGAAGTCCAATCAGTTGGATTGCCTCCTTCTTTAGTTAGAGCCATAATGACGGTCACTTTAGAAGAAACGACCTGATAAATTCCTGTAGTAGTTGGCAAATCCTAGAAATCTCTGGACAGTCTTAAGATCAGTCTTGAGATTAGTAGGAAATGCCCAGTTCTCGATCGTTCAAACCTCCTGAAAGAAATGATGGAACCTAAAAAGGAGATCCTCTCCACCTCAGGGCTTAAACACACAACCGTGACTTTAGATTGTTTTACGGGCGTGAAAATCACACCCGTGAAACGTGATGCAGCGAGACGATTGATTTCAATGGTTCCATTTTGACTAGCATGATTCTTGCGCATAATTTTTATACATGCGAGAAAAGAAAGGGCAGGACCGATCTGTCAGGTTTTTGCTTTTTTTTACTCGAGAACACTGAGTTTGAAATGTAAAAAAAGAAAAAGGTTCCCACTGGCGCATGCACAAATACGCTCCATAGCAGCGAGCATACAATTCACCATCTTAGCAACAAGTTGATTCACTCCCAACTTAAGCACAAATTGACCCAAGAGTTTTCTGAAAACTTCATTCATGAAGTCTTGGAAGACGGTCGGGGAATACAAAGCCAAAAGCCATTCCTGGCCACTCATGATGCCCTGTATGGATAATCAACATTGTCATCCATCCATCCATGGGGCAGTCATGTTCGCTATGAGGCGGAAGAACATTAGAAGTGTTCTCAGAAGAAGCATCCCTAAGGGCTTCGACAGACGAACATATGCGCAAATCTGCTCTTCGCAATGCAGCGTGTTTGAGCATGAACAAGGTTTGGCGATGGCCATAATCAGACTGTCCGCATAGTACTGTAAATTTTGCGCTCCCAATGCTAGTTTCTACGCGTGTACATAAGCCTACATAAGGGCTTAAACAGACGAACGTGTTTGCCCACGTTTTTATGTTAATGAAACTCACACCCGTTGATTTCATTGGTTCATTCTCATGGGCGTGTATCTTTCTGCGTCTTATGCGGCAAGCTGCTATAGGCATCTATGGTTAGTTAAAAAAAAGCAAGGGGATGGGGGATGACCCAGCGGACAAAGAAGACAGCTGGCCCTTATTAGGGTTTATATGGCCATTCTATTCCATGGGAAGGGAGTATCACATGCGCGAGAGAACTGGCTTTGCAAACACAAAAATGACAGTACTACACGCTGACGCTTGTGGAACAGCCTTATTATTGCCATCTTCAAAACTTGATCGTGCGCAAATACGCTCTGTTGCGGCGAGCAGATTTGTACATATGTTCGTCTGTTGAAGCCCTTCATTTGTGATATTTGGCATGCGCACGCAGCGTCAATCTTTTCAGAAGGCGCACGCTCTCTCGTACAGATGGATGGGAGAACGTGTGCACAGAGCCATCTGAACAGAGTCATGCAGTGTGCGGGCGGCAAAGTCACAGGGACACAGCGCAGGAACGGAGCAACCAGTCAGTATGAAACACAGCTTCACGGACTCCCCGCTCCCCAGTTGCCTTTAGAAAGGCTAGGCAATGAAGAACCTTTCTCTTGACAAAGACTGGGTTACAGCAGTGTGGTCAGCTGAGCCATTCTAATGGACCAGTTAGACAGGTACACAGCAAGTGACTCAACAATGAACTGAAACACAAGAGATGACGAAACAGAAGGAGAATTTCTGCTGATCGTAACAAAGTAGAAAATTATACTTCACAACATGACCGACCATTGGACATCACCTTAATACAATTCTGTAATACTCTATACATAGAACACTACATCTCCCAACATGACCGACTGCTGGACATGGCCATAATACCATTCTGTAATACTCTATACATAGAACACTACTCCTCCCAACATGACCGACCATTGGACATCACCATAATACAATTCTGTAATACTCTATACATAGAACACTACACCTCCCAACATGACCGACCACTGGACTTGACCATAATACCATTCTGTAATACTCTATACATAGAACACTACATCTCCCAACATGACAGACTACTGGACACGGCCATAATACCATTCTGTAATACTCTATAGGTAGAACACTACACCTCCCAACATGACCGACCACTGGACATGGCCATAATACCATTCTGTAATACTCTATACATAGAACACTACATCTCCCAACATGACAGACTACTGGACATGGCCATAATACCATTCTGTAATACTCTATACATAGAACACTACACCTCCCAACATGACCGACCACTGGACATGGCCATAATACAATTACTTAATACTCTATACATAGAACACTACACCTCCCAACATGACCGACCACTGGACATGGTCATAATACAATACTAAAATACTCTATACATAGAACACTACACCTCCCAACATGACCGACCACTGAATATGACCATAATACAATCCTAAAACACTCTATACATAGAACACTACACCTTCCAACATGACCGACCACTGGACATGGTCATAATACAATACTAAAATACTCTATACATAGAACACTACACTTCCCAACATGACCAACCACTGGACATGACCATGATACAATTCTGTAATACTTAATACATAGAACACTAAACCTCCCAACATGACCAACCACTGGACATGACCATGATACAATTCTGTAATATTCTATACATAGAACACTACACTTCACAACATGACCGACTGCTGGACATGACCATAATACAATTCTGTAATACTCTATACATAGAACACTACACCTTCCAACATGACCGACCACTGGACATGACCATAATACAATTCTGTAATACTCTATACATAGAACACTACACCTCCCAACATGACCGACCACTAGACATGACCATAATACAATACTAAAATACTCTATACATAGAACACTACACTTCACAACATGACCGACTGCTGGACATGACCATAATACAATTACGTAATACTCTATACATAGAACACTACACCTCCCAACATGACCGACCACTAGACATGACCATAATACAATTACGTAATACTCTATACATAGAACACTACACCTCCCAACATGACCGACCACTAGACATGACCATAATACAATTATGTAATACTCTATAGATAGAAAACTACACCTCCCAACATGACCAACCACTGGACATGACCATAATACAATTCTGTAATACTCTATACATAGAACACTACACCTTCCAACATGACCGACTGCTGGACATGGCCATAATACCATTCTGTAATACTCTATACATAGAACACTACACCTTCCAACATGACCGACCACTGGACATGACCATAATACTATTCTGTAATACTCTATACATAGAACACTACTACTCCCCACATGACCGACCACTAGACATGGCCAAAATACAATTACATAATACTCTATACATAGAACACTACACCTCCCAACATGAGCGACCACTGGACATGAACATAATACCATTCTGTAATACTCTATACATAGAACACTACTCCTCCCCACATGACCGACCACTGGACATGGCCATAATACAATTACGTAATACTCTATACATAGAACACTACACCTCCCCACATGACCGACCACTGGACATGACCATAATACAATTCTGTAATACTCTACACATAGAACACTACACCTTCCAACATGACCGACTGCTGGACATGACCATAATACCATTCTGTAATACTCTATACATAGAACACTACACCTCCCAACATGACCGACCACTGGACATGGCCATAATACAATTACTTAATACTCTATACATAGAACACTACACCTCCCAACATGACCGACCACTGGACATGGTCATAATACAATACTAAAATACTCTATACATAGAACACTACACCTCCCAACATGACCGACCACTGAATATGACCATAATACAATCCTAAAACACTCTATACATAGAACACTACACCTTCCAACATGACCGACCACTGGACATGGTCATAATACAATACTAAAATACTCTATACATAGAACACTACACTTCCCAACATGACCGACCACTGAATATGACCATAATACAATCCTAAAACACTCTATACATAGAACACTACACCTTCCAACATGACCGACCACTGGACATGGTCATAATACAATACTAAAATACTCTATACATAGAACACTACACTTCCCAACATGACCAACCACTGGACATGACCATGATACAATTCTGTAATATTCTATACATAGAACACTACACTTCACAACATGACCGACTGCTGGACATGACCATAATACAATTCTGTAATACTCTATACATAGAACACTACACCTTCCAACATGACCGACCACTGGACATGACCATAATACAATTCTGTAATACTCTATACATAGAACACTACACCTCCCAACATGACCGACCACTAGACATGACCATAATACAATACTAAAATACTCTATACATAGAACACTACACTTCACAACATGACCGACTGCTGGACATGACCATAATACAATTACGTAATACTCTATACATAGAACACTACACCTCCCAACATGACCGACCACTAGACATGACCATAATACAATTATGTAATACTCTATAGATAGAAAACTACACCTCCCAACATGACCAACCACTGGACATGACCATAATACAATTCTGTAATACTCTATACATAGAACACTACACCTTCCAACATGACCGACTGCTGGACATGGCCATAATACCATTCTGTAATACTCTATACATAGAACACTACACCTTCCAACATGACCGACCACTGGACATGACCATAATACTATTCTGTAATACTCTATACATAGAACACTACTACTCCCCACATGACCGACCACTAGACATGGCCATAATACAATTACATAATACTCTATACATAGAACACTACACCTCCCAACATGAGCGACCACTGGACATGAACATAATACCATTCTGTAATACTCTATACATAGAACACTACTCCTCCCCACATGACCGACCACTGGACATAGCCATAATACAATTACGTAATACTCTATACATAGAACACTACACCTCCCCACATGACCGACCACTAGACATGACCATAATACAATTCTGTAATACTCTACACATAGAACACTACACCTTCCAACATGACCGACTGCTGGACATGGCCATAATACCATTCTGTAATACTCTATACATAGAACACTACTCCTCCCAACATGACCGACTGCTGGACATGACCATAACATAATCATTAACACGCATGTGAATGGGGCTGAGCTTGCAGTGCCATTCTGGAACACTGAACACTGAATGGAGCTCTTCCAGTTGCAGTCACTGAGGCTCAGAAGAACAGCTAATTGGTGGGGTTGCCAGATCTAATATTGTTGGCCTATCCTGAGGATAAAGCATCAATAACAAAAAATCCTTAAAAGGGGTATTCTGCTCTCAAACCTTCATGGCATAGCCACATATGCCATGAAAACCTGATAGATGTTGGCTTGCTGTGCTATACTGTTTCCGTAATTCCCATTGATTTCTATGACACTTATAGAAACATCGTAGTGATGCCCGCTTGGTTGTTTCCATAAGCCTGAGCACCCCATTCAGTCGGAGGCAGAACTAAAGATAGGGGCAGGTCCCAGAGGTTGGACCCACATCTATCAGACTATTAGGGTATGCCATGAAAGTCTGAGATTGGAATACTCCTTTAATATTTAATGCAGAAGTTAAAGGGTCACCACTCCCAAAATTATTCACTAGTGCTCTGAGGGCCCGGACAAAATAACCCAACCACATAGGCATCAAAAAATTCATGTCTTGCCCAAATTGAGCCATTTCGTAGTTATACTTGTTTATAGGAAAATTGGGTGAGAGCCAATGTAACTTATTACAGTTCCGACATAAAATTGGCATTTGTGCCATTCAGGAGGCTAAAAAAGTTTGCTGACTACCGCAAGCATAGAGTAATGGAGGACATATTGATTGTCACCCAGCTTACCCAGACAGATGTAACTAAGGAATGGCTAAAAAGATGACTGCCATTTAGCTTCAATTTCCAGGCCTCTCCCCATGAATCCTGCGTAGATGGTAGGTGCGATGTTCCGGCTACCAGTTTTTCTACCTCTGTTCACATAGCCCTTGATGTGTGCCGTTTACATTGCTCTCACTCATGGCAATGATACAGTTAAGTTCTCAAAAACAAGATCTACAGGCCAAAAATTACCAAAAACATGACCCCGTGGGGTTATCCAGCGCACTTTACAACACCAAGAAGACAGCATTTTCTTGGGGTCTCCATGGGGACAGGAACCGGAGGCCTCAAGACATCATGGGATTAAAATTCAGAGATGTCCTCTGCTTAGCAACGCGGAATCCGAATAAATGAAAAAGTGTTCAGTCATGCAACGTATCTAAGAAGGATTCTTTTTCTTAGCTTCTATGTACTGGTGATGAATCTTGTAATACTAGAAGATGATGAGAGTCTTGAAAAAGCCCAAATATCGGTACAGATATGAAGTAATACGTAAAGGGGGACTCCATTTTCAGAAATATGGCCCATCGTTAGTTTCTGTACCCTTCCACTAATGCCCAGGAGTTAATGGTGGGGTAAGGTGTAAATTTATTTAAAGATGTCCAGTTGTAAACTACTGATAGCCTATTGTAGTGGCCCGGTACAACGGGGCCCCTCCATAACTGTATGCATGCATTTGTCTATGTCAGTGTTTCCCATCTCTGGTCTTTAAGGCACCCCAACAGGTTATGTTTTCAGGATTTCCTCAGTATTACACAGGTGATGTAATTATTGTCGGTGCCTCAGACATTGCCATAGGTGTTCTTACTATAGGAGATCCTGAAAACATGACCTGTTGGAGTCCCTGAGGACTGGAGTTGGGAAACACTGGTCTATGTGATGTCAGTGTCTTCCGTGTTGCATGATTGATGTGTATTGCATAGCTGCAGCACTGAAAGGGTTAACTGTCTGGTATGTGTGCTGACTGTCTGGAAAATGTATCCGTTTGTTTGTCACATGACCTCGTAATATATATGTGTTTGCAAGGTATGTGCAAGTGAGTTTAGTGTTGGGCTTGCAAGAGGACCACACGGGCACCTTTAGCATGTTCAAAAGTGAGTGTGTACCAGTAGAGACGGAGAGAGAGGAAAGTGGATTGCCGGGCCCAGGACCTACAGATAACTAGGACTGTGGTTTCTCCAGCTTACCCGTGAGTTCTCCCTGTCACACCACTTATCAAGCTGCTGTGAAACTGCTGCTAATTGTACAAAGTTCTGGTCACATAAAACGACCAGTCCCCATCCGTTTCCGGAGGTTGTGTCTTAAACAGTACCTGTGTGTGTGTGTGGATTTACTCCGTCACCCAGGAGTTCCCCCATAGAAGCTGCGCAAGAGAGGATTTACTCCACCAGCTAGAAATCCCCCGCGACAGAAGAAACAGTGGCGTCACGCGTGACACAAAACAGGACTAAGATAATCCAGTATTGGGTTTCCCGTTTATTAACCGGCCTTTGGCCCTTAGACCGTGTCACCGGTTACCCTCTGGGTGGGAGACGGTAGAGCCCCTGTCACAAGGCCCAAACTCTACCCCGCTGTCTCCAAGGCCGTGGCTCACTTCTCGGATGCTGCACTATCCTTAGGGTAAACCATCAGTAGTAGATTAAGGGCGTCTGAATCCCGCTGATCAACTGTTTGCCAAACCAGTTCATTCATGCAGGAGGCAGACAACTCCATTCTCTCGGCAATGGCCTAGCTTGGTATTCACTTCAGTGGTTAATTTACATGTAATACCAAGCCTGTCCACTGCAGTGAGAATAGAGCTGTCTGCTTCCTGCAGAAATCAGCTCAGTACACAAGCACACCAGCCCAGAGAATAGCTTATTGGTGGGGTTCCCGGGTTGCTGATCCCCACCAAGCTACTATTAATGGTCTATCCTAAGGACAAATCATCAATAGTTTGCAGCTGGACACCCCTTTAAATCAATGAATTTTAGACTAAATCATATTTGTGTATTCTCTGGGGTGTTCCTGACACATGTCAGCTCCTCTCTGTCCCCTCAGGGGCTAATTGGGGTACATTGTCTATCAGTAAAAAAGGCCAATAGAAATTAGTCGTATTAATATTCCAAGAACTAGTAGCTATTTGCAGTAAAAAATACATGGTTTCCATTAGACCGGGGGCAACTATGGGATTTATTTGTCAACTGTAGTGGTGAAAACTGGTACTGCATCTGACAAAATGAATAAAAATAAAATGACTTGATGCCCCACAGAAATGGGAGACCCCAATGTTTGCTCCACTTGTGCATGTGCAGACTCAACATACAGTCATATATGCTGATATTCAGTAGCTGGACATAGCTACTGACACCTCCACCACCACCAACAACCTAAGTATAGTAGTCAGTATTCATAGGCAGAAGGGAGAAGCCCATACTCTACTGTCTACTGTTACACACTGTAACAATGGCTGTCAGTTCACCTTTGACCAAGTTGCCCCCTTTAACGCCCATCTCGTAGGAACCTCTTTAGTGTTACTGACTGGGTGGTCCCTTTAGCTCATGCCTCAGGTCCCTTATTAACTGCTTCTCTTCAAGACCCCTTTAATGCTTCTGCCTCAGGTGCCCTTTTTAGTGCCTCTATTCCAGGTACCCTTTCTTTTAGGTAATACTTTATTCCCCTTTTGGTTCTTGTCCCATTTGCCCCCACTAATCGCCTCAAGAGAAAACTTATCTTAAAGGGGCTGCCCAGCTTCACAATGACTCATTGTGCAAAAGATTCAACCTTGGCATAGCTGGATTCCCTATAGCCTACCGCAATATGTGACTGGATTTGAGCATTTATTATAGAACTCCACAAATCAATCAGGCCCAGTGTATGAAGTATCCAGGAACATGGCCTGGAAGGGTTGACATCTCACGGCTTTGATCCATGAAGCATCTGGTAGGGGATTAACACCTGCGGCTGTCTCACATTACTGAGGAACATCCATCAACAATTAAACTTTGTCAAGCTGATGTTTTTCCTAGCAAGCGTCTCCATGTCACGATGGTGCGTCCGCTGGATCCGCTGAATCGTACACGCCGTTCTCCAGATATATCACTGCCTAAAGCCTCAAGATGATTTTCTGCTAAAAATCCCCAGTTCTTGAGTTGTCTTCTGAAAAGTTAGAAATTCTATTCATTTACTGTTAATTGCTTTTAGGAAGGCTGGTTGACAACCAATATGGCCGCGCAGCAATATACGAGCTGGGAGAGTGCTACCGCACCTTGTGCTTATTGTGTCAAGTACATACACATAATAGACACATTTGGTTTTAGAAGAAGGCAGACTAGGCAGTTGCCCAAAATCCCCATGGTCTAGGGGGCTCCCCAGTTATGGGATCCACAGGAGCACCTCTCACTTACCACTGATCCTTTTCCTGCCTTATAGACAACCAGGGAATTTATAATTTACCCCTTCCTACCATAGACCTCCAAGGATTTGGAGAAAAATGGAAAATGGCCAGGATGCAATTTTCTATAAAATCAGCCTGATCATATAAGCAGACAAGGTGGCTACTGTACAGCCCATGAAGGATGGCGGCCAACATCAGGTTATCTTGTCCTTTCTTCATGGGTAGTGTGGATCTGTACTGAGCTTCCTGTCCACAGGGGACTCCACATAAGTAATAAGGGAAGTGAAAAACAGACCAAGGATTACAGGCCCTCATTGCTCTGCATGAGATGTGTAAGGAGCAGTGGCGTAACTATAGGGGATGCGGTTGCACCCGGGCCCAGGAGCCTTAGGGGGCCCATAAGGCCTCTCTTCCCCATACTATGCCATAAAATTAGTGCTCAGCATAGCGCTTTGTGGCGTCACGATAGTGCTTTGTGGTGGCACGTTAGCAGCCATTAGGCTGCTGACGCTTAAATTGAAAATGACAGTTGCAGGTAATTTAGACGATGTGATCAGCGATCACTTGCATTGGCAGTTGTAAGGTCACAGAGGATTTAATCCTCTTCGTAGACGTCACTAATGGCTGCTGACTTGCTGCCACAAAGTACTATCGTGACGCCACAAAGCGCTATGGTGAGTGCTAATTTTATTACTATTCTTTGTGGCTGGCAGTTAATTGTGATTTGTTTTGTATGGACGCCCTTGGGCACAATTTGTAGTTGTGAGTGGTGAGGTGTGGAATAATACACAGAGCCAGATATTCTGCCTAAATTGTTGTAACCATGATATTATTAAATAAGGCAGTGAGATGAGGTCGTTTCCTTCATCACATTCAGTGCATAATAACTGATACTTAAATTGCAACAATGTAGCACCTGTGTCTAACTCATCCATATACTGGGAGCCTACTCTGGATTTCTTTTCTCTATACTTCTTTGTATTTATATCTCTTTATTACTTTATCTCCCTCTCTTCATATTTACCTCTCTTTTATTTTCCCTCTATTCACTGTCAAAGCTGTCTCTCCTTCTCAGTTACTCACGGTTTCTTAGATTTCTCTCTTGTTTCTCTCTTTCTCTCTCTGTCACGGCTGATCTCTGTCTCTTTTCACTTCTCTCTCCAGCCTGTCACCTCTCTTTTCTCACTACTCTTTACTCTCTTTACTTATTGCTTAAACTTATTATGCCTCTACTCTCTGGCACTTGCTTTGCCTTGAGCGTCTCACTCTCTGGCTCCTACGACCGTTGTCCAGCTATACCTGACCAGTTTGTCTGCAGCCAATCACAGCCTATCTGGTTGCTAGTCAACCTGCCTCATCTGAGTCTCTATGCATTTTTTCTGTCTTGTTCAGCTGCCTAAAAATGTCCTAACTGGTTGCTAGGTTACCTGCATCCCTTGTACTCAGATTAAACCCCTAGAGTCAATTATTATATTACCGGTCCCCATAACTAAACAGTGCTATGTAGTGCCTATTTCCAGGCCACTACACTACCTTTACATTAAGCATACTTCGGCCACCAGCTTGTACGGGGTGCCAGCTGGATGTAAGCCAGGAGTGATCACCCCCATCCTTATGTCCGCCTGGTCAGAGGATCTTCTTCCTCTGTGCTGCAGTTTCTTGTGGAGCTACATGAATCACCTTCCTCCTGGTTCTGCTTCCTCTGATGGTCTGATGTGCCACTGTCAGCCTATCTATGCCCCTGCAGCACAGCGTAGTTCTGCTGCTCTATTTATGTTATAATCTTGGTTCTGGGGCTGTATTTATGTTATGAACTTGTTTCCGGGGCTGTATGTATGTTATGAGCGTTATTCTGGTATTGTATCAATGTACTAAGGTTAGTTTTTAATGTATTTATGTTATGAGTTGGGTTCTGGTGCTGTTTTTATGCTATGGGTTTGGCTGTGGTGCTGTATGTATGTTATGGGCTTTGCTGTGGTGCTGTATGTATGTTATGGGCTTGGCTGTGGTGCTGTATGTATGTTATGGGCTTGGCTGTGGTACTGTATGTATGTTATGGGCTTCGCTGTGGTGCTGTATGTATGTTATGGGCTTGGCTGGGGTACTGTATGTATGTTCTTGGTTCTAGTGCTGCATTTATTCAATGAGCTTGGTTCTGGTGTTTCATATACTGGTACAGTATTTATTCACTAAGCTGTTCTGGTGTGGATAAAAAAAATAAATCCATACATGGTGCCATCTAGCCCAAGGCCGGCACTGCCCATGTAGTTCTACACTCAAGAGGGTCCAGAGATCCCCTCTACAGTCAGTGTATCTTGTATGATGGAGTCTGGTAATCCCTATCCTGAGACCATCACTGCCATCATTGGCCATTCATACGTATGGTGAAATATCATGAACGAGAATTGCCTAATGCCTCTAGACATATCTCACCTAGCTTTTGCATTGGAGCCCTGGACAAGTACAAATATATTGTGCTGATCGACTGTCATATGTGATACTATCTGCTGAGCACATGTATCTAAGCCAATCAAAAGTGATAGTGTCTCAAAGAAAACAAGGATCTTTCACACAACAATCCATAAGTGTCCCTTTTTGGACATCTAAAGATTTGTGAGGTGGTGTATGTCTAGGGGCTTCCACCACTTTCCTCAGGTTGTATCTCTTTACTGTATGTTGGTATCATTGGAACACTATATGGCATTACTGTTTAGGCACTGCATACTGTCACTTTGGTTATATCTTCTCATGGTCCACCTTTATCTAGTACAGAATATTCTTTTAAGCCTCCTATGCATGACCTAAGTAGAAGATGTCATACAGAGATTTTCTCAGAGAAGAATCAGACCACCCCCTATCCTTATATTAGTTTGACGACAGGCAAATGTGTCAATGATGGGAACATAAGAACATCAATGGTCTGATTAATTCCTATACAGATTTCTCGGAACATGTGCAATCAAAACTTTAATTATGGACCACCTGGCAATGGGAAAAATCCTCCAACAAGCACAAGCTCCAAGAAGCCAACAAAAAGAATGGCGTAACCCGTAGGGCATCAGGTATGTCAGTCAAGGACATGAAATACCATGGTCCTAACCCTACGAGACCTATGGTGGTGGTTCTGATATGTATAGGTGCAGGCTCCTTTCGCTTCGTCTACTCAGGATCTTGCTCGGTATTCTGGAATGTAAGTCCCACATCATCAAATTACAGATAATACCTAAACCATCTGATCCTCAGCATAATTAACAGCTTAGAACTTGTTTAATGCTTCATATTTCAACCCGCACTACACTCTACAGGTGACCATCCCTCACTCTTATGTAATCGCCTTACTTTCTACACAGATACCTCCTCTCATGTCTCCACCACCAGAGGTGATCAGAACAAGGTCAACTGAGTAGGTAAAGTTTTGGTGACAACAGGCGCCTCTTCTACCTTAGGCATATCTTGGGGACCTGTAATGGTTTGATGATAGCTATTAACGTTTGGCCACTCAAGTGACATCACAAGGTTGGATGTGGTGATGTCATCAGACTTGGCCTGGCAGACTTAGCCCATCCCTGTGATACCTGTACTAAAAACAAAACATCCATAAGAAATACATGATCTACATGGGCAAAAACACATGTACAGTGAAGTGAGCATGCCCCAGGAGGAATAGTTCAGCACAGAGGCCTCCGACTCTACACCTGGGCCATCCATTTTGCCAAGAAGTCATGCAACATATGATTACTCCAGGCTATATATGTTCTATATGAGATATTACAGCTCCATCTAGTGTAAAAACAGATGGGCGCATGCGCTAATACGCTTGCCGCTACGGAGCGTATGAACGTATGAACCGTGTTGCTTTCTTTTGACTATTCAAACTCCACGCTATTGTGCGAGAGTTTGAAAAGAAAAAAGCAGGAGGATAGGTCTTGCCCTATTTTTCTCGTATGTGAAATAACTACTTGTGAGAAAAATAGGGCAAGTCCTATCTTTGCTCAAGCGTAATATTAACGTGCAAGAATCCTCATAGTGAAAACAAAATCAATGGGTTTGTTTCGTCCCATTTTGCGGCCGTGATTTTTACGCTCATGTGTTTACGCCTTCATACTAAAGCTGCCTGAAATGTATCCCCCCTACATTATACAGCAGAGCTCTCTCACACGCATACTCTGCTATAATAGAGATCCTTTTGTTATAGCACCCCTACATCTTCTTCCCCTGTACTAGAGCTCCCTGCATTATATCTGCAGGAACAAGAGCTCCCTGCATTAGAGCTGCAGTTCTTTAGAGTTCCCATACACTGGAGCTCTCTTCATTACAACTTCAATACACGAGAGCTCCAACACATTACATACCACCCACACTACAGCAGCCCTACATTACATCACCCCTGCACTAGAGCTCCAATACATTATAGCTTCCATGCACTAGAGCGCCCCTGCATGACATCTCCCTTGCATTACATCTACTCTGCACTATATCTGTCCTACATTACATTTCCCTTATACTACATTGCACCTAAATTACATCTCCCCTGCACTACATCGCACCTACATTACATCTCTCCTGCAGCAGAGAACCCCTACATTATATCTCCCCTGCACTAGAGCGCCCCTTCATTACATCTCCCGTACACTACTGTGCCCCTACATTACATCTCCCCTGCACTACTGTGGCCCTTTATTACATCTCCCCTGCACTAGAGCACCTCTACATTACATCTACGCTACTCTAGAGCACCCCTACATTACATCTCCACTGCACTAGAGCCTCCCCACCTCCTTATATCTCCCCTGCACTACCATGCCCCTACATTACATCCCCCTGCATTACTGCACCCCTTCATTACATCTCCCTGCACTACTGCATCCCTACATTACATCTCCCCTGCACCCCAACATTACATCTCCCCTACACTAGAGCGCCCCTACATTACATCTCCCCTGCACTAGAGCACCCCTAAATTACATCTCCCCTGCACTACAGCGCCCCTACATAACTTCTCCCCTGCACTAGAGCACCTCTACATTACATTTACCCTATTCTACAGCACCCCTACATTACATCTCCCCTGCACTACTGCGCCCCTACATTACATCTCCCCTGCACTAGAGCGCCCCTACATTATTTCTCCCCTGCACTAGAGTGCCCCTTCATTATATCTCTCCTGCACTACCACTCCCCTAAATTACATCTCCCGTGTACTACTGCACCCCTACATTACATCTCCCTGCTCTACAACGCGCCTACATTACATCTTCTCTGCACTACTGCGGCCCTTCATTACATCTTACCTGCACAAGAGCGCCCCTACATTACTTCTCCCCTGCACTAGAGCACCCCTGCATTACATGTACCCTACTCTACAGCACCCCTACATTACATTTCCCCTGCATTACTGCACCCCTACATTACATCTCCCCTGCACTACTGCACCCCTACATTACATCTCCCCTGCACTACTGCACCCCTACATTACATCCCCCCTGCACTAGAGCACCCCTACATTACATTTCCTCTGCACTACTGCACCCCTACATTACATCTCCTCTGCATTACATCTCTCCTACTTTACATCTCCCCTGCACTACTGCGCCCCTACATTACATCTACCCTACTCTACAGCACCCCTACATTACATTTCTTGTGCACTACTGCGCCCCTACATTACATCTCCCCTGTTCTACAACACTCCTACATTACATCTCCCCTGTTCTACAACACTCCTACATTACATCTCCCCTGCACTACTGCACCCCTACATTACATCTCCTCTGCATTACATCTCTCCTACTTTACATCTCCCCTGCACTAGAGCGCCCCTACATTACATCTCCCCTGCACTAGAGCGCCCCTACATTACATCTCCCCTGCACTACAGCGCCCCTACATTACTTCTCCCCTGCACTAGAGCACCTCTACATTACATCTACCCTACTCTACAGCACCCCTACATTACATTTCCCCTGCACTACTGCACCCCTACATTACATCTCCCCTGCACTACTGCGCCCCTACATTACATCTCCCCTGCACTACTGCGCCCCTACATTACATCTTCTCTGCACTACTGCAGCCCTTCATTACATCTTACTGCACAAGAGCGCCTTTACATTACATCTCTCATGCACTACTGCGCCCCTACATTACTTCTCCCCTGCACTACAGCGCCCCTACATTACTTCTCCCCTGCACTAGAGCACCTCTACATTACATCTCCCCTACTCTACTGCGCCCCTACATTACTTTTCACCTGCACTACTGCACCCCTACATTACATCTCCCCTGCTCCACAATGCCCCTACATTACACCTCCCCTGCACAAGAGCGCCCTTACATTACATCTCTCATGCACTACTGCACCCCTACATTACATCTCCCCTGCACTACTGCACCCCTACATTACATCTCCTCTGCATTACATCTCTCCTACTTTACATCTTCCCTGCACTACTGTGCCCCCTAAATTACATCTCCCCTGCACTAGAGCGCCCCTACATTACTTCTCCCCTGCACTAGAGCACCTCTACATTACATCTACCCTGCTCTACAGCACCCCTACATTACATTTCCCCTGCACTACTGCACCCCTACATTACATCTCCCCTGCACTACTGCGCCCCTACATTACATCTCCCCTGCACTAGAGCACCCCTACATTACATCTCCCCTGCTCTACAGCGCCCCAACATTACATCTCCCCTACACTAGAGCACCCCTACATTACATCTCCCCTGCTCTACAGCGCCCCTACATTACATCTCCCCCGCTCTACAGCGCCCCCGCCAGCTCCAGGCTGCACATGCTGCTGTGTTGTGCCAGAACTAGTAGTGAGTGCCACAGACATGTCATCTTGATCTTGACCTCTGGCTTGTATTCCAGCAGGGAGGTCTTCACCAGTTCACCAGAAACTGATTGCAATAGAAATAAACTCACACTGACATCATATAACCCCAGTTGTTTTGTAACTACAACTCCCAGCATGCCCTGACAACCTAGGAGTTGGAGTTTCACAGCGGTAAGGAAGCCACACTTTGTAGAGCAATTCATGTGCAAGAATGTTTTATTCCTACACTGACATAGCATAGCTGAGTTTGTCATTTCGCACAGCCCATTCATTGTGCTACCATAAGTAGTTTTACATGGGACTGCAGGCATTATTAGGTTATCAATATGAATCCAAGACAGTAAAAAGACAACATGAGATGTGCTACATCTGTATCAGCTACAAGCAGCTCTGCTACATCTGTACTAAGCTCATATCTAATTACATGTCACATATCATTTGATATACAATGTGCTATCTTTGGTTTTGCATGGGACTGCAGGTAAACTCAACGCATATATCTTACCTGAGCGAGTTATCTTTATGCACAAATGATACACCTCTAATAGCTGAAAGATACATTCAGCTCTGCTATATCTGTAGCCACCCCAATCTTATTTCATATCTAGCAATATATATGCTACATTTAGCTCTGCTACATCTGCACAAGTCTCTCATCTAGTTACATTTCATGTATCAGTTGTCGCATATTATGATATCAGTGGTTTTCCATGGGACTGCAACTAAATCTTGATACATGAAGGATGCACAAATTGAACTCTGCTACATCTTATCCTGCATTGAAATGCAGCAGTGGTGAGTTTGTCATTGTTAAGCATAATTACAGTACATCAAAATGTCATTGCTGGCTTTTCACAGGTAAACCTAGTGCATTCATTTAACTCCGATGCAGCCCCAAAGAAATGACAAATACAGCTCTGCTAAATCAATTTCTCCATGCCAGGTAGTAACGCTCATTTTATCACAAGTGATGGTGATATCGGAAATGTGTTGTCTGTGGTTTTACATAGGGCTGCAGGCAAACCAACTACTGATTTATCTCAGTGCATACACATTTCGACCCCGAGGAACCATGACCAATTCAGCTCTGCTATACCAATAAGCTTGCACTTGCAGGGTGCACATACAGGAGGCATGCGGTAGGACTGTACCTGTTCTCACAGTGCAGAGTCTCTGCAGGACGAGGAGCAGGAGGGTGACTTTCCAGCAATCCCATGATAGTATCCACCTCTCCATAGTGTAGGGCAGGAGCGAGCCTCTAAGTAGTAGTTGTGAGTGCACCCACAGGGGACATAGGGCTGTAATCCGCAGTCACACTACTATGTATCCATGTGTGCGGAGACAAGGGAGAGAGATGAGTGCTCGCCTTTGGCTTAGTCCTCTTTCAGTGGTATCAGTTTTCTTGCAGTCAGTTCTGTCTGGCTGTGTGTCCTCTTCTGTCTGTCCCTCCCTCCTCCTCGCTCTCCCTCTCATAACCCCCCCTTCTCCTTCTTCTATTCATCTAGCGCACGCTTTTCGACAATTCCCCCCCACACCCCTCCTTCACTCTTTGCTTGGGCTTCTGTCACCCTCATCTTATGCCTCAGTTCATGTTGCCCTCTGTCTTGTATCTCAGACACTTCCTCACCTATCTGGTGTCACCTCATCTCAAGTCCCCAGGTCCTCATCCTTATCCACTTTGGATTCCTCTAGACTTTTATGGATTCGTAGTTATGTAACTCAGGGTCTGCTAAAAAGGGATTTTGACAACTTTTTAAAAAAAGTTGGGGGTTGATTGGTCCATAATGAACAGGTCCACTCAGGTTTGCTGCTTGATGGTGGACCTTTCATGGTTCCATAGACCAACGTCAATAGATGGCCCACTTTGACATGTTCTTGGGGACTCAGATGTCAAATATGTGTATTCAGGGGCCTCATCTTACCTTACTTTTCCTAGTACTTATGGATCTGATTAAAAGGCTTCATGTATAACGTATACCTGTAATTATCAACTATGCCTCAGTTTATGTTGCCCTCTGTCTTGTATCTCAGACACTTCCTCACCTATCTGATGTCACCTCACGCCAAGTCTTCAAGTCCCCATTCTTATCCACCCTGGACTCCTCTAAAAGTTTTATAGAACTGGTTAATGGTGGACCTTTCATGGCTCCATAGGACAACGTCAACAGATGACCCACTTTGACATGTTCTTGGGGTTTCAGACGGCAAAAATGTATACCCAGGGGCTTCCTCTTACCTTAAATTTCCTAGGACAAGTTCCATTTTTTATTCTGATGGATCTGAATGAACAGGCTTTGCACATTACATATACCTCCTATCTTGCATCTCAGACACTTCCTCATCTATGTGGTGTCACCTCACCTGAAGTCCCCAGGTCCTCATCCTTATTCGCCATGGACTCCTCTAAAAGTTTTATGGAGCCGTAGTTTAAGCAACTAAAGGTCTTCTAAAAAGGAACGTTTCGGACAATTTTCAAGTACACCTTTTTCAAAAAGTTGGGAGTTGATTGATCCATGATGAACAGGTCTTCTCGGGTTTATTGGTTGATGGTGAACCTTTCATGGTTCCCTAGGCCAACATCAACAGATGGCATATTTTGATGTGCTCTTGGGGTCTTAAATGCCAAAAATGTGTATCTAGGATCTTCCTCTTACCTTTAATTTCCCAGGACAGTTGCTGCTTGTTGTTCTGATAAATCTGAATGAACAAGATTCTCACCTAATGTATGCCTGTCTTGTATCTCAGACATTGCCTCACCTACCTGGCATCACCTCATGTCATTAAATTCATTCATTCATTTTCCTCCTCTGGGTTTTACTTTTTCAATTTTCTCTTTTATTTTTACGGTTTGTCTTTTTTTCCAGTCAATAATTTGTTCATTCATTTTCTTTCTCTATTTTTATTAATTCATTCTTTAGGTCTATTAATTTAGGGTCTGTCATTTTTTCGATAATCAATTCTTCTGATTATCTGACTACCATATTTTGGTCTATTTGTTCATTCACTATTTATCTATCCTCTACTTGTTATTTCTCATTCACTTGCATCTTGTTTTCTGGATGTTTTCATTCATTCAGTTTCTCTCCTGATTCTTACTCTTTCATTCATGTATTGTATTCATTTTTTCTGTTGTTCACCAGTTCAATCGATAATTATTGAATTTATTACATCATTACACGAATTATGTATTCATTCCTCATCTATTTTTTACTTATTGTGGTCCATTTGGTAATTCCTTCCCATGTTAATCTTTCCTCTGCTGATTATATCTAATTCAAAATGATGTCTTTTGAGTAATTTTTCCATTTATTCATTCGCCAGCTATCTTCTGTTTCTGATTTTTTTTAGTCCTGGTCATTTGGTCATCCTTTGGTTTGTACTCTTGTACTATCTGGGTTCATTCAGTCAATCAGTTAGCATCTGATTATGTTTCATTCGCTCATATTTTCTGTTTTGGTCAATACCATAATTGTATTCATGCATTCATCCATCATTCTCACTCATTAATCTTTTCTGTTTAGGTTCTTTCATTCGTTCATTCATCTAAGCACCTTTATTTTATTCATCTTTTCTAATCTGGTCCATTACTTCATTCACCTAATTGTCCTCTCTCCTTCCTTCATTTATTCAATTACCTTTTTTTCTTCATTCATTCTTACTTTCATTCACATGTCCGGGTGTTTCTTTCTCTCGCTATTCTGGTACGGTTCAGTTCACAATTTCCTTGAGATTTTCCTTGATAACAGAAACCATGAGATAGCTGGATCCGTCACATGACACCCCTTGGACTTACAATGGAGTCTACTGGGTTACGTCACTGTGACTGGAAGAATAGTGACTGGGGGAACAGAGACCAACTATATTCACAGTGGTAACTGGGACTTGAATACTGATTACCTATTTCCAAGATAGCAGGTCATCAAGATCAATCACAGAAAATGGCCGTTACTTACTGACTGGGGAGTGCATATAGATGCATCCTCCTCTCACCATGCAGGTAGCTAACTACCAAATGGAGGAGCCAATAACACCTGTGCAGGACACCGATAAGACAACCACTCACACTGCCTCCTGATAATGAGGGGGGTGGATGCTTGGCGCATACTCCCACACATAGTGGATACAAGGTGCCAGACCATTCTGATATATGTAGTTCACCATGCAGACCAGCAACCTATTAATGACGCCATGATAATTCGGCGGGTTGCCCTGCACTTCCATCAGTGAACCACATTGGTACTGCCACCCTGGGCTCCCCCTGGAGTCTTAATGCCACACTGCATGTGGCAAGATCAGATCAGTGGTGGTCAGCCGCTCAGGACCCCTGGCAATCAGCTGTTTTAAAAGGTCTCTTCACTACATACTAAAAACAGCGCCATAAATTTCATAGTGTTAGTATCTGGTATAGCAGCTCAATCCTATTCTCTCACATTCAGTCATCTAAAATATAATTCATTCTTTTTTTCTTCATTCATTCTTCAACCTTTCTATCTCTACATCGTTTTCATTTGTTTCTTGGTTTTATTCATTCATATATGTGTGCATTCACTTAAACAATTGTCTATTATTAGCATCTGTTTTGGATTCATTCATTCATTCACACATTTATATATTCATTCATCAGCCTTTCCCCTCTTTAGCTCTTTGTCATCTCCTAGTCCATGCATCCATTAATTCATAAATGCATTTGTTCATGCTCGTGTTCATTCATTTACACAGTTGGACATGCAGCCATTCATCAACCTTTCTTTCTTTTCTTCTAACTTGTTATTAACTTGCCTGTTGTGTTTTGGATGATTCATTCATTCAATTGTCCATGTGTCAATTGGTTCATGCTTTTGTTAATTCATTCACATTTCTTCCTTTAATTATTTACTATTTTCCCTGTTCTTTTCATTCTCAAATTCATTCATATATATCTGTCCATTGATTCCTTTACAGATTTACTTATTCATACATCAACCTTTCTTTCTCTAGTTTTCCTATTCCATTTTTGTATCATTCATTCATTAAGTCGTTTACTTCATTCACTTTTCATCTTCTGATTTCCTCCCTTTCACCCCCTCTCTCCAAAACTGCATATTTTGCTGTCCCTTAAGAACCTATGTTTTTGCCAACTGAATCTCTGGGACAGCTGCTAGTAATCTGCAGGCTGCGATGTTTACTAACCAGGTTTTATACGCCACCTATAGGATTTTATTGGATTTATTCTATGTGTGTCTCCGGTTACATTTGTCAGACTTCGTTATATGACTGATTTGTGATTGTACTTGTCCGTATTCTTTCTAAATTCCTATAATCCGTCCGCCAGCGATGTAGAGACACAACACAAATCCAATGCTGAATTATCAGACAATTATCTGATAGTCCATAGTTGTGTTTCCTGTCCTAGAGTTTTAACAATGGTGATAGTATTAGTGTATCATGACCTCAGCAGGGTTAATGGGGTCACAATGTTGGTGGTAGGTCAACACTGGGGCCAACTTAGCATACCAAAGCAGTTGGGTCAGCATAGAGGCAGCATCAACACTGCAAGGTGGCATCAGAATACTCCAGGAGTTGGGGGCAACCTATTGTATTTCAAATGACAAATACAGAATATTCTTGAGGTCTCAACTTGGAAGTTTGCAGAATAGTGAGTGCAGCTCTGGAGTAGAATGTAGGATCAGTAGAAGATGACAAAGTACAAAGTAACTCAACTTTTTATGTAAATTAATTGTATATGTAAAGGGTAGCACAGTATCTGGAGGCGGTCGTACTCTTCAAGTCTTTTTCCTTGGGTGTCTTCATGCTTATACTAACCTAGGCGCCGGTGTCTTACTCCCTTGTGTTGGTCTCCCTGGTGCTGAGGCAGGCTGCTGTGTCCTCCACGCTGACAGAGGATTCTCTTCTTGGTAACGGGACTTTGAATACCCCGCCTCCAGAAAGTGAGCGCTGTGATTGGATCGAGCGCCAGCCAATCAGAGCGGGCGCTCGATGAACCAATCACAGCTATTTAGTGATGTCATTCACTGAATGACTGTGAATGATCAAGATATATGGCTAATCAGTGAGTATTTTTATGGTTGCTGAAACTGAATGATCAGCCGATGATCAAGTGTTTGCTTTTCATTGGCTGATCATTGGTCCTTTTACACGGCTTAATTGTCGGGCAGACAATCATTTGGAGGAATGCTTGAGGCCAATAATCAACGTATGTGAAAGGACCATTATCTTAATGGGTAATAGTAACCTGTCACCTTCTTCACAAGTCTTGCAAACATGGGTTCATCAAGAAGAGTCAACCCAAAGATCTTGGATGGAAAATTAGGGACATGATGCCAAACAAGCACCAAATCCTCCTGTCCCAGGTGGTTATGGGTGTAGTAGTGTTAACTAATGAGATATGTTAGGCAACTGTTCGATTGTATGTTCAAAGGGTCAACTAAGGCAACTCTTTAATTTTATGGTTGGTTATTCAATTAGCTCCATCAGATTGTGCAATAGGTGACTGAGAGTTGAAGTGACAAAGGGATGCTTCTTATTTGAGGGTTCTAAGGAATGTAAATGTTTAAAGAGGTATTTGGAGTAATTTCACAAGAGTCTTCCGAAATCAAGCACAGTGTGAATTATAGATTTCTCCTACAGCTGGATCACGGCCAATAACAAGTTTTCCACTGTTCAAAGGACCTTATTTCAACTCACGTTTCTACAGTAGGTTGACTGTACATCTTAGCATTCATCATTGTTTAAGTTTGACTGAAGTCTTGAAGAACTCTAGAACTGGATGATATGGTATGGTCATTAGTCAATAAGTGACTTGGTTTTATCTGAAGTTGGTCCTTTGTCATCAAGGCCTCCTGACCAATTTGAGGTCCATTTACCTAATTCTGAACATCATATGGTCAAAGATTTTAAACTTTGGTGTTTTTGAAGAAGACTCTTGAAAATATTGTAGAGGGCAAGGAAAGCCCACAAGTCAATTCCAGACAGAAATCTTGATCAAAGTTTCCACTTGCTGTGCAGGTGATCAGACGGAAGGTTTATGGTATTGGGGATATATTATGAGAAGGCCCAGCTGATTGGAAAAGACAATAATCCTCAAATATGTGAAAGTAAAGGGAGCTCGAGACAACTAACAAAACGATGAACAAGGGCACAAGTAAAGAACTGAAGACCCAGAAAGAAGATTGGAGAGACACTATATTGCCAGGGAAGGGGGGTTAAAACCAATTAATTGAGTTTGGAGGAGGTTTTGGGGAAGTTGCCCTTTTGTTTTTAATTTATGGTGATCCTGTTATGGGAGAAACACCTTATTTCATATAATGAAGTAGAATTGTGGAAATGGCTAATTAAATGACAAGTGACTGTTGGCTTGACATCAAGGAGACTAGAGAGATGTCACTTGGCAGACAACAAATACTTGGGTTAAAGGATATGTCCACCTTTGGAACCATTTTTTGTTTGTGCAATGTATCTAAAATCATATTGACCAAAAATATCTTATCATTTTTGGTATTAAGTTACTATGTAGGCAGGTAGTTTCTTGGTTACTCTTTCTGTCTCTTCTACTTGGTAACCTACAGATAATAGAAGAGTAGGCAACTGAAAGGTAGTAAGTAACACATGACTCTGGGATCCAACTACACATAAGGTTTGTTTGTAGTCTGCAACCATAAAGACACATAGGTCTGCATAGGAACTGTATGCACAAAATGGAAGGACATTTAGAATCAATACTAATTGATAATAGTAGCATAATAGACTTAGATACCCCATCTCATCTTCAAAGTGGCAACATACAGGTCTTATATGGTAGCAAAAGCAAAAATGGAGAAGTATTCATTTTATTGAAAAAGTAATGGTGAAAATTCTTGAAAATGCCTCCGATTCATTCATCATTCACCTTACATGATGCTGCTGCATGGCTGTTGGCGGGTTAAGTTTTTCTCTGCCTTGGGTAATGAATTCCTGTTCAAGACAGAACAGTTTGACATCTGCTGCATTCGTAAAATTCCCCTTTTTTTTACCCTACGACCTGGTGTAGGAGTGTCAGGACTGTACTGATAGTACGCGGAGCACAGGAGGCTACTAAAGTTCTTGCTATTACTATGATGTTCTAGAAAATCCTCACATATCTCTGGCTAGCCTACTGCAAGAGAACTAGAAGTCCCTGCATCTTTTAAATATTACTTATATGTGTAATAAGCTAAGTACCAACTCTCATTGAGGCCGGAACGCTTCATAAATTGGCATCACAATAGTAAACCATAGTAGTAGGCTGACTATAGAAAGCTCCACCAGGCAGCTTAACATGTCACTTACCTCATTACCCAATTCAGAGACTGCCCAGAAGCTGGCACAGGAGCCCTGATGGTTGGGTTCTAGAAGCTCGTCACTGGCACACACATTCTGTGGTACCAAGGGCATTGTAACCAAAGAAGAAGCCCGTGTGACTGATTTGGGCTCTGGAAAGGGAAGGAAGTCCCATGTTTCTCAACTATAACCAGAGTGAACCAATGCACAGCTCCTCAAGGTTGTTCACCAACAAGAAATGATGAGACTAGACTCCCTTTCAAACCAAGGGAAGGAGCTCTTTCTACCTTTTTCTATTCGAAGGATGAAAGGGATTAGGGAAATCATGAACTAGAGTTGACCAATATATTGATTTCTAGGGTTAGCAATTGAAGTGTGGAAAGACCAGCGCACCCTAGCAACCAAGACAAGTAGGTCTTATCTTCCTTTTTCCTACCAGCGTAGTCATGAACCAGAGTAAACCCTCTAGGGTTAGCAATCGAGGGATGAAGAGACCAGTGCACTCTAGCAATCAAGTGAAGGGTTAGGGTAATCGTGAACCCATGAAGTGATTTTGAACCAGCAACGAGAGGTGGAGCGCACTCAGTAGCCTTGCAAAGAAACTTTGGGAAATGATCACTTAGACCCTTCAGAAGCCCAACTCACATTAGTTTACAAAGTGGTATCATGAAAGACCATGCAAGATTATGTGTATGACATGAAGAGCTACAGGATGAAATGGGAAGATGAATTCTCCTCACCACTTCTGAAAAGACTCATGGTATTCACTGACAACCTCAGTTATGAAATCTTGACCTTGTTTGGAATTTCAAGGTTGCATCCCAACATAAGCAGATCGGTAGGATGGAGAACATAGCGGACCCAAGGAAATAAGATTTTATAACAGTGAATGGTCATTTGAAATCAAAGCTGAGATGAGGGATTTGTGGACTATGGGAAAGGGTGCAATCTATGGCTTGAGATACTGCCTTTACATTTCTTTATATAACCAAATGGACACTGTATACGAGTAATGGCATTCCAGTGTATGACAAGAGCCTATTGTAGCAAATCAGTAGCTCATTGTGGAAGAGTGATTGTTGAATGTTGCTGGAAGAGGATCTACATGAACGTTTAGACCCTACTTCAGATATGCGATAGGGTGGCCGGCAGGCCCTGCATTGAGAACTGCATATACAGAGATGAGGTAGGGGTGGAGGGAAATGGGATGGCAAAAAGGGCCAACTTGGGGCATATTCCTGGACATGTCTTGTGTCTATTTTAACTAGGATTCTATACAGGGTGTAGTCACAAAGCCCGACCCAACACTATATCTCAATACCGGTGTCCTATATTGAAATAACAATAGCATACTTGAATAGGAAGGCATAGATGTGCTACACGATGGTTTGGTGCACGAGACCCCTGGAGGCCCCGGAACATGGATTTCAATTTTATGTTGTGGTACCCGTAAGAGAGCAAGAGTAAAACCCAATCACAAAGTCGAAGAGCAAAATGTGAGAAGCAGATATTGATTTTCCATGTCTCTAAGTTCCCTGGGACCACTGCTATAATTGAAGTAAGGAAAGCGTACTCGTAGTGGTCCGCTCCTGCTACAATAGGGACAGATCCTCTAGGAAGTCATCCACCATTGTCTGCAGGAGATTCAGGTGCCGATCCATATAGAGAGCCCCTGGAATGAACACAGGTCCAATGAGGTGATAGCGCCAAATTCCATCCCACACATTCACACTGAAATTTGCATTGTCTACTGATTGGTTGTGCTCTTTCTAGTAATTTGCACTGTATCTGCACTGAATTGGCATTTCGCCGTCCACTAACGCAGTCCTGTAAAGACAGCATCAGCCCTGGACTGCACTGTCGGACGGCTCCGTGCATGTATCGTAGCAGAAAGAAGCCCACTTTGAGTATGCTTTCCCTGCTTTAGTCATAGCAGCGGTCCCACGGGACTTAAAGAGACGTGGAAATCAATTTTCTGCTTATCACATGCTGCTCTTCAACTTTGCAGTTGGGTTTTACTTTCTCTCCCTTATAGGGACCACAACACAAAATTGAAATCCACGTTCCGGGGCCCCCAGGAACTCGTGCACCATACCATCATGTAGTGCATCCATGTCTTCCTATCCAAGTATACCATTGTTATTTCAATATAGGACACCAGTATTGAGATATCACGCTGGATTGGTCTTTTTGACTACACCCTGTATACTGTATGATGCAGAATGTACAGGGGACACGTCATTCGAGAAGACACCGCTTACTGTACATACTGTACCTTCTGCTCTCTACAAGTCCCTCACCTGTTAGCCTTGGATGCCTTAGGGTCCCCAGGCGGGAGGAATCTGTACTATTTTCAGAGGGCTTTCAAGGCTTGCTGTACCTTGTTTATGCATGAGGTATGATGTACCGGTATAAGAAATATATCATATGAGAAAGGGGTGTGTAAACCAGGTGGGGTGAGAAGGCATTTCGGGTTTTACGCACAGTAGCTGTAGCTTGCACAGTGATGGGTTAATGGTGCACCTGCGTGTCTACAGGTGGAGATGGTGTAGAAAGGTATGAAAAGTTCCTTAGATCCTTACTTTGTAGAGATTGTATATTTTGCATATACAGTACGCCATTCTCCATAAATCATAGAGAGATTACTGGATGAGCTGGTACTCAGATGTCGCTACCGCCCTAGTTTTTGTGTCTTTTATGCTGCGTTAATAAAGGTCTGCCTCGGGGAAGATCTGTCCGCAGTATTTTTGGAAGATGCAGTATGGGTGACTTTACAGAATTAACAGCGGTGATATGTATGAGGCTGACTGCCCCGGAGCACTATACTAGAAGAGCCACGTCTGCTCAGCAGCCTTACCCAATGCTATTACCACTTTACTATATGGAGGCATAGGGCATTTAATGGAGTAAGCCCACTGAAAACATTTATCACCTATCCACAGGATAGGTAATAAATGTGTGTTTGCAGGAGTTTTGACCGCAGAGACCCTCAACAATCATGAGAATGAGGGTCTTGAGTTCCTTATCTGAAAGCAGTGGTGGTCATGCGTGTGCACTACCCCTCCATTCATGGTCCATGGAACTGACAGAGATAGCAAACACACTATACTTGTCAGTCGATTGACATTGAAGGAGGAGGAGCCCAAATGGAGTGGCCACTGAGTACATGAGCTGTCTCTCCATTTAACTGTATGCCAGTAGGCTTACAAGGAACTGTGGTTTCTAGGATAGGCCTAAGGGGTACTCGTTGGTGACCATCTTGCTCCAGTAGTAACTGCAATTGCTTCCTTTCCACCATTTTCATCCTGTACTCTTGGAAGGTGCCAACTTGTCTCTGGGAATGGCACGCGTGGTCACAGGTACCCTGGAAGGGTACGTGGTGGAAGGAATAAAATGTTTGCTGCATGTCAACTTTATTGTCCAGAATTTCAAGCCGGGAACTGACGTCCGCTTGCATGATGACGGATGCATGGCACAGGGCCTCTCATCCCAGTTGCTTCATTCTGACGTGTCAGTCCGTCACCTTTGGCCCAGCAATCTCTCCAGAGTCCTCGTAGCTGCAAACAGTTGCACCCCTACTTCGTGGAAACACTAAAACACATGAACGATATAAAGCCCATGAGAGCCGTCCTACAGGAGTGACGGGAATAGCGAAGTCCTGTATTCGGCTTCTTTTCGGCAGTCCCAAAAAGCAGATTGGAGCGGCGGCGCGCACAGTCATCTATTTACAAAGTGACTAAACTGCTAGGGATGTGTCTGACGACACTCATGAAATGTTTCCAATAACAACTAACAGAATTGTGAATACAGCTCTGGAGTATAATACAGGCTGCCATTACTATGTTTATTCACATTTGTACAAGAATTGTAAGTTTAAGCCTATTAGCTAATTTTTGCCTATTGAACTCAATTTTCCGATGCATGAGCGACTGAATGCTGATTAAAAATGCACAACTACCTCTGTGCATTGTAACTCCAGCCACAGATAGGCTTCCCGTTGCATATGGTAACAAGCTTCAGACCGTCCGATGAGTGGTCTATACCTGCCAGTGCTCCGGGGTATCTCCCTCTTCTGCTAAAAACTTCCCTTTCTATGTTGATGGACATCTCCAGCTGCTGTCATGCCTTCCACATATGTTGCGCCAACACTGCACTGAGGATGGCGCATGCGTGTGACATCATTCCTGCCGAGGAAGAGTCACAGCGCACAGGCGCACCGTACGTGGAATGCATGCCGTCTCCAGCAGTGACGGCCATCAACATAGAAGGGGGTGTTTTTAGCAGAAGAGGGAGAGAACCCGGACCACTGGCAGATGTCAACTGCCCATCGGACTGTCCGAGGTTAATTAACATACGACATGGGAAGCCTTGCTGCAGCTTTATGTAGAGATGGGGTCACAGAGGTAATGGTGCTGGTTTAATCATCATTCAGTCACTCATGCATCGGTATACCGAGTTCAATAGACAAAAGTTAGCTGAAAGACTTATTTTAGGGTAGAATCTAAGATCTTGTGTAGGGCAGAGCTGTATAGAGGTTGTCACCGGTTGCTATCGGGGCCCACAATCTGACTTTTCTCAGCACACACTAGAGAGTTTTGAGGGCAGCCAACTAATTAATCAGTATGTTCTTGTAGTCTACGGGGAAGAACATGCAACCTCTATGGAGATATTTCCCTCGGTCAGAATCAAACTCATCACCCCTGTGCTGCAGAGAAACAATACGAACCACCGAAGTGTATTTTATAGTCAGAAAGACACGGTAATTCTGATATATTCTCAATTCTAATCCCACTTTAAATATAACTTGGGACTCACAAAAAGCATCTGACGGATTTACTGCCATACAGAACACATAATGATGCAAGAGGGTCATAAACTTTTTAAAGGCAACAGAAAGTATACATAACAAGTCTGACATTGAAGTCTTCTCAGTCTTGACATGCTGAGACTTGGCCGCCTCTTAATGACTACAAGAAACAATGAAAATGTACAAATCTCCTGCCGCTGGCAACCTGGAGCTGCCCAGGGAAGTGGCCCATCTGAACCTGGGAAAAAAATGGGCTTCTGTGATTATGGAACGGGTGGGATGTTGTGATGGGGCGATGGTGACAAATGGAGACAGTTCTTTTTAGCAAAAGGGTGGTTTCACTTCTGCGCCGGGGGTCCCGGTTTCCTGTTCTGTTAGGGGAGCAGGAAAGGGGAATCCTTGTGGCCGAATGGCTCCACTCTGTTGCCCAGCTTTTAGCTGGAAGAAAAAGCGCTGAATGCAGCACAGACCTTTAAATGGCCCCTTGGTCCTCTGAGCCCCTTGAGGTTGCTCTCAACATGGAGAGCATAGGCGTACCGGTACGGGGGTGCCGGGGTCGCAACGGAGACTCAGCCCCTGCGCTTGAGGGGGCCCAGAGGCCACCCTCCAGCATATACAGTTCACTTTCACTTTGTACTGTCGGCGGCCGCTTGCTAAGTTAGTGCGGTCCAGCCGACAGCACAAGCCAGGAGGAGAGTCGGAGAAAGGGGGGTGGGACTTGGAGAGAGGACAGGGCAAGAGGAGTGGGTGGGGGAAGGAGCAGAGAGGACTTACCAGCACAGTGGCACAGCACAGCAAGGCATCGAGTGGCCCAGGGATGATGTCATCTCCCTGCTGCTTCCTTCCTGCTGACACTGCGTACACCTGCTCTCCTGAGCAGAAATGTAGTCCGGGCACCAGGGTATGTATCTATCTATCTGTCTGTCTGTATGTCTTTCTATATGTCTGTCTATCTATCTTGCCTAGTCTCATATCTCTCTATCTCTCTATCTATCTATCTCTCTATCTGTCTATCTATTTCATATCTATCTATCTATCTCATATCTATCTATCTCTTGATCTCATATCTATCTATCTATCTATCCCATATTTCTCTCTCTCTCTCTCTCTCTCTCTCTCTCTCCATATCTATCTATCTATCTATCTATCTATCTATCTATCTATCTATCTATCTATCCCATATTTCTCTCTCTCTCTCTCTCCATATCTATCTATCTATCTATCTATCTATCTATCTATCTATCTATCTATCTATCTATCTATCTATCTATCTATCTCTCCCTCTCCTATCTCTCTTAGGCCCCATGCCCACTTGCATGCATGGATTTCACTGCTGAATGCCGCAGTGAAATCCGTGCGTGCCCGCAGACATGGAGAGAGAAAATACATTATACTCACCTCTCCGGACGCTGCGGGGCTCCTCTCTGTGCTGGACAGATTTTCTTTCTTCCAGTCGGCGGACTTGCTCGGCAGCGTGCCGCGTGCACGCGCACCAATATTTAAAAAAATCTCCTGTTCTCCCACGTATCCGCGGCACAGTACAAAAACAGCTGCGGCTGTGCCGCGGATACAAACAGCTTCCATAGGCTTCAATGGAAGCCGCGAGAGCCGTCCGTGTGCAAGATCCGCAGGAAAATGGAGCATGCTGCGATTTCTTCCTGTGCGTGTGACCCGTAAACCGGAAGGAATCCCATCTGCGTGCTTTTAGCTGCCCTACCGATGCCAATACATCCCTATGGGCAGTAAGATGCACGGATCTCCCGTGCGGGGGCCACGTGCGGATTTTATAAATAAAATCCGCACGTGGACATTGGCCCTCAGGCATAGATACGGGGCAAGGGGGAAATAGGACCTGGGGGGGCCTGAGCTGAACTTTTGCACCCAGGCCCCTGAGCCTTTAGGTACGCCCCTGATGGAGAGAGTGTTGCCTCTGCATCTTGGGCCGCTCTCCGTCGTGCCAGTGGCCTCCACCACTTCAATAGGCTCTGGCTTTTCTCTACTGTGCTGTGGCACACACTCTGTCCAGCTGCTTTGTCACCCCCAGTGCTCTATAAAAGCTATGTGCTCTTATAGAGCACCAGCCTGGTGCCTCAAACCTTCCCGATGATTCAAGTGCAGGAGGCGGCATACAGCTGGAGAAGACACATATTGGATATTTATGTATATAGTATTTATTAGTATTTATTACCTATAGTTGCAAAAAAATGTTTCTAGGGACACTTCAGTTTTGATAGAGTAACCCCCCATATTTGGACGCATCTTGCCATTCATACATACATACAGCACTGTGTGAAAAAGTTTTAGGCAGGCATGGAAAAAATGCTGCAAAGTAAGAATGCTTATCTATCACAGGAAGTTCTTTTTGGTCTTGGGTGAACCTGTAATAGACTTTTTTAATTCCCTCCATCGGGAGTCGCGTTTCTCTCCTATAGCTAATCAGGCTTATCCTAAACCTGGTAAAGACCACACTTCCTGTTAAAATTATTGCCTTATTCTTTTAATTAATCATAAGTTAAAGATTCTTACTAAAATAATGGCCACCAGGCTTAATACTTTTATAAGCCAATACAGATCCTCGTGTGGTGCAGAGTGTAAGCTCTTACTCATGACCTGAAGGTTGCAAGTTCAATCCCTGCATGGATCAGGTAGGGGGCTCAAGGTCAACTCATCCTTCCAAGGTCGGTAAAATGAGTACCCAGCTTGGTGGGGGGTAATAAATAAATTTTAAAAATTACCTGAAAGCGCTGCAGAATAAGTTCGTGCTATACAAATAACAAGATTTATTTTATTTTATTTACATTTATTCTGACCAAATCGAATTTATTCCAGACGGGTAATAGACATCATCTAGGGGTACGGACAGGCGGGGTCTACTTCTTACCTGAGACTTACACAAAGCTTTTGATTACTTATTTTTTGTTCTTGAGGGGCTTTGGGTCCACCTTTAGATCTATCATACAATCCCTATAAGAATGTTAAGGACTTCTCCATTGGATTACAGGAACATAATGTGCTTTATTTGTCGATGATATCCTGCTATTAATATCTGCTCCCCTCAAATCCTTCCCTAATATTTACTATCTTCTCCATAAATTGGGCTCAGTCTCAGGTCTTAGAGTTAATAATTCTCCAGCTCTCAACTTAAATATACCAGTCCCAATGCTCAAACTTCTAAGGCTTGCCATATTTTGGAATAAATCTTACTAGCTCCTTTGAGACCCTGTACTGAGCTAACTATCCCTCATTGATTAGGTGTCTGGAGCAGGACTTTACGACTTGGTCCTCCTATAATTTATCTTGGTTGGGAAGGGTCCATTCGGCTAAAATGACATGGCTTCCAAAAATGTTATAGTCATTTCGTGCCCTACATATTTTTGTCTCCATGGTAGTCTTGAAACGTCTTCAATCCAAGATCTTGTCATTTATATGGTCCAATAAGCTTAGGCACATTCAGCAATCAACATTATATGTGCTCCATAATGTGGGTGACCTGAGAGTCCCCAATCTTCTGAAGTACTACCACGTGGCCCAGCTAGCACAGCTTATTATTATATTTTCCCATCACTATAGGACTTCATGGGTAAATACCAAATCTCTCATGGCTCTTCTCCGACCCCTTAAACAAATTTTTTGGTTAGCAGGAATAGACTTGCAATTATGTGCCGGACCCAGTTCTCTTCTTTAGTGTTGCTTGACAGACTATCTAAGAGGTATGATTCGGTCTTCAAGCACCTTTCTATATGCAATCCTGCTTTCCCTCTGGGTCTGGATAGTGCTGGATTTGGGTGGTGGATTACCCGGGGTCTCACTTGAATTGCTGATGTGTTGGACAGGATGGGTTTTTGGCAGTTTGAGTATTCCCGGACTTTGAGTTATTCTATTTACCGCAGTACTTTAGATGACATGTCCATATTTGAACGCATTTGTTATATAGTTTCGGGTGGTTCCAGGGTCATCACCAAACTCTACTGTAACTTTATTTCGCCTACAAGTAAACTTTCCTACATGCACAGATGAGAGGCGGATCTAAGCGAGGAGCTGCCGGCCTTGGAATGGCATAAAATGGCCACTCCGACCACTAAGCGTGTTGATCATGGAAGCGGGATGCAAACTTTTAATGTGCTGGTACTTGACTCCCCCCCCCCCCCCCCCCCCACACACACACACACATACATTGTCCTGCATATTCCTTGGGGTATCTGGTCTCTGCTTTCGGGGTTGTGGGGGTGAGGGCACCTTTTTACACATTTGGTGAAATTGCCCTGGACTCCGTCGCTTCTGGATTCAAGTTTACTCTTTAATATTTACCATCACAAATTTAAGCTTACGTAAGTCACCTTGGGAAGTGCTCCTCAGCAGACGGATTCACGATATACCTAAGCAAAACAGCATCAGTTCTTCCAGGTACACTTGCACATAGTTTTTTTAAGGAATTCAGCAGGGAGGTTGTTCCAAACATCTTGGAGAACTAAGCACAGACCTGTGGATGCCGACTCGCTCCAATCCTTCTGTGTCTTCATGTAATCCCAGACAGGCTGGATGATGATGAGATCCGGGCTCTGTGGGCACATGTCATCACTTCCAGGACTCCTTGTTCTTCTTTACACTGAAGATAGTTCTTAATGACATTGGCTGGATGTTTGAGGTTGTTATCCTGCTGCAGAATATATTTGGGTCAATCAGACGCCTCCCTTATGGTATTACATGATGAATAAGTATCTGCTTGTATTTCTCAGCACTGAGGACACCATTAATCCTGACCAAATCCCCAACTCAATTTGCTGAAATGTTGCCTCAAACTTGCAAGGAACCTCCACTGGTTCACTGCTGTCTGCAGACACTCATCATTGTACCACACTCCACCATGCTTCACTGCTGCCTGCAGACACTCATTACTGTACACATCCCCTGCCCTTCGGTGAACATGCTGCCTTCTGTTGCAGCCAAATATTTCCCATTTTGACTCATCAGCCAGAGCACCTGCTGCCATTTTTCTGCACCCCAGTCCCTATGTTTTTGTGCGTAGTTTAGTCGCTTGGCCTTGTTTCTACGTAGAAGGTATGGCCATTTGGCCGCAATTCTTCCATGAAGACCACTTCTGACTAGACTTCACGGAACAATAGATGGGTGTACCCGAGTTCCACTGGTTCCTGCCAGTTCTGAGCTGATGGCACTGCTGGACATCTTCCAATTTAAAAGGGAAGTAAGCATGTTGTGTCTTTCATCTGCTGTAATACGTTTCCTTGGCCAACCACTGTGTCTACGGACCTCAACATTATGTTTCTGTGTGCGTCTTCAAAAGAGCTTGAACAGCACATCATGAAACCCTAGTCTGCTTTGAAATCTTTGCTTGGGAGCTACCTTGCTGATGTAGTATAACCACCTTGTGTCTTGTTGCTGTGCTGAGTCTTGTAATGGTGTATGACCTGTGACATGAAACTGTCTCCCACAACCTCACCTTTTTCGCAGTTTAGCTGATCTTCACACAGGTCTAAGCATCCTACACAGCTGTTTCTGTTTATGTAATGATTGTGTTTCAACCTACTGTACATATGAAAAAGAGGTTCATTATCACCTCTTTGGTGCATTTTTGAATATTAAGCCCTGCCTGTGCCTGCTAAAATGCACATAATCACAAATTCAAGCCCCAAAGATTTTTTTTAATTATTATAAAAATAGAAACTATTAAAAGTATAAAAAAATATTTTCCCATTTTTAACATTAAAAAATCTAAACAAAATAAACATAATTGGTATTACTGCGTCCGTAAAGGCCAATCTATTAAAATAATGTATTATTTATACCGCATGGTGAATGCTGTCAGAAAAAAATACTAAATGAAAGAACTGTGGTTTTTTTTTGGTCGCCCTAGCTTCAAAAAATTTTTACACAAGAATATGTACCGCAAAATGGTACCAATAGAAACTACAGATCGCTCAAAAAAAAAAACCTTCACACACGATAGTCAGAAAACGACTAAAAAAGTAATTAAAATATTATTTTATTTTTTTAAAGCTGGTGGAACATTAAAAAAAAATGATATAAATTTGGTATCGCTGTAATTGTACTCACCCACAGAATAACAATAACACAATATTTTCACTACATAGTGTACCATTATATGGTACATTAAATATTGCCATTGAAAAAAAGAATTCACTCTGCAAATAACAAGCCCTCAGACAGCTGTGATGTTGACGGAAAAATAGAAAATTATGATTTTCTTTTTTTTTTTTGAAAAGTGGGGGAGAAAAAATGAAAAACACTAAAAATTGCCTTGTTTTCAAGGGGTTAAAGTACTGTAGTAACTTGACATCCCCTCACTAGTACATGCTCGGACAGTACTCTGTATGCAGGAATGTGTCTTCCATGTTTCCGATCACATAGAATCCCGTCTGTACCTTTATTTCGGACGTGTTTGACTTGACTTTTGGCTTTCACCTTGACTGGCTGTCAGTGGACCTCAATATCCATGAGCTGCCATCAGTCTGTGTTTATTTGTTGTTGTCAGTCTACGTCTCTCCATATGTCACAGCTAGTTCCTGCCGTGTCCATCTCCACCGGGTGTAATCTTATTTAGTATGTCAATTCTAAAAATGACATTGATGGAAACTGATGGAAAGGACATTCGGAAACATTTGTTTTGCCGATGACCCTGGAATTACTGAAATAACGTCTCACCTCATGTCTTCTCATGTACCGACATTTCATGTGATACATCAGGTCATATCCTGACAAAGGCAAATCTATGAGTAAAAGTCATGTCAGCACCATAGTAATGACTGTGAGGCACTCCGTGGATTCCCTGGTAATGCCAAGTACTTGTTGTTCTGGATTATGATTTCTCCAGCAGGCTTTTGGGGTATTTTGTCGCTTCCGAATTATATCGTGTGCACACATCATCGAACCAGATCAGACACAAGTGCTGGTCTAAAACTGGGAGAGTCTCTACAATGTGTAGAGGCTCAGGCTTTTTATTATAACACATGACAACCGCCCTTCAATGGGCGTGCAACAGATTACATCAGTAACATATAAGATTCTCATTTGTCGGATCATATAGCATCCCCCACCTCTCGCCCCACCCTCCCTCACGTCCGCCATAGTATGGACTTTGTCTTCTTTAGCATGCAGACAACCTTAAGCAGTTTCTGTGTATGTGGCAACCTATTGTTTAACTAGCTTGTATGAGGAGTGGAAGGGGGCTAGGTAAACACTCAGTATTAAACACAGGATATACACGACACTATGGCCCTTTAACTCTTAGAGGCTGGTTGTGCAACTTGTGTAACTTCTATGTACTTAACTAACATTACATCAGACATCCATTGTCTAGCAAATACTATGATTAGATTGTGTGTGTGTCCTTTAAACTCCTCAGAGCTTAGAGTCATTACAACAGCAAAATACATTTGGGTTCTACAAATCGATAGACATTTTATAAATAATCATCATGTCTATCACAATCCCCCCTTAAAATGTCTATCCTCTAATTCTCTATCTAATTTTCACAGTTCTCTGCGCATGAGCCTATAACTGGAGCGCGTTGAAGGTTCGTTTTAGGGTCTTCAAGGGGGTGTAGGACTTGTCCACTCCTTCTGGGGATGCATTCAGCAAACTCATGGTGGGAGCGGCTTTTCCAGCATCAGTTTCACAGGTCTCTCTGACACAGGGGATAACACAGCAGACTAGAACAGAAAAGGTAACCATCAGTTCACATACAACAGCAACGCCCGTCTGTGCCAGGATCCTTTACCACCCGCTCATCCATGGCGAGTGCTGGTCCCAAAAGTTAGCTCTTTTTAGTTAGTGCGGTCAGCTTCTTAATGGCAACTGCGTCTTTACCCGCGGGTCACGTGTCGTCTAGGATGTAGGTACAACAAGTCTCCCCTATCATCTTACAGACACTCCACTTTTTAGCTAAAGTCATATCTAAGGCCATTCTATTTTGTCATAGTCGAGGTAGGTCCTATTGGTCGACTAGTCCCTATAAGGCGTCTCTAGTATAATTTATAAACCGCTGTTAATTATAATAAACATAATTAATCCAATCAACGTTTATTTACCATAATGACCAGGAAAATGGACTCGATTCTAGTTTTAACTTGGTTTCTAATTTTTAAAACTTGTCAGGTACCCCCCTTGGCTATCCTATGACGTCAATGTACACGTGTAGATCAAAACTACCACCAGGGGTCTCTCTTCTCGCTCTAGCATAATGTTACAATACTAGTAGTGTGCACAGGTACGCACGGCGTGGGACTCCCTAATCTTCACCCACACCAATGTCCCTCCTGGAGATAGTCCTAATGGTGAACACGTCCAGGTCGCCTCACCCTTGCGTCAGGGTTTTCCCACTGCCCGTAAGTCCCTACTCCTAGGAGGGGGGGATCCCTACCTCACCTCAGAGGGAGGCCATGGATTCCCTGGGCTCATTTCCGGGCATCCATACCCTCTATCTGTACAAGTTAACACCCCACAGGGTGTGCCCTCGCCGGAACCTAAGGTCTTCTGCACTATCCCTTGGCAAATGGGAATTCCACTGACAATCCATCTTAGGAGATCGGGGCAGGCACAGTACTAGTACATTTCTCCTTTTCTTTGGTAGCGTATGTGGTTGGCATTATCGGAACTGGCTCTTCATCTTTTTTAAACAAGGGAAATATTGGTGAGTTCCCCAAAAATCTCCCTCTACCCTGCCTAATTGCCTGGCAGGTGTAGTTTCCAGGGTAGTCAGTAATACTCTCTCCGGTGCAAAACACTTAAGTAGTTATAGAGTATTCCTTCTTCCATTTCTCACGGACAGTGTAATTAGCGGAAATGTTCGTGAAGAGACTAATAAACCACTCTTCAGCATCTACAGGGAGATTTAAGGGGACCATCCCCGAGTGTAGTCGGGCACTACCGCACACGCAACAGTTAGACTTGTTGCTCCTGTTAGCATTGTACCTCATCAACTCCAACCAGAGATTCTGGTCAGAGTAGCCAGTCGCTACTGTCAAGGTGTCCACAAAAGGTAGGGTCGGCTATGATCATCATGTTCGTCAAGGTCTTTATCTTACGGCGGAGGGGGTTAATTATGGGCACGGGACTAAGTGAAGGCTTCCATTCGGCTGCATCTACCATACCCCTTATTTTAAACTTCCCTAAGGGATCTGTCCTCCCGTACCGGTATGTCCCCAGACTATAAGTCCCTCCGTCCCCCGGGCTTGGATCTCCCATGGTTAGTGTAACAACCGCATTAAAACCAAGCAGCATACTAAGTTCAGCCTTCCAATACCTGCTGTCCTTATTACTCTCAAGGAGGGTTATACGACTAATTAGGGATTTCCCGCTCCTATCTTTCTTATTTAAGGCACTTCGCGGTTTATAGGACTAGTCTGTTCCTGCGTTCCATCCCACTAATCCCCAATAACGGCAGTCTTCTCCCCAGACGTTATCAGTGGCGCAAACATATTGTATTCCCCCGGGTATGCAAGTCATATAACCAGCTGGACTGAGCTAAATCTGGCCTGCGGTGGGATCTTGCGCCTAGACACGGGACCACAGTACAATAGTCGAAGGAATATGCGGCTACTTGAGCATTGGACGAGTTATACTAGAAGGTAACCGTACCCTTATATTCTTCCGACTAAGGATTCCAGTTGCCACCCTCCTCTCTCACTAGCCTTAACCAGAGTAATGTCTTTGGCACAACTAAGACTGGTCTCCCGGATCTGAAGCTTTCTTACAGTATGAAGCATGGATCCATGTAAGTCTTTCGGCTAGTTTCACAGCTGTGGCAGTAGTCAGAAGCACCTGGTAGGGGCCATCAAATCGGGGCTCAGGAGGGTGCTTCCTGGGGAACTTCTTGACGCACACCCAATCCCCAGGCTGCAAGATATGTGTCCCAGTGTCTGCCTCTGAGTCTGGAAGAGAACACCTGTGCATAGGCTTTGGTTAGTGCTTAACAAGGGAAAATCACATACTTAGTCAACACATCAGATTGTAATTGTAACCACTGAGGATAGTAACAACCTAGCCTTGGGGCTAGCCCAAACAATCTCGTAGGGAGATAATGTATAATCCCCCCTGGGTTCATATCTAACACTGTATAAGGCTATTGGAGGACAGTCTTTCCAAAGTGGCGTCATTTTTAAGTATCTTACTTTTAGCGTGCCACTACGTCTCTCCACCTTTCCATTACTCTAAAGATGGTAGATTATGTAAAAGGCCTGGGATACACCCAGAGCAGACATGACATGTTACATTCACCTGCGAAGTTTATACCTCTGTCTGACTCTGAATCACCTCTGGTACCCCATATTCACAGTTTACTTCGTTCATGAGCTTCTTTGCGGTTACCTACTTGTTTGCCTTGGTAACAGGGTCGGCCTCCAACCTGCAAAGACATCAACAACAACAAGCACGTATTCATACTTCCCAACAAGTGGGAGCTGAACGTAGTCAATTTGCAATCCCTGAAATGGGTAGAGTGGTCCCGGCAAGTGTGATGTGGCAAATTTACTTCTGCCCTGACTCACCTATGGCATAGATCATGCTAAACCGGACAAATGATGCAGCAGCTACAGAGAACCCAGAAGTCGCCCAACCTCTTTCAAGCGTCGTCGTCAGTGCTGCTTTACTAGGTGGGTCTTTCCGTCCATCAGCTGGGCCATCATGGGATACAGGAACTGTGGTGGGCAAGTGCTGTTGACCGTTCACCACACGCTGTCCTGTTTCTGCTGCTCCCATATTAGTCCATTTATTCTTTTCTTCCTTGCTGGCTTGTAACTGTAAAAGTCTTTAGCATATCAAAGTCCAAATTTTTGTCAATGTCCAAAGTTTTTTACCACTGACTCATGCTGTCAGTATCTTTCTTCTTTCTTCCACGGCTTGAGGGCCGCTGCCTTTGCTGCGCTATCAGCGAGGGTGTCGTCTCTCGCCTCTCCAGTGTAGGAATCGGTGCGAACTCTCAACTTTGTCAGGTAGAAGTAGGGCCTCCATGCGACTCTGTACCGCTGCACCATTCTCAATTGGTTGTCCTGCTAAGGTAAAAAAAAACTGTCTGGCCTTCCATATTGGGCCGTAATCATGAGCTATGCCAAATGCATACCAGGAGTCAGTGTAAAGGGTTGCCGTCTTACCTCTCGCCACTCTACACGCCTCAGTGAGGGCCTTCAATTCCGCTTCTTGTACTGTGACATGCGGAGGCAGAGCGTCTGCTTCTAGGACATCTTGTTGTGTGACCACTGCATATCCGATGTGGAGTCATCAATCCTCACCCTGGTACCATCTGCAAAAAGCTCAACATATGCATTATCAACAGGGGTTCTGGTAACTGTTTGCATATCTGCAGTTTCTTACTGAATTAGTACTAAATAATCGTGCTGATGTTCTATTTCACATGGCTCGGAATCTTGTAGCACAAAATCTTTTATTTATTTTTTTTTCAAACCCAATAGCTGATCTACAACACCTAGATCATCTATGACCCAGATCACCTATGCCTCCCCCCTTTTGAACCACAATACTCAATGGAAAAAGAGTCATTGCGTTCAAACTAGTAAACCAAGAGGCACAAAAACAAGCACTTTGTAGGTCAAGGTGACATTGTATGCAGCGAAGTCTGAGCGAAAATCTCCTTACAAAAAAATGTTTTTCCTTTCAGGTCGCAGTTAGCATTTTTTACCACAAGGGGGCGCCACACAAGTCAAATTTTACGTCACCCAGTGTAATAGTATTTCAGGGTATGGCCAGCGTTTAGCTTTTACTCTCCTGTCGGAATATAATTATAGCTTCAGTGTAGACTGACACTAGAATATACAAAAGACTTAAAGAAAAACTAAAGAATACGGATGAATTAACATCCTACTCTGGGCAATTCAATCCCTCTTTCTTCACATAAAAAGTAAAATTACTTCACCAAATTGCATGAAAAAAGTTTGCTGGGTGACTATAGTGAAATTATTCCATCTGTAGGAGCCTTCCGTAACATCATCTGTCTGAGTATCCATTGGAGAAGCGGGCAGTGGAAAACAGAGCCCCTGGGAACATGAGAGAGCGTCCCCTGTCATGTATTCCTGGTCTCTGCCCCCCATGCATCAACTCCAATCTTCCATGCACTATAAACCAGCTTAGTCATCTACTATGTCCCAAGCTGCATCTCCACAAAGGTTTGTTTCCCTGAACTTATCACACATCCAAAGTGGCCACATCTTGGAGTGTAACAAAGTCTGGTCAAACAAAACCTTACTTCAGACAATCATGATGTTAGCACTGGATACAGTGGCATTGGGAAATATAGGCCTCCCAAGTGCAGCAAAATGGCCGCCAGAGGCAGAAAGGGGCGGGGCTACAAATCTCCCAGGTGAGGCAAAATGGCTGCCGGAGGAACGGGCGGGGCCAGGGGCAGCAGCACTCCCAGGTGAGGCAAAATGGCCGCTGGAGTAGGAAGGGGCGGGGCCAGGTCCTGTCCCGGATGGGGAGGGACCGGAAGTAACATCACACACCCTGAAAGTGAGCACATGGGGGGGGAGGTAACTTCAGGGTGGGGGCAGGCCTCACTACATTTACTGCAGAGTCACACTATGTTGGGTTGTAAACATTGCAAGCGCGGCCGCCATTACAGGGAGGGGCTGTAGTCAACACAAAGGCATTACATTGTTCATTAGCAATACACATACCCCACTACATGCTTTCCCCTCTTCAATCTCTTAACTACATTATACCTCCTCCTAGCAATCTAAAAACACCTTTCTTTCTGCTTGGCTTCCTGCTCATCTTCTGAAAACTTTCTACAGCCTATCTTACCTGTCCATGACCTAACATTTCTTTCTGCAACTTTTCCTGATCCTTTCCCATTGTTCAGTAAACTCTGCTCCCTTCCCTTCAGCAACCAGATCACAAGCTCTATGACCTTTGTCCTTGCTCACTTTGCTCAACTCTATTCTATTCGAAGTTTCTATTCATTCTATTCGAAGACACAGTAGTGTTTCTCTTGTAAAATCAGCTTTCTTCAAATCCTTCCAATATAACCTCTCTTTCCCACTCAGATTACAATGCACATTAATTCTACAAAACACAGGGAAAGACAAAGTAAACAGAAAGGGTTAATTGGAAAAAGCTTTCAGTTCACTCTTATCAGCAGCCCTCCCCCCTGATAATAAACACTGCACATTCTTTCTATAGTACCAAACAGACGGGATTACTGGAGAATAACCACAACGGCTCAAGGTATATATCTCATCTACCTTTATAACAGCCCACCTTATACTAGTAATCCCCAAGAGCACTCCTTGTACATGATCTAGACAGGACATTTAGCTATACACAGAGACTGACGATTATTTTCAATGACCAAGAGTTTCTGGAGCCAGCCGTCACAAAGCACGGCTATACTTCACACGTACCTTTTCACATATGAGAACATAACACGCTCAATCATAAAGGTAAGTATACGTATCATAAATCTTCCTAACCTCACACTAGTATTACCTAGGAGTAAGTGTCTCTCCGGCGTGTTCCCTCAGACTTAAACAGCCGAGTCCGCCCTCCCGACACATTAACCCTCACAGAATTTATCTCTTGGTCTTGCATAAACAATTTTTAACCGTCTCAGACACAACAGCATACAAAATACCCCTAGACAGGTAACATGGTGATTTTCCGAGTGGACAGAACTAGAGTTATTACCTGTCTTTCAGTGAAGGTCCAGTCTGGATCAGGAACAGGCAGAAAAGCAGTCAGAACCCAGCTCACATCGGTAGATTTACATAAAGCAATCTTACCGTGTTCTGTAGATTTTCGGGCCCCTGAGTTCTGCGTGCCATCTGCCGATCTCTGTACGTTCCAGGCTGTGACCTCACAGATCCACTCGCTCACCCAGGGACTCCACTGTTCTGGATTATGATTTCTCCAGCAGGCTTTTGGGGTATTTTGTCGCTTCCGAATTATATCGTGTGCACACATCATCGAACCAGATCAGACACAAGTGCTGGTCTAAAACTGGGAGAGTCTCTACAATGTGTAGAGGCTCAGGCTTTTTATTATAACACATGACAACCGCCCTTCAATGGGCGTGCAACAGATTACATCAGTAACATATAAGATTCTCATTTGTCGGATCATATAGCATCCCCCACCTCTCGCCCCACCCTCCCTCACGTCCGCCATAGTATGGACTTTGTCTTCTTTAGCATGCAGACAACCTTAAGCAGTTTCTGTGTATGTGGCAACCTATTGTTTAACTAGCTTGTATGAGGAGTGGAAGGGGGCTAGGTAAACACTCAGTATTAAACACAGGATATACACGACACTATGGCCCTTTAACTCTTAGAGGCTGGTTGTGCAACTTGTGTAACTTCTATGTACTTAACTAACATTACATCAGACATCCATTGTCTAGCAAATACTATGATTAGATTGTGTGTGTGTCCTTTAAACTCCTCAGAGCTTAGAGTCATTACAACAGCAAAATACATTTGGGTTCTACAAATCGATAGACATTTTATAAATAATCATCATGTCTATCACACTTGTCACCCAAAGCATTGGCCATAGCTAGGCCTTCATCCACCCTGGGCAAAAATTCAATTTGTTGCCCTACACCAGTATCAAAAGTTGTGGCCAAAGCAGTCTAACAATTTGCCCCCTGAGGCACTTGACCTCAGTGCCAGCCCTATGTTTGATGGCACCCTGTACAGACTTTTTTTTGCACCCACTATTTAAAAAAAAAAAAGTATATTGCACTGATAGACAGACTGCCTGTGTTTTGCTTGTGTAGAAAGCAGCAACCCTACATCAGAACAGCTCAGTGAATAAATGCTGTACCAGAACCAAGCTCATAACATTAGAACAGCACCAGAACTAAGTTCATAACATAAATGTGTAGTGGCCTGGAGTTAATGGGGCCCCTCCATAATGTATGCACGCATTTCTCTCGTGTCTATGTGTTGTCAGTGTCTTTTATGTTGCATGAATATGGTGTGAATTGCATAGCTGCAGCACTGTATGGGTTAACTGTCTGGTATGTGAGATGTCTGGAAAATGTATCTTGTTGTGTGTCACGTGATCATGCTATGTATATGCAAGGGCGTAACTATAGGGGGTGCAGGGGATGCGGTTGCACCCGGGTCCAGGAGCCTTAGGGGGCCCATAAGGCCTCTTTTCTACATATTGGGAGCCCAGTACTATGAAAAAAGTATTATAGTTGGGGGCCCTGTTACAGATTTTGCACCGCGGTCCAGAAGCTTCAAGTTACGCCTCTGTGTATATGTGTTTGCAAGGTGTCTGCGAGTGCGTTCTTTTCTGGTCTTGCAAGAGTGAAGAGCGTTTGAGGATCTGCAAGTGAGCCACAGAGACACCATCAGTTCTGTGTGGGCCGGAATGGAAGAGGCTGAAAGATATCCCCAGCCTTCCCTGGGCCCGCTTCACCCGGGAGATGCCAGTGGTATCCTGAACCACTGAGAAGGAGAGAGAGAGAGTGGAACCGCCATGCAGCATAGAGTGCGTGCCTGACAAATGTAAGTGCCAACCGGTAGAGACCTGACGAGAGTGAAGGAGTTTGCACCAGGAACAGAACCCCGCGGATAACGTGGACTGTGGATTCTTCTGCTATCCTGTGATTTCCTTCCTGTCGCACCATTTTCCTGCTGGCGTGAGTTTGTACTACTGTTGGACTATACAGTTATTGTTAAAGTAAACGAGCACTGCCAAACGTTTCCAGTTTTGCTTCTTAAAAGTTTCCCTGTTTGTGGATCACTTATTCCAGCATCTGGGTTCACCAAAGAGGAAGGAACAGTGGCGTCACGAGTGACAGGACTGTTTAAGGTAAACCACATATTGGGTTACCCCCGTGAAAGTTCCCCCAGCGGTAACTTGGACGGGTCCCAACCTACCCTCAGGGGAGCAGATGGTAGATGCCCATGAAAAGGCCCAACTCTACCCCGCTGTCTCCTCGGCTGTGGGCCCACTCCTCGGATGCTGCAAATGCAATGCCAGAACCAACATCATAACATAAATACAGCACCAGAACCAAGCTCCTAATAAATACAGCACCATAACTAATAACTAAGCTCATTACATAAATACAATACCAGAACGTAGCTCAGTACATAAATACAGTAGCAAAACTAAGCGATGCTTCTTTTTTGTGATGCCCATGGGTTGACAGCGGCACCTCGAAACATCAAAGGGGAGAAAACAGAGGCATGTAGGTCTACAAGACGCTGCTGCACAAAGGAAGACGATCATTTGGCCAAGCAGACTTAAGGGGGTTTGTTGTCCCCAGCCTATAGCCACCTGTTGGCACCTTACAAGCTGGTGGCCAGCATCCTATGTGACTGCACAGGCGACACATAGCTGAAGCTGGCCATGCCTGCCCTGCTTATCTCCCCTCCCCAACTACAGCCATTATCAAGGACTATATCCTGGCGTAAAAGACATGCAGGGTATATCTATGGTGGGTACAGAGGTAGCTGTCACACCCAGTCATGCTACCTGATTAGGCTCAAAGACCCCTCTTCCACATAAGTATTACAAATAGCACATGATAGGGGGAGCCTTCTTAGAGATGTTGTACTGGTGCCCAGGTGGCTTTTTTGAAAAGTGAAAGCTAGAATTCCCTCCCATAGCTATTCCGGCAGTCAGTTAGATCTGTAGCCCCATGACAATTACAATGGTTGACAATAGTATCTGTGAGGAATCTGGTGCCTGTCCCAGAATAAGAAGGCAGGAAAAGTTTGGAGATCTATGGAAAATGGGGGTATTTTGAGTTTTCTGGTATTTTATGTTTTCTTTGAATATCCCTGCCTTAAAGGGGTTTCTGGGGTCTGTAATATTGACAGCCTAGCCATAGGCTGATCGGTGGGGGTCTATTCCAGACACCTTCGGCTAACTGAAGGGTAAGTACAGCATTATCAGACGCATCCACCACCGATTCTACAGTGCGTTAGCTCGTTGGTTGGTTGATCGTTGGTTCATGCACACAGCTCCATTGTTGGGCAAGCAAGTGCTCTCAGGAAAGCCCCGATATGGCCCGTGTACGAGGGGTGAGCCAGCCAATAGAACTTTCAAGCAGCAATTATTTAATGTGTACATAAGTGGAGTGAAATAGAAAATATACGCAATTCTGCCATCTTTTGGGGGGGTCTTGTTTCTACGGAGTACACACTGCAGCAAAATAACTTAATTCTATGGATCAAATTTATAAGTTTTTTTGCTTTACTTCTTTTAAAAGACAAAATATCTTCAGAAAAATATTAAATTATTTTTGGCTGCCATGTTCTGACAGGCATAAAGTTTTTATTCTCCATCAACATTGTTGTGTGAGGGCTCATTTTTTGCGGTCGTCCTGGAGTTTCCATTGGTACCATTTTAGAGTGCTTACTTCTTTTTGACAATTTTTAATTACATATTTTTCTTGGAGACAGGGTGACCAAAAAGTGCAAATCCGGCGTTGTGTATTCTTTTTTCGGACGACGTTCGAGGGGTTAACAATGCGTTACAGACCTTTACCGACGCAATGATAAAAAACAGGTCCTTTCTTTTTTATAGTTTTTGATTTTTTTATTATAAATATGGGAAAGGTTTTTTTTAAAACTTTCATTTCCTTGTATTTTTTTCTAATAATTAATAAAGTTTTTTTTTACTTATTTTCACATTTTTTTAGTTCCCATAGGGGACATGAACTTGCGATGGTTTGATCACTTCTGCAGTATAATGTAATACCATAATATTACATTATACTGTGGACTGACAGGCATTCTGCCAGTCATGGCAGCGCTGGGGGCCTTCAGGAGCCCCTAAGCTGCCTTGCAACTGAACAGCACCCCGTGATCGCATCATTTTAAGGGTTAAGCTGATTGTAGATGTTGCCAGCGGGTGTCATTTGTAAGAAACAGCCGCACCCATACTGTATGGTGCAAGAACGGCTCCCGAACCCCCTCTATACCCACCCTGTACGTTCTGTATCTTTGCAATTCCCGGCACCGAAGCGGAGGTGCTACAGCGAGAGGCCAATGTGTACGAGGTCTGTTCTATGTAAGCAGTGTGGATACAGGACCACAGCCCTAATGGATTACAGGTGACTTACAGTATCACGAGGATACTCCAGCACTTTTATGGCCTCTTCCTATAACTAGGTGCATATACCTTTAAATGGTTTAATATGTGTTAAATTTGTGTGTTCCTGCAACCAAACCCTGAATGATTCAAGTAAATCACCCTAATCCTCTGCATAACGCATATATGCCTTACGACAGCGAGCACATATGCGCTTACAGCCATGTGAGGCCGCCCTAAGGATATGTTTACATGGGGTGGAAATGCTGCGGAATGTCCGTAGTGGAAATTCCGTGGCAAATTCTGCAGCATTTCTGCATCCAAAACACAGCTAAAATCTAGCAGTGGTATATTGGATGCCGAAATACTGCAGAATTTACCACAGAATTTCCGCTACGGGCATTCCACAGCATTTCTGCCCAATGTAAAGCTACCCTAAGGCTAACTTCACCAACATGCGATATTCTCGCATCACTATGGGGAAGTAGCGATCCTCTGATGCGGCTGACAGCCAAGGGGGAGGATCGCAGAGTGTTTCCATTGTTTTCAATGGGGGAGACATTGCATTCCACTCACGTGCACCTAGCATGCGCTGCGATGCTGCTGCCGGCCCCATTGAAAACAATGTGCGATGTAAGGGCTGAAATGAAGGAAATGTTGCTATTTTTTCCCCCCATCGCGTTGCCATGTGGGAAAACATTGCTCATGTGCATGAACCCATTCAAAAGAATAGGGTTGTAGCATGCTGGATCGGTCTTTTGGTCGGGGAGACAGCGGGGAATAAATGGCTGCTGTGTCATGGGTGGCTCTACCGTCTCTACCCGGGGTATCCAAAGCGTCAGCCTGTCCAACCGCGTACAGGACCCGAAATTAGTAGCTTTGTTAAATAAGTTCTTTACTTATATGTCATGTGACGCCAGTGCCACTTACCAAGCGGGCATTTTCTTGCGCAGAATAAAAGAGTTCACAGTCAATGAATAGTTTTCAAAACCGGAGGCACACGGTTTACTTTTACTCACGTTTTCAACTTTGACTTTCCAAGAACACAATACTTTTCTCTCTCGACGCTTTAGGCGTCTTCAGTCTCAGTTATCTGAGGTACAGTCCCTGGGGTTATACTCCTGACAAGGCAGGGAAAACACACCCCTCGTTCTTCTATCTTACTTGTTATCGGTATGTCCTTTCTTTGGTTGCTCCAGTCACACTCCACAAAGTCCTTAGTTACGCTCAACCTTGTTCCTTTGACACAGTAGTTAACCACCAACTCCTCCAGAAGGCTCCGCACTCCGGGCTCCAGTCCCCAGAGGGGACGAATCTCATGGCAAATAGGATCGCCCGAGGTTCTGCTCAGGCAGAATCACCAGAGCATTGGCCTCCTGCTCACACGTCCTCCCTCACCGACTACATCTCTCTTCTCCTGCCTTTAACTCCGATCCTTATGTCGCTAGACCTTCAATTACACGATATACAACAAGTTAGGGGAGACTAACTTGCCACCACAAAGATTAGTAACACCAGCACAGACCTACATGAGACAAGTACACACACTCCAAAGGTACCCCAACTCTGGGCCACTACAGCGCTCATATTCGTGCAAGATTTATGTGTCTTGCTATGCACAAATCTCGTGCAATTTTCACGGCCGTGTGAAAACGGCCTAAGATGTTCAATCATTTTTGAGATTCATGCAACATGGTCTGGTTATGAGTTGGTACAAATCAAGTTTGGGGTGCTTAGAAAGTGCTGCCTACTTCCAACAATTTTTGATGCCCAAAAGGGTTGTCACTTCTTTTTCCATGTAAACAGGTGATTGCGAATGTGAGTTGAAGAGGGAGATCAGCTTGGGCCAAAAATGTAGTAATTCAGTGGTTGTAATTAATAGATATAGATCTATCTATCTATCTCATATCTATCTATCTATCTATCTCATATCTATCTCATATCTATCCATCTCATATCTATCTATCTATCCATCTCATATCTATCTATCTATCTCTCTATCTATCTCATATCTATCTATCTCTCTATCTATCTCATATCTATCTATCTATCTCATATCTATCTATCTATCTCATATCTATCTATCTATCTATCTCATATCTATCTATCTATCTCATATCTATCTATCTATCTATCTATCTCATATCTATCTATCTATCTATCTCATATCTATCTATCTATCTATCTATCTATCTATCTATCTATCTATCTATCTATCTATCTATCTATCTATCTATCTATCTATCTCTCTCATATCTATCTATCTCATATCTATCTATCTATCTCATATCTATCTATCTATCTATCTATCTATCTAATATCTATCTATCTTTGAACCACTGAATTACTACATTTTTGACCCGAGCAGATCTATATAGATAGATAGATAAATAAATTGATAGATATATTAAAAAAATAGCAAGGTGCCCTGGTGGTCAGTTTCCCCCTGACCTCCATTCAATACATATTCGCATTTGTGTGTGCATGGGTTTTTCTTCCAGCCGCACTACATACTCTCAGAGACTTCGCTCCTACAACCGTTTATTGTGTACCTGGATGCTACATTTTCTGATGAAGAGGTGGAGCACAGCTGGAACTGTTGTAACCCCTAGGCATTCAGCAAGAAAATACTTTAGCGTGACAGATCCCCGGGAAAGACATCAGGTAAGTAGAGATAAGCGTCTCTAAGATTTATCCCTTAAAGCAAAATTACCTTTAGACATTTTTTGCATTTTTTGCAAGTTTTCGCCTTCCAAACATAAAAAAAAAATGTTTCCAAGTATTTACGTGGTTTATTTTGTCTTTACTTATGACCTATGACCTAATAAAACAGTCATGAGTCGTCATCGTCTCTCAAGTTGTTAAAGGGCTTTTCCGGGACTGTGTGTGGTGCCGACTCATAAGTGAGCCTACGCTATCCCACAGCAGGAGCTGGCTTTGACTGATAGCCGGCCTCCCACTGCAACAGCGGAGATGAGAAGACCGATCCCCGCTCTTAATGCCTGACAAGCCGCGATCAATGTACATGGATTGCTGGCAACTAGAGATGAGCGAGCGTACTCAGTAAGGACAGATACTCGAGCCAGTATCTTCCTGATCGAGTACCTGTCTGCTCGCCCGCAAAGATTCGGGTGCCTGCGGGAGTGAGCGCTGTGTTGCGGGAGGGAGCGGGGGGGGGGGGGGAGAGATCTCACTCCCGTTCCCCCCCCCCCCCCCCGCTCCACCCCCCACCTGCACCCGAATCTTTGCGGGCGAGCAGGCAGGTACTCGGTAAGGACGATACCCGCTCAAGTATCTGTCCTTACCGAGTACGCTCGCTCATCTCTATTGGCAATGTACACCATACACTGGTGTCTGGGCTTGCCATGGCCTGTGATCACTATTGTGAGTACTGCAATGCATTATCATAGGGATCAGAGCTTTTATGGTTCAAGTCCCCTACAAGGGCATAAAAAATGTTTACATAAAAATTAAAAAACACATTAAAAAAACCTTTTTCTGCTTACTTTTCCGTTAATATGAAAAAAAAAAATGTAAAAAACACATCTGGTACCATTGTATCCATAGCAACCTGTACAATAAATTGAACACTCTCTTTATCCTGCATGGAAAAAGAAATGTAAAAAAAAAAAAAAAAAAGAGGCACAATTCTTATTTTGTTCATTTTGCTGCAAAAAATGCAATAAAAGTGATCAAGAAAGCCGTATGTACCTCAAAATAGTACTAATAAAAGCTGCAGCTCATCTTGCAAAAAACAAGCCCTCACAGAGCTCCATCCATGGAAATATAAAAAAAGTTATGGGACTTTAAATGCAACAATATATTAAAAAAAACTCTAGGAAAGGTGTAATAGCGGCCATAGCGCTTGTCACCCAACTTTCTCACAAGCGTATGTAACTACGGAAGAAGCTGAATGGGATCTTGAATGATGTTGGCAATGAGACACCCAATTATAGCGCCATTCCTCAGAGGTGAGGGGTCAGGCATGTGAACATGTTGACAAACCTAATGAGGTTTAATGAGCTCTAGTCTGTTGTCGGAAGTTGTCGCGGCACTCGTATAGTTAAATAACCCTTCTCATCCCGGTGTACAGAGGGCAAGGGGCATAGAGAGTCTGCAAGGAAGATGAATTTCGCCGAGTTTACGTCCCGGACACATTGAGCCCTGCTGACCATTGTCAGAATCAGCGGGGGGGATCTGTAATGGTCGCGTACACAAAAGATGGGTCTGTCTGCATTCTCTGTCCAAAGCGGGCTACCAAGAAGGGGGAGAGGGTGTGATCGGAGTTGGTAAATGTCTACAAAACAATGAGACCTTGTTTTCTTCTCTACAACAAGGCCCACTTGCAAATTCTTCCACTTACGGAATAACTCTAGTCAGGTCTCGGCCTACGTTAGTCTGACAGAGAATGGAAATCCACAGTCTGCAGTCACACAAACAGCGGCTTATGTGTGACCAGAGCCGAAATGTCACAGGGTTACGGTGGCATCTATAGCAGGGCCGATAAGTGACATTGAAGAAGAAGAACGTCATCTCTGAACCTGATCTGGATTCATCTATTGTGAAAGCACAGCTATGTGGCGGCAGCTATTCTGTTCCCTGGGATATCACATTGTTAGGACCTCCGGCATAGACCGCCAACAAACTGTCATAACCCCATTTAGCAAGTATCAGCTAAAAGAGCAATAATGAATAATCTAAGAAATAATTATAACATCCTTGGTGGGCTCAGGGTTAATAATAATGGCACTTATATCTAAGTAATAATATAATCACTTCTAGTCTAGGAGCAATTATTCCTGGTGGTCTAGGGGTTTTCCTGCCATACCTGGAGGTGTAAAAATAAGCGTGGTGGTCTCGGGGTTAATAATAATAGTAATAATAATGTCCCTTATATATAAGTGATAACATTATCACTTCTAGGCTAGGAGTAATTATCCCTGGTGGTCTAGGGATTTTCCTGCCATACCTGGAGGTGTAATAATAAGCCTGTTGGTCACAGGGTTAATGATAATGTCACCTATATTTAACGGATAATATTATTGCTTCTAGTCTAGGGGTAATTATTCCTGGTGGTCTAGGGGTTTTTCAGACATACCTCGAGGTTTAATAATAAGCCTGATGGTCTCGGGGTTAATAATAATGATAATGTCACATATGTCTAAGGGATATTATCATTTTTTGTGTAGGAGTAATCATCCCTGGTGGTCTAGGGGTTTTCCTGCCATAACTGGAGGTATAATAATAAGACTGGTTGTCTTGGGGTTAATAATGATGATAATGTCACATATATCTAAGGGATATTATCGTTTTGTGACTAGGCATTATCATCCCTGATGGTTTAAGGGTTTTTCCTGACATACCTGAAGGTGTAATAATAATCCTGGTGGTCTCAGTGTTAATATTAAAGTCCAAGGGATATTATTGTTTCTATTCTAGAAGTAATTATCCCTGGTGGTCTAGGAGTTTTCCTGCCATACCTAAATGAGTAATAATAAGCCTGGTGGGGGGTCAATAATAATAATGTCACTTATCTAAGGGATAATATTATTGTTACTAGTCTAGGAGAAATTATCCCTGGTGGTCTAGGGGTTTTCCTGTCACACTTGTAAGTGTAAAAGTTATTATTTTTTTTAATTAAAGGGCCACTCCAGTGATTTTCTATTCATTCATTATGTAGCAATCCCCCAGTATACATAAGTGAGCTAGTGTGACCTTGGTTAGTTATTACTTTCTGTCTGAGATGGTCATGTGATCTCAGTTCTGAACAGATCAGATCTACTTGGGGTTATGTGTTAATTTTCTTGTCAGATTCTTAGTCTATGTGATGCTGTTACATGGACCCTACCACAGAAACTGGCTACAGGGGGACATGCTATAATAGAGGAGATCACAGCTCATCCTCCTCACTGTATACTTGTTGTCTGTACATGATGTAGCTTAATATAGAAGTTAACGATAACTAAACTGTACACTCAGCAGGCAAAAATGATATAGCCTTAGCTAATGCTTTGCTGATGCATTATGGGATAGATGTGAAAGTAAAAAATCTGAGCCTCAGGGCTTATTCGCACAAGCGTATATCGGCCGCCGTTTTCACGGCTGGACGATATACGCTACGATCTGATGCATTGGATTCCAATGCATCAGATCACACAGGCATATTCCTGTTGTGTAAAAGCACCTGGCCGGCCAATATAGTGCCAGGCGCTTTTACGTCGGACAGGAAAGATAGTCCTGGAACTATCCTTGTGCCTGGAATGCGTCAGGAGCCAAAGACAGCGGCCAGAGAAGGGAGGTGAGAGGGAGTTTAGAAGCGTGACTGCTAAAGTGCCTCCCCCTTCTCTCCTCCCATCCGGCTGTTTGCAATGGAGGGGGGGGGGAGCTAAGATCAGCCCCTCCCATTGCTGGCTGCAGACAAGGGGCGGGGGTTGGGTGGTTAGCTCCGCCCTATCCTGCCGATTCCAAGAAGAGAGGAGGTGAGCCAAGGAGGGGGAGGGAAGGGGAGGCAATGGCATTGCTGCCTCGGCGTATATGTGCCAGGCCCTGCCGTCTAGACGTTAGATTTGTGCACCCGTTCACGAGTTTTTACGGTGTGGCAGGCGCACGTAAAAACGCCTACACTCATGGGAAAGAGCCCTCAAGATGGTGCCTCATAAGCATCAGACAGGGGGCTGCACTGCAGGGAAGTGACTGCAATATACAGAGAAGACCTCCAGAGTGCGAGGGGCAATCAGGTGAGTGGTCCTTTAATATTGATTATTATTACTAGCCCCTAGACCACCAGCCTTATTATAATCTTAATGAATAGGTCAGCAGCACTCAAATCTACCCAGTTGGACTAACCAAAACTGGGGGAGAAACAGGAAAATGCGTTCTTGAGAAAGCGCAAAAGGATGCGCTTGGAGCTTGGACTAGATGTCATGTTTCACCCACTTGCGGCTTGAAGAAGACCATGTAAAGGTTGAAACGTTGTCCTATTTTTATAAAAATGAAACAATAAAAGTGGCTTTTTTTTTGATAAATTGAAGCACCATGTATGCTGCTGCCTTGCTCCATATGATTGATTAAGCCTTATTATAATAATTAGGAAAGAAAAAATACATTCAGGGAGAGCGCCTGACTCCACAGTCAGTTATTTTATGTATATTATTATAATAATTGTGTCTATTAGATGATATTATTATCTATTCTGATCTAGGATTACTAATGGTTTTCTCTGGATGTGTGATGATAATAATGAGATTAGCCCTGGTGGTCTAGGGCAGCGTTTGTCAGTCTTCCTAGGCCAAGTCCCCTCTTCACTAATAGATTACATCAAAGTATTTCCAAGTTTATGAGTTTTAAAATGAAATAGTTTTTTTTCCCCCCAGAAGTATATATTATTTTTTTAAAGTAGCGCAGCAAAAAGTAAACAACATAAATTTGGTGTCGCAGTAATTGTGCCGACCCGCAGAGTAAAGATATCAGGTCATTTTTGCTGCAGTTCGTAGAAACAAAAGACACCCCCAAAGATGGCGGAATTGCGTTTTTTTCCCATTTCACTCCACTTAGAATTTTTCCAAAGTTTTTCAGTACATTATATGGTAGCATCGAAAAACACAACTCGTCCCGCAAACACAAGCCCTCCGACGCCTACGGCGATGGATAAATAAATGATTTTTTAAAGTGTGGGGGGGGGGGGGGGCGAAAATAGAAAAAAGGGCCACGCCCTTAAGGGCTTAAATAGAATGAAATGACTGCTGTAGATAATAGCATTAACCCCTTCACCATCCAAAACCATGACAAATATTAAGTGTTAACCTCTAAGACAAGGAGCACACTTGCCGTGTATGTAAGTTACGCCCGACAGGTTCGCGCACTACTTGCATCAGGCACATATACATGCGCTGTCGATACACGGACTGACCGCACATCCATGTGCATTTGCATGTCCTAATTCTCATCCATGATTTGGTTAAGAATAGGACATGTAATGAGTTATTTCACAAAACGGAATATTGGGTATTAACCCATAAACACCCTAGACCTCTAGCAATACCATCACTGACCCATGGGGGCTGAATCCTGGATCTCCTTGGACAGTGTGATAACAAGCATGTGGAGTGCACCCCCCTCTAGTGGACATCAGTGGTGCTGCAATCACAGAATAAATGGTAAATATGGACAATTAAAATATACAAATTAAATTAGAACCTAATCTGTGGATTGTGTCCTTCAGCTCCCCGCCTTCTAAGTGTCGATGGAAAGTGTCACACCTGCATTGTACGTGGTCACAGAGATGATTTATATGAGGATCATTAACTTCGCAGCCCCTCGGGGGACGACATTTATTAAATCAAGCCCAGATGTTTTAATTAAACGCGGCATCCTTGCATCGAGGCCTCCGGCGCCCTGCGCATCGCTGTCTGTTCATTCTTCTCACAGTGATCATATATGTTATGTCTTTAGGCAAAGTTATTATTTCACAGATGGAGGCGGTAGAGACCTCCTCCCCAAACCGGAGGACCGTATAGAAACCGCAGGGGGGAAGGCAGGAGGCTTAAAGGAGATGTCCCGAGGCAGCAAGTGGGTCTATACACTTCTGTATGGCCATAATAATGCACTTTGTAATGTACATTGTGCATTAATTATGAGCCATACAGAAGTTATAAAAAGTTTTATACTTACCTGCTCCGTTGCTGGCGTCCTCGTCTCCATGGTGCCGACTAATTTTCGCCCTCCGATGGCCAAATTAGCCGCGCTTGCGCAGTCCGGGTCTTCTCCTCTTCTCTATGGGGCTCCGTGTAGCTCCGTGTAGCTCCGCCCCGTCACGTGCCGATTCCAGCCAATCAGGAGGCTGGAATCGGCAATGGACCGCACAGAAGCCCTGCGGTCCATGAAGACAGAGGATCCCGGCGGCCATCTTCAGCAGGTGAGTATGAAGACGCCGGACCGCCGGGATTCAGGTAAGCGCTGTGCGGGTGGTTTTTTTAACCCCTGCATCGGGGTTGTCTCGCGCCGAACGGGGGGGGGGGTTTAAAAAAAAAAAAAACCCGTTTCGGCGCGGGACATCTCCTTTAATACCTTTATAGAAGAATGCACACATTAAGTTTCTGAGAGTCCTTGAATGACCTCTAAGACTTGTATGCAGACTTATGGCTGTGCATTGTTCTTCTGCGCCACTTTCCCTCAGTCCTCTGTGACCGCCCACGTGTCTGCGGTTCCTTCCTGACATCATGTCACTACCCCTCGCATGCAGGTATACGATCACAGGGGTCGGCAGGTCACTGGATCACACCAGAGCAGCACATGGATCCCCTGAAATAATCAGTGCTGCTGTGAGACCGGTAATTTTATTAGTCCACTGAGGAGAGAAGTTTTGCAAAAAGTTTGGATAGTTTGAATTAGTTCAAACTGAACCAGAAGTTGGGTATGCTCATGTGACGCAGCCCTCTGGACGTATATATACGTCCACAGCATATGGGGTAAGTGTGCAGCCCGCTCCATACACAGTGGGTATCATCTGTCTTTGATAGCCAGCACCAGCCACAATAGTAGATAACTCAGATCGCAGCTGTTAACCCTTTAAATGTCACTGTCGATTCACAATTGATGAGTATTTAAATGTCCCGAATGGCCCCGCCCCGATAATATCCTGTTGGGAAAAGCAGGGAGGGACCGGCGGCGAGAGGGTGGTTGCAGGGGCAGTTTTCCTGATGGTGGTTACATACGCTTCTGGGGGTGCAATACTGAACTGCAGAATGTGTGCAGCAGCATCAATAACAATTGGTTGTGAAAGGGTTAAAGTATAACAAAACTTTCCAAAAACTTTTGACGTGTCACAGTGACATGCCAGAAGTTTCGATCAGTAGAGGCCCAAGTGCTGAGACCGTCACCAGTCAGTAAAACGAAGGGGCAAGAAGCACTGTGCCTCTCCGGCTGTGATTGGATCAGTGTATAAACTCAGACATTCTGTTGACCCCCTACAGCATTTTGAGGAGAGCTGAAAAGAGACAATGGGGTACAGCGCTTCTGCCCCTTCATTTTAGTGATCTAAGGGGGTCTTAGCCCTCAGATCTCACCAATCAAAACTTCTAACATGTCACTATGAAAAAAAGTTTAGTTAGCCTTTAATGCCTTCCTAGCAAGATCTCCCCCTGGTGTAAGCTTGCAGAACTGCATGATCTGTATCTACATATAAACACACAGTTGTTTTATATTTTCATAGTTTATAAAAAGTGCATGTGGCAAGTTAATGATATTATGTAATCTCTACAAGGAAATCCTCAGACATTCCTGAAAGATGAATATAAACAAGCACAAGCAATCAGCTATAAAATATCATAATAGGCATCCAACTAAAATAGCACAGAGCAGGAATAGATACAACATTGTTTGGCCTTATAATAATTGTCTCCCTGGAACAATAAAGTGTTTTACGGTCCCTATAACTTCTCCAAAAATCCATAAAGGGGTAAGACAATCAAAAAGTTGAAACCTGCTGCCATCTGCTGGCAGATTTAGAGAAGTACTCATACACTTGTTAGTTCTAATGTAATGCCTCCCCTTGTTGCCCCATCAGTAATAATACTCCCCCTTCATGACCCCTATGAATAATACTGCTCCCCCTTCTTGCCCCCTGGCAGTAATAACGCTCCCTCCTGTTGTTCCGTGAGTAATAATGATCCTTTTGGCCGCAGTGGTCACATACCATAGTACGTGACCGCACAACTAGAAATAAGGAAGGACTGAACTGAGGAAAGGCAACAGAGGTGAGCAACAGAGGTGAGTATACCGTTTTCATATTTTATAGCCTCATATAGCCACCTCATAAGCCGGAGTCTCAGGGGGAAGCCCATAGCAGCCACCAGGACCGCTACTGCGCCGTTAGTTGCGGACGGCCTCACGAATGACTGGCCCACTTGATTCTGCCCAGTGGAATGAACGACCAGTTCTTCACGCTGGATCTTAGGCTGGGTTCACACGGGGCGGATTTGCCGCGGAAATTCCGTGCGGAATTTCGCCATGGCAAATCCGCATACGGCCACTAATCCCGGGATTAGCCAGCCATGTGGACGAGATTTCTCAAAAAATTTGCCAACCGCAGCATGTCCATTTTTTTCCCCGCTGCGGCCGCGCTCTCCTCTATGGGAGCGCCGGCCACAGCGGAAGAGCGAGCGGCCGGGCCGCTTTAAATCCACCGCGAGTTTTGAAGCAGTGGTTCTCCCAACGGAAATGTTGCTGTTTTTCGCTGCAGCCAAACCGCGACATTTCCATCAGGAATCCGCCCTGTGTGACCGTGGCCTTAGAATTCAAAAGGATGGGCGGCCTCCCAACCCCCCCAGGCTCCTGTGCAACTGAACCGGCTAAAGGGGTTAAAGATTTTTTTTTTTCAAGAATAAGTTATCAATGGTTGATCGGCTGGGATCTGCCACTCAAGGACCCGGCCGATCAGTTGTACAAGTGTCCACTGTCAGCGCCACACCACAGGGTATGAAGCAGAAGCTAATGCTCGCCCCCTGTGTGGTGCCTGGTGCTAGTAACTGCAGGCACAGTCCTCATTGATTTTAATAGGAGCGACGCTTGCAATTACAAGTGCTGGCCACTACACAGCGCTCGGAGCAGTTTGCTTCTGCTTTGTACACTGTGTGTTGTGGTGCTTATCCTGAGGATAAATCATCAATAGAAATTGCCCAGAAAACCCCTTTAATAATTGGTTAAAGTTTTCCCTTTGTGTATTGTACGATTTACATACCAAGTCGTGTGGTTGATTATATACGCTGATCCTGGGCATTCAGACTCACTGAATTCATTGTATCTTTATGAAAGGAAATGCACTATCCTCTGATCTACGTACATCCTGTTATGCTTCACACTTTGTACATTTGTGAAAATGGTTTCCTTTGTTTCATTACTAAAACGTACATTTGAATTTCAAAAAATTGTAAAAATTTTCATTTAATAGTTGGTGGGGTCCTCAGCTCAGGCCCCCTATCAGCTAGAGCACTGATAAAGGACATCTCTGGAAGACCCATTATGTGCATACATTTCACAGAGAACCCATAGATTTCAATTGAATCTGTGCAATACTTCACTTTACCTGTGGAGGCGCTGCAGGGAAATGGAACACTTGTTGCCTGGTTCCCCCACAGATCACAACTGATTGCCGAAGATCCCAGCAGCAAATAAAGTTATTAAAAAGACCCATATATATGAGTGTTGATGACTACTGTCCTGATTTTGCTGTACCTCTGTAGACTTGATAGAATTAGTGGTATACTGATAAATACGAACAGAGATAAGGAACAAAAAGATTAGCTCCACTGTAATAGTTTATATAACCTACGAGACCTTTGACCCTTGGGGTAGTGAAGAGGTTAAAAAGGACAGTCGTCAGGAAAATTCTCTGTCACGTGGTGTTATGATAATCCGGGATCTCGTGCAGAGGAGGGTTGGCGGCTCGCTGAGAACAAGGCACAATGGCTAATGACAGCAAGAAGACCGTCCTCATAACAGGGTGTTCATCGGGCATCGGCCTGAAGATTGCAGTGCAGCTGGCGAAGGACCCCCAGCAGCGTTACCATGGTAAGAAATTAAAGGGGGGCACCTGTGACTGAAACTTCTATAGAGTTCCACAAGGAAATGTTATGCGGAGTAATAGGAGGAGATAGAGAGGTTATGAAAGGTAATAGGATCGAGAGGTCACACTAGAATAACTGAGCACTGATAACAGAGAATACTAGAAGATCGTTAAAATGGCATTAAACCAACCTAATAGCTCCCCTTTGCTATTTCCCTCTCCATGTGTAACCTGTGTGACAGTAAGTAGTAGTCCGGACGACATCCTGCTAACGAGACATAACTAGTGGCCTACGTTCCATACTGGTCTGGTCCGGTCGGGTCTGAACACCATTTTTCTGAAACTTTGGTTTGGGCTCCAGAACTTTGGTGTCTGTTGATTAGTATTCGATATTTGATTATCTTGCTAATATTAGTAAAATGGAAGCAGATCATATATAGTGGAGCAAAAAACCAATGTCAGCGCTGATAAATAAAATGTGATGGTACATGGAAGCGATGGCTGCGGCAAACACAGTAAGAGAAACACCTGCCTCAGCACTCATGCACATTTAATATCTGCGCAACTGTTATTAATGTTAACCGCATGAAAATGCAAGTTTCTCAGTGCACATTTTGATCAAAACATGTGGGCCCACGCTGCCTACACTTTTATCGTGCACTTCATAAGCCTATCTGTTCCAGGTGGTCCAGTGAGTATGTAGCCACGTATTCAGCTTTCCCATTCACTTGGAGGCTTTTGACTTAAAGACAGGTGTAGTTACGAATGAAACCAATAAAGTTTGCCTGGACGTGGCAGATGAGCCCACATGTTTTGATCAAGAAACTTGTATTTTTGTGCAGTTCGTATAAACAACAGTCGTCAAGTTTTATTCAGATATTCAATGTGTGTGAGTGCTGAGGCAAGTGTTTCTGTTACTGAAACTATATAGTGGAGTGGTTGGTTGCTGGTTTCTTGTAGATTTTAAGCTGGGACGGACTATATGAGTAGAGGAGAGCCCTAAAGGATGGTCAAAGTCAAAACTGTAGTACAAACAATTTAAAGTAGGACTTATCATTAGGTTTTGTGCCACCAAACCCCAAACCACCAGTATGCCGTTATGCAGGTGGGGTTTAGCCTTCTAAAGTTGCCCCTATGACAGTGGTACATTTTGGTATTAGCCAGGAAAAGAGCTTATGGTTTGTGGTTCCATCATGGTTTCTGTTCTACATGCAGAAAAGTGCATAGCGATGAAAGCCAGGACAGAACCCTAGAGTACAATATGCGGGATGGAGAACTGTTTGGTCTTCCTCTCAAATAGTTTCCATCCCTTTTGTACTGGATACAAAAGCACTCAGCGCTCTTCTATCCACTGTAGAAGACTGAGAGCGACGGAAACTATGTGAGACGGAGACTAAAGAAGGCACTGTCTCACAGATTCTCCTCTATCACGTTGTCCACATTCTGTCCTGATTTCTGTCCCTATGCAGTTTTTTGCATGTAAGACGTGGCACTGTGGAGGATTTATTCCATCTCCCTTATTTGCATATTACCCAGAGGAGCGTGCGTGGCCATTTGAGTCTCCTCACTTAGTTTATAGTATATAGTTGCTCTCCCTAAGGAGAAAAGAGCGTTTCTGACCCCTGTCCCAGGCCTCTCACTAGCAAAAGCCAGACTCCTACTGTACACTGATGATGGGCAATAACCCGGAAACAGCTGTATGTACATGGAGTCTGGCTTTGCTTTTGATTCCCAGCCATTGTAACAAGACTTGTATAAAAAGTCCCACTTTGACTCGAAGGAATGCTGCCTTTCAATAGGTGGCACTGTGGAGGATTTATTCCATCTCCCTTATTTAGATGTAAAACTGTGACAGAACCAGCGCTGGTTTCTCAAAAACATCATTTGAAACCCACCTTACCAGGGATGAGTCTGGGAATCAACTCCAAAGGCGTATGCCGAGTAAGCTAGAACTTGTTTTTGTAGCTAATGTCAAAACAGACAATTGTCACACAGGCATCTCTCAAAAGCAGAACCTCAGCTGCATAATGACAGACTTGTGGTTCGGTCCTCCAAAACCTCCTGACAGGTTCACTTTAACAAAGTCATGGGTCAGGGAACTGAATCACCCAGCAATCCAGACAGGGTGCACGGGGGTCAAAGACTATTTGGGTTCATTGCAAAGTAAGCAATGAGCAGGAACAAACTGAATATTTAGATTTTACATAGGGGCCTGTTCTCTGATTGGTCGGGAGGCTGTAGATACAAGCACTTGACCTATAGAGACATTTGGAGTCCTGATAGGCAAATTAATGACTTTAGTAGCTGGAAATACTGCTGTCTAGTCTAAGCCTACTTACTAAAGGACTTGTAGAACTTCATGGAAACATGGCTACTGACTTCCAGAAACAGCGCCACTTTTTATATAGGCTGTGTGTAGTATTGCAGCTAAGCTATAATGCCAGACCAGCCCATGGACAAGAATGGTACACTTTCTGGAATCCATTGGTTTTTTTAATCTCATACAATTCCTGTAAAGTAGGCTAAGAAGTACTTAAAACCATTAACGCCTATTAATATTCTTTTTACAATACAATGACTGTAAAAAAACTAAACATTAAGGCCTCATGCACACGGCCGTGACGGACTCTGCAAGTGGAATACCGCAGTGGAGTCCGTTGCAGCACCCCCCAAAGACCCCATACTCACCTCCGGATCTGCTGCGTAGCTCCCGCATGACACTGCCGGCAGTATATGACGGTATATGACATGCTGGGTGGGGCGCATATTCACACTATACTTCCGCTGTGCTATAGCGGAAATATAGCATTGACTACAATGGAAGCCATCCGCACATATTCCCACGGCAAATAAGACATGCCATGGGTAATTCCACAGCGTGTACATTGAGCTATTAGCTTCAATAGAATCTAATAGCTGCGGTGAAACGCATCGTATTTCCGTGGAAATCCGACCATGGGCATTAGCCCTAAAGGTAAACTACTTTACTTTTTATAGAAAATTGGTGCTTCAGTTTGTGCTGTGACTTCCTGCTGTGAGAGGGGCTGAGAGAGTTGCTTGTCCTCTGATGAGTATACATATAACATATAGAAATGCTAACAGGGCTATGCATAAAACTGACAGTAGTCCACTTTCACACCAAACACCACAAACAGGATATCATTCAGGCATCCGACCATGATCAGACGGAGGAAACACACAAGACATTACTTAGACATCTGACCACCATCGGACAGAAGGAACACACAAGACATTACTCAGGCATCTGATCACCATCGAGTGGAGGGAACAAACAAGACATTACTCACGTATGCAACCACCATCAGACAGAAGAGACAGATAGGACTAGACTCAGGCATCTGACCACCATCGGACATAGGGAACAAACAAGACATTACTCAGGTGTTCAACCACTATTAGACAGAAAAAACAGACAGGACTAGACTCAGGCATCCGACCTCCATCGGACAGAGGGAACAGACAAGACATTACTCAGGCATCCGACCATCATCAGACAGACATTACTCAGACATCTGAGCACCATCTGGTGGAGGGAACAAACAAGACATTACTCAGGTGTGCAACCACCATTAGATAGAAGAAACAGACAGGGCTACACTCAGGCATCCGACCACCATCAAACAGACTTTACTCAGGCATCTGACCACCATCTGGGGGAAGGAACAAACACGACATTACTCAGGTGTGCAACCACCATCAGACAGAAGAAACCGATAGGACTAGACCCAGGCATCTGACCACTATCGAGCAGGATTGAACAAACAAGACATTACTCAGGTGTGCAACCACCATCAGAAAGCGAAAACAGACAGGACTAGGCTCAGGCATCCGACCCCTATCAGACAGAGGGAACAGACAAGACATTTCTTAGGCGTCCAACCACCATCGGACGGTGGGAACAAACAAGACAGGACTTAGGCGTCTGATCACAAAGGGACTGGTTGCTCAAACAGGACAAGTTTTAGACCATACAAACAGACTGAGCTCCACACAGCATGCGTGCACACAAAAGAATAACCAGCACCCATGTGAGGGTGGGAGTGGAATAAATGCACACCAGTCATGGCTGATTGGGCAGCTAGTGAAACACCTCCCTGTAAGGTAATTAATTCATAAACTACAGTACATTTTGAAGCAGAGAAGAAAGGGACATTAAACACTGAGTGATTCCAGACAGACAACACCCAAGGGAACCTCTGCAGTGACAGAAAACACTGAGGGATTCCTGACAGACTACTCTCCATGGAACTTTTGTAACAACAGGCAAGAGGCAGTCTTCGGTGCTCAGCACTGAATGTCCAGGCGGGGCATGTGCACAAAATGCGATCATGTGGACGACATCATGATGCCACCCTGGCACCACTTCCTGATTGCGGCCGGCCAGCTGCAACAGCATTTTTTATATCTGTTTAGTAGTATCTGACATCATCCGGGAAATTCTTTTTGTACTTCTCCATTGTGAATGAATTTAGCTCTGTAATATTTCAGGGGATTTTTTTTCGATTGGACAGCCCAGTTAATTTATCAGCGGGATTTAGGCTAAATATACATAGTGATTCACTGTAGGTTGCTTGGTTGCAGGACACCAAGATTGTAGGGTCATATGATGCGACCATGACTTAATATTGGTTAGATTGGATACAAGATGTGATACTGGCAAACATGTAGGCCAGTGGTGGCGAACCTATGGCACACGTGCCAGAGGCGGCACGCAGAGCCCTCCCTGCTGGCACACGTCACCATCGGCAGCTCACATTAGTAAATGCCTGCAGGGGTTGTGGCTCCCCTGCAGGCATTCACTCAGCGCTGCTATCTGCGCTGATCCCGGCGCACACTGTGATGTCAGTGTGCAGCCGGGACCCTCCTCCCCCTGCTCTCGCAGAACCAAGTAGGAGACGACGGGGGAGGAGGGTCCCGGCTACAGAAGAGGAGCGGCGCTTCCACAAGGAGGAGGGGTAAGTATGTCGGGCTGGAGGGGGGGCATTATTACTGTTCTGTGGAAGCCCTGGGGGCATTATTACTGCTGGGGGGGGTGTCACCATTACTGCTGGGGGGGGGGGAGGGGTTGTCATTATTATACTGGGAGCCGCTGTGGGATGTCACAATTATTGCTGGGGGGGTGGGGGTGGGTCACTATTATCCCTGTGGGGAGGGTCACTATTATCGCTGGGGTATGTTTACATGCGGCAGAAATGGGCAGGGCTGTTTCAAAATAGACCAGTGCAGATTTTGACTGCTTTTTGAATGCAGAAATGCTTAAGAATTTTCCACAGTATTTTCTGCTGAGGACATTCTGCAGTATTTCCGCATCCAAAAAGCAGTTAAAATCTGCACGCTGTCTATTTAGAAGCGGCCCTATCCTTTTTAGAACGACGGGGGTAAAAATAATACGTCGTGATAAGCCCCGCCCCCTGACTGTTGGCACTTTGCGGTAAATAAGTGGGTTTTGGGTTGCAGTTATGGCACTCGGTCACTAAAAGGTTCACCATCACTTATGTAGGCTCTAGTATTGTGTTGTACTGCTTCTAGCTTAGATACGAGATGTTATGGAGGCGCTAGTACCCTGTTGTACTGCCTCTAGCTTAGATATAATATGTGATACAGGCAGACATGTAGGCTCTAGTACGCTGTTGTACTGCCTCTAGCTTAGATACGAGATTTGATAGAGGCTCTAGTACCCTGTTGTGCCGCCTCTAGCTTAGATACAATATGTGATACTGGCTGACATGTAGGCTCTAGTACCCTGTTGTACTGCCCCTAGGTTAGATACAAGATATGATAAAGGCAGGCATGGAGGCTCTATTACCCTGTTGTACCTCCTCTAGCTTAGATACAATATGTGATACAGGCGGACATATAGGCTTTAGTAGCCTGTTGTACCGCCTCTAGCTTAGATACAATATGTGATACAGGCAGGTATGGAGGCTCTAGTACCCTGTTGTACTGCCTCTAGCTTAGATACAAGATGTGATACAGGCAGGCATAGAGGCTCTAGTACCCTGTTGGTCTGCCTCTAGCTTGGATACAAGATGTGATATGCATAGACATGGAGGCTCTAGTACCTGTTGTACCGCCTCTAGCTTAGATACAATATGTGATACAGGCAGGCATGGAGGCTCTAGTACCCTGTTGTACCGCCTCTAGCTTGGATACAAGATGTGATATGGACGGGCATGGAGGCTCTAGTACCCTGTTGTACCGCCTCTAGCTTGGATACAAGATGTGATACGGGCAGGCATGGAAGCTCTAGTACCCTGTTGTACCACATCTAGCTTGGATACAACATGTCATACGGGCAGGCATGGAGGCATAATGGTTCCATATGGTATCCTGCGACATATTGCTTCACATTTACTGTAACTGAGCCTCTAGACTCATAGGTTATCACAGTTGGTGTCCCAGATGGTCCCATACGTGTTATTTTTGCGATAAATCTGACGATCAAGCATCCACCATGAGAGGAACACATGTGGCTGCGGGATGTCCTGAACATATCGTTATTGTCCCTTGTAGCACTACTAGGGGGGACCGACTGTCTTAGGTGATGGCACTCCAGAACATCACACCAGCAGGTGGCAGTGTGACGCAGCAAAAGCGGGATTGAGGCACTGATCCCTAGGTCTCCAGACACAGACATGGTCATCCTCAGTGCCCAAATGAAACCTGGATTCGTGGACTCCGTAGCTTCCATCTGCAAATAGAGGTGACGATGGGTGTCAAAAGCAGTACACATAATGGGCACCATAAGGCCAAATATCCTTCAGCCAAGCGCTTGGAAATTATTCCAACAGACAGAGGGGTGTAACGATGGCGACACCTGTCTGAAACAGTTAGAGCTACTAGTGCTTGTCGGACGATCCTCTCTACCGGTGGTCTGTAGAGGGCGTCCTGAGCCCAGTCACCTTGTGTGCCCTCACACATCCACTGGTCCCAATACCTCCTAACAGTCTGGTCAGAACGGCCGGTGGGGACAATTCATCGATACGACCATCCAGCTTCTCACATCCTAATAATGCGCCCCTCTCAGACTCTGGTAATGGGGTGAAATCTCTTCTCTGCGTCGTAGAGGCGTCTAGTGGTCAACAAGCTCTACACAAGAGGAAGAAGAGGTCACTACACACAAGGAGCCTCCGAGAGCCTCTTATAGGCCAAGGGGGGAACCACTTTTAGGGTCTCAGGTGACAAGACCGTTCATCTAATCACCACAACCCTCATCATTTACTGATCTGCCTGAGATGGAACTGCATGCCGGGTTTTGCAGCAAAAACGAAAACTTCTTCTAGGGGGCGGGATTTTATTTGACAGTGAGTGTATCTTGTAACACTGAGTCTCAGACACTGACCTTTTGCTCCAGGCAAATCTGCTTATTCTTAAGACGTATTCCGTCCGATCATGAAGCCTCTTAATGCACCATATGACTGCCATCTAATACTCACTGATAACTCAGGGGATGAGTTGAGGTGTTCTGTAATGCAAACTGATAAATCTTTATTTGTAATTCCTGCAGGGCGTAATACCTAACACTATGATAACACTTATTGGCCCAGAGGGGATAACTCCTGAATTAAGGAGATCAGTGTAGGACGACTGTTGAGTCCAATCATGTTGGCTTCAAAGTCAAAATAAAGGACACCTTCATCCATTTCCTACCATCCCAAATGGGTTTTTCATACATCCACCAGAACAACACAATGTTATAAGGTCAAAACTCGGAGAACGTCTGAGAACTTTGTGTTGGTTTGGCACCACTGGCTCTTCATACGAATCAACAAGGTTCTATAGTCTGCTGATAGTCTCTTGCTATGGATTACCCCATGCTGCTGTTTTATCTACAGTGTTTGCCACCATGAGGGACCTGAAGAAAAGTGGGAAGTTGGAAGCAGAAGCTGGGGAGACCCTCAATAAGACCCTCGAAATCAGACAACTGGATGTGAACAGTGAAGAGTCAGTGAAGAAATGCATTGCAGAGCTGCCTGGTCAGACAGTGGACGTCCTGCGTAAGTGTCCATGTGGTTGAGTTACACCTTCTCATCAGTTTCATTGAGGTATTATGTACATGTCGACTCTTCTAATGGGTTTTCATGGAGATACAATGTATAATGTTGATTTACAGTGAACAACGCCGGTGTAGGCCAGGTTGGTCCCCTTGAAAGCTTCTCAATGGACGACTTCAGAAAAGTCTTCGAGACAAACTTTTTCGGGGTGGTGCGCTTGGTCAAAGAATTCCTCCCTTCCATGAAGAAGAGAAGAAGTGGTCACATTGTGGTTATAAGCAGTGTGATGGGACTACAAGGCGAGTCGTAGTTTATTGTTAAATGCAGGTCCTATCGGGGATCAACTATGGTCATTGCTGACCAACTAATCCCCAGGCCTGTTATCAATGCAGACAGCGCAAGAAGCAGATGGTGTTGTCCATATTGCAATGGGAACTGTGCCTGCAGTACCAAACGAGGCCACTGCAATATGGACACCGCTATCTGCTTCCAGTGCTGTCCACACTGACAGTGGGTCTGGAAAACAGTTGATTGAGGGGATCCAAGGCATCAGACTCCTGCCAATCAACTATTGATGATCTATCCTGACAATAGGTTATTAATAGTAAAAGTCCCGGACAATGCCTTTAAGGAAAATGAGGAGCATCTTTAACTCCTGGTCATTTAACCCCTTTGTGACACAGAATGTAAGTTTACATCCTGGCTGGGGGGCACTTAATGCAACAGAATGTAAATTGACGTCCTGTGGATGGTGTGAGCTCAGAAGGTGTGACTGACAGCGTCCTGGCCTACCATGGCCTATTGTAAATGATAATGCATTGCAGTACAGAAGTACTGCAATGCACTATCATGGCAATCAGAGCTTTTCTGGTTCAAATCTGCCACAGGGACAGAAAAATGAAAAAAAAAATTGTAACAAAAAAGACCCTTTTTTGCACACTTTCCCTTCTATGTATAAAAAAAATGTTTTTTAACCCTCCAGCGCAGCCAAAACTGAAAAAAAAAAGCTAAAAAAAAGTCAAAAGTGCTTATTTTCTTCATTTTGCCTCCCCAAAAAAATACAATAAGGGCGCCTACCCACTGGCGTTGCCGATTTTCGTGCGTGAAAAACGCCGCGTTTTCCGTTAATTTCCATTGACATTCATGGGTGCATTAAGAGAAAAATAAGGACACATATGCAACTGACAGTTCCTATGTTAAAAATTGCAACGGACCGAAAAAAAAACGCCAGTGGACAAGAACACATTCTATACTAATTGCTCTTGAGAAAAAACGCAAAACGCAAAGGAAAAAAAATCGCCAGTGGGTAGGCGCCCTAAAAGTGATCAAAAATCGGTATGTACTCCAGTATGGTGCCAATAAAAACTACAGCTTGTCACGCAAAAACAAGCCCTCACAGGGCTCCCCGCATGAAAAAAGAAAAAAATTATAAAACTTAAAATAGAGCGATGCAAAAACAAAAATTCCAAAGAAAGGGTTTTTATAGTATAAAAGTGGAATAACCTAAAAAATAACATTTTGGTATCGCCATAATCGTACCCCCCACCCCACCCCACCCCCGCAGAATACATTTATCATGTCATTTATGCTGTATGATTAACGCTGTTAAAAAGAACCCTGAAAAACAATGGCAGAACTGATGTGTTTTCTCTCCCTGCCCTTTCGAGAAAGATTTTAAAAGTTATACAATACACTATATGTCCCCAAAAAATGGTACCATATGAGGGCTTGTTTTTTACTCGTCATGCAAAAAACAAGCTCTCATATGGCTATGTCGATGGAAAAAGAAAAACGTTATGGCTTTTGAAAAGTGAAGATAGAATCCCCCAAAAATCATCATATCCTTATGGCCAAAATGGGGTTAAAGGGATCGACCGGTTTATAAAGCCTGTTCTCAAATAGCTTACATGGGAATTTTGATTTAAAAGAGGGATCCCCCATCATAGACACTCATTTATTGGTCAGAGCTGCTACAAAGTGCATTTGGAGGACCCGGAATGTCTTGATTTCAGTGGCCGCTATGTAATGCGTCATACTGCCTGCAGTGGCGCTGCTGGGAAATGAAACACTTGCTGCTGGAATCTCCCACAGGTTATAGGCGATCACTGAAGGTCTTAACAGTAGGACACCCTGTGATGAGCCTATTGTGGGAGGAAACTTCTACCAAAAGAGGATCGTCCACAGCAGAAACCAGTTTGCGTTTCTTGTGCATGTGAGGAATTAATGTTTTCTCTGGTCATTTTCTGTTCTATTGTGCAGGCATTGTATTTAATGACATCTACGCGGCATCAAAGTTTGCAGTCGAAGGATTCTGCGAGAGTTTGGCCGTGCAGCTCTTAAAGTTTAATATCTTGTGAGTATATAAAAAAATGTACCTTTTTTAGTAATGACAAGTTTTAACCATAATAAGATGAGCAAGTCTGCATCTGCTTGAAGGACTTATTAAATAGGTGATCCCATCGTGGGCACATGGACGTCATAAAGGGGAGGCGGAACTGATTACAGGGTGCCAGCTATAATTACAGGAGGAGCCTAATAGCAAGTGTTAAATCTGACTACAGCACCACCGCAGGGGAAATGAAGTATTACACAGTTCCCGATTAAATCAGTGAGCTGTTTTGTAGCTACTCTCTGATCTAGTTTCTAAATCAGAGTTCTGAATAGGGGACCCTTCTATTAAAGGGGCATTGCCATCTCGGCTTTTCATGGCCGTGGTGGGAAAACTTGGCATTCTGTTCAGAACAGCTTTCGAAAGAGCCGAACGCTGTTTCTGTATCTCTCATTGAAGTGAATGAGAGATATGTAAATAGCATTGCATATGGTTCTACATGGTTTCCATAGCTCCTATTCACTTCAATGAGAGGTACGGAGGCTCCAGTAGGGTAACCCTATGGCAGCAGTTTCTCATCTCGGCTATGAAAAGCTCCTGAAAGGGTATTTCAAATTGGGTTTTCTAAACTAGACAGCCCCTTTAAGAAATGAAGGCTGGGCTGTTATTTAACCCCTTAAGGACCAGGCTGTTTTGTACCTTAAAGGGGTTGTCCAGCGAAAGCAAGTGGGGGTATACACTTCTGTATGGCCATATTAATGCACTTTGTAATATACATCGTGCATTAAATATGAGCCAAACAGAAGTTATTCACTTACCTGCTCCGTTGCTAGCGTCCTCGTCTCCATGGTGCCGTCTAATTTCAGCGTCTAATCTCCCGATTAGACGCGCTTGCGCAGTCCGGTCTTCTCCCTTCTGAATGGGGCCGCTCATGCCGGAGAGCTGCTCCTCGTAGCTCCGCCCCATCACGTGTGCCGATTCCAGCCAATCAGGAGGCTGGAATCGGCAATGGAACGCACAGAACCCACGGTGCACCATGGGAGAAGATCTGTGGTCCACCGTGGGTGAAGATCCCGGCGGCCATCTTCACAAGATAAGTAAGAAGTCACCGGAGCGCGGGGATTCGGGTAAGTACTATCCGTTTTTTTTTTTTAAACCCCTGCATCGGGTTTGTCTCGTGCCGAACGGGGGGGCTATTGAAAAAAAAACAAAACCCGTTTCGGCGCGGGACAACCCCTTTAAGAACCAGACACTTTTGCTGCTTTTTTCCCCATGATGTACAGGGCTATTTTAAATATCTTATTCACTGACTTTTTTTTCCGGTTTTTAGTTTTATTGGCGGTAAAAAGCTAAAAAAAATTATTTTTTTTAACATTTATATATTTTTTTTTTTATTAGTATATTTAACCTAAAATAAAGTATAGGAACGGGTTCCTCATTTGTTTTGGACGTTTTGATATATAATGTGTATGGTTTTGGATTACAGGGTGCATACAGCGATAGTTTTGGTTGGCGTCGGCTTTGGGTTATTTTCTTTCTTATGTATATATTTTTATTTTTTTCTGTAATTTTTTTTTTACTTATTTATGTAATGTTATTTTTTTTACTATCTATGTCCACCATGACGTCATATAAGACCTCTGGGGGGCATTCACATGTGACTGCCGGCTCGTGTAGTGGAAGATATACTTCCACTTTCACTTTTTAGTACACAGCACTTATTGAGCGCTGTGTACTAAAGAAAGGAGGAGGCAGAAAGGGTTAAAAAAAAAAACCTTCTGCCTTCTCCTGCGGCTTATCAGCTGTGGCTAACAGCTGACAAACCGACATGCTTATGATTTATTGCAGAAGCAGGAGCTTTAAACCCCCACCATATTTTTACAATCGGCTGAGTTTAAAGCCCAGAACCAAGTGCCGTAAATTTACAGTGCTTGGTCCTTAATGGGTTGAGCAACCCACTTTGAAATACCTTATCAGAGTAGTTTGAATAAGATGTAAAGAGTGTCTCTCACAATGGTAGACAGGTCCTTGGCC